>NC_135657.1:118651496-119313996 GCF_964188315.1 Podarcis muralis | reverse complement strand
GTTCAAGTCAATTCATGAACATCAACTGACAAGACTGCATGAAACACCCCAATGGTTAGGTCCAAATTTATAGTGAACTATTCAGTTTCATTAAGGCTTCCAGAAGGAGTGACTAGTGACACTCCTTTAATTTTGAAGCCAGCAGGCAAGTGACTATTTTAACTTTAGTGTGCACAATATGCTGCTGAAGACAACTACACCTTTAGTTGGTCAGTGAAGTATGAACACCTTTTACCTATTACTTTATAACATGCGAGACCACTCTGTGTGCAGCTGCAGGGTAAGAGTACATTTGCAGAGGCAAATACGCATCCATCCCTGATATTCTTCACACTAGGTGTTATGATTTTTACACTGGAATGCTTTTATTTATTTTACACACACACACACAAAAATAATCTCTCTTTGTGCCTAGTCCATTCCCTCAAAGTAAAAATAGAAAAGAAAAAGAAGCATTAAAAACTAGATAAAGCCAACGTTATATTATGAAAGTTATAACTGTGTGAAGAAGAATGTAGTATATTTTCTAAAAAGGGAGTTGTTCAAAGCCACTGTTTTATCAGAAGATATTTGAGACAGTTTGTGGGAGCTATGTAGGAAGCAACATTAACACCTCCCCCTAAACACACATTTCTTTATCCAGGAAAAATAGTGGCAAAAGTATATTACATAACATTTAGGACTAAAAATTATGACTTGAACAATATGATACACAAAGTACCCTTCTTTCTAAATGCTATGATTTGATTTTCTAGACAATGCAGTATTGAAAGGCAACACCCACGAAAAACACAAAAATAAGAGTTCTAGCAGAAGCACTTTCTGAGTGATTGCCCCATTTAACTATTTACACTAATGTTTCGCTGTCTTTCTGCCCCTCACCCATTTTTAAAAAGTTGCTGTTTTGAAGAGTCCTACTTCAAAGGGTTCATTTTTGCCCTGGTTCCTGTCAGAAACCCTAAAGTGGAAAGTCACTGCACTGCCTTGGCACAAAGAATCCCTGCGGCTAAAATCAAACAAAGCCCAATTAAACTAATCATAACGACCCAGTGAACACAAGGAAGCTCACCTGGTATTTCTGGACTTCTTGTGTGAAATTCCCAACTCTACTAAGTACTTGGTACTATAATTACCCTGACCAAAATACTGTGAAATTACTGCTCTGATCTACTAATGGCTGCAAAAATCAAGCCGTTGTGGTTTGATGCCAAGGGGCTGTAGCAAGGTGGCACAATGCTTTCTGACAGAGACGACAACTTCTAAAAAATTCGGGGTTGAGGGGGGGAGAGGGGAAAATTAACGGTATGTGGTTTACATTGCCAAAGACTGTTCATTAATTACCAATTTAATCTCCGCTGGAGGCATGACATTACAAAAATCTGGCTGAAAGTTCTAATAGATTATGAAGACCACCTAAGTAGAGTGACCAAGAAATGTACAAAACAATTAATACTGTTTCACTGCTATCAAAGAAGCTCAGATTATTTTACATCAAGTGAAGCAAAAGAATTAGTAGCTTCACAGTGCCACCACTAGGAACTGTAAATACAATGGCACACAATTAGTAATGCACATGTGACTTTTCGTTCAAGGCATATATCCTTGGGAAAGCCAGAAACATGATAAGGAGAACAAAAGAAACATTTTAAAATGAAATGAATAAAGATTTTAACTCTACCCTCGTGCATGCTGAGAAATAACAGAATAGGCAATGAAACATACGGCTCTAAGTAATGTTGATATCATCCTGGGATGAATTGAAAACAGCCACACAAAAACATTTATGGTCATTAGCAGCTGCATAAAAAGAGCATCCCTGGTGCTAAGAAAAAGTATTGGCTTTGTACAGAAATGATCTCTCTGAAATAGAGATCACTTCACTGCTGGTCTTTATGGGCAAACAAGAAAATATTTGGGTTCTTGAAAAAGGCCAGTGCTTCTTCACATGGCCTAGAAACATGTTGCTAAATTTTGACAGGGCATTTTCAGTACTGTTTGATAGTGAATGACACAGGTCAGACAACATGCAAGTTAAAAGTCCAAAAAAATTATGTCTGTTGCAACCTAAGTGATGCCCCCCAGGCCGCATCCTTCAGAAGTGTTAAAAATAACTTGTGGTGGAATTAGCCACTTTATTTAAACACAAAATCGATCTATTCTGCACCACAAATAATATTTACATCATTATGTAATAAATATTACATCAATATTATTTTTATTTGTTGCTTGTTATGAAAGCAAAAGAGTTCATTAAATATATCTGATTCTAAGTTCTAACAATATACAGCAAAAGGAATGTATTATTTATGCGTGTGGTGCATGCCAAATTTTGTGCTCTGAAGCAATGCATTTCTGCCTCTTTCTTCAATTACTACAAAAACATAGTAGGTATGCCATCAAAACATTTTAAACCTTAAAAGAAGATAAAGTTCCTCCATAAAAAATATAATATTAGTGTGAATTAAAACTGGATCAGACTACACAGATCGTCAGAAGATGAACAAGTTTGCTTTTTAAAAATGTTTTGTATTTTCTGTCAGTTAAGACAACATATGCAGTTTAAAATAGCTATAAAAAAATCATATTCATGATATTTAAATATTATTGTGAATACCCTTATCAGCTTACGCCACATTTGACAGCTTTTTAGAGGCATAGATGGAAGACAAATATGGCCAACAGTGAATAAGATACCAACACTCAGGGATTATCAAAATAATGTTCAATCTTTTTAACAATTAGATAGTAACTGTTTCTTTTGTAATCTAATGGCAATCTGATGATCATATCTAAATATGGTCACAATTATCAGCATGACAGATTAGCCTCCCCCCCAATCAATATTTTCCAATTATCATCAAAGGGCAAGGTTGCCTTCTATAAAGTCCCACCCTTCAATATATTTAAAAGGGGATCTGTTGTACGCTTAATTGATAGCAGCCAGCCTTATTCTCTTGGTTCTCTCAGTTCTCATAAGCAATTTACTGATAATGTAAATCCAAATAATTTAGAAACTTGGTAGTGCCTCTTTAGGCAGTTAGACAAAGGTGCCGTTACCTTCTGGATAGGGAGAGATAGCCTTTCTTTTGAGGAAAGCTGTAGCGAATTGAGGTGCAACAGTATGTTCTGACAATTTGCTTAAGTAAATAATAATAATAATAATAATAATAATAATAATAATAATAATAATAAGTAAACCTGTCCACAGTCTTGTGTAGAATCTACATCTTGCTTTCTATTGCACAAAATTTAGATACAATTTTACTTATAACAGCTTAAAATGAAGCTTAACAGCTCTCTGTCAAATGCAACTTTCAACTTGTTCATCCTACGACGTATTGCCTTTTGGTAATGTACCAGCAGCCCTCCAAATATCTGTATATTTTGTTTGTATCATAGTGATGGTGGTAGTGGGACTAATATTGGATGGGATCAATAACCAATAAAGGTAATATGTGACAATTTTTAATGGACACCGGAAAAGCTCTTTTGTAGTTTTAATTAATGCCAAAATTACATCTGGTTTTTTTCCTTCCAAAATCAGGTGAAGCATTCCCTTTCTAGGAAATTGCTTGTCTAATGATTTATTAAGATTGCCACAAATTATTTTTGCTTCATATGGGTCAGTTTGCATGTTAAAAAGTTTCCACTTCCCTATTAAAATATCTCCTATACATGAAAATGATATGTAATAGGCAAAACAGATTGATTCCTGGATACAAAGTACGTATTAAGTATGCATTAGATACAGCCAACACAAGTTGTTGGAGCAGGACACCAATATAAATAAATGTGTCTAACTGATATCTTTTAAGCATAAATCTTGCTCCAACTTATTGCATGCAGTATTTCCATGTCTATAAGTGGCTGTTCTTGGTGAAAAACTGTACCCTTTTTTGCTTACTGTATAGTACCAACATTTTAACACTTACCTTTTTTTTTTTACACACACAGAGAGGCTAGTAATATAAACATGTAAAATATCTCGTTTTAAATAATGAGCTGAAATTGAGGAAATGGGGATTAGGTTCAAATTTTAAAACTACTCTGTCCCTCTAATTCACAGGTTTCTAGATTGTGTTCCAGGAAGGCTTAAGATTTTGCAGAGACTCATTGGGATTCCACAATAAGAACACTACTAAAGGCAGCTGAGCTTCCCTGAAAGACAGTTTGCTCATCAGTATGGATCTTCCTCTCCAATATGTGGTTACACAGGGCTTTTAGGTATGTCCTAGGGTACACACTTTGTGTAGGGACAATGGCTAGGCCCAAGAGGTTCAGCCAAAATCCAATGCAAAATCCAATGCAATGGAGTGTGCACCATACAGAATGTGCCTATGCAGTGAGCAGGAATTCGCAGCAGATAGAAGGGCTTCCTCACAGGGTTTCCTGCAAGCAGTAAGGAAAGGGTTCCCTGAAGCTCATGGCTCTATTTTATTTTGATATTACTATACCCCACACATAGTTATGCTGCAGAACCACCAGACAGGTACCACTGGAAGTGGCTGCCTCCCATCCTTGCAACATGAACTGAGCAATATTTCCTCACCAAGTGTAGAGATCATAAGAAATACATGAGGAACATCATGTCCAGTGTGCTGGGTGAAGCAAGGCAAAGCAACATGCCACAGTTTAATTTGGTGACTCTCCAAACCTAACTGATAAGCTTTCTGAATGAAAGTAGCCAGCAGGTTTTCTTAAAAACTATAGAATATAATCCTGACATAAGAAAAAGCTGTGTCAAAAGCTTCTGTCACACACTTTGGAAAAAGCACAACGCACAAACGCTTTGTATACATATATAAAAGTGAATTCCTCAGTTCTGTTGTTTCACTGCATGCTGACCAAAAAATGAAGGTTTGGGTGAGGGCTAAAATTTTCAGTGGTTCTAAATACTGTAGGCTGAAATTGAAAGAAGAGTTTGGATTTGATATCCCGCCTTTCACTCCCTTTAAGGAGTCTCCAAGCGGCTCACATTCTCCTTTCCCTTCCTCCCCCACAACAAACACTCTGTGAGGTGAGTGGGGCTGAGAGACTTCAGAGAAGTGTGACTGGCCCAAGGTCACCCAGCAGCTGCAGGTGGAGGAGCAGAGACGCGAACCCGGTTCCCCAGATTAGGAGTCCACCGCTCTTAACCACCACACCACACTGGCTGGAGTTGGAATAGAAGCAAAATCTCTTCAGGAGTTACCAGGGACAAACCCCAGGTTTGTTCCAGTTCTTAACTTTATTTTTCTCATATAACTGACCGGCTGCCCTTCACTCCTATGGAAGGAGCCTCTTCTACATACCTGCCTCCCTAACTCACTCACAAGGACGGCTACTTCTCTAGTTTAGCTTTATCAGCAGAGGTAACATCAAGGGGCGGCAACTTTCCAAAAGAATAAAATTGGCCCTGGGAAGCACTGTTAGTTATGCTGGGATACATTTTCACTACAGGCATCAGCCAGTTTAATTCCCAGGGAATTCTAGGAACTGTAGTTTGATTATTTAATTTCTATACCGCTTAATACTCTACAAATATCTCTAAGTGGTGTACAATAAACTGAAGCAACAACAGACAACTTAAACAAAATATTACAAAAACCACAATTTCATATAAAAAATGTTATGTTAGTACAGTGGTACCTCGATTTAAGAACAGTCCGGTTTAAGAACAATTTGGTTTTCAAACTCCGCAAAACCGGAAATAGTGTCTTGGTTTGAGAACTTTACCTCGGTCTAAAAACAGAATCCAAACGGTGGAAGGGCACTGGCAGTGGGAGGCCTCATTAGGGGAAGCGTGCCTCGCTTTAAGAACGGTTTTGGTTTAATAACAGACTTCCAGAATGGATTGAGTCCATAAACCGAGGTACCATTGTACAAAGTTACTAATATATATAAATCGATATACAGTGGTACCTCTAGTTACGAACTTAATTTGTTCCGGAGGTCCGTTCTTAACCTGAAACTGTTCTTAACTAGAGGCGTGCTTTCGCTAATGGGGCCTCTTGTTGCCGTTGCACCGCAGGCACACAATTTCAGTTCTCATCCTTGGGCAAAGTTCTCAACTTGAGGTAACTCTTCCAGGTCAGCGGAGTTTGTAACCTGAAGTGTTTGTAACCTGAGGCATTTGTAACTCGAGGTACCACTGTAATTTCATTTTCCTTCCAAGACATCCTGCCTCACAGCCTCCCCTGGGGTCTCCCCAGGGTCCAAAGAAGGCAAGTAAGTAGCTCAAATATAATTTCCAGCAGCCTCATGAAACTACAGATTCAGGGTTATTTGGGGAAACATTGTTGTGAATAATTTCCAAATCCATTTTAAGTTTGTTGCATCTTCCTCCCACATCTCCCTTGATTCAATTATGTATTGCCTGACTTCTTACAGAGACATCTGAAAAAGCGTGTTCTCCTTCATGGTGGGGGCTGCCAGGACACTCCAAAGTTGGGGGCGGGCTAATTGATCGTTGGCCACTGATGCGATTGGGGCTTCCCTTGTTGTTGGGAAGAAGTTAATGTTGCCATTTGTTGATTGACAGCCAGAAATGCTAAAACTCCTTGAACGAGGCTAGGGCTTCCTCTTTTCGACGGTGCATCGGATTGCCCGTCACCCCCTCCCTAGAATTAGGGTTGTTCGCTTTGACCTTGCTATGCCTGTCATGGGGCCGTCTGCTCTTGGGGCAGGGGCCCGGTAGGAATTTTGTCCATCTGGCTGATTGGCTGGGGCCATTTGGTTGAGTGCCTGCCCTTGGTAGGTTGAGTGCCTGCCCCTCTAATGCTGCTGCTGCAAGGGATTCCGTTAAAGGAATTGGGGGCTAACTATTACTTGTCCACTCTGTCAAGGGGGCTCGGGCCATAGCAATGAGCTCCTGGTTGCATTTGGGGTGAGGGCAGGTTCCCTGCTCCGTCGCTACCCCCAAGTGTATTCCCCTATTCTGACTTTCACATTGTGCGGAATGTCAGTCTGTCCCCCATGGTGGGGGCAGATAGTCGCAACCAATGCCTAAGCAACTACTCACAAATTTGTATTTTAATAAAGTTGTGGCCAAAAAAGTCTACCACTCTTGATTTAACTTAGGCTATATAAATCATTCTTACCATGGTTTCCTCTGAAAAATAATAAACATTTTATATCAACAGGGATAAAAATTATAAAAATAAATGTGGTGTTTAGAGGCTTATTGCAAAGGTGGAGATGTTCAAAAATAAGCAAAACTACTTCTTTAATGATAAATCTGTGACTGGATAGTATCTGAGATGAGCAAAATGATTGTACAAGCCACCAGGAAGGTTAGTAACTAGGTATTACAAGGCCACAATTCTGCTATCAGTTGCAGAGTTGTGTGTAGTACTTAGCATATTGTAGCTAGGTACATTGTCCTATAATGTTAATGAAAAATGTAAGATTGATATGAGGAGTGCTTAGTTTTGCTCTTTAAAAATCATTCTATGCCATGAAGAATTCAAATTACAGTTAAATACAATTTCCTAAACTACAACAATAAAAAAAACAACTTGATGCCAATCTGAAATGTAAATACAACATTCAGTCAGGTCACCTTAATGGAATTCAAAGCTAGATGCATAGAGAAATCATTGACCAATTGCATTGATTTTTTTTCCTGTGGATAAAAGCTATTCACTACGAAGCAGGACAGGTTAGCATGTAAAACATTCCCAACAATTACACATGTGCAAATATGAGTAAAGTAAAAAGTAAAATCAGGTAAGATTGGGGCAAGGCAGTTTACACTTGCAAATACAAATCAAGGGTTTATTGAAAGGCTTGAAAGATTTTGGCCATACTGCAGTCATTAGCAAAATGAGCACTGCAGTGCTAGCACAGTTTCTCATGTGCAAATGGTTAGAATTGCAAAATTACAGCACATAATGTGACACAACAGGCAACCTCAGCTTTGGAAAGGATTGCATAAAAATTTAATTAGCTTTCATCTCCAGAGATTACAGTTCCCTCCAGGTCACCATTGAGGTTATTGGTGGAGCAATAGGCAACTGCAGCTGCCTCCCCATTGGACCCAGGTTTGCTTAGCTATGCTTTCCAATGCTATGAGAATAATTCATTCTGATGATAAAAGGAGGGTCACTGTGAGAAACAGTACTGGGTGAAACACTGTAACATGACAGATAACTTTGCCTTTCATCTGACTAATATCTTAAACCGGCTAGCACTCAAAGAGCACTGCTTTCAACGGACTTTCGATCTTTCATTGGCCTCAGTCAGTAGGAAAATAATCAGCTCTTGGTTGGAGGAGATGAACGCTCAGCACTTGTAGGATAGGCAAAATCACCCATAAATAATACCCTGCTGCCACTTCCACATATTACTATGCTTTAGTATTATGTCCAGTTACAGTTAATTTAGTTCACTAACCAAATAAAAAAAGACAGAAAAGGAAAACTATATATATAATCTGTTAACAGCCATGATGGCCAATATTCCTTACATCATTTGGTTGCTTAGAGCGGCCTGAGATTGTGGAACTGGAGAGCTGCCTATTTCCTGCCTTCAAAGCTGCATCTCTTCTTGCTTGTTCAAGCAGAACTCTTGCCCGTTCTTTTAATTCTTCTTGTCTTGATAACATTCGTTGCTTAAATATAAAATAAAAATGAATGAGAAATAAGTCTCCAGTTATCCTAGATGCACAATGCATTTGCATGTCACAGTAAACCAATTTGCATGTCACAGTAAACCATGGTAAATGTCTCCTGTTTCATTCTGCCCTTTGTATGAGCAGGAGCAGCAAATCACAATCCCTTCCTCAGCTTTACTATCTCAGTGGGGATCATGGTTTGTTTTACTCAGAGCAAAATGTGAAGCCAAAGTTCAGTCTTAGTAGTACCTTGGAGTGAAACAAAGCACAAAGTCCAGGTTTGAAAGTACTGCTAAATCAGCAAGCATTGTTTGTTGCTTCTGAGAGTCATCTCATTGTTCACAGCAAGCTATTTAATTGTGGTTTACCATAATGTGTGAATGGGGCCAAAGCAATGCTATACTGTGCTGCCAATGTCTACACAGGTATGGCCCTCAAGGGAAAATTGTATAGCAAGCATGCAACAGGATCACTTAAGACCACAGAAGGAAGTGAAGCAGAATCTTTTCAGTCAAAAGCATATGTTGAGCAGAGCACCAATGTGGATCCAGTCATTTAGAAATAAACTAACTCCTGATGTGACACACACCTTGTACTCCAAGTGCAATGCTAAGTGTAACCATACTATAGGGGAAGAAACGCATGTTCTTTTAGCCATGGCTTCTGAGGCAAGCAAACAACTAAAGCAGTATATTTCAGCTGGTGATACCTATACCATCTGACATACTGTGAAGTACCACTGGTTAAAGAACACTGTACCAATGGCAGGCTGAGCCATGGCCTAGAGAAGGAAGCACCTTTGGGCCAGCCTGTCGGTTCACCCCTGGTCTTCCCTTCTGATCATACTGGTGCTGTATGGCTCTCCTCCCTTTCATGCTCACCGTAACAATACCCCAACCCTGTCATTCAAAACTGTGCCCAGAAGAAAGTGCTCCTTTGCCCCAATCAAAATAGATTCTGGCCCAGCTGTGCCTGTCCCATTTTTTAATGGATGAGCACAGCAGTAAAACTGTCCAAATTTAGAATGTTCATATTTAAAAGTATTTTTAATGGGTGAGGCTGAGAGTCAAGGATAGATTGCAGGTCATTTGGAAGGAAATATGCCCCCTTTCCCCACTATTATTCATTTATTTTTTCAAGACACATATTAAAAGAGCAGGTCTCTAGCTACAAAGTACAGTGGAACAATGTCTGTCCTACAGACACAGAAACGAAACAACAAACAGCATGTACACACAATTGATGCTGCTAAATCCTGAGTTTACAATTAGTTCTCCCAGGCCAAAAAAGGAAGCTTTTATGTAGGGGTTTCTACTTATGCTTATCCACAGCAAGAAATGGGCAGGGATTTGCTGGCCTGGAACCCTTCTGAATCATTCTTTTAAAACATGGATTTATTTTTTTAAAAAATAATCATCATCATGCAAACATTACTGAAACAGTATTATTACTCATACTGAAGATTTGAGCAACTGCACAGTATCTCTCATCATTCCAGTAAATCCGATGGAAAAGTGGCTCCCAATGTGCATCTCCTGGTTGGATTATTGTAATATGTTATATGTGAGGTTGCCCTTGAAGATTACCAGGAAGTTTCAATTAGTGTGTAATTAGGCGGCCAGAATGTTAACTAGTTCAAAGCCAGGTGGGTTCACCTTACACCAGTTTGTAAGGTGGCTTATTTGCTTCCAGAACCCAATTCTAGCTGTTGGTTTAAAACCCTATGGTGGCCCTCTAACTATGGAACGCCCTCCTGAAGGAGGCATGACTGGTGCAGCCAATGCATTATTTTCTGCATCAAGTTAGGTATTTTATTTGCCCGGGCATTTTAAACTGTTATGCTGCTTTAGTCCTGCTCTGTAGATTTTTTATAGCTCTTGCCTCTCTGTTGTCTGTCAAGAAGGTCACTGATTTTATTGCACTTATCTCCCATATTAATTAATTCATTCGTGCTTATTAAGCACTACCTTGGAATACTTGAATGAAGGACAATTTAGGAATATTTTATTTTTAAATTTATATTTCTATCCTGCCTTTCCTGCAATTAGCTCAAGGTGGCACACATGATTTTCCTCTTCACAACAACCTTGGTAGGTTAGGCTGAGAGGGAGTAAGAGGCCCAAGGTCACCCAGTGAGCTGCATGGCTGAGTGTGGACTAGGACCCAGGTATCCCACGTCTTAGTCCCAACATCTAACAAATATAAAATACACTTTTGTGACACAGGGAATGGACAACCGTAGCAGTGGGAAAGAGCAGGCCAGATGAAATCCCGGCCCTTTAACAATAACTGATGACCTGTTCATATTTATTACCAGTACATGAGGAGGAAGTCCAAAGACTTTGCATCTTCAAACATGATTGTCTATGAACCAGAGACAACAAAGAAACTGATTCCTATGTGTCTTTCCACAAATGGCTGTGTGTGAGTTGCTGCCTGTGTACTGAGAGCAGCCTGGCAGGGCTGGACTGAGCTGAGTTTAACTTGGCTTGTTTGGGATTATACCATCCAACCTATGGGACTATGTATGGGATTCTTTGAGTAGAGAAAGCTGCTTCCTCATTTATGAGTGAGAGCAA
This sequence comes from Podarcis muralis, assembly GCF_964188315.1. Classification (NCBI taxonomy): domain Eukaryota; kingdom Metazoa; phylum Chordata; class Lepidosauria; order Squamata; family Lacertidae; genus Podarcis; species Podarcis muralis. The sequence continues at coordinate 119,302,824 of NC_135657.1, read as the reverse complement.
GTGAATTTAAGAGCAGCCAGCTCAAAAGAGGAATTCAGTAGAACTTTTAGAATTAACAGATTTATTGTGACTGAAACTTCCAGGGACTAGAGACCACCAAACTTATACCTTAATGCTTGGACACGGATGATGGGAGATGAAGTCCAACAACATCTGAAGGGCCACGGGTGTTAACTTTGGAAGTCTTTAAAATGTAGAAACTCTTTTGTTAACATTCAAGGTAAGGCTGAAAACTCAAACACTCCCAGCTTTTCCCCACTTGTTTAATACAAAACTCAAGTTTGGGTGCTTTTTTCATTCCCAGGGAAATTGAGGATTTCCTTTTCTTGGGTCAAGAACATGTGTGATGTGGAAGTGAAGACTGGTGGAATGTGAGTGTCTTACAAAATGCTGAGGAAAAAGAAGATGCATAACTCAGTCATTCTGGGACTACCTGCTGAAGACAACATGTTTACTTAAGAGTTTACTCAGACTGGATCATCAGTGTTCTTTCTCTTTCTTATGAGTGCGTGGTTTGTCCTTTAGTGTTGCATAACTTCAGTTCAACCCCACAAAAGTAATGCCATGATTGCCAGTCAAGCTTTCAGTGGGAAAAACTGCATTTGGTGGTGATGCTAAGTTTCTATTTTATCCTCACTTGAGAACAGTATCAAGTTGACACAGATAGTTCATGGGGTAGTTTTCAACCCCAAGAAACTACCAGTGTCATATAAAACTGACATATCTGGGGTATTTTCCTACCCCAAGCCAAGTTCAAATGTGTCTTGAGGTGGTAAAAAGTCTCAGAATAAACCCATGTCATTGTTTGATTGGTTTGGTTTTTTGTGTGAAATTTTATTTGCTTCCTACATTTATTTTTTTCTTGAAAACCACAATACATTTGTTGTACCCCATAGGTTAGCAGTGACTGGGACACACCCACACGGCAAAAAATCAATAGAATGCATGGATATAATTTGGGGGGGGGGCGCTTTTTCATTTACAGAATGAAAACTATAAATGGTAACTGGCTGAAATTTTGGGAGATTGTTTACTGCTGTACAGCTGACAATCAGTTATGAGAACTACATGGTAGGTCTATTTCTGTGTAATTTCTGCATATGAACCCTGGGAAGGATTTCAACAAAACTGTGTTTACTCCCAAGCAAATCAGAACCCGAGAAACTAGCCCCATTTTATTCCTTTAGTCATGATGGTGCTATGATCAGTTAAGTTTAAGACATGAAAACTCTGCACATGCTCCAACTCCTTTTTTTGTTTGCTAGGGTTGCCACACTCTTAAAATGTCAGGAATAGAGGAGTTGTAAATATAGAATGGTGGTGGTGGGGAGAAATGCCTGTTATCTGAAGTAATCAACTTCAACATAAATGTCCACCAACCCAGGGCACTCCCCCCCCCAGCTGCTCCTGGTATGAAGGCTGTAGAGAAAACTCGTATGGTTTTTGCAAGTGGCTTGCACAACTTTTTCTAACTTGTATGCAGTAATTTGTATGCATCCCATATGCAGGAACTCTGAAGCAGCAAAACTTATTTTGTAATATTGGAAACTATGCCTAAACAAGACAGGATAAATCTTAATTAGATTCGCAAGTGTTTATAAAGTGCATAAACCTTTGAAGTGATTTTCTAGTTGTCATTAATTAGATTGTAACAACATCTGAAAGATATTTTAAGTGTAATCATTTTTTACTGGTACAAAAAAGTGACAACATGGCATCTGGACAGTGCTCTCATGAGAGCTGGAATTAGAAATCACCACTTTCTGATCCACAATCATATGATTCCATGTCTTGCTCAATATAATTTTCTAAAACATGCTTGCTATTTCTGCCTGAGTCAATCAATGGTCTCAGCAATTTTAACATTATGCTATTAGGAATGGTAAGTGATTTTATTCAAGTAATGTAGCATTATTTTATAGGGATTAAAGTGCTGGTATTGCATGCAGGTGAAAAGTATGGATGGCTGCAAAATGACATTTTAGTTCAGCCCATGCAAGCCACCGCCGTCCCAGCCTTAGCCACCCACCTGCTGGGTGATGGGGATGGGGAAAGGGGCTTGCCCTATGCACAGGTTACTACTGGAATGGCGTAGATTAAGAACTTCAATGAGTCATCATTCAGATGCTAAATATTATGTACATTAAATAACTCTGCATTCCATAAGAAAAACACATAAAACCCAGACTGTTTGAGTAAGCTTATTATACAAGAGGAGAAACAGGAGACAGACAGAACATTCAAACAGAAAGGATCAACAGCATGGAAAAAGGATGCTAGAAGTTCCTTCCAATGCAATGTGTTTTCAAAATTATCTACCTGTAGTTATATATTTGCTGAGCCATACAATAAAAAACAAGCTGTTAACATGATGAAACATAGCATTGCTTGTTCAACTTTTAGAGAAGTTACACTGCACTATTCCACAAACTTTTCCTGTTTCCTTACCTGTGCAGTTTTTGCAGTCAGATCTGTTGGAGTTATAGCTGTTTTGGTCTCAAATTCAGAGTCACTCTCCATTTGCCTCTGAGAGGCATTACATTTCTTATCAACATCTGCATCCCTACTGTAGGAATATCCAGGTTTATCTCCCAATTCTGGTTTTTCAACATGTAATTCAGAACCCAATTTCCTTCTTTCGCTGACATCTGGATGTTCATGTTTTTCTAGTTCTGAGAAATTAATGGTAATGTCAGAATTTTGATGTTCTTTTTTGTCAGTCTCATCACATAAAGTTTCTGGGAAAGCATCCCTTTTTGGATCGCTAACTTGTGCCAAATCACTCAGATCCAACGTGTCTGCTTTTAGTAGTTTTCTCCTTCCCAACAAGGGCTGTGCTTGTGCTGTGCTGCTTTTCACACTTTCCTCAAGTCCAGAAGTCCTTCCTAAGCTTTGTTGTTGTTTTTGTTGATCTGTGTCACTTTTAGTCCTGTGAGAGGAAGGGGAAGCCACATTTAGGCTTAGATGCTGGTCTGGTGTCTGACACTCACTTTCTGACTTGCCAGTTCCACTCTCATTTATAAATACAGAGTCACCCTGAAAAACAGTGTCAGCCAAACTCCCTTCAGGCTCCTGCAGTTCTGGCTCCCGTTTCAGGTCATTTAGTTCTGCATAAAACTTTTCCTGATCAACAGAACTGTTTGGGTCTGTTTCATAGTTGCCCACTTTGTATGTGCTTTTGCTACTGTTCTCTTCGATCTGAACCACATTTAGCTCTTGCCCACTGAAATGTGCCCGGATTTGATAAAGATAGGTCATAACAGTCAGTTTGTCAGGAATTGCTAACAAAACCATGTCAGAAGGTTCTAGCAGCCGGGATATTCCTAAACTGGCAAATCCATCATAGGCCTTAAAATAAACAGAAACAAAGTCAATGTTTTCATTGTACAAGACAAGTCAATGTTTTCAAGTCAATGTTTTCATTGTACAATCTTAAAAGGATTACAAACATTTAATATAAAATAAATAAATATTGGATGGCCATCTTTCATGGATGCTTTCCTGAGATTCCTGCATTGCAGGGGACTGAACTAGATTACCATTGGGGTTCCTTACAACTCTACAATTCTATGATTCTATGATAGAACACACTGAAAAGAAGCATACAATAGTGTTGGGAAACACTTATGATTCTGAATTGAGTTTCTTTTGAGATCACTTTCAGCACAATTGAAATCAACACTGAAATTTCACATTGGCTTCAAATAAGATATGGTCAGAGATCCATCTGCTGAAATTGAAAGAAGTGTGGTGCTGTTAATAAGTTATTATTACTATTGTTGTTGTTGTTTAGTCGTTTAGTCGTGTCCGACTCTTCGTGACCCCATGGACCAGAGCACGCCAGGCACCTCTGTCCTCCACTACCTCCCGCAGTTTGGTCAAACTCATGCTGGTAACCTCAAAAACGCTATCCAACCATCTCGTCCTCTGTCGCCCCCTTCTCCTTGTGCCCTATTATTACTATTATTACTTGTGCCCTATTATTACTATTATGTCGCCCCCTTCTCCTTGTGCCCTATTATTACTATTATATATTTATAATATAAAGTTATTTCCCGTACCGCTATTCTAAAATAGCAACAATGATAATAAGAAATAAGGGGGGGGGGACAGACATGACCGGGGGGGCGGGCGGTATGTCTTGATGACATTAACTGCTCTGTGTGCAGGGACAGTTCTGTATGAAGGTACATTCAATTATGTGTGCCTTCATCTGCAGTCTAAGTGCAGCTGTTTTTGTTTGTTTTTTAATGGTTAACCATCTCATTTGTTTGTGTGAACTGGGCCTAAGGATCCAGATGATCAGCCCATCTCACAAAACAAAGTTCTTTTCATTCAGCCTACACATTTTTAATCTTAACAATCTCTTTCTCTCTCCATATACATGCATTCACACGCCATACACTATCACACCCTGCAATATGTTCGGAATTTCCCAGACATATCTGGGATTTTGTGCGGGCTCAACAACTTTGCCACTCTTTGAAATATGGCAACCCTCCTCTAGTGCAACGAGGATGCAGAATATAGGATGGGGCTATGCAGATAAAGAAATACCGTAGATCTGTGCATATAAGAACAGGCTCCCTTCATAATGGCCAAGAGTCACAGGGACAGAGAGGAGGCTTAGCACACTCCACTTACTTTTTCCCAGATATGAGAAAAGATAAAAAGCTGCACTTTAGGGGATACTCTTGCAGTAAATACAAAGTAACTATATCGTTGTTGTTGTTGTTGTTGTTGTTGTTGTTGTTGTTGTTGTTGTTGTTGTTGTTGTTGTTATATACCTATCATTTTATAAGTGTTGTGTGAAGTTTAAAAACAAACGAACACAGTACCTGCTTGCAGGCTTTCACTTTAATAGAGACAGGAGAAAAGTGGCAGCTGTGTGTGTGGTGGGAATAGGAAAACAAGCAAATGTAGGCTCCAGTTGTTGATAATTACATAACTAGCTTTCTGCCCTTGACCCTGACTGGTTCATCCCTCACTGACGGAATCCTCCATGGTGGCACAATTTGTTTCTCTGTGCAGAGTCCACAGAGACACTCTTCCAAAGTATGCAAGCAATAGCTTCACATCCCTGCCACCCATCATAACAATAAGCATTTGGGTAGCAATAATAATAGAGGCAGAGTTCTACACAAAACAACTGCCCTTTAAATATTGCCTACAGTCTTGTTAAATGATTCTTGCTTATAGCAGGAAGAAACAAGTAATCTTTAAAAATGCTTTAAGCTGGAGCAAAGAAAAAAAGAGAGAGAGTGCAGATCACTTTTAAAGATAAGGAAGTAAAATAACAAAGAAAAATATGAAGGTATACTACACAAATCCATTTTGGTACATATTTATCATTGGTGATCATTTTTCTACCACCTATGAAAATCTGGATTGGTCTGAAAGTATAATCAGATAACAACAATCTGCCACTCTATGTTGTTTCACTCTATTTAATCTATCCATCGATTTATCAAAAATCTAACCAGTGTCTGACTTTGCAAGCAGTTACTCATCATTTAACTTCTAGCAAACTGCTAAGTAAAGCATGGGCGGCCACTTCTTCTACTAGCCTTTCAAAGAATGCACATGCATCAGGTTTTTCCAGTTTTGGAGAATCACAGCTGTTTCTCAATTTACAATTAATTATTACTATCCTACATAGGTCTTGAAGAAATAGTATTGTATTTCAAGGAAGGCTTTTTAAAAAGGCACTATGGACATTTCAATCTATAGGCACTTTTGAGAAAAACAAATAATTTCCACTCACTGATCTCACTTTTAATAGAAAAGATGAAACAATCATTTAGAGGGGTAAAATGCAAACTGTGTTAAATTGTTAAGATAACAAGTTAGAATCATAATCAAAAGTGGGAGAGAGAGAAAATTGTCTTTAATCTGAATTCCTTGAAAGCACTTTTGAAAACTCTGCTGTTGTTTGTACTCATTTCAGGAGGGGAAGAATGTATGAGTTGCAAGGACAATATCTGTTTGTGAAAATATTGTTATAAGTTACTGTCCAGAATGGTTCAGATTGTGTTGTTAAAATAGGTTATCCTCTTTTAGAAGGTGATTCTTTGGTTGGGATATTTAAATGTAATATGTGCATAATTATATACTATGAACATAGTCAAAGAACCACAACCCTGCACTCCCATCCTTAAAGTTCAGGTTCACAGCCTGCTTGGTGCTGCTTGGTTCAACTTTCCTGCTGGATCTGGCTGGATACCCAATTAACTTCAGTAGCCTGTGGTGCCTTTTATCAGCTTGGGCTGGTGCACCAATTGCATCCCTTCTTCTTTTATTATTATTTATACCCCGCCCATCTGGCTGGGTTTTCCCAGCCATTCTGGCAACATCTAAGCTTGATTTCTGTACCATTTTGGTCTTGAGGCTGCCCTTGAAGTTGGTTGTGGAAATTGCCGTTGCTTCAAAATGTGGCGGTCATGGTGTTGTCTGAAACTGGCTGCCAAAAATATTATAAGGACAGGACTGAAATAGTTTTATTGACTACCAGTTTGCTTCTGGGCTCAATTCAAGTTGCTAGTCTTGACCTTTAAAGCCCTAAATGCTGTGGGCCTGGCGTATCTGAAGGGCAGCCTCTTGCACGTGAATGGCTCACTTGTGAAGAACTTTACGGAAGGCCCTTCTCTAGTTGTCATCCCTTCTGAGGCTAGGCTGCTACCAGAAAGAGGCCTTTTCAGTGGTAGCACCAAAACTGCCAAACTAATTCCTAACATATGTTCACCTGGTATCTTTAACCTTCTAGGCAAAGTCTACCTTGCGCTCTTGAGCTTTCAGTGGCATCTAACCGTTTGGTTTGTTTTTAAACTATTTGCATCTCTCCTTTTTAGTGGGAACTGGCTGCTTTTCTATATCTGCTGTTTCTTGTTACTCTGTGGAATTTTGCTATTGTTTTTCTATTTATTTATTGAAATACATTGTACTCAGAATAGACCCACTGAAATTGATGAACACAATTAAGCTAGGTGCATTAATTGCAAAGGTTCTACTCTGAGTAACCACAGTTTTAACTGCCATGAGATTTCACTGTGATAAGATAGGGTATAAATCCTGAAAATGAGACATTGTAAAACTCAGTGAAGGTTTAATTGATATGTTTAATGTAGTGCAAATTTTGCAAGTCTTGATATCATCTCAACAGGTTGTCTAATAGCTGCTAAATAAAGCTTTATAGTTGTTATTGCTTGATGGGAGACATAATCTTATTTCTGATATTTGTAAACTATTTGGAGACTTTTTGGGGCTGAACAATGGTATAAATATGTTTTATATGGTATAAACAATTACTAATAGAGAAGATCAATACAGCCATAGAAAAACCCAGGAACACCAAAACACAGCTGCACTTTATCTCTTCTATGTTAAGTGAGCTAACATATCCATTTCAGATGCCTGAATGTGAAAGTGCATATGGAACAGGGACTTTTTAGTGGTGGCCCCCTTAAATACCATAAAAAATGGCCTTTGGAAACTAATCTAGGTTACAGGATGCAGGTAGGTTATTTTGTTGATAAACTCTCAGTTCCAGGATTTCTAGGTCTGTGTCTGAGCGGGGTTTTGTTTTGTTTTGTTTTTGATCCCACAGCTTTCCCCAGGAAAACCTGCTGTTTACTGCTGAATTGGGGGGATGGGGGACGGAAAGCTGGGTTTTCCATGGATTGCCATTTGTTCTGATTCAGTGGTAAACCATGGGTTTTCCCAGGGAAAGCAGAGGGACAAAAGAAACCCCAGCTCAGACACAGACCTAGAAACCCTGGACCTGTGTCTAGAATTTGTGGCACAAAAGGAAGTGTGGATGAAGCCTCAGTTTTGTTCTGTTACAAAACAAGATCTCAGCCCAGAGGACTATGAGCATACATAGTTCCCAATGATAGTTATGGTACAGCAGTTTCTGTTTGCTCAGAGGAAACATTCACTTCCAGGCCATAGATCTGTCTTGCTGGATCCGGATTTGCTAAATCCCCTTACCTAATTTTGGTATATTTTCAAATATGTTGTAATATTTATATATGTATTCATAAGAAGGAAACAAATTTTCATCATAGGAAATATTATATATAATATGAACTATTCAGTAAAGCCAAAATGAACTACAGTGGTGCCTTGCAAGACGAAATTAATCCGTTCCGCGAGTCTCTTCGTCTTGCGGTTTTTTCGTCTTGCGAAGCACGGCTATTAGCGGCTTAGCGGCTATTAACGGCTTAGTGGCTATTAACGGCTTAGCGGCTTTAAGAAAAAGGAAACAAACTCGCAAGACGTTTCGTCTTGCGAAGCAAGCTATAGGGAAATTCGTCTTGCGGAACGACTCAAAAAACGGAAAACCCTTTCGTCTAGCGAGTTTTTCATCTTGCGAGGCATTCGTCTTGTGGGGCACCACTGTAAACTGATTAGCAGCAGCTGAATCTATGGTATATTTTTAATGCTTCCCAGATTTCAAAGTAAAAATATGAAGTCTTTAACTGAAGCCCTTTCATTTATATCCAACATATTTCTCTCCCAGCATATAAGCACTGTGAATGGTGTAGAGTATAGAAATAACTATGTCAGTATCATATTACAAAACATGCATTTATGTTAAATAAGGACAAATGATTAGGTTTTAGCAATCAAACAGAAGACATTTTTTAAGGCATTCTGACTTTTAACTTCATTTTGGGGGACCAACTTCTTCTTCATCGTCTTAATTCATTAAATTTGTATATTTTCTAACCTTTTCTAACAGTCTGTACATCAACTCTTTGAAATGGGGTTTGAACTATAAATGTTTCCTAATGAAGGATTTTTTAAAGACAGAAACAGCATTCTTGCACTAGGCGACTTCAGGTGTCAAATGCAGCTCACCAGCAAGATCCCCAGAGGCACTATTCTAAACATATCTCTATTATTTAACACATTGCCATATTGGTCAAGGTCAGATGTCAGAGGTAAGTATGTCCCACATCCTTTCAGTCCTGCTTTTAAACAGGCAATCCTATGCTTGCCTAAATCCCTCAGTGAGGCTTACTTCCTGGAAAGCATGAATGGGACTGCAGCCTTAGTGTCGGAAAAGGACACAGAGGACACTCTGATGACATGCTTTTGTGATGCCATGATACGTAATTGTATAAAATGACTCACATCAAAGTTACCCGTTTAGGAAAAAATATAATTGACAGGCAAAGTCTCCTCTAACACAGTTGCATTTCTGAACGTTAATGCTTATAGCTAAAGCCAGAGTCCTCAATGCATTTTCCTTTCCTCAGTCAATTTGCAGGAGAGAACAGAGAGGGACAAAAAAGGGTGTTATTTATTCATTAATTGGTCAGGAGGAGTCATTCATTGTCAAATGTGTTACACATCTGCATGGAATTTATACTTGGCAATTGTTCCCAGGGCTGTGCTCATTCCAATCAAGGGCATGCAGGGTTATCAGGCAGAACTGTGAGAGCTTAGGAAATAAATCTGCAGGAAGCAACTGAGATACTCAGTGTTGCTGTCAGGCAAAGAGTTGCAAAGTGATGAAAGAATGAAAAAACACCACAGCATGGCATCAACAATTGCTTCTTTAATAAAGAGACTGAGTTAACATTATAAAAATGGGCTAATACATTTTCTGTTAAAATGACTCTCCACTTCCTAGTCATAATTTTTATAAATGATAATTAACAAATTGATTTGTATATTTAACACCATTTGTTCAGAAATCAAACTACTATTTACTGTGGCTTATAATCATGTTTGATTAGCTCTTATACTCAAAGGACCTCAGTCATGTTTGATTAGCTTGTACAATCATAGGATTTTGATGTTAAAACGCACTGCAACAGAAATCAGTGTGATGTCACAGATAATCCGCTTAGGTCATCAGACAGCTTAACACATAATGCCGAAAAAGATGGCAATGCATCTACTTCTAGTTCAAAAATCTCTCATTAATTTCTTCCAACAAACAGTAGCTACTGAAATGATAGAATGGGGTGATAGTCAATGTTAGTCGTACTCAGAGTAGATACAATGAATTAATGGACTTAAATAATTTCAGTGACTTTAGTCAGAAATCACCCGTGTGTTTTTGATGACTCTTCTGTGTTCGAAGAGCATGAACATGCACTTAAAGTTCACTCCTTTTATAATACTGGAAAATTACATATACTATAGTTTTCATGTAACTTCATTATTCTATCAATCAATCATTCATCACACACATTTCCCATATGAAACATATGTTTGGATTTCCTGAATGAATTATGTAAATCTACTGCGTACAGAAAAAGGTGGCATTTTAAGGAGGGTATTTAATTTTCCTACGCATTATCTTGAATTTTGTAGCTAATTTAAAAATGATCAGTTAGAAGTATAAAGTCACATTGCCTAGATGAAAAAACAGCTAATAAAACAAATTGAGCTGATTTGCACTTAGTTTTGTTGCAGGCGAATCAAGTGGAAAATGAGCAATTTTTAAATAGATCCCTCTAGGGCCAATGCCCTAGAATCTTATGGAAATTAAAATTTGTAACTACAGTAAAATACTTTTGTAGCAAGCAGCATTAAGTACCAAAATGTCTCCTTGTGATTCTTAGACTGAGTCTCAAATCACTGAACTCAATTCAGAATGTTCCTTTATAACCTTTACATCAAAAGGGTATTAGATTACCTAATATTACTGAGGATTATAAACCTGGACCCAGAGCACTATCAGACAGTACTTCATTAATATTTTTGCATTCTTTTTAAAAATATATCTTGTTACCAACCAAAAACATTGTTTAATACTCTGCATAATATAAAAACTCAATGCACCTTACCGCTAGTTTAATTGACTGCGCTGGATAAAAGCCTATGTGAAGTGTTATCTCCATTTCTCTTTCGTAAAATAAAAGCCATAGTCAAAACAGTGCTTATTATAACCATACCAATGACAGCGTTCATATTAAAGTGACCAAGCAAGCCTTGAAGCAAGATAATTACTGAACAATGATATTTTGTAATTTAAATTAAATTATTACAAAAAATAGAATGATCACAAGAGACCTACCGCTCTTCCTCCTCTCTCTCTCTCTCTCTCTCTCTCTCTCTCTCTTAATGTAGGCCCATATAAACATGAAACCCTAATGCCATCATGACATTTGTCATGAATGTTTAAAACTATGACAAACTAGAGTCAATAATGCATCCCATTTGAATCACAGGAGGCTCAAAACCTTCTGTGAGGTACAGTTATGACCTTACCAAACAACCTCACACCCACAAAATTAATAAAAACCTTCCGTGATCCAAAATTGTAGCTATATCTATTTTCTCCCTTCCCTCTAGCACTTCTTACCTTTTTGTTGTTCTCTTTAATATCTTGAGGATTCAGAGACTTGTAGTCGCTGAGGGGGAAAATGGCACAGTAGGTATGTAAAGTACTTGATAAAAGCAGCAGTTTTTAAAACAAACCACTATCTTAAAAAAAGAATTCAACATAAAACAGCATCAAACAGTAACTAGCAATTTCACTGCAATCCAATCAGCAAAACTAATAGTGTGGAAAATTAAAAGAATAAATACATAAATAAAAATATAGAGATTGCGTGTTTCATTGCCTAAAGCTTTCCATCTAAAAAGAGAAGTTAAGGCAGGGACTTGAGGCTAGCTTTGACAACCAAATTTTCTATGAGGTAATCCTTCGTTGTCAGTACAATAGAGCTACAGGCTTATTTGTCTCATCTCATTTCAACACCAACACAATTTTCATAATAATCTTCAAGTCAGTTCTTTGTATAAGATTAGAAAGAAAAACATCCACACCAAAATCAAGTGAAAGAGAAATAGGAATGGTTTTGGAGAAAGTGTCAGAAACGCCATAAGGTATGGACATTTGTACATTTCTGCTGCGCCCTGCAGGATAGCATTTTCAAAAAACTGAAACAGAAATGAAACAGAGACATAATCCAGGAAATTAAAGTTGTATTTATTTTTGCCATGTTTATTTCACCACAATAAGAAAAAAACTTCAAACACAAAGACAAAATGCTTCTACTTACATTAGGTCAGGCCTAAAGTGGTGTAATATTGCACAAAAGGATAATCCATTTCGCCAGGATGTAGTGAAATTGGTGATTTTCACTCCCCTATAGTTTTTTGTAACTTCTTTGCACCAAGCAAGCAGTGACTGACTAGCATTTGTCTTCCTCCCCAAAACAGGACTTGGTTTTGGGCTTGGCTGAAAAATACAGGAAAAAAGCCAACATTATATAATGTAATGGAAGATGAGAAATCATTAATTGACCTGCCGAAACAATTTGCATCCTTTGATGTCAGTTTAGGTCCTTCAAAGCTGTCAGTTTACAATCATTGTAACTTGGAAAAAAGACACAAATCTCAAGTCATTATTTACAGACTTAGCCTTTGGCATTTGTCTCTGAAGGATGTGCTATACAGGATTTGAACGTTACAAAAAAGAACAGGCCAACTATACTGAGAGAAATACTAACATTAAGTGCTTAAAGACTTAAGGCACATTATTGCATAGTATGTAGTTATGTCACACATTCTTACAGAAGTTATTCAAAATTCAGTCTTGTAAAAACATCCTCATAAAGACATTTCACGTTTAATGAAGACAGTCAGCATTGCGATTATCCAAAAGCAAAACATATCAGGGTCAAAGTTGACCACAAGTTGAGATTTCCTGCTCTGGAATAAAAAAATCAAATTCAGAATGTGAGTTGCTGTATGATGACAAACAGTTATAGGGACTTAAACTGGAATATGTTAGTAATAATTTTATTTTAAGACATTGGCACCTATTCTTTCAGTTCTCTGTATCTGAAAGGTATTCTCCCCCCCCCCCAGCTTTCACATAAAATATTTGTTAGTTTTTTTAAAAGCTTACAAATATTTCCTATCCGCATTTAAATGTGCAGGACTGTTCAGCTGGAATATATATGCAAACCTCTCAAGAACTAGTTTGACAAAAGGAAGGCATTCATTCATGAACCTTAATGTGATCATTTAGCTTGGGGGGAGGTGTGTGTGTGGAATTCTCTAAGATAGATTCATACGATCTGAAGAGAAACCATAGGATTCCATAAGTGTACAGCAAGAATGCCAAGTACACAAGAGTTGTCAAATTCAGAGGTTAAAAAAAGTTGTTAGTACTTCTCAACAGCACACATTTACAAAGAAATAATCCTAAGCAGCATGCCTAACTTTGAAAGACCAACGATGCCCTCCCTTGACTAAAGCATGCCAGTGCTAAGCAATTAAAACTGTCAACTGTCAACTGATTTATGCTTTTAGTGCTCATGGGCTGCTTACAGTCATTGTAACAGAAATACCACAAAGGTAATTTCTCATTTTTATTGACTGTTAGACTAATAAGCTGTGATTAAATAAACAAATTCACAGATAAGCAGAATGTTATTATCTAATTCATATACCCTTCAGCAGCACAGACATACAATGCCAAATAACTTGAAAAAATTGTATGTTGTCACTGCTTTCAGTTTTAATGCTTGGATCTATGCCTACAGTAGTGATGGATGCTTAAGTGCAAGCAACAGGTAAAACTGAAAGAAGAGTAAAAAGGTTTTTCTGGTGACAGACAAACTGCAGATTACAAACATTTGCAAACATTCACAAGCAAGTAAAGAGCAATGGAAAGTGTTAATGCCTGAAATACTTTAGGTGAAATCCAACATAGCGCTAAGTGAATGCTCCTTCAATGCAAGGGTTTCTGCTTGCACAACAGAACACCACCCCTCTTTCCTCCTTCTGCACACCCCTTAAATCTAGGGGTTCTCTCAACCCTCTGGGTAAAGGCAAAGGACCCCTGGACGGTTAAGTCCAGTCAAAGGCGACTGGTTTCAGGCCGAGGGAGCTGGCGTTTGTCCATGGACAGTTTTCTGGGTCATGTGGCCAGCAGGACTAAACCGCTTCTGTCTCAACGGGACACTGTGACGGAAACCAGAGCGCATGGAAATGCTGTTTACCTTCCTGTCACAGTGGTACCTGTTTATCTACTCACGCTGGTATGCTTTCAAACTGCTAGGTTGACAGGAGCTGGGACAGAGCAATGGGAGCTCACCCTGTCGCAGGGATTTGAACCACTGACCTTCCAAATCGGCAAGCCCAAGAGGCTCAGTGGTTTAGACCACAGAGCCACCGGCATCCCTAGAGCAGATTTGGGAAGGGTGTGGAGCATGCACAGGGGAAGGAGAGTGGGGCAAGTCCCATTTTGCAAGTGGAAATCTTTGTGCTAACAAAATGGATTACTTGAATACCACCCAGAATTTATTACATTTTTATCTCCACTTGTCCTTCAAAAATCTTAAGATGGTGTACATGCCCCCCACCCATCCCTGTCTTCAAAAGATCACCATGAAATAGGTTAGGTTTTGAGCAAATGACTGATCCAATGCCACCCAGAAAATTTTGAAGCTGAGCGGGGATTCTGAACCAGTAGAGCGCAGGTCAAAATTTAATATAAATACGAAGCACACTAGCCAATAAAACACACTTTTGGTCACAGCCTAACCAGAGACTCAAGTAAAGTAAACCTTATTCAAACTGATGAGATAGCAGTTCACTTCTAAACATACTGTATGGATATAAACCCCATGGATTACAATACAATGGCCATGTAATGGATTAGGCTGAGGTGTAAATAACCTTAAATTAAAAAGATCTTGCCCAACTGAAGAATGGATTTGCTGGTCAATTTTATGAAGACTATATCTGGATCAAAAACTGTAATTATTGATGCAGTGTAAATATCAAAACAACTGTGTGAATTTTCACTTTTCCCAAATTCTGTTCTGTGCTGTGGTTCCCAGGTGTTGCTTCATTATTGTGATTCCCATCCACTCCCATAAACTGCTTTTCTTTTCCAGTTTAGTCAAATGGACGATCCCACACAATTAGGGAACGTAATGATATTTCATCTGGCATGATATCACACAATTAAAAAACAAAGAAAACACACACACAATCATATTTGGCTATGCGATATCACTGGAGGCAAGTGAGGGCAATTAAAATGAGAATGTAAAGTTTTTCCACTCCTGAACATGTTTGCAAAAATTGCACAAGAAACCCTGCCAACAGTGCACATCCCTCTGGAATGTATAGCAGAAAGGCTATACATACTATAAGGAAGGTTAGCACAGAGGTAGAAAACCATTTTTCTCTTGAAAGCTGCATTCCCTTGAGGGCAATCTGCAAGCCAGCGGTGGAACCACTAATTTCTAGTAAATTTTAGACACAGGATTTAATCATAGTGTGTATTACTTCAACAGTGATACATATATTAAATAGCCCTCAATTCAATGCTTTACAACTGCCACATTCCTGATTTGTGAGTTGGATATTTAAAAAATAAAAATACCACAAAAATGTGCATCTGTAAACAGATTTCCTCATAGAAGGCTTGGCAGTGGTGGCGGCGATGAATGGAGATTTGAAGCTGGGTCTTAACCAAATCCTAAGGAGTGGAGGAGATAGTGAATCAATGGGAAACTTTGTCCTGAAAGCCTAACTGAGAGAAATGAAACATAATCTTTAAACATGATGAACATCCATATTCTGCTGCTCTTTTTCTTCAATGCCATCACCTATTCACCTCCTTCCTTCTTTCCATCTCCCCCTCTTTCTTAAACTGCAAATCTAAGCTATGTAGGTATGTAGGTAAACCTAAGCTTTGTAGACGTACACAAGATCATACACAACATTTTAAAATCAGAAACAGAAGTAGTTAAGAAGGCATTTGATCAAAGAGAGGTCCCAGCAGAGTCATCAAGCAAAGATTGTCCAAGTAATAAATACTGCTGCCATCTCATAAGCATTTATCAATGTGATTCTGAATTCACTAGGTAAAACTACAATAACAAGGGTGATTGACTCAATGGGATGGTAAACCTATTCAATCACCCATCTCCTACTACCCTACTGAGGAAAACCCCACCCCACCCCATATGTAAGGGTGTGCTGACTTCTGTTTCAGTGTATCTGAGGAAGTGTGCATGCACACAAAAGCTTATACCCAGAACATACTTAGTTGGTCTCTAAGGTGCTACTGGACAATTTTTTTATTCATTTTGACTGCGTCAGACCAACATGGCTACCTAGCTGAATTCACTAACAAGGTTATGGTCTTCTAGTCAGTTTATTTTTAGCTGACTTTCAAAGGACTCGTGGCCAAACTACTCTTCAAATGTCTTAATTGCAGGTGTCTAACATCAAGTAAACAATTTGCTTTTTTGATGATAACTAAAATTCAGGCAAGAAATTATTTAAATCAATATTACTTTGATCGAATGTAGGGTTTTCACATTTTCTGTAGAAATAAGCATCCTCTTATCAGAAATGAAACTATAAAAGTACACTTCCCAACGGCAAACAAACAAACAAACAAACGATCTTCAACTGGTATTCCGTGCTTAAACTTACATTTCAAACACAGTATGCAAGACAGACACTGCATTTTGTAATTATATATGTTATTAAGTTTCTGTCTAATAATGACAATATTCTGCACCAGTGTCCTTTGCTCTCTGGATTTAGCACCTTCAGTGTATTGAGAGGAGAAATACAGATCAATGTACACATTATACCTCTGGTAAATCTACTGTTTATTTGTAGCAAAGGTAGCTAAAAGCAATCATGGCAAACTAATGAAAATATGAATGGCAGCAAAGGGAAAAAATGCTATGAAATCAATTTAAGAAAGGCAGGAGGAAAAGCCTGGTGTTAATTCTTAAAAAAAAAACACAAAACAACCTGAGGAACATGTACACTATTTTCTATTCTCAGAAACAGGTGTGCAAACAAAAGCAGCAGCACACCTTCTGGCATGTATTCTTTGCTAGATTAACAGGAACACAGCAAATGGAGAAAAGCAATTCTTGATAAATATTATCACAGACAGTGTCTGAAATTCTCTTTCAAGTACTTGCTTACATGGGACTCTAATTCAGCACTGCAAGATGCAATAATACTGGGCTGCCTTAAGCAACCATTTATGCTCAGAACAAAGGCATGTGCAGACGGTGCGCCAGGTGTGCCCATGCATACCCCCTAATGTTTCAAAACAAGGGGATCGTGGAGGAGAGGGGAGAGTATGGAACACAAGTCAGTGACCTCCGATGCCAGGGCCAGGGGCGAGTGGCGCTGGTGTCCATCTAAAGGCAGAAGGGAGGAGGAAAGAAGCAGACAGAGACACACAAGCAGAATAAAAAGGCTGGACTGGATCTGGAACAGATCTGTCGCTTCTGCCTGTGTCTGTCTCTGGAAGTGGTAGTGGAGTGTCTGGCTCCAGCTCCCCCTTACTGCCATGGCTGGAGCCAAACACCCCACCACCACTTCCAGAGATAGATGCTGGCAGAAGCTGCAATCCAACCCAGCCTTTTTACTCTGTGTCTGTCTCTGTCTCATGGCTCTGTCTCTGCCCATGCTCCACTCACCACCTTTCTGGAAGAGAAATCTGTGGGGCAAGGGGCTCCTTCTGTGTCGCACAAACAAGGAGTAGGGGGTGCATCCTGCCATTGGCTGTGTCAGTTAATTACATTGATGTGATTGAGGAATTGAAGTCCTGATGAGAAACAGCTCATACTCTTGGACAGGAAGACTAAGAAACCTTATTCTGTTTTAGTCAATTTGGGTTAGCTCATAATCTGGTTAAAGATAAAGATAATGAAAACTGACTGTACTTGTGTATAAACCTGGTTATCACCACAACAACAAAAATGTATTTTGTGTCGCATTTTTAAGTTTGTATTTTTAAGTAAGGTTTAGGTATGAAGTTAAGTCTTAGTTTCTTTAGTTTGCTTAATGAATAAAAATAATGTCCTTTATGATTATGACTATATATTAAATGTTCACTCTTATGAAATGTACTGCACATGTCTATGGTTCAGAATATGGCAAAATGATGGAGGAGGAACATTTTGGCCAAAGAAATATAACTTAACATGCTGCTATTATTTTCTGCCTTATGCACATCATTACAGTATTTTGCTTTGTATCTGGTGACCAATACCAATTATTGGCTGTTCATATTGTTTCATGTTATTCTTAATATTATTTTAAGGGGGGGGGTGAGACAATAGACTTGCAACACTACAACCACAGAGGTGACAGCTGGGCAAATCTCAACATCTGCTTATCGGCTTGAGAAAATGTTAACCATTCATTTAATGGAGGGAGCGAAATAACCTGCAGGACTTGGCAGTTACCAAGAGCAGCTGAATTACTCTGAATTTTTCTCTCCCCTGGTGGGGGCCTTAGTCCTCTGAGGCTCAGGGCAAGTATACCTGGCTGCCCCCCCTTGCACAGACCTGCTTCCAGGTACTGATCCACGGCCAGGTCTTCTTGTGGATTTCTCTCCTTGGAGAGGTGCATCTGTTTGCTTCATATTAACTTTCAGAAGGATCTTTAAAATATTCCTATTTCCCCAGGCATCTGATGGCTGAAAGACTATGGACTGTATTCTAAGGATATCATTCAATTGGTCCAAGCATTTCTGGTTGCCCAACGGCACAATCTCCCCTTTGTAAAACTTCTGGAAAATTTGAAGCCACATAATTTTTTTCCTCTGGGTTTTTTGTTGTTGTTGAAATGAATGGATTTTTTCAGACAAAAATTAACCAATATTTGTTTTTTATGTACATACTGAAAGCAATTTTGTTACTTTATCAACATATAGTGTGTTATGTATAACTTGGTTTAACACAGGATTATAAACAAACTGATTCCCCCCCCAAAGTTTTTACTTCATAATAATATAATAATAATAATTTATTATTTATACCCCGCCCATCTGGCTGGGCCTCCCCAGCCACTCTGGGCGGCCTCCACAAAAACCAAAAATACAGTAAAATATCACACGTTAAAAACTTCCCTGAACAGGGCTGCCTTAAGATGTCTTCTGAATGTCAGGTAGTTGTTTATCGCTTTGACATCTGCTGGAAGGGCGTTCCACAGGGCGGGTGCCACTACCGAGAAGGCCCACTGCCTGGTTCCCTGTAGCTTTGCTTCTCGCAATGAGGGAACCGCCAGAAGGCCCTTGGCGCTGGACCTCAGTGTCCGGGCAGAATGATGGGGGTGGAGATGCTCCTTCAGGTATACTGGACCGAGGCCGTTTAAGGCTTTAAAGGTCAGCACCAACACTTTGAATTGTGCTCGGAAACGTACTGGGAGCCAATGTAGGTCTTTCAAGACCGGTGTTATATGGTCTCGGCGGCCGCCCCCAGTCACCAGTCTAGCTGCCGCATTCTGGATTAGTTGTAGTTTCCGAGTCACCTTCAAAGGTAGCCCCACGTAGAGTGCATTGCAGTAGTCCAAGCGGGAGATAACCAGAGCATGCACCACTCTGGCGAGACAGTCTGCAGGCAGATAGGGTCTCAGCCTACGTACCAGATGGAGCTGGTAAACAGCTGCCCTGGACACAGATTTGACCTGTGCCTCCATGGACAGCTGTGAGTCCAAAATGACTCCCAGGCTGCGAACCTGGTCCTTCAGGGGCACAGTTACCCCATTCAGGACCAGGGAATCCTCCACACCTGCCCGCCTCCTGTCCCCCAAAAACAGTACTTCTGTCTTGTCAGGATTCAACCTCAATCTGTTAGCCGCCATCCATCCTCCAACCGCCTCCAGACACTCACACAGGACCTTCACCGGCCTCACTGGTTCTGATTTAAAAGAGAGGTAGAACTGGGTATCATCCGCATACTGATGAACACCCAGCCCAAACCTCCTGATGAACTCTCCCAGCGGCTGCATGTAAATGTTGAAAAGCATGGGGGAGAGGACAGAACCCTGAGGCACCCCACAAGTGAGAGCCCAGGGGTCTGAACACTCATCCCCCACCACCACTTTCTGAACACGGCCCAGGAGGAAGGAGCGGAACCACTGTATGACAGTGCCTCCAGCTCCCAGCCCCTGAAGACGGTCCAGAAGGATGTTATGGTCGATGGTATCAAACGCCGCTGAGAGATCCAGCAGAACTAGGAAACAGCTCTCACCTTTGTCCCTAGCCCGCCGGAGATCATCAACCAGTGCGACCAAGGCAGTTTCAGTCTGAATCCCAATTGGAAGGGATCCAAATGGTCCGCTTCTTCCAGACGTGCCTGGAGTTGTTCAGCAACCACTCGCTCAGTCACCTTGCCCAAGAATGGAAGATTTGAGACTGGGCGATAGTTGGCCATCGTGGCCGCATCTAAAGATTATTTTTTAAGAAGCGGTTTAATAACCGCCTCTTTCAGCGGGTCTGGGAAGGCTCCCTCACGGAGGGAAGCATTTACGACCCCACGAAGCCCATCGCCCAGTCCTTCCCGGCTAGCTTTTATAAGCCAGGATGGGCAAGGATCCAGGAGACAGGTGGTTGGTTTCACTCGTCCAAGCAGCCTGTCCACATCCTCGGAGGTAACAGATTGGAATTGATCCCACTCAACTTGACTAGACAGGACTCTAGCACTCTCCCGCCCCGGCCCTGCTCCCACGGTGGAGTCTACTTCTTCCCGAATCTGAGCGATTTTATCTGCAAAAAACTTTGCAAAATCATTGCAGGAGAACATGTGGCCCATACTGGGCCCCGATGTTGCAGGTGGTTCCGCTAAATTGTGAACCACCTGAAAAAGTCTCCTGCTGCTGTTTTCTGCAGATGCAATAGAGGTGGTGAAGAAACTTCAGATGGAGCTACAAGCTACTGAACTGTAAGAAATCTAGTGTCTCTTTGGTTTTGCTACTTTATGAGGAGCAAGCAAAAAACATTAAAAACAGAACCCATCAGTGTTACAGTGAAACAAATTGACAACTCTTCTCTAGTCCTCCACAGTGTCAAGCTGACATAAAATGAGCTGAGAAAAAGAGGGAAGGGGAACAAAACTCATTGAACACTACTTGAAATTTAAATAGCCCCCTTTCCTTCAAATTTGTCATCTTATTTATCATTGACTTCTAAAAGGACTGAAGGTTTGTCCCAAATGAAACAACATTGTACGTTTTGTCAGTTTATTTTTAAATTTGGTGTATTTCCAAACAGACCAGTTTCACACAGCATGCAGAAGATCGAGGAATCTAAAGCAGGTAAGAAGAGGAGTCAGAGGCTCTGTTGTGCAAAGGCCTTGCGACCCTGTTTCAGGAGGAACAGGCTAGGCCGAATCCAGGCACAGCAGCTTCTCTGGACAATTGAGGGGGCCTACACAACGTCCGGACATCACATGTGGAGCCCTCTGAATACCGAAGGGATTGGCCCCCTAAAAAAATAAAGCTGGAGGGGGCGCAAGGCGCCTTGCCCCTCAGGAGCCAGCGCCCTGGGCAGAATTCTATGACTGAAGACCAGAAGATGTTCTGTACTCTGCAACATTTGAAAATACCATTGCAACATCACACCCTTAATACAATCAAATGTAGAAGCGGTGCTATCATCACCTACATTTCTGCCTTTGAACTTTGGATTCAATGGATCTGTTGAATTGAATGGGAACAAAATTATGTTGTTCTTTATTTTCTCCCACTTTCAGTCCTTTGAAGCCTAGTCAAGGGGATAGAGAGAGGAAGAGGAAGTCCACAAGGCACCAAGGCACTGACTCCTCCTTCCTATCTTTTGACAATGAGGGAGAAATGCATTTTGCTCTTGCATTTGCGTTCAAGAGTTGTACTCTTAGTGTGCAACTCAGTATTTGCTTGTCTTCAGTGTACTGGAATTGCAATGATCTCAGACTTTGTAGAATATGAAATCATTACATAAACATCTACTTGTTACACAGTTTTATAAATCGTTTTGGGGGAGTAAGTATATGAACATCTTGACTTAAACATTTTTTTCATTATTCTAAATGAAAATCATTCTTTTTTAAAAAATTCAGGAAGAAAGCATTTAAAAGAAAAACCGCCCAATCCCTTTTGATTTTTTCCAGGCCTTTATATCTTGAGCACTAATATGTGGCTTTTTCATGAAGTGCACAATGAATTATGCATTCATTTCTACTCCTGTAGATTCTGTTCCTAAGTTATAACAAGTGGGCAAGGGGAAGGCAGACTACATGATCCTTTATCCACATCAAATGTATTACATCTCTACAGCATGTAATGTCTGGACAGTCCTAAATCACCCTGCTGAGAGTCTCCACCAGGCCTGGGGTGGGGCCTGACAGGCTTCATAAGGCCTGCTGCCGCCCAGCGGAGTACTGCTTACATTCTTTTAAACAGTTTTTCAATTGTGTTTTTCAATTTTTCAAATGGTTTTAAACTGGTTTTTTTGGGGGGGGTATGTATTTTGTGTTTTTATTTTGTAATTTTAACTTGTGAACCACCCTAAGATCTGTGGGTATGGGGCAGTATATAAATTTAATTAATAAATACTACTATTACTACTACTACTAAATTCTTCAGTGATAAGAGTCAGGAAGACTAACATAATAACCATATTCATCAACAAATGGGGTAATTGTTTATTATATGTGCCGCTAGCCCCTAATAACCTGACACAGAAATATGGGAAACATCTGGTATCTTGACACAGACTTGAATGAGATAAAAGAATGAGAATGGGTTAGTGGGAGGAGAAGGTGAATGACAAATGACGAAAATGAGAAGTTCAATGAATGTGAAAAAAAGAGTCTGTCTGATTTTCTTCCTGTTTCTCAAATCAAGAGCAAGCTCGAAGGTTGTCTTCTTCACTGCTTTTACAACACACCTACTGCTGTCTCAGGGACAACTCATCCAAAATTGAAAGAATAGGGAAATGACTGATATGAAAATCAGAATATTTGCACATTTTGGTTAAATGGCTTGGTGCCAGACTTAGAATGTTTAGGGTCACTGGCATGTTGCTAGATGCATGTCAGAACAAATCAAATGAATGTTTTCCTTTGCAATTTACAATTATTTGTATCTCAGCAGATTTAATGAGCAATACCATATTTACTCAAATCTAATGTTCACCTTTTCTGGCCAAATGGCATTGCAAAAAATTAAGGTGCACATTAGATTTGATGGCACATTTAAATTCACCAGCAAATACTTTCTTTGGTTTCAAGGTTCTGAAAATTGAGCTGTGCATTAGATTTGATGGTGCATTAAACTCAAGTAAATACAATATTATCAAAAAATGAATTATGAACGAGAATGCAGCTAATCCAAAAGTTCAACTGTATATAAGGTGTTAATGCAGGTCTTCTCTTGAAAAATGCCCCAATAAGTAGCGATTCTTCCCTATTCTAATTAAAGTTTCTATTTCTAAAGTTTCAGCATAACTATAACAACAGCTGTGAGTGTGTGTTTTATTTTATTTTTTGCATTTAAGTGTCATTGTTAATGTAAATGCTTATGTAATTCTACTTTTGCATAAGATGACATTTTGCTTATGTTAATTCACATCCTTAGGCATCACAATCATAAAATGAATCAATAATTAGGTGCAACACTGGGGCGAAATATCTCTTGCTTCCTGTTATTTGGTGGTTGGAAGATGGGTTAATGCTAGCAGTCTATGGATGGGCAGCTTTCTACAGGCGGCAACAGGATGGAAAATTCTGGCAAAGCAGAAATTGGCAAAGCCAAGAAAGATTTAAAATTTAATGCATGCTATGCACTGAAAGAAAATCATATACATAGATGGTATTTAACCCCTAGCAGATTAGCTAAGATGTACGAATCTGAATCTGATGTGTGTTGGAAATGCAAAAGTAGAAGGAATACATGGTGGGCATGCAAAATAGTTAAAGAGTATAGGGAAATGATATACAAAGAGATGGAAGAAATGTATTTTTTTTTAAAAAAAAATCCCACAAAAACAGAGCATTCCTTTTGGGAATGGTGCAGAAGGAGGTATCCAGGTGTCAGGGGGGGGGGGGATGCATATATGCAGCTCCTCTTCTTGCTCTCTTATTCTGCTGCTAACTCATTCTATCATTCTAAGTTGCCATTCCTCCTTCTTAAGGACGTCTCTCGCCCACCATTTTTGGGCTAACAAAATCCAAGCTGCTGTAGCTGCATATATGAGTGTATTGTCATAATAAAAATTTGGGTAGCAGATCCCGTATTAATTTATGAAGCCTGGTCCTCATGATTATACAACCCATGCCCTTTATATTTGAAGTGACTATCTGTGCTCAGACGCCCAGATTACTTTCTCTCTCGTTACTTATTTCCTGTTACTTTTTTAGTATGTTCCAGTGATGCATGTGCTCATATAGTGTCTTTCTGTGTTGAGTACTCGTGTGTGTTCTTGCTGTCTAAAATGCATTTAATGCCTCCAGACAAGCTTCCCATTATAAACCTGATTTTATGATTTTATTGACTTACTATTCCATTTCTATCCCACCTTTTGTCCAAGGTGTTATAAATGGGTTTCCTCTTCACAACAACCCTGAAAGGTACCTTAGGCTAAGAGACTGTGACCGATCCGAGGGCATCCAGTGAGCCTCATGGCCGATCTGGGAATCTGAAGCCTGGTCTCCTAACTCCTGATCCAATGCTCTAACCACCACATCACATTCATAAACTGCCTCTACATTTTTACAAGTCTACAATAGTGTCCTCAGTTGCATACTGCTATTCCTTAATGTTCTCAATGTAATATAAATCATTTGTAACTGATGTGTCTGTTTAGCTTGGAAACAAACAGTTTGTTACCAGGAGGTAGTAGGTGGCAATGGAAGATTAACCACAAAGCTTGGTATTTCAACACTGCAAAACAAAACTGGGTGAAGATTCACACCAAAGCACAAGATGCCTTACCTTCCCGGAACTCCAATGAACAATGTTCTGGGATTGCCATGTACTAATTACTTTGTGGTAAAAAAAAGTGTGGAAGGAGGCTGCCACTGAGCAACTAATCCCTTGATAGCTTGCAATGTGTGTGTGTGTGTGTGTGTGTGTGTGTGTGTGTGTGTGTGTGTGGAGGGGGAGGCAGGCAGGGAATCTCTGCAGAACGCAGAATTTTGGGGGTCAAAAACTTTGCATTCACATGGAGCATCTTTCTCTTCACTCTGAACTCTTAGACTGGCCATCTAGCAGTCAGAACATCTATTCTGTACTGCAGAACACACACAGAAAAAAAAATGTCTGCATGTGTCTGCATATATGACAGCTCTTTGATTTTCTGAGCTATGTTCAGTGTTCTACCTATTCCTGCATATAAGAGCTTTGTTAGGGCTTTTTTGAGGTTGGGCTTTGTGCACAGATTGGTAAACAAACCATTCAGATAAAAGATTAAAGCAAGAGGGTTGCACAGAATCCTTTTGCCCAAGCAGTTATTGTTGCAGTGATGTGAAGGATGCTACAAACATGGCAGGTGACATGGGTGCAGTGATTGCAATTAAAGCTACCTATTTCTGTTTGTTTTTTTATTACATCTTTATTCTGCCCTTCCTCCAAGGACCTCAGAGCCCTGCACTTGGTTCCCTCCCCAAATCCTATCCTCACAAGAACTACATGGAGCAGGTTCAGCTGAGAGATGGTAACTGGCGAAGGCCACCCAACCAACTTTGTGGTTCAACCCTAATCCTAATCTAATGAAACACCACACCAGCTCTCCTAAATGAGTTGCCAATAAAAGATGGAGATCTATATACAGATACAAAAACTTGAGTATTTGTGGTTTTTAAACATAAAAAGGTGTTGCACTACTTCTGCTGCTTATTTGCCCCAGATGACCTGCCTTTATTGAATTAAAGGTCCAACTTTATTAACTTGTGTAAACATCCACAATGAACCTAACTGCTTAACAGCCAGCAACTCAGTCAGTTTGGGCACATCTGTTGCTAAGGGAGAGCTAAGAAACAACTTCTCCTGCTGTCAGGCTTGCTCAGGTAACTCTCTCTCCAGCACAAAGCATTTAGAGCAGAAAAAGACCCTGCTCCATGTTTTCCACTACCCACACACCTGGGTTTACTGGGGAATATCTCAGGCAGGCAGTGAGCCTTGAGGATTAGTGAGGCCAACAGGGCCAAAGGGTGGTCCCTGCCCCAGATCCAAGCTTGTAAACTAGAAAAGATTGATTAGTATAAGTCAACCTTCCCCATTTTGATGCATTGGGATATTGCATCAAATATTGAGTGTGAGCATGAGCATGCCAGATGTGACCAAATCATGCAAATAAAAAATGATAAATTACCCCTTGAAAGTTACTCCCACAGCAATAGGAGGCAAGCAAGATTCATCTACCCAGGCCAATTCCTATACTCAGGAACAGGAAATCCCCCCAATCCCCCCTTTTGGCCTCCGAAGGTGTTCAGCTGTGCAGAGGGTACACAGGAGAGTGGGCTTCTGCTGAAAAGTGCATGTAAGTATGCAGTGCCACCCTAAATAAGCAAGAACACACTTGTTGCCCATGTGCTCTTCCACATTAGACCAATCCATGCCTTGTGCTCCATTCCCCCAAGGTGGCAGAAGCAAAGCAGCACTAGTGGGGTGCACAGAGGGAAAGGTGCTGTTTTTCCATTGCAATTCTGAAATTTAATTCAACTAATAGCTATCTGTTGAGCCAACAGTTAATGCCCCCTGCAAACACACAGACATACTCCCCAACACAACATATGCATTCTTCTATCTAAACTGGCTACATGCCCAGTTTAAGAGGCCTGACACACTTTCTCTAGGAACTACAAAATCTCCTACATATATTTGTGATTAAGCTTGTTGCCTGGACTTGCAAAAATACACACATCTCCTGATAAATAAAAGATCATAGGTTTACAGTAATTTTCTAGTTTGTATACTGCTGTATCTGCGTACTTAGAAAACACACACAGTTAATCCAGATTTGAAACATGCTGCATAAAAGTTGCCGCACTAATTTCAGTTGAATAGTCTTCCAAGAAAGTGCTTTGGGTACCTTTTAGTATGATTAAAATTTGGTGCAACTGCAGTTTAGTAAAAACTCGTACACCAAAAGCTCTTTAACAAAATTTTGGGACCATTATTAATCAAGAAATCAACTTCTGAGAAATCAGAGCAATTCTCTACTTAGAATAAAATGGGGGGGGGGATGATTGGTACCTGTGTGGTTGTAATGTAGTAGTAATCTAAAAAGTTTTATTTATTTTTTAAAAAATCTATCAAAAAACCCATAAATCAAACAGCTAAACTTTAATACCACACATTAGCTTATTAGCTATCTCACAATGGTTAAAAACTGTCAAAACATTTTACAGCTCAATTATAATTACTAGTCAAGTCTAAGCATGTAGTGTGTGGGTGTTAGCCACATCACAAGTGATGCAAATGCAAAACTCAGCAGTCACAGGGACTTTGCCCTACACTGTTTCAATCAGCATATATACAGATATTGAATCAAGATGTGTACTTGAACCAGTTTACGATCCTGAACATAAACCTGGTGTTTCTTAATTCAGATTTGATCTAATGTATTTTGCTTAATTGTGCATACAGAAAACCATACAACTCTTTTTAAACTATAAGTTCCAATATAATAAAAAAAAAGCTTTACTTCTAGAGGAGTACATACACTTAGATGCTTTATTTGATAAACAAAAATGTTGGGATGGGTTTTTAATAAGTATAAAGGGAGCAACTCTGTACCTATATATTTACTATGCAAGAGGTCACATGCCACTAAATATTTTTTAAAAAATTGTGGCCTTCATTGCCTTAGAGCAGCCTTCTCCAGTTTGGTGTCCTCCAGCATGGCTGTGCTGACTGGCTGGGGCTGAAGGGTGTTCTTGTTTACCATACTGAGAAGGACTGCACTGGCTGTCAATTAGTTTCTAGGACTAATTCAAAGTGCCGGTTTTGACCTACAAAGCCTTAAATGGCTCAGGACCACAATACCTCAAGGATTGACCCAGACCCTGCAATCATCTTCTGAGACTCTTTGTGCACCTCCTCCACAGGAGGTCCAGCGGGAGCAACACCAGAATGGGCCTTTTCTGCAGGGGCTCCCTGTTTGTGGGACGCTCTCTCCAGGGAGGCCTGCCCGGCACCTTTGTTGCATATCTTCAAGTGCCAGACAAAAACATTCCTCTTCTCCCAGGCCTTTGGCCAATCAAACCATCTATGGCCTTTTAAACTGTGTGTGGAGGTACTGTTTTTGCTTGTTACTGTGTTATGTATTTTTGTGTTTTTATATTGTAAACCACCCTGTGATACTTAGATGAAGAGTGGGATAGAAATTTAATAAATAAAAAAATAAAAATAAAAGCATGGCATGTGTGTGAACCTGTTTCCTTCCTAATGTAAATAAATAAAGCAGATAAAAATCAAGGCTGTTGTTTTGTGTACACAACTTTTTGGATATACAGAGAGTTGACTGCTCACTGAAGGAAGAAGGGAACCTGGGGACTGTGGGTATGCCATGTGTGCATCAAAACACCTGCTAAGCTCATGAAGCAAAACCGGCACAGCTGGTTTTTAGAATTTAGTGCCAGAGGTTCATTTACTTTGTGCAGTAAAAGTTTAAAAAAGATATTCTAAGGCTGCAATACCTGTACTCAGTTACCAAGCAGACATGTGCAAGATTGTATGATTAATAATAGTTGAAGTATGACAGTAAATTGTGCAAAACTGCTGCATTTTAATAAAACTGGTGCAATTTTTGAAATAGGGCTTCAACACTTGTTGCAGTCAAGTCAATCAATAATCTGTGAGTCCATATACACTATATGATGAGTTGTGAAAAGTTCTGCACACAGAAAATATGTTTTTGTTTCCTTCTCTTTCTCTATAAGGTTGCTGTTGGACTCAAGATCCTGCCTTTCAGTTCCAGTGAAAGGCTCCATAAAGCCCTTATTGCACATATGCCCAAATCGAGTAATGAAACTTCAAAGATTTGTCAAAAATAAATCCACAGGACAAATGACTACCCTTGGGCTTCCTCAAAAGTTAGTCAACTGCTTACTTGGAAGTATGTTCACTATGTCCCCAAGTAAACATGCACATGATTGCAGCCTAGGTTCTACCCAAAATGCACGTCCATACAATGAGACCTGTGACATGGATAATATGTAAGCAACCATGACATAGTATGTGGCCATTAGCATCTACTCTCACAGCTACATGATTTCCTGGCTCTGAGGCAGGCAGCTGATGCAGGTTGGAGAAATGTTGTATCTACATTAAATCTGAGCTGAGCATGAGATCATGGACACACCAAATATAAAAGAACATATTTGTAACATAGGGTTCGTCCAGACTGGCTTTTGTGCTGTGTTTCTAGGCAAAGATAAAGATTTCAAAGCTCTGTGTCTGAGGGTGTGTTTGTTTTGTTCCGGCACTTTTTCTTGGAAAACCTGTGTTTTACCACTGAAGCAGAGCAAACAGCAACTGGGTTTTCTGTGGATTGCTGTTAATTTACTAATGCTTGATTCTAAAGGAACAGCAAAGCTGGTCAGGGATAGATAAAGCAAGCCACTGTATCCTCCTTTGAATCTCTTCATGATTCTGCATCTGCTAAATTCATGTGAAAGTAGAAGGTCCTGTTTTTTTCAGGAGGGAGCTTATTTTCTTTTTTTGGCCCAAGTCTTGAAATCCAGATAGTTATTTTTTACTTTTTTTAAAAATGCAGTTTAATATTGGTTTAA
Source organism: Podarcis muralis (assembly GCF_964188315.1). Taxonomy (NCBI): domain Eukaryota; kingdom Metazoa; phylum Chordata; class Lepidosauria; order Squamata; family Lacertidae; genus Podarcis; species Podarcis muralis. The sequence continues at coordinate 119,273,302 of NC_135657.1, read as the reverse complement.
TATTGGTTAGAAAAATGTGAAAAAAGCCTGATAGACAGCTTAAGAAAGGTTTAGGCTGGTGTCTGGAAGTACACTCCATTGATTTCCTTGCAATTGTTTTGGTTTCCATGAGACTTAATATCAATGAAGTGTGGATAGGATTGGAGTCTTAGAGTCAAAACCTAAGTAAACCTTATTTACTTCAATGGGTCTTTAAACACTTTGAAGTTATATTCTCTGATGCACCAATTATAATGCAAGATTATACATGTTAAACAGGACAAGCGTAGCCTTAGGCACTTAATATATTAAGGTCACAATCTTATGGACACTTATCTGGGAGTTAGGCCAGCGCAAGGGTGTATAAGAGTGCACTGTATTTCTTAGAAGTAAAAGTGACTACAATACAAAACATCAGAAAACTAATTGAAAAATGGAAACAATTTGCTAAATATTCTAACAAACGTATATGAACTCATTTTTTATGAATGAAAGCTTATAATTAAAATAATGAATATATGCACATAGAATAAAATAAATTTTATGTGAATGTGATGGGACAACTTTCAGTATCAGAAATAGTCTAAAATTTCTGCACTGCAAATAATGTTACATTAATTTATTGAAAATATCATGAAATAAACTCATACTATGATTAAACAAAAAATAAAAAACCCGCCCTAGGTATTTCTCAGGTGCAAGGTAAATCCCTCCTCCCACTTTGTCTTATGAGGCATATTCAGGAAAAATCCCTATGACTGGTTCTAGTAATTTTCCCAAAATATTTAATTAACAAAAACACTTTTTCAAATTATAAAAAGAGTGATCTTTGTCTCCTGTTGTTTATTATAAAGGTGAACACAAATCTTAAAGTCACATGACATATTAATGCATTTTTTAAAAGGAAACCACTGCTAATTAAAGTCATTCCCAAAACATAGCATTCAGATCTCTCTACCTGGAATATTTCAGGCTTTATTTATTTTCTCATGTACTTCCTCAGAAAAACTTATTCTCTTTAAGGAAAAAAAATGTCACCCACATATAGACGCTTAAGCAACTGTGCATCAAGAATCCTCCCACGTTCAACGTCGGCTACATCTGTTGCTCTTTCCCATTGTTGAAAATTCCATCCTTAATCCTATTTGACTTTATTCATGCAAAGGTCATCCTGAATTCAACAAATGGAGGAGCGATAGCAAGCACACTGTTGAACATGGGCTAAATAATTCTGTTGTAGAACATGCAGCTAGCTAACATGCTGGGATTATCTCAGGACCATTTGGTTTTATTATGCTGGCTTGCCAACCCTCAAAACTGAACTGCTGAAGAAAACAGGGAGATTTTCTGTCTGGCATTACACACAAATAAATAATACTCCTTCTAAAACCCTGATTAATTTTTTAGTTTTCATTGCAAGATTTTCCCTTCCCACCCCCACCCCCCAAGAAGGACTGTGTTGCCAATGACTACTGGTAACTGCACAGAAAAAGAAGGAGGCTATTAAGATTAGAGATGATTAACTATTTTACTTGGATTTCAATTACAGATCAGGCCCAACTCCCTTGCTTGCCACTTCCCACTACGCATATGTAACTAGTTAATCATACTTTTTTAAAAAACGACAATCCCAAACCTACCCCCAAGTCACTGCACCGGCTAGCTTGACTTGGTTAGTTCATTATTACAGTGAATCATTCAGAAAACAGACTGGCACAAAGAACTCAAGATTTTAGAGATGTCATCATAAACTGTAAAATACTGGATGGCAGGGGTGCCAACTTGAATAAAATATTGGGGGGGGGGAGGTAAGCCCCATATAAATTGAATATAAGACATGATGCGCACACACCATGCGAATGGCAATGCCTATTAACCTGGCTCCTATACTGGGTGCTATGTGGCGCTTTTTCTCTTTGCCTTCATTGCACATATAGGTTTCTTTTGGTAAATGTGTACTCAGCCAAAACAAAAGAAAAAAAATCCAGAGAACTGCAAAAAAATACCACTTCCAAAAAAACCCAAAATAGTAACGGAGTTTAAATCTATAGGTGTTTTTTTTAGAATGAAAGGATAAATCAATGTAGTGAGGTTAATTTTATTTTTTTGTTTAATTTTACTAATATGCCCGTAGCTGATTTTGACTTTAAAAAAAATATGTGTTTTACTCAAGTCAAAAAGCACCTGCCATTTATTAAGGAAAAAGATAATGTAATTCTGGTGCTTATTATTTTATTTTAAAAACAAGCAGAAAATAAACACTGTTCCCTTTCTCCCTGAGTTAAACACTCTGAAACACAGCATATTCAAACACAGTGAACTGTATATATTAGCTATGAAAGAATACTGGAAACAATCAAGTTTTTCATTCAACCTGTTTTTGTCTGAGACAAAAATACTAGAAGCAACTGGCCATGTAACACTGCTGCTGTGTAACATTCTGCACATGTTGTCTGAACAGCAGAGTTTGGGGGTAAGATGGACAACTGTATCCTGGTAAACGGCATATTTAATCTTCCAGTTTCTTTACCATATCAACTCGCATACTTCCAAATCTTTCATTTGGATTCCAACACAAAGCTTGACAAACACAAGCTTCATAATTTCAGATCCACCCATGTACGCTGAACCCACCCACATATTTTCAATAAATTAGAGGCAAAATAATCCCATGTCATTTTAAGATACATCCGAAAGGAGCCACCTACTATCCTGTCGTATACTCTCAAAAGCAACTCATAATATGACCCAGAGATCTGCTTTTTAAAAATACCCCTACTGGTATTCCCAAGGCCTTTGGTATACTTAAAGTAACCCTTCTGACCCAGGAATGTCCATCAGTCAATATGTTATACTAATCCTGAGTGCTAGTCATTGTATGTCCTATTTTAATTGCTGCTGCACAAAATTTGGCCACCTTGTATGTTATAACTGGATTATTATCTAGGAGCAGCAGAGTGGCAAGAAACTGTTCAGAACTTCCCGTATATTTCTGGAGTATTGGCAGAATAGGGTCAAAGTGTAAATCTCTATAAAACTGGAGAAGCACGTTGTCTACAGTTTCAATTTGACCATCCAATAGGATGGAAATAATTTGTATCATCTGATTTTTGTATAATATCCACAAAGCACTACAAAGTACACAGAACTATTTTATAATGTTCATAGATATTAAAAGAGATTAAGGCTGCAATTGTAATCCCACTTACTTTGGAATAAACCACATTGAAATCAGTTGGACTTATTTCTAAGTAAATGTGGTTAGGATAGCAGTTTAACCTGTTATGACATTCACAGTTTTTCTTAATTGTTGTTTTACTAGCTAAATTTAGCACTACAAAATAACAGGAGGGAGCGCAGCTTAATGGCAGATCCCATGCTTCGCACACAAAAATTCTGGCATCTCCAGGTAGGACTGGAAGAGACTACTGTCTGAAACCCGAAGATGACTCACTTGGTAGGGCAAAAGATTCCTGCCTCGCAGGCGGGTTGGACTAGATTAGCCTTGTGGTCCCTTCTAACTCTACAATTCTATGAGTCTATGAAATGTGAAAAAACGGCTGCTAGTCCAAGTAGATGGCCCACTAGACTGTGCATGAAGCAGCTTCCTAATATCTGATCTTATTAGAACAAGAGAAGAACCAGCAATTTATAAGTCTTCGGCTGACCCCTCTGCATGTTCCAAGGGCAGAATAGCTGACGTTCTCGATGAAGGTCTAGATGAGGAATCCTTGGAAAGCAAACTGTAAGATAGCAAGCCTTTGAGAGCAGTGTGAATTTTAAACGAGTTGTCTACATTGATTTTCCTTAAGTCCCATCCACTAATCTAATTGTCTCTAATTTATAATTTAATGTAACAGCAATGCAGCAATCAGTGGAGAAAGCAGCAGCCTGAGACACAATTGCTAAAAACTATTTTTCAGTGAAATAAACTGTTCTAATGGAATTTAGGTTTAAATATTCAGAATACTCAGCTACATGTGTAAGCATGAAGGATTTGCCATGTTAAATGACCACCTTTAATTTGTGAAATTATAGGAAGCCCAAAGTCTTGTTTCTTGTGACAACTTTATAAACTACCATAATATTACTTTTAAGCCATGGACATTTAAATTTTGAATTGATCATGGATGCTACAAATGTTGATAGCTGAAAGAAATATTGGGGACTCTGATTCACACCTTATTTGATGAGTCTTTGGTCTTCTCTTTGGCCTTTCTAGGTTTCTAGGACCTCACCTACATTATTGCTGTCCTGGTATACAGAAAATATATAAGCACTGAAAGTGTCTAGCCAGAAAACCTTGGCCTATCCACCAATTTTAGGTAAAACTGAATAGACAGAGAAGCAGAAGACTACTGTTTCCAAGTTACTACCCACAACACAGTTAATTATGTTTTTGTCCTAATTTGAAGGCAGCTTTGAGAGAAGCAGACCCATACATTAAAAAACTAACAAACTACTACTGAAACTTGTTGACCAAATGTTGCCACACTAATGTATCAGAGTTATATTTATCAAAGCAATGAATTAAACAGCTCATAAATGGAGGTTAAAATTATCTCTGCCCTTTTTTTAGGACATGAAGCTCATACATTCTACTGGTAAATTTATATCGGTAGACTGCATTATACAGTACTGTAAAACTATTTTGAATCGACACAATCCCTCTCCCATTTCCTTATGTGCTGGTCACATTTGTCTTTCACACATTCTTCTAAAACTATTACCAGGCAAGGAGTTTGATTAAACCACAACCAGGTTCTAATGAGGCTGTATATTTTTAAAAGGCAGACTTGTAAGCAAGCATGCTGGCCTTATTTTTAATCCAAAGGAACTATTGATCTACAACTAAAATTAAGAATCGCTTAAGATATCTCATTCATGATGCTGGATGCACATTTTAGAGCAAAAAGTGAAACTAAAAATCAGTAATGAACCAACTGCTTTAGCATAATGTTTAAAAGAGAAGCTCCAATTTTGTTTTAACAAAACAAACCTGAAAACAGAAAGGCCCCAGAGGGTCTCAGAACAGCAACATACACCAGACAAAGGTCTGTGGAGATCTACACAAGGAGCTCTATACATGAAAGAAAAAATTTAAAGCTCAGAACCTGAAGAGGAACAAAGTACCGTATTTTTTGCCCTATAGGACGCACTTTTTCACCTCCAAAAATGAAGGGGAAATCTGTGTGCGTCCTATGGGGCGAACACAGGCTTTCGCTGAAGCTTGGAGAGTGAGAGGGGTCGGTGCGCACCGACCCCTCTTGCTCTCCAGGCTTCAGGAAGCTATCAGCAAGCCTGGGGAGCCCGCGGGAGTTTCCGCAGGGCTCCCTGCACTGCAGATAGCAGCCTGCCGCCTGGCGCGCGAGTCGCCCTGAAGCAGAGCGCCCCTCGCGCCGGGCAGACATCCGCAGCTGTGGGGAGCCCTGCGGGAGTTCCTGCAGGGCTCCCCACGCTGCGGATAGCAGCCTGCCGCCCGGCGTGCAGGATGACCTGAAGCAGAGCGCCCCGTGCGCCGGGCAGACATCCGCAGCTGTGGGGAGCCCAGTGGGAGTTCCCGCAGGGCTCCCCACGCTGCGGATAGCGCCCGGCCGCCCGGCGCACAAGGCGCCCTGAAGCAGAGTGCCTTGCACGCCAGGCAGACATCGGCCAGCCCCACAAGCTTGGGGGACAGCGGGGAGGCGCAGCGCCGCCATCCCGCTGTTCCTCGACCTGGTTTGGTTTCCCCGACCTGGTTTTGGGGGGGAAATAAAGGAAAAAATTTTGTAATGCAAAATAAATACTTAATGTAAACTAGAAAATTTTGTAATGCAAAATAAATACTTAATGTAAACTAGAATAACAACCACAAACTAGCTGTGTGAGAATGCTACTAATTATGTAGACTTCAGCAGCTTAAAAATAATAATTTAAATTCAGTACCACCAAATTAGGCAGCCATCTGTAAGTGGGGAATCTGGTCCTGATATCAAGAGACAGAGCAGAAAAAGCTAAAATCTGTGGCCAGGGTCACCGGGACATAAAAATGGCAAAACAGCCAGGACAGCACCATCCCTTCCTGTTGTGCATGCAAAAATTGACCAGAGCACAGCCTTTAGCAGCTCTACCATACAGTCTGCTATATTTGCCACACAGCCATTTGGCCTGCTACCACCAGCCACTAAGTCTGAGGATATGAAACTCTCCCTTTCAGTCACCAGTTATGTCAGTTTGATGCCCATGTTCAAGTGCTTTTCTATAGCATCAAAGAGGAAAAGAAGACGTGCCTTCGGAGTGGAGCAGGATTCTTTGAAATCAGGAAAGCTTTCCTCATCATAGTGATACACTTCACATGCAGCTACATAGGAGAAATTTTTCTGTGGTGCAATTCCACAGCACAGGTGACTAAATGTGATGCTGCAACAATGTGGGCCTTACCTACATAATTTGTACCCCACCCCTTGGTGGGGTAAGATTCACATGACTTTTCTTGTCTATGTGGTTGAAGCATTCATACACAGATCAGGAGCATGCATAATATGTAGTAAAATATGTGAGAAGCATTCAAGCTGCAAAGGCCTAAGAAAATAAAACAGTTTTGACCAGACAGCTGAAACTCAGTAAGGGCATGTCCACTCAGCTCCAACCTTGCCACCACCTTGCGCAGTCCAGTGTTGCTGGCTTGGGTAGGGCTGCTCTGCATTACCACACTAGCCATTGCCACCATTGGTACATTGTTCTCCAAAGGCACGCAAAGAACAAGCGGGCTATATTCAATGTGGAGAGATGCAGGGGGGAAACAGGGATGGTATCGGGAAATACCAAGGCAACAAAGAGAATGGAAATACAACCTGAGAAAAAGAAAATTAATTAAGAGAGGTGTGGAGGGAAGATCAAAAACAATTTGTTAGCCAATGGACATCAAAGCAATCCATTGCATAGATATATATAATTGGTACATATAATCACCTGCTAGAGGGCTTAAGGGCCTTAGATGATACCTGCTTAAGTTATCTAGGCAACTCCAGGTTACCGCAGTAAAGGGGATTCTTAGCCATAAGGTCTTCAGACATGGGAAAAGCAGCTGAGTATGATGACTCCAATCACACTCTGAGTGGTGTGGGGCAGAAGAGGAGGGAAGGTTGTTTACCTCTGGGCTACACTGTCTTTTAGCTCAAAAAGTAGGCAGAACTTCTGATAAGGGGTACCGTTTTTGTTACAGTACAGTTGGAATACAGAAACTAAAGGGAACCTGATTTTTTCAATAGATCTATTTGGATAGTTCTTCAAGACATTTTTCTAGGCATATTTCAGATATAAAATACACATTTAATACACACTATATAAAACACGGGTGGCTCTGTGGTCTAAACCACAGAGCCTAGGGCTTGCCGATCAGAAGGTTGGCGGTTCGAATCCCTGCGACGGGGTGAGCTCCCGTTGCTCGGTCCCTGCTCCTGCCCACCTAGCAGTTCCAAAGCACGTCAAAGTGCAAGTCGATAAATAGGTACCGCTCCAGCGGGAAGGTAAACAGCGTTTCTGTGTGATGCTCTGGTTCGCCAGAAGCTGCTTAGTCATGCTAGCCACATGACCCTGAAGCTGTACGCCGGCTCCCTCGGCCAGTAAAGCAAGATGAGCGCTGCAACCCCAGAGTCGTCTGCGACTGGACCTAACCGTCAGGGGTCCCTTTACCTTTACATAAAATACACATTCATAGCCACAAGAGCAATCAAATCCATCAAGATACTTAAGCTCATTTCAATATGAGAGAAGTCCAGATCTGTTGACACCTTGAAACCCATGTTGTTCTACCTGTTTCCCTCAGCAGATGTCTCTTGGTACAGAGGATGGGTGTGTAAAACTGGACAGATCTTCAGGGTAAGGCACGCCTTCTCTTAATACTTGCAGTGCTGCAGTATCAATTTTAGGTTGGTAAATTTCAGAAGCAAACATAATTGTATCCCTGCAAAAGTGGTGCTCTAATTAATCTTGCCCTTATGAAAAGATTAATTATAGCTTGAAATTGGACCTTGGGGCTGAGACACACCCTGAATGAATGTAAAAGACTCTTGCAGACAGTGTTCAAATGCCTAAGAACAGACAGTAGTTATGTTGCTTTCATCACCCTGGAGTTATGCTGATGCGCAATACGGCTGCAAGTCTTTGAGGACTGCACTCTCCCTTCTTTATAAAAGTGCACTAATGATCTAGGACCATTTCCCATCTGATAATCTTGATTAAGTTATTACTTTATGGTTATATTTTTCATCAGTTTTAATTGTGCAAGAAACATGGTTTTCAATACACTAAAAACTATTTAAACAACAACAAGAACTTTCAAATGAGAAAATATTACTGTATGATTTAGTCCCATTCATAAAATCCATCTTCAGGCTTTGGTGCTATTAAAATGTTATGGTATTCCCAGAGGGTCTCTGCGGACGACCCAAGGTGCCAACTTTGTACCCATGTCTACTCTGACAACACCTAATATAGGATCTACTAATGTAATCCACAACATCAGAGGTTCATTTGCCTGCTCATTTTACAGTTGATATATGCTAGCAATGTCATTACACATTCTGTGCAGGACAAACTGACTAGTCTCTATATACAAAAGAATCAACAGATACAAATTTGAAAGCAGGAATGGCAATATTCAAAAACCAGTAGGGCAATATTTCAACCTCCAAGAACACTTGGTAAGAATGGCCATTCCCAGAGCAAAGGAATGTCAGGAGACTGACAATGTATTAGAAGGTTCAATGCTATTATTACTATTATTTCTACTATTAAAAAATCACACCAGATATCAGGATGTCTGTCTTATCAACAACCGTTTCTCTCACTCTCTTAAATGGCCACTGTTAATAATGTAATTAGCACCATTTTTAATTTCTGTATTCAATTTCCTTCTGAGCTCTTGGTTTACCATTCTTTCCTATCCCCCATACAGCTGTAACTCAGGGTAACATTTCATGTATCTGATGGACTACACTGCAGTACACACAAGTTTATGGTATAATACTCAAGTTAGTTTTTAGGGTTCCACAAGACTTTTTTTTTACTTTGTCTATACCAAGGATACCAGATTTTTTTCAATGAACCCGGGGACACTTTTCAACTTCAATGGATTTTGTATGGGGACTGATTTGTAAATCTGGGGACTGTCCCCGGGAAACGGGGATGTCTGGTAACCTTAGCCTATACGACTGTGTGCTTGGGTGGGTATGCTTTCTTTCAAAAAGAACAACAAACACCTCCTTCTCCAGCACCCAATGCAGCACCATGCAACCGCTTAAGAAAGAAAGAAAGAAAGAAAGAAAGAAAGAAAGAAAGAAAGAAAGACCCTCCACCTACCCAGCATGTAACTTTGAGGTAGTCACATGGTTCTCTGGCTGGTTTAATTTTGGTGTGGGGAAGAGGATCTGCACACAGATTCATATATTCACCCAAACTTCAAGATCTATGCATACCTTAACCCACTGGCAGAGAAAGGGGGGTGCGGTGCATGCAGCTCGCCCTGGGTGTTATCCATGGGGGGGGGGTGACATTGCCGCCCCCCCATGGGACACTCGCCGTGGCTGCCTCCTCCCAGGATGCTTCCCCTGCCCCTGAGGGCAGCTAGCCTCGCACCTGGGTACATAGCATGTGTGCCGTTCCGGGTGCCGGAGCAGCTAACTCCGCCACTCCCTTAAGCTCAGCCAGTGGCGTAGCGTGGGGGGGTGCAGGGGGGGCCGGCCGCACCGGGCGCAACATCTGGGGTTAGGGCAAATCCACGGGTTAGGGGGCGCAAATCCACAGGTTAGGGGGCGCAAATCCACGGGTTAGGGGGCGCAAATTACTTGCCTTGCCCCGGGTGCTGACAACCCACGCTACGCCGCTGAGCTCAGCACAACTCTCTACTTGTCTGCATTGGTAGACAAGGAGGGACAGGCCAGTTTGAATAATATGCTCCAGAGGATAATCTGATACACAGCTCCACCATTTTGAAATGAATGGAGCCTGATACCATAAGAAAGGCAAGTAGTAACATTTACAGCATGTTTAAACAACTTACCGGTACTTATGATTTAAGACTGACAAGGAAAAAATGTATGTCGGGGGGAAAGACAAATGAAAGCCAAGATAGCACACTAATGGATTGTACCAGTAGTTTTTCGGTTATGAAAGGGTACACTTCAAATACATTTTTAACTCAATCTCATACTACTTTGAAGTAATAGATCTATTTTTTAAAACTCTATGTAGGATTTCAGCCTGCATTTGCTCCTATCAAAGGTTCTGAGAACACTGTGAGAAACATTTATTTGGCACATGCCTATAGGATAATACTTCCATGATTATCTCTCGACTAATACTCTCACCTACTCTTTCAGATGAGTAAACTCATTCAGATGAATATTATAGTTACTGTATCACAAAGTTAATATGCCCCGAGTTATTGTAGTAAAGGTTTTGAAAAAGAAAAAGAAACCAGAAACCTGAGTTTTACAAATATGAATCCCCTATGCCACAAGGCTAAGCCAAACACTGCCCTAGGGACAATGGGCAAGTGTGCAGAATAGAGCCCTGGCCCTGCTGCTTCAGCACTAGAAGGCTTTTCCGAAAGAAGACTTGAAGGAATGTACTTGTTAAGAATCAGGCTGTAATTTGCCTATTAAGGACAAGAACTGGGTAATAAAGGTGACAGAATACCCTTCAATAAGAAACTATTTACACTTCAACATATTTGTGTACCAATGTGAACAGCAGCATTTCTCCAACATTAATACAGCTTGAATTTCATTTTAGATCTGCTCTCTCTCTCCTAATGGAAGTCATGTGTACACAAACAAACAAACCCACTGAGAAGGGCTAAAAGAGGGGCTCACATCTTGCTAAGTAATTTGAGACTTCTCACGGTGAGCCGGGTTAAGAACCTTTAATGATTAGTCTACCAAATTGGGGCGGTCAGAATTAATTATGAAGTCATAAGATGTATTAAGGGAAGCAGCCCTTCCTGGGCAGTTTCCCTGAAAACAAAAAAGAGCAAACCCCACTTGTGCTAAAAAATGCACAGCTGGAGCATAAAGAGCCTAGAAAAGTCCTCATTTCTGGTACTGAAATTACTGCAGGCTTAGTGTTGAAGCAATTTAACCATGAACTGGAGCTTTTGCAAGGGAATTTTCTCTCTGGGAAGATCTTGCTCTTTGACTCTGAATGCTTCTTACGGGAGCCCACCTTCTTCTGTTGGAAGCAGCCCAGAGTGGCTGGAGCAACCCAGTCAGATGGACGGGGTACAAATATAAGAAAAGCTGAGTTTGGGTAGAAGGGCCATGGTGCACTCAAGGAAACCTGCTTTAGTCTTACACCCCTGCATTCTCACACTGCTGCACTGGCATGGCATCTCAAGATTGGCACAATCAGTGTGACAGCAGAAGCACCACCCAGAAGGCAATGGGATTCTGAGCCTCTGGTGGAGGACTTGACCCCCAAGAGGACAAGCGCCAGTAAAGGAAGTAGTTAAAGAATACAAAATGCTGACTAAAGTAGTCCTACCCGCAATATACAGACACTGTTCTTGTCCCAATTCTGAAAAGCAGTAATGACCATGTATGGAATATTAAGATCTGTCTCATTAGGAAAAATGCCTTCTGAGCCAGGAGGGAAGGGAGACGGTCTTGGGCCTGTCACTATTTGGCCAAGGAGAAATCCCTATTGTCTCTAATCAAATGTTCCCCCACCCCAGCCCTTGTCAAAACAAAACTTGAGTGGTCAAACAGCGGGCATTCTCAATCAGGTAAACAGAATAATATATATATATATATATATATATATATGCTTTCGTAGATTTTCACGGGTATAGGAATGCAGGTTTTGGTGTCCTCGGGTGTCTTCCCGTGTAAAAGTTGGGGTGTCTAGGCGAAGATGACGAGTGAGACCTCGTCGAAACGTCGCCTAGACACCCCAACTTTTACACGGGAAGACACCCGAGGACACCAAAACCTGTATATATATATATATATATATATATATATATATATATATATATATATGCAGGTTTTGGTGTCCTCGGGTGTCTTCCCGTGTAAAAGTTGGGGTGTCTAGGCGACGTTTCGACGAGGTCTCACTCGTCATCTTCAGGCTGGTGCTTTTGGCTTCTTGTTACTGGAACAGAGCAGGATCTCAGTGTTTGAGTTCCTATAAATACTGTTGAGGGGTGTGGTGTATAGCCTCCAATGTTCTGGGCAGAGAGGAAGTTCCCAGGCTAGTGTGCCTTTTCTTCTTTTGTTCCTTAATTGCTTGAGGGATATCTTGAGTGATTTCTTGAGTGATATCCTGAGTACCACTTAGGTGGGTCATTAGGTGTGGATTAGTTGCTAAAGCCTTTGTGTCTTGACCTCTTGAACTTTGTGAAGAGTTTTTCTGAGAAGATGGCTGTACTGCATTTAGTTGTGCTCTGGCTTGGCTTCGTGTATAGGGGCGAGCTGTGGTTTTGTGGCCTGTGCCAGCCAGATCTGTGTAGGGATTGCAGGGGGGTGCAGCATCCGGAGGTGCCACCATGGTTTGGCTACTGGATGGTGTCTGTAATTTATCTGTGGAGAGGGTCTGGGTTTGGGTCTGGTGTGGTTGATTGGTGATGGCGTTCTGTGTGCCTCTGGATCTGGTGTCAGTTTTTGTGGGGAGGGCTAATTTCCAGATGTCTGGCAAGCGGGATGTGTCGTCACGCTTGTTCATGTTGTGAGGGTGTTTCTCTATCTCGATGGCTTCCATGATTATTCTCTTGTGGTGATGTTCCATGTTAGAGAGCAATTTGGAATCTGCAAAATTAATTTCGTGTCCTGTTTCTTTCATGTGTTGGAAAAGAGAGGAAGTTTTTTCTTCTTTTTTGACGGCATTCTTGTGTTCTGCGATACGTGCATTTATTCGTCTGTTTGTTTGTCCAATGTACATGGCTGGGCAGACTTTGCAGGGTATTTCATAGACCCCTTGGTTTTCCAACTGGATTTTATCCTTGGGGTTTCTGAGGATATTGGCTATTTTTTGGTTGGCGCAAAAGGCTGTTTTGATATTGTGTTTATGGAGGATTTTGCTAATTTTATCTGTAGTGCCCTTGATATAAGGAAGGAGGGCCATGCCATTGTTTTCTTCTGTGTCTTGGTTTTTGGGGGGTGTTTCTTTTTGGATTAGCTTCGTAACCCTGTTTTGCTGGTATCCATTGGCAATTAACACATTTGAGAGATTCTGTAACTCAGTTGTCAAGTGGTCTTTGTCAGCCAGGCGTTTGGTTCTGGAGATGAGAGTCTTGGCTACGGAGTTTATTTGTGCAGGGTGGTGGTGTGATTGTGCATGTAAGTAGCGGTTGGTGTGTGTTTTTTTCCGGTAGATAGTGTGTCCTAGGGAGCCATCAGGTTTTTTGTAGATTAGGACGTCAAGGAAGGGAAGTTGGTTGTTGGCTTCTATTTCCATAGTGAATTGTATTTGGGGTGTAGGCTGTTGAGATGTGTGAGGAAGCTGTCCAGTTTTTCCTTCCCGTGTGGCCAAATTACAAAGGTGTCGTCAACATATCTGAGCCAAAGTTTAGGTTTGTGTTCTGACTTGTCTAAAGCATAGGTTTCAAAGTGTTCCATGTACAGGTTTGCGATGACCGGTGAGAGGGGTGATCCCATAGGTGCTCCTTCTATCTGTTTGTATCTTTGTCCATTGTGGATGAAGTACGTGTTGGTTAGGCAGTGGTTGGTCAGGTCCAAGATGTATTCGGGGGGATTGTATTTGTTTTGAATGGCTGTCAAGGCTTCATTAATGGGCACTTGTGTGAAGAGAGATACAACATCGAAGCTCACAAGTAGGTCATTGGGATGTAGGTTTTGCTTCTTTATTGTTTCTATGAACTGGAAGGAGTTTGGAACGTGTGAAGAGATGGATTCTGCATAGGGCTGAAGTTGCTTGGCGAGAAATTTAGCGAGATTTTGTAGAGGTGAGCCTATGGAGCTGACTATTGGTCTGAGTGGTGTTCCTTCTTTGTGTATCTTGGGGAGGCCGTAGAGTTTGGGGCATCTGGATGATTTTTCTCTGGGGATGATTCTTAGCTGGATTTCTTCACTGATAGGAGAGGCTTTTATTTTGGATTTGGTGGTTTTTTCCAGATAGGTGGTGGGATCTGTTTTTATAGGTTGGTAGGTAGGGTCTTGGAGTAGATTTGATAGTTTTGCTTGGTAGTCCGATGTGTTCATCACAACAGTGGCATTACCTTTGTCTGCTGGGAGAATGATTATGTTGTTGTCTTTCCTCAGGTTGGTGAGTGCTTTCTGTTCTTCTTTGTGTAAATTGCTTCTGGGTGGTTTGCTGGAGCAGAGGATGTTGGTGACTTCAAGTCTGATTTTATTGGCTTCATCTGGGTTGATTTTGGTTAGGCTAGCTTCGACTCCGCATATGATGTTTTCCGTGGGGATGCGTCTCGGGGCGACTGCAAAGTTGAAACCTTTGGAGAGTACTTTGGAGAGTACCTTGGAGAGTACCTTTGGAGAAACCTTTGGAGAGTACACCAACAAACTCCACAAACTAGAGAAACGCCAGAAGCCCAGCCACCCTCCACAACAACCCATGAAACAAACAGTACATAACATATCAGACAGGATCCTCACCTCAACTGAAACCAAAGTACTCTCCAAAGTACTCTCCAAAGGTTTCAACTTTGCAGTCGCCCCGAGACGCATCCCCACGGAAAACATCATATGCGGAGTCGAAGCTAGCCTAACCAAAATCAACCCAGATGAAGCCAATAAAATCAGACTTGAAGTCACCAACATCCTCTGCTCCAGCAAACCACCCAGAAGCAATTTACACAAAGAAGAACAGAAAGCACTCACCAACCTGAGGAAAGACAACAACATAATCATTCTCCCAGCAGACAAAGGTAATGCCACTGTTGTGATGAACACATCGGACTACCAAGCAAAACTATCAAATCTACTCCAAGACCCTACCTACCAACCTATAAAAACAGATCCCACCACCTATCTGGAAAAAACCACCAAATCCAAAATAAAAGCCTCTCCTATCAGTGAAGAAATCCAGCTAAGAATCATCCCCAGAGAAAAATCATCCAGATGCCCCAAACTCTACGGCCTCCCCAAGATACACAAAGAAGGAACACCACTCAGACCAATAGTCAGCTCCATAGGCTCACCTCTACAAAATCTCGCTAAATTTCTCGCCAAGCAACTTCAGCCCTATGCAGAATCCATCTCTTCACACGTTCCAAACTCCTTCCAGTTCATAGAAACAATAAAGAAGCAAAACCTACATCCCAATGACCTACTTGTGAGCTTCGATGTTGTATCTCTCTTCACACAAGTGCCCATTAATGAAGCCTTGACAGCCATTCAAAACAAATACAATCCCCCCGAATACATCTTGGACCTGACCAACCACTGCCTAACCAACACGTACTTCATCCACAATGGACAAAGATACAAACAGATAGAAGGAGCACCTATGGGATCACCCCTCTCACCGGTCATCGCAAACCTGTACATGGAACACTTTGAAACCAATGCTTTAGACAAGTCAGAACACAAACCTAAACTTTGGCTCAGATATGTTGACGACACCTTTGTAATTTGGCCACACGGGAAGGAAAAACTGGACAGCTTCCTCACACATCTCAACAGCCTACACCCCAAAATACAATTCACTATGGAAATAGAAGCCAACAACCAACTTCCCTTCCTTGACGTCCTAATCTACAAAAAACCTGATGGCTCCCTAGGACACACTATCTACCGGAAAAAAACACACACCAACCGCTACTTACATGCACAATCACACCACCACCCTGCACAAATAAACTCCGTAGCCAAGACTCTCATCTCCAGAACCAAACGCCTGGCTGACAAAGACCACTTGACAACTGAGTTACAGAATCTCTCAAATGTGTTAATTGCCAATGGATACCAGCAAAACAGGGTTACGAAGCTAATCCAAAAAGAAACACCCCCCAAAAACCAAGACACAGAAGAAAACAATGGCATGGCCCTCCTTCCTTATATCAAGGGCACTACAGATAAAATTAGCAAAATCCTCCATAAACACAATATCAAAACAGCCTTTTGCGCCAACCAAAAAATAGCCAATATCCTCAGAAACCCCAAGGATAAAATCCAGTTGGAAAACCAAGGGGTCTATGAAATACCCTGCAAAGTCTGCCCAGCCACGTACATTGGACAAACAAACAGACGAATAAATGCACGTATCGCAGAACACAAGAATGCCGTCAAAAAAGAAGAAAAAACTTCCTCTCTTTTCCAACACATGAAAGAAACAGGACACGAAATTAATTTTGCAGATTCCAAATTGCTCTCTAACATGGAACATCACCACAAGAGAATAATCATGGAAGCCATCGAGATAGAGAAACACCCTCACAACATGAACAAGCGTGACGACACATCCCGCTTGCCAGACATCTGGAAATTAGCCCTCCCCACAAAAACTGACACCAGATCCAGAGGCACACAGAACGCCATCACCAATCAACCACACCAGACCCAAACCCAGACCCTCTCCACAGATAAATTACAGACACCATCCAGTAGCCAAACCATGGTGGCACCTCCGGATGCTGCACCCCCCTGCAATCCCTACACAGATCTGGCTGGCACAGGCCACAAAACCACAGCTCGCCCCTATACACGAAGCCAAGCCAGAGCACAACTAAATGCAGTACAGCCATCTTCTCAGAAAAACTCTTCACAAAGTTCAAGAGGTCAAGACACAAAGGCTTTAGCAACTAATCCACACCTAATGACCCACCTAAGTGGTACTCAGGATATCACTCAAGAAATCACTCAAGATATCCCTCAAGCAATTAAGGAACAAAAGAAGAAAAGGCACACTAGCCTGGGAACTTCCTCTCTGCCCAGAACATTGGAGGCTATACACCACACCCCTCAACAGTATTTATAGGAACTCAAACACTGAGATCCTGCTCTGTTCCAGTAACAAGAAGCCAAAAGCACCAGCCTGAAGATGACGAGTGAGACCTCGTCGAAACGTCGCCTAGACACCCCAACTTTTACACGGGAAGACACCCGAGGACACCAAAACCTGCATTCCTGTACCCGTGAAAATCTACGAAAGCAAATATATATATATATATATATATATATATATATATATATATATCTCCCTGTCATACATCGTCAGTCTCTGCCAATACCAGATTTAAGTGGCCATTTCTTATCTTATGGTCTCGGAAAAATTGTTATACATTGTAAGTGCTTCAACAGAACATTTTTTAAAACAACAACAACCCTGTAATTCTGCCCTGTGAGTGCCAGTCCAGTGGGCTCTTTGCTGCATTTAACATGCTGATCAACTTCTACCTGGGTAGGCTTCTGCCATCGGCCTTTCTTCTTTGCTTAGGAGAATTGAGGAAATGGCAAGATCAGCCCTTGAGGGACAGGGAGTCATCAGCAACTTCTCTGCCTAATTAAGTAGTGGTTTGATAGATGTGACAAGGAGTTCCATTCAGCTTTTAACTGAAATGATGATAACTAAAATACAGGGCCCTTAAGGGCGGCTATAAGTTTTAAGAGGGGTCTGGAGGCCACGCCGAAAGATTTCCCCCCGCTCTCTTTTACTTTCCGGTCTCAAAACAAAAAGCACAATATATAATTGATATATTTTTCCCAAAGAGGCTCCATTTAATGGGGGGAAAGCTAGGTCAAATAAAAACTGTTGAAAAGAAATGGTAAATACAACTGTTTCCTGTATTAAATTCCCTGTAATACTATTGCACATAGTTTTCACTTTTATCTAATAACCTGTTAAATAATTGCTGCAGTCTTTCATTTCTTCCCCTTTTTCTTAAAATAAACAGTTTTCTTGATTTCCAATATATAACAACAAATACATAAAGGGGGAAAATGCAAATACAAAACCCCAACTTACTCCCTTCCCCTCTCCAGAATGGATCAATCTATTTAAGTTTCCCAAAGTCTAGTTTGTGATTTTGGTGGTTGCCATTCTTCAGGGTTATCAGTAAAGTATTTTATAAAATTCATTTGCTAAAGCACTATGGCAGCCCATTTCTCATGATTTGAAGAACAATAGGATCATGAGCAAAACGGATCATTGTCTAATAAAAATCCACTCTTTCCAAGATGCTTTCTAAAACAGGAGCCACAATGAAATACAGAATTCTTTTACCACAAAGTAAAGCTGTGTGTGGTATGTTGAGCCTAGATACAGTACTAAACAAAAAACGATTCCACCTTCCATCTGCCCTCACCTATAAGAGAAATCATCCCACTCGGGATGGGTAGAAGAAAGGGAAATCTCCCTCTTCAATTCCTCAAAACAGCGCACTGTGTTGTTTCCTTTTAGCATATTTACTTGAGGAATGAGTCTTTCTAATTCTTCAAGCACTGACCACCGCACCTCACAACCAGTAAATTTACTTGAAGTAAGAACAAATGCATCTCATTTCACAAGAAAAGGGATAACACATGTCACAGATATGCTAAATTATACGTGAAATGAAAATCCTTCTTTAAAAATTTAAAAATTCATTTTATGTGTTATTGTTCCATTTGTAAATCACCTCGAGGTTTTAAAAATGATTAATAAATTAAGTGTAAGAATAATAGAAACAAGAAAGTGAAAACAGAGCAGATGATTTAAATAGGCAAATATATGGAGATTTCCTCAATCTGCACAAGTTATTTTGCTCATAGAAGCTTCTTGGTTTACAATATGGTCTTAGATCCAGCCTAAAAAGTAACAAATATAATCATTCAAATTTGTTTGTATTCCATCAATTTTTTAAGTATATACAAACCATAAACTTATTAAGTTATAGCATTTAATAGTTTCATATGCTTTAAAAATTATGGATTTGTGGCATTTGGCTCTACAAACAATGCAGAAAATATATTTTGAAATTAAGATGTCCTGAATTTCCTACCAGGATGTGCTTGGCACCTGACTCAAGTGGTTTTTTTCTTAAGAAACCTTTTCTTTCTCATAGTAAAAAGCTGATTTATTTAAATAAGAAAAAGAATTTTTGGCCTATCTGTGCAATCCTAAACATAGTTATTCTGAAGGAAATCTTGCTATGTTCAATGGGGCCAATTCCAATATCAGTGCACACAGGACTGCTTTAGGGTGAATCTGCTTTAGGGTGAATCATACTACTTTCACAGAAAAGCTTTGCAAAATCTGCTATTCATTAAATATATCTTCACATGATTTGGGGTCCATGTTCAGAGCTTTCTGCGGAAACAAGTCATGCATATTCTGGGGAACACAGAATAACTAACTACTTGGGCCAGCTGTGCACCTATGTAACCATTGAAGTTTTAAAAATCTTGGCTCTGCCCATGCAGAGTGAAGATAATCAGAGGCTGTATAGCCAAACGAAAACCACTTATGTACTAACAGATGTCAGGGGACTGCCATCGGAACAGGGGAGGGGGGCAGGGGAATACAGAGAGCCTCCGTGGTGGGGAAAGCCACACCTCCAGTGAAGCAGAGGGGGAAGGGGGTAGCCGGGCGGGGGGAGGGCTCGAAGATGCTACTGAGAGCCCAAGCGCCTCACCTAGCCCAGCTAGCCAGGAAACAGACATGCCGTTTCCGTCGCCCAGCTTACGCAGAGGGGAGGCAGAGATTTGGGGTGTCTAAATTCTTACGTTGGGGAAGAAACTGGAAGGGGCCACTTCCTGGAATCTGCAAGTGACTAAGACGGACATGAACTTTAGGGTTTTGCATTGTAAATAGTTTGCACCAATAAAACCTGTAAAAGACAGGTCAGAGTCCCGCCTGGTTACTCGTGAGCAACCACCCCCACACCTGACAGATACCATGTGTGAAATACAAGAGGAATTTCAGTTTTTAATAAGCATTTATAAACACTGGCAACATGGCAGTTACATACCTTGGGAGAAGAGGAAAGCTCCTTCAGTGCACAAATAGCTGACTTGTTCTCACTTGTTTCCACTTCTGTCTTTGGTGAGAGAATTGGTGGTTCAGGAGCTTTTCTTCTTCTCTTCCTTTCCATTTCTTGTAGCGGAGTAACTTGACTATTAAAAGCAGAACTTGATTTTGGTTCATAAAATGGATTTGATCTAATTTAAAAAAAGGGAAATGAATTTATTTGCATTTTCAACATAATTTTTAGAAGGCAATTGTTTTCACAAGTGATCCAAAACTCGTTTAATTTTGGAAATAACAAAGCCCTGGCCTCACTGCTTGTGCTGCTAGTTCACCACCACTCCAAAAAACAAACCATAAAGCCCCTAGACTCTGAAGAGCGAAAGCATGCCTACTGCTAACAGAATATCCAGAACTAAGCAATCTGCAGCCACCAGATTCAAATGAGCCTCTTATTAATTTATTTACTGACATTTCTATACCACTTGATTGTTTAAAAAAACACCTCACAGCTGTTTACAAAAAATAAAACAAGAAAATCAAGGGGGGGAAACAACAATTGTTTAAAACATAGTTAAAATACCAAACAGATTAAAATTCATATTGATTATTAATTAAAGAACCTTACTTTTGTCTGAAGAGTGAAGTTTCAATATACATATAATTTAATATGTCAAGGATCTTTTTTAGTTACATAATAATGGAAGACTGAATGGAAATGTAATACGATAACTTATAGTGCAATATTATACATGTCTATTCAGAAACCTGTC
Source organism: Podarcis muralis (assembly GCF_964188315.1). Classification (NCBI taxonomy): domain Eukaryota; kingdom Metazoa; phylum Chordata; class Lepidosauria; order Squamata; family Lacertidae; genus Podarcis; species Podarcis muralis. Next base: position 119,252,651 of record NC_135657.1, on the reverse strand, counting down.
CAGTGAGGCTTAATCCTGAGTGTAGCTTAAGGGTAGAATCCTAAATGGTAGAATCCTAAACCTGCTTAATATGGAATGCCTCACTGAACTGGGACTTACTTATGAGTAGACATGTGTAGGATCACACTGCACCTGTTACATACACAATAAACATACACACAAAGAAGTACAAGTGCACAAAACCCTTTCTGGCTTAATGTTCCATTAGTTTATATTTTTATTGTGTGGGCTAATGTATTGAGCCTTGGAAAGATTAGAATGATTTTTTGAGGTTACCTGTAGGCCCCCCCTCTTTGGTAGCTACAGCTTAATGGTTTGTCAAGGAAGATGTGGTTTTACTCTGGCATGTAGTATGATTGTCGCAGCCTTCCTGCTTTTTTCTTACCAATTACAGGAGAAAGAGAAAAAACTGCTAAGTTTGGTGATTACGTTCATCGAAGAGCCTGATGTTTCCCTCAAATATTATTGAATAGGGTACCTAATCTCATATTTATTTTGTTGTTTCTTTCTATGGCTTGGACATGTCCACAGAATGGAAGATGGCAGGATCCCCAAGGATGTGCTCTACAGGGAGTTGGAAGACCAACTCTGTGTTATAAAGATGTCCACAAACGAGACATGACGGCTGGAAACATCAACCCCACTGTGTGGGAATCACTTGAATATAACTGCAGTGCCTGGAGACAGGCAGTCAGTCAGGCCATGTATCCATAGCGGAGACCAGAGGAGGAATGACCCCTGGGAGGAGTGCAGAACTAAGACACACCATGGTGCACCTGCAGCAGCACAACCGGGTGCCTTCATCTGCAACAAAACATGTTTCTTCCTTATTGGTCTCTACAGCCTTTAACTCCCCAATTGTTTGACTTCACATCAAACACTCCTCCATGGCATCCTGAGACAGACAGATGCCAACAACAATGACTACCATCATGTTTCCACAAGTTCACATCTAATTCTGTGTAAACTCAGGTTGTTAGAGAGGGAAATGCATATGCTGTTTAGCATTTTAAAAACCATTAAAAAATCTCCTGCTTCAAATTCCTTGGATACCATCAAGCGTGTCTCATTTTTTGTACATCTGAATGAATTTGCACACGTTCAGTACAGAGTTATGTCCACCCACCCAATCTGCTCCAGAGGTTGGGGATACACTGGAACAGTGTGGAGGATAGCATGGGGAGGGAATGCAAAATCATCCAGAAGCACACCCCCTCCTCTATTTGCAGTAGCCTCTGCTTGACTGAAGAGCCTTGCATTCACGGAAAGACATCTATGGATCTAATCCTATACCTCCAGACCAAATTCTCTCCAGAAGCAAGTATAGTTTTAACACAAGCAGAGCACTCTCAATCAAATCTCATTGTTCTCGGTTGAGCCTTCAGTCCACTTAGTATCATTTTGAAGCCCTAGTTTCTCTCAGTTAAAAATAATAATAGCATTTTGAACAATCCTTACAGTTCTAAAAATGTTTTCCCCAACCCCTGAGTGTTGACATATTGCCTCCTGCAGCATATGTTTTTATTTAGACAGCCTTTGTCCTTCAGACTGGATATTTTCCTCCTGGTCTCTCCATTTGTATAATTTATTAGGTCTATACTAATTTTATCTGTTATGTGTGCTATTTTAGCAATTTCTTGCTGTAGGTTGTCCTGAGTAGTTTAATTTTTGAGCTAGAAAGGCGGAATATGAATACTCTTAACAAACACATTTTTTAGAATATTAATGCATTTACAATCTCTTTTTGCCCTTACAGGCTTTAAAAAAACCTAGAGAGGAACAAGCCTTTGACAGAAAAAAGTAAGTTGAAGAGCGAAGTTTGGTAATGATATATCTGGACCTTTGGAAACAGGAGAAAGGAGAAAGGCACTGAAACAAATTCCAGCCCAATCTAATTCATTAACTGCTCTACAAAGGGGGCTGCTGTTGTTTATTGCAGGGAGAAGATGTCGATCAAGATAAATAAATGAAAGGAGAAACTAAAACAACTAGGTTGCAAAGTGAAAGCACCTTTGAGGGGTTCTCACGTCAGCACCCATCAAACACAAAAAACATGGACCAAATCAAAGCTTAAGGTGATGTCAAAACAAACAAAAGAGACGTGTTCTACTGAAGACAAAGGTGGAAAAAGAATGGTATTCTGCTTGGAACAGAAGATTCAAGACTACCTGTCAATCATTTAATTTTGCTGACAACCTGGTTGAGCTGTCTTCAAACATTAAGGGAGTTCAAAGGAAGGTAAAAGTTAAGATGAAAAAATGATAAGGACAAGGGCAAAACATTATATATGGGAGGTCACAATGTTTTCTTTTGTTCTACAAGCTACTACCCCCCTTTCTTTTTTTCTGAAAGAGTTAACCAAGATACTACGTATATTTTGACAATGAACTACCTGACCCTCTGCAGTCTTGGAATTTGAGAACCAACATGTACTGGGGATTTCTCACAGCTAACACTTAGTTGCCTTGAGTAAGGGGGCCAGAGCTAGAGGAATAACAGCAGCAGCAGCAGCAGCAACAACAACAATAAAGAAACTGGCATCAGCAAAGAAGCACCTCCAAGAAAAGGGATTACAACTCTCTCAAGAAGTTTTAGCACATTGGATTTATTAAGTAAGTCTCATTACACAAACACACACACCCCTCAGTACCACCGAAGTCAGTATCATACACTTCTAGGAGCTGGGTGTAAGGTTTTGGATTTGAGAAAACAGATGAATAACCAAATTATATTATTTGCTTAGATACAATATTAGAGTTTATGATGACAACCTTAACGATTAACATATTTTGCCTGTGATAAAAAGCAACCTTCACAAGCTCTCTTTTTCATACAACTTTCTTTAATACTTCTCCATTCTACCAACAGCTACACAAGCAAAATGAGTGCATGCACAATGAATGAGATGGAAAGTAATACTGAAAGGGCCAGCGTGCCATCACATAGACCAAAGGGATTTCCCTCATCTTGAATATTGCAGGCAAGGCTGGTCACCCCATCTTAAAACAGACATATAGTATGAAAAATAGGATGATCCAGAGACGCATGATGAAAATGGTAAGAGATATGGTGAGACTTCTGTGAAAAAAGATTGAGAAGATTAGAATCATTGTTTTGAGAGGACAAAGAAAGAACAAATTATAAATAAATGTTTTGGTACATAATGAACTGCGTCCCATTTAGTGCTTCTCGTCCTTCAGCAGAAACCTAAGGGTGGGGGGGGGGGCTTTGAAATCTGGCAGAAATACATATATTAATACAATGCACTAATTTCCTCTGAAACTCATTTGCTCTTATTTTAATTGAATCCTGGTACACAGTAAGTCTCTGAATCAGGCAACTGTATACACACAGAGAAGAACTGTGGGTTACTAAACAAACAAACTGCCTAACAATAAATTGTCAGTTTCAAGGGGAACTATTTTCCTCATTTATGGTGTTTCTCTGGTCTAATCTTTTACGGCAACCTCTCAGATGAACTTGACCTGCAATGGAACATGTCCTTGGATCCTTTGGAGCTCTGCCTGTTTAGAGAGGGAGCAGGGACACTCTACATCAACACAGGATTATTAAGCTCCAATTTTAAATTCAAAGCTTTGTCTCCATGCTTCCCACCTCATACTTCTCTCTGGGGTACTTTATCATATTAAATATTGTACAATAAATTCATCTGGAAATCTATCATCTTCCAGTTCTACGGATACAACTTTAAAACAATTTTAACCACCTCTCCATTCATTAATATAACTGAAGGAGTGGTGATGGGAAAAGGTTGCCCTTTAACTACTTCTGCAACCAGTGCAGAAATCACACATTAAGAATTAAATCCTATTCTCGATATATACCTCCTAGGTGAGTCATAGGATATGGGCATATCCTACACTTCTACACTGACATAACCCACATACACTTCCACTAGTGGCGATACAGCAGGGAAACTTCATGGATATACTAGAACAGTACTACACTGATGTATGGAACTCTGCTGGTGTAGTAATCAAATCGGGGGCAGAATCAGTGTCATGGTTGTAATAGGCAGGAGCAGATACACACAAAATCTGAGAGTCCCTCAGATCCCAAACCTGCCTCCAACACCAAAGTGATGTAGCACAGACTTCAGAGATATTTCAAAACATGCACTGAATTCAATGGAGGAGAAAACTCATTGTGCCCTTCAGAACACCTACTCATAGGATTCAGACTAACTGTGACCTCATCACAGCATACCAACATAAAACCTCAAACAGAAACTCAGATTATAGAAAGGGCTTTATCTTTCTTGTCTCCTGTCATAAACACTTACAGCACTCAAATGGGAACTTTGGTGACTGGGATTGTGGAAAAAAAGAGCACTTTGCACAAATAGCCTAACTTCAGGACTTACTGCTCTTTCTCTTACAGGAATTCCATCTCAAGACTCCAGACACACATACCCAAAAACAGTCAGGAGGACATAAAAGCTATACATTTGCTTTTCCAACAAAATTTTCAAATCTACCATTTTGCTCTAATCAATTAGAACAACTATTGTATGACAGTAAGTATAAAATGTATGTACCTCTTGATTGTAAAAAAACTTCTCAAAGGTTTTTTTTATTAAAATTATTAAAATAGACCAGTGAAAGTCTATTTGTTGCTGCTTTCTATCAGCTGATAATTTTCTTTTATACTGTCAGCTTCTTGTTTTCATTTGAAGGGTTGGTTTTTGTTTTTTTAATCTGTCATGTCTGCATCTATGGCAATGTATTTTATTGTATTTGCTGTCATTTTAGTGTGCTTATATATGTGAAATGTGCTAGCATTTGGGAACACAGGGTTTAAAAAAACCTGCACAGAAAAAAGTGCAGAATAAATCTGATCAATATCTTAAAAAGGAAGACTTGGTTTACATTTTAAAGTAAGGTTACCAGACGTCCCCATTTCCCGGGGACAGTCCCTGGATTTACAAAGCAGTTCCCAGACAAAATCCACTGAATTTGACTGAAGTTGAAAAGTGTCCTCGGATTCATTGAAAAATCTGGTAACCTTATTTTAAAGTACTCAAATATAATCACCTTGAAATGAATAGTAGGTAAAAAAAAAATCAAACAAATTATATGAATAGAGCAACAAAGAAAAGGTAAAGCTAAAGGGACCCCTGACCATTAGGTCCAGTCGTGGCCGACTCTGGGGTTGCGGCGCTCATCTCGCTTTATTGGCCGAGGGAGCCGGCGTACAGCTTCCGGGCCATGTGGCCAGCATGACTAAGCCGCTTCTGGTGAACCAGAGCAGCGCACAGAAACGCCGTTTCCCTTCCCGCTGGAGCAGTACCTATTTATCTACTTACATTCTGACGTGCTTTCGAACTGCTAGGTGGGCAGGAGCTGGGACCGAGCAACGGGAGCTCACACTGACCAGACCTTTAAATGCTTTGGCATCCACTATTCCAAAGCATGAATATTATTGTGTAATTCCTTCACACCCTCTTTTGTAACAGCCCACACCAGCTTTTTTCATATTACATTATCAGCAAGATTACAAAATTCTGCAAGGACCATCATGCCACGACCAACACATACACGCACACTTCCACAGACACAAAGGCCCAAGACTCTGACCTGAGGATCACTTACAAACACCGACTAAAGGTTACTGAAAACCGGTCATTACCTACTGAAAAGAAAAGTAGGGGAGTTCTTTCTTTAAAAACCTGCACCTTTAAATATTTGCTCTCCAGCTTTTCTGTTTATTTATCAGTGATACAAGGCTTTATCTGAAACAACAAAGAGTCTTCTGGCACCTTAAGGATCAACAAATTTCATGGACTAAAGTTCACTAGATTGGATTCAGGAAGTGTAGCCCTCAGTTCATTTACACATTGGTGCAAGGGGGGAGGTGTAAATGTTTGAGTTAAATAGCAATGAAATGCAAAAAGGAAAGTGTATGACTAGTCAATCAGAGCTTAAATGTATGCAATATAAGAACAGTGACTGCAAATCATAAATTCATATACCGCCTTTAGCCGAGAATCACAGTTTTACAGTATAAAAACACTAAAATACACAACATAGTAACAAACAAAACAACAACCCCCCTCCTTAGTCAAAAAGGCCATAGATTGTTTAATTAGCCAAAGGCCTGGGGAAAGAGGAATGTTTTCACCTAATGCCTAAAGATACGCAATGAAGGCCTCCCTGGGGAGAGAATGCCACAAATGGGGAGCCACTGCAGAAAAGGTTCATTCTTGTGTTGTCACCTTCTGGACCTCTCATGGAGGAGGCATATGAAGAAGGTCCTCAGATGATAATTGCAGTGTCCAGGTCAGCTCATATGAGGAGAGGTGGTCTATGAGGTATTCTGGTCCTGAGCCACTTAAGGCTTTATAGGCCCAAACCAGCACTCTGAATTGAACCCAGAAACTAATGGGCAGCCAGTGCAGTTGCACCAGGACTGGCGTTATATGTCTTGTTCCGGTGAGCAACCTGGCAGCTGAACCTGCACCAGCTGAAGTTTCTGAACTGTATTCAGAGGCAGCCCCATGTATAACACTTTGCAGTAATCTAACCTAGATGTTATCAGAACATAGACAACAGAAGTAAGGTTATCCTGGTCCAGACAGGGTGCAGCTGGGTCACCAGCTGAAGCTGAAGTAAGGCACTCTGCATCACTGAAGCCGCCTGAGCCTCAAGTGACATCAGTGGATCCAGAAGTACCCCCAAGCTATGTACCTGCTCCTTCAGATGGAGTATAACCCCATCAAGATCGGACAACCTTCTGTTCATCTGGTCTAGGGAATCGCCTGCTAACAGTCTTAGCTCAATTGAGCTTCCACTCACAACTGTAATTTGGTGATAACACAAGCATCTTATAAATAGATTGGATCTTATCTGTAGACAGTTCTACCCTCTAAAATTCTGAACAATGCAATACTTTTTTTTTAACTGTTGGGCAGTTTATGGTGCACTATGAGTAAGACAGGCCCAAATGAACTTACAAGGGCTACTGAATGTTCTCCAGAAATACTGTACAGTGGTGCCCCGCAAGACGAATGCCTCGCAAGACGAAAAACTCGCTAGACGAAAGGGTTTTCCGTTTTTTGAGTCGTTCTGCAAGACGAATTTCCCTATGGGCTTGCTTTGCAAGACGAAACGTCTTGCGAGTTCTTGCGAGTTTGTTTCCTTTTTCTTAAAGCTGCTAAGCCGCTAATAGCCGCTAATAGCCGTGTTTTGCAAGACGAAAAAACCGCAAGACGAAGAGACTCGCAGAACGGATTAATTTCGTCTTGCGAGGCACCACTGTACTGCATTTCAATACCTGAAAATCAAAAGCTATGCACCTTTTGAAGATGCTGTCAATTCTGTACTTATAGTTAGTTGATCTCTTCTTATATTAATAATTATTCCTTGATGTTTTAGTCTTACATTTTGCATATTCAAATCTTGTTCACATGATTAAATTGATGAGTACTTCAATAAAAATAATTTTTATACAAGGCTGTGGATTTGGGGACTAGTAAGCGGTGGGAGAAGTCATATATAAAAAAGTGGGCAGCCCCCTCACCAATGCAAACTCACAGCTGCCCTTATTGGGATGGTGCAGCAGGGCCTCCTCTATAGATGTTCTAATCTTGTGGAATCCACTGCCCATGGAAGCCTCTCTCTGACCACCCTTGGAGAGTGCTGAGGAAAACAGGCTGGCAGGCTGGACCCTGGCCAAACAGGCTACTGTGATATCAGATGACAAATCAATTTGTTTGTATTACAGAAAATCAGAGTCAAGTGAGGAATGAAGTTACCACCTATCAGCTGATAGGCAGTGGCTTCAAGCCCTACTTTCTGCAGGGATTGGCTGCGCTAAGGAGCTCTCCATGGGAAACTCTGTAGAGCAACCAATTCAGTAGGCTTGCTCTGTCAATCAGCTGATCAGCTATGACAGACTTCCTTCCTTGCCAATGAACAACTGGAAACACACTTTTAAGTCTCTACCCACCTGTCCTGGCTCCCAGCTTCCAAAGAACTGAGATTAGGTGCAGAATTCTTTCTAAAGATTATAATTGTTGTACTTCAGGCACTTCAGGCGATACATGTTGCTAATCCCTGAGTTGTTACTTTGCAATTCAGGCATTGGTAATCCCTCTGCTAAACAATGTAGGTTTCCTAGCTAGCTCAGAGCCATGGAAAGTTGATCCAACCCTTGGCTCCCTCCCTTTCTGCCTTAAATACTGAAGGGGCTGGGTAGGGGGCATTTCTGCAGGCACTCTCTTCTCTTCTCCTGGACTTGGGAGATGGGTGTGTCTCAAACTCCTGCAAAGAGACTGTAGATTGCTGCCAACCTCTGGCTATAACAGGACGTGCTCACTCATGAGTGGTTCCTCCAAGCAAGAGGATCCAGTGGGATTGGCTGGGGCAAGAGAGCTCACTATGGGATTGATGGTGACAGGGAAACAGGATAGCAAGCCTCCACTCTGGATTTCGGCTAGGAGCTTCCCTCTGGCAGAGCCCCCCACCAAACTCCCTTGAAGCCCTCCAAGGGATCGTCCTTGTCCTGACTCAGCTAGCCCTCACAATGCCCCACACATGACACTGCATATGATGTCAGGTGTGGGACACATGGGCATGGTTTTGGGAAAGCAGCCTAGCAGGCCAAACAGGGCCTGATTAGCCCTGTGGGCTGGAAGTTGCCCACCCCTGCAGTAAGAGGAGCATTCTTTTATTCATAATAGCTAGGAGTCCTTCCCACTACTAGGCATGAGAGCGATTTTATAATTTCTGATCAATGTATTGAGAATCCCCAGAGCGCCACAATGCCCACCCAGTGTCAGGGACTGGGCAGAGGAGGAGGAATGGTGGAGACCACCACCCCATCCAGACCCTTCCAGGGAGGAGGAAGCGGAAGACAGTATAGATGTACAACAGTGGTTTGCGGGATGTTGCAGCTCAGAGGCAGATGAGGGGGAAAGTTGGGAAATAATGTGAGAGCCAGAGCAGCAGCTGGCTGACACGTTATCATTAGAAAGAATCCCAGACCTACCATCTCCCAGAACCTGGCGAGCCTTAAAAGTAGGAGAGCAAAGAGCTCGAAGACAGAGGGCACTAAGCGGCACCCATGGAGATGATGATGAAGCATGACAAATGAGGAAGTGGGAGAGAAGGGGGCTGGAGATTCACTCGGGACACTGCCATTATCCAAGATGCTGGGTTCTATAGCCTCTCTCTGCAAGAAGGACTGTAAGAAACTTTCCCTTGTCCTTCTACTTAACTGGGCTGGGAGTTACTAAGCCGGGAGCCGCTGGCAGCATCCTGACACCCGGCAGCCTGCAAAGGCAGCTTGCGCCTCCTGAGCCTGAAAGTTCAGGTGAGACGTGGGGGGAGGCGCAAGCGCCACGTTTCCATTTACCTGCCAGGGACAAATACAAAAAGTACCTGCTTGAGGAATCTCCAGAGCGGAGGGCAGGAAATGGCACACCCAAAGGTGGAACAGTGGCTCCCCGTAGCTGCCACTTGTGCAGCGAGAGATCATCGGGATGAGCCACGGCTGATGGTTCTGGGGAGGCTGACGGCTCCATGGTGCCTCAGCTGATGCACTCTGTCCAGTCTTGACAGGAACTGTGTATGGTGATGCTAATAGTCTTCGTGGCCGGCAACTGCTTTTTCCTCCCCGCCTCCTTTCTGACATCGTAATATACCACCATATTGCAAAGTTTAGCTGATGATATATTACAATGTTGGAAAGCATCTACCCACTACCCTGAAAGATCTACCCACTACCCTGCCTTCCTTTGCTTCCACTGCCCTGGAGGCTACCGTTCAATACAGAATAGCTTCAACAATCTTCTCCCCTATCTGAAGGTGGCTATTAGTCAACTGCAGATGCTGCAGACAGAACTGAGAATCGGTTCATCCTGAACATTTGCAGCATTTGCACCTCCCTGAAAAGTTTATTATTCTGCATGAAAACCAGTGATTTAGATCCCAGCAAAAAAAGGAAGCTGACTGTAAATAGCAATAAAATGCATGAAACCAGATGAAATATATTCATGTTCTCTAAGTGGAGGAACTCTTCCTATGCCTTGTAGAAGAATAACCAGGTTTGAATAATTTATGCCCTAAGGCTTTGTGCTAAAATCCCAACTGATGCCCAAATACTGCTTCAAATAAGTTATGTACTTACTCATCTAGCTCCTCTTCATCTGTTTTTGATGTGTCAGCATAGAGGTATTTGCTCATGTCCACAGGCCGTATATTTTTTCTTTTTGCTGGTTGAGGAGGAAAGTCTTTGACGGGTGCTAGCATTTCTATTTCAGGGTCTGCCTCATCAAAAGGATTCACATACTCTGCAACCTCCTCATCCTTGAAAGGGTTGTATTCATCGTCATCATCATAGTAGGATTCTTCTTGTTTTGAAGATGAAGCTACATTAATATCTGTTTCTATAGAAAGCAACATAATTTTTTGTTGTTTCATATGGAAAGATTTCCCACTCTGTCATGGAGACCAACACATTTCTATCCCTATCCACATTTCTATCCCTATCCACATTTAAACAGTTTCAAATTATTTAGCATTCATAAAGGTGTTATAAGTAGGATAAGGTAAGTATTTTTACATGGTTCTCTAGATAAATAAAGCCTTATGAGAAATGGTTAGATTAGATGAAGAAGTTAACATCTTGGTAACTCGTGGAGTACAGAAAAAGCTACTAAAGAAAACTTACCAGGATTGGCATGACAGTCTCACAGAATCAATGACATAGGAGGATAGCAATTAAGCTCTCCAGACACAACATAGATGACACCAAGGGCCCATAAGATGAATCACTCACTCCACTGGGCAGATTCCAGCTGGAGAACCATTTTCCTGTTTTAAGATTCCATTTTTGTGGGGATTTTAAAAATAGAATTGGGTGTTCACTTAGAGTTTTAATCCAAGTGCAAAATTGTCCAAGGCCAGTGACCCAGAACTAGCCACTCTGAAGAATCAATAATATGCAAACAGGTGCACCACAACAATGCAAAAAAATACTTTAGTTTTCTTGAGAAATGTCTGATGGCAGAAGTCAGGGCTGCACAACCTGAGACCCACCAAGCAGCCCATCAGCAGCCCACCAGCTGTATATGGAAGAACCTATAAATGATCTACTCCAAGAATCTCCTAGGATCAAACAAACTCAACTCCTAGGATCAAACAAACTCAACCCTTATATTGTTCATTCTGTCTTAACTAAGTTGCTTCTGAAGGTAGAATTCTAGCTAGTATATATTTTGTGAAAATAACTGTCTGCTTGTTATTTCAATATTGTTATCTGTCAAGAGCCACCTATTGAGATACTGTTGCTTAAACTCACCCAAACTCAGGGTACCCAAGGTGAAGGCAGGGGTCTTTGTTGATGTTTAGCTGCTAGACACCATTTTGAATCAGGATGATGGACAAAACTTGACTTTACCCAATTTTTGGCATGACAGATCGAAACTCACAGATTATACTGTCCATTTTAAAAACACAAAATTTTTCAATTTCTAAAAAATTCTGGCCAGCGCCTGCCACTCCCTGTTAGTTTACAATGGAGGTGGCAGAGGCCAGAAATTCAAAGTAGAGGCATATTCAAGGGGTGCAGGCTTTGTTTATAATGCAATTCCCCAGATGAATTTATCCTACCTTTTTATCCTACTTTAATATTTATCATAGAAGTATGACAAAGAGATGGACCGTAATAGTTCTGGAGTGGCACCTATTAAATGAATGGTGAAGAAAATGATGAATTAACTATTTATGCAGTTGTTTATATTTGCCCCATTTCAAATTTCAAATGGTTTCTTTTTTAAAATAAAAAACCACTCCAGATTAAATGCTAAACACTGGAATCTAAGAGGTGAGGTGAGCACATAAGAATGATGCAGCAATTTTAAAAAAATTGTAAGATGCAAGAAAAGCACGTCCATAAAGAAAGCTGCTAGTAAAACAATAAGTCCCTTGTAATAACACTTAACATTTATATTGTCCTTTAAATCTTCAAAGGTCTTTACAAACATTAACTACTTAATCTAAATCCTTCTGTCAAATGTAGCTACAGCAGAAATCTGGGATGTATTACTAATCCAGAACAAAGCTAAAAGGGAAATACTATTGCTGTTTAAACTGTTAAAGGCTGCAATCCTAGGCACACTTAGTTGGGAGTGAGCTCCACTGAATAAAGTGGGATATATTTCTGAGTAAATATGCCCAGAATTGCTGTGTGAGGCTGCCTTACGTTTTGCAGAAAAACAAAGTTTTCGTTTGGGAGAAACAGGTTCTTTTTTTTAACCAAAGAGTTACAGTATTTAATTATCCACAAAGACATGAAACATATATTTTGTGTTTTTTATCTTGTATTTTTATGTTGCGAAGTGCCCTGAGATCTATGGATGAAGGGCAGTACTCAAATCAAATCAACAAATAGGAGGCTAAGAAGAGCCTGCTGGATCAGGCCAAGGGCCCAGCTAGTCCAGCACCCTGTTCTCACAGGGCCAGCCAGATGCCTGTGGACATGAGCACAAGATCATTCTCTTCTCCTCCACTTTCTGGCAACCTGTATTCAGAAGCGTATTGACAACAGATTTTCTCCCTTGCTATGCTGAATCTGTGTTTTCTGTAGCCTAGGGTTGCCATATGTACGGCTTTTCCTGGACACGTCCTCTTTCTCAGGGTTAAAATTTCTGTCCAGACAGATTTTTTAAATTTTGCAAAATGTCCAGGGTTTTTTGTTTGATACTATAGAGTACTGAATCAGCATCTGGATTTGCAGCTGCCTCTTGTCCCGCTTTCCCCTCGTTCTCAGCCAAGCGTGGCTCCACCCTCCACCGCTGTCTCCACCGGCTCCCCCACTTGCCCTGTCCGCCTCGCCTCAGCTCAGCAGTGGGGCTCCAGCTTACTAGGGAGGAGGCAGAGGAAGAAGAGGAGCTGGGCTTTATTTTTAATTTATTATCATCATCACCATTACAATTATTCTTTTTCTGCCTCACCACTCCCACCACCAAGTCCCCCTCTCGTGCTCCTTATAGAAGAAGAGGCACCACACGGCCGGCCTCCGCCATGGACACAGCAAGGGAGCAGCCCCTGTTGTTGCAGGACCCGTGAGTGGGCTGCTTCTTTCCCCCCCTCCCAAACCCCGCCAGACCCACAAGGGAGCAGAGAGAAAAGTGGCCCTTCTCCCTCACCCCCCCCCCATTGGTGGGGAGCGCTGAGGCAGAAACCAGGTTTGTGAGGAAAGAGGGGGAAGCAGCAGTGAAGGAGGTGCATGAGGCGCCGCCAACAGCCTCTCGGGAGGCAGGGGGAGGCAGAGAAACGGCACACACACTCCCTGACGGTTGGGCTTTGTGAGGGGGCGCTTCATGCGTCTCCTGAGCGCAATCACTGGCCTCCCTCCCTGCCAGCTCTCCTCCTCCACCCGCTGCCAGGGCGAGACCCAGGAGGAGGGTGGTGGCAGCGGGAGACTGTCAGGTGTGGGTTGAGGATGAGAGTTGGCAGTGCCTCTCTCTGTCAGCTTTGCTTTTAACCCAGCTGGGGGGGGGGGGAGGTGCTGCGCTTCCTGGGGCCCCTTCAAAAAAGTAAATAAATAAAGGGGGCGCTTGTGTGTGTGCCCTGCTTTTTGCTCGTCAAAATATGGAAGCCTTACTGTAGCCATCAGAGCAGCCCATACAAGCATCATACAAAACTGTGATAGCTCAGTTGGTAGAGCACGAGACTCTGAGCCTCAGGGCTGTGGGCTCAAGCCCCGTGTAGGACAAAAGAGTTCTGTGTTGCAGAGGTTGGACTAGAAGACCTTCATGGTCCCTTGCAACTCTACAGTTCTATTATTCTATTATCAGTGTCCATGTTGACACCCAGTAATTAGGGTAGACTGCACAAATACATTTAGCATGGATAAGGGCATTCCAAGATGCTGTGGTTTGCATCCCATACCATGTAATGTCACATGTTGAGGTGTGCCTTTCTCAATGTACAATACCAGAGAACACAATATCTGATGGGATATAATGTGTATGCTCAGATATACCGTATTTTTTGCTCTATAAGACTCACTTTTTCCCTCCTAAAAAGTAAGGGGAAATGTGTGTGCGTCTTATGGAGAGAATGCAGGCTGTGCAGCTACCCCTGAAGCCAGAAGAGCAAGAGGAATTGCTGCTTTCACTGCACAGCGATCCCTCTTGCTGTTCTGGCTTCTGAGATTCAAAATATATTTTTTATTGTTTTCCTCCTCCAAAAACTAGGTGTGTCTTGTGGTCTGGTGCATCTTATAGAGCGAAAAATATGGTGCTTTACGTCGCAGAAAATGAGAAGGAAAAGGCATGAACATGTTGTCTTCCTTCCTTTCTTCCTCACATCACTATTATAGACATCTGCAGCACCTGAGAGCCAACAACTTCACATTGTGTCCTAAAACTTCCAGGAAATTTCCTGGCAGCAGCAGGAAAAGGGGCAACTGAAGGAGATGAACGTTCTTCTTTTTCACAGGCATGGTGGTGAAGTAGGCAGCCTTGCAACTCCACCATGCACAGCAGAAAAGAGTAAGGTGAGGCTGGCCAAGCAGGAAGCCATGAGTTTTTCTTTGTCTCTTTTTCTGGGTTATGTGTGTACATGTAGACAGAAAGATGGATTCTGACTCTTCTTGGGTGTATATGGTGTGTAAATTACTAAAATTCACAAAGAAGAGGTGCTGATGGGTGTATTTGCATTCTCTGCCATGGAGTCATAGACAAGAGCTGGTTTTAACCCTGGATGCCTCCATTTGTAAAATGTGCAGATTTTCTTTTTAAATTTATGTTTACGTATTTATAAAAATATTTATAGACCACTATTTCCAAAAATATCACAGCGGTTTACAACAAAAATACATAAAACCATACAGTGAAAACATATATAGAAGTTAAAAATAGACACTGATTAACCATTGTAGAAAGATGTATTTATTCTGTATGCTTAACTCCATTACCATAACTGAATGTGTGAGATTTTACTTGTAGTCTATGTTTTTTTGTAGTGTATGCTTTCACTTTCCAGAGCTATCTGTTCAGCATGTACTCTGCACATTCCTGCATTCTGTGCATTCTGATGGTGGCACAGTTGTCTAGATTGTGCTCGGGTGCTCTTATGTGTGATTAGTTTTATTTTTGATTTTTTTAATGACTTAATGCATATCTACACAAATTTGTAATAACCGATGTTTTAATAGTCACCAGTTTTCCAGAATGATTGCTTATTAAGCATTACAATCAGGATAGTATCTGAAAAAAATTTATAAATATAAAATATACCATAAAATAAAAATAGAGGCGGAAGTGAACTTAAATATTCTAAACTAACAAATCTGTTATCCAGCAATATGGCCCATTCAGTTTTCACAGATGGTATTCAATTAATTTTTATTCAGAATAGATCCATTGAAATTAATGGACCTAACCTAGTCATGCTAAGATTTTCATATTTTGGGATTTTTATATTAATATGTTTTATATTTTTTATATATGAAAGTCTATTTTGTCTTGTTTTAAATATATCATTTTGTGTTCTTTACTCCTTTTTGCTGTTTTTATTGTACAATGTATTGAGATAATTGTGTAGAACGCAATTCATAAATTAATAATAATAATACTCACATTTTAATGTGAGAATTAAGAGCAGTATCCACACAATGGCCAAGTTCAGAATTTAAAACCCTGATTTGTTAAATCATAAGACAAGCCCTGTTACACTGTCTCCCTACCTCCTCCCTTCACAGGCTTGCTGCAGTGCAACAAACAGAACTACTTAGCTTCTCTTCTAGAAAAAAGGTGTCTCACCACGAAGGTGCAGTGGTACCTTGGTTCTTGAATGTCTCCGTTGACGAACATTTCGGAACCCGAACGCCAAAAACCCGGAAGTAAATGCTTCTGTTTTCAAACGCGCCTCGGAAGTCGAGGCGCGTTTGAAAACTGTGTGTTTTTCAATTTTCTCAAGTGAATTTGCAAACACCCCACAGAACTCAAAACGGTCTTCCAGAACGGATTACGTTCGAGAACCAAGGTACCACTGTACTCAACAAAAAAAGGTACTCACCATGAAGTTGTTACAAGTGCTACACTTTTAACCACGTGCTTTTCTTCTAGGGAAAAAAGGTGGCAGTACTGCACACCCTTGAGTACCCCCAGAAAAAAGCACTGGCTGAAACTAGTTCCCTCTTGTAGGTGAACTCTGGTTGAACTTCAGTTTGTCCACCAGCAGGGGCAAATGTTGCATGTAACAGGGGAAGGCCATAGAAGGAATGCTTGCTCTTCATTTGCTTAGCCATGGTTTAGCAAGTTGGGCTTAATAAAACAGAAGGTCCCAGCAGCAGATTATCAATATACATGCAAATTATCAATACACATACAGTCCCAAAAACACTTACAGCAAATGAGAAGCAGGAGACCCTGAGCTTGCTGTAACATCCAACGCCACCCTAAGATCATAAGCGATAAAAATATACAAAAATTCTATACCTTCCATATCAAGGTCTCCAAAGGGATTCAGCTCTGTTGTATCAGGATCTACAAATGGATTTGATCTCGAATTGGCCACGTCTTGATCCTCTTCATCCAAAAAATTAAGCTTGTTTATAAGCTCTGAGAAGCCAAGTACAGTACTTTTCAGTATGGCAAAAATTAGGACTGCGCATGGTTTGAAACAAACATTTTATTCTCCAAGGTATTTCTACCAAAAACCTCTAGGAACAGTGATCCCTACTGCAAAGCTAAACTGTAGCACACCAATGCTTCTAACTCAGTGGCAGTAATAGAATCAGGCATATATTTATTAAATAGTCCGCTGTAGCCTTCACCCACTAAACAGTGGCAAAAGCTTTCTGCAAGAAATTGTCTGGGGGCAGGGGGAAGTCGTTCTAAAAAGGTTGGAATTTTCCCATTATATACAGCTTACATGTCACTGTGAGGCTTCAAAACATACAGAGCACAAGTATGTTTATGGTGCAAATTTTAGCCAGTTTCAGTGCCCATGTCATGCTGTCATCTGTTGGCTGCACTACAAATTACTTAAAATACTGCAATGGATGTCAAGCACAAAGAGACAACTGACATTCAACTACAAACAGAAGCCAAGGGGATAACAGGTCAGAGTAAAATACAGACAGACAATCAGAAACAGAAAGGAAGGAGGAAAGCTCATAGACCTTCAGAGGAACTGGCTGATTTAGCTGAAAGCATATTTGCTTGCTTTACGCAGTCATCTTGATCTTCATCTAAGCTGCTCAGAGCATTCAACTGGTTTACAATTTCTGTAAACAGAAGCCAGTCAAGATAATTGTAAGGTAATGTTATTTAAGGGACAAAGGAGTACAAAACATGCTGTTATTAGAAAAGGAAAAAGGAAAAGAAACGACGTGTGTTAATTTACAATGAATACATTCTAGAGAAAATCACCATTCTAATACTTAATGTATTCAGCACTTGCATGATGATCTTCCTCAAAATTTTAATGAAAAGGAATGCTACCTTTTCATTAAACTGCTCATTCCAGCAACAGGAAATTATCAGACTAGAACTACAAACTGAGTAACTGAATTAGATACTCCTGCAGTTTGCTGTACCAGTTTTAAGATGAAACTTTGCTTTGATCTGTATATGAACTCTGATCCACTCTGCAGACAGGGATTTACTTGGGGACTAAGGGGATGTGAGGTTGACCAGTGTGATTTCAATCTTGCAGGGCTTCCTCCAGAAAAGGTTTTGGAAGCAATTGCCACCTCCATTTTCCAAAGCAAAATGTAGCTGTGCTAAAGCTTCAATCTGCCTAATGAATAACAATATAAATATATAAATATTATTACTGAGAAAGATTCTAAAGGTATAAAATTATGCAAAGTGAGCAACTATGCACACCTTCATTTAATTTCTGTAATTTGCTTCATTTGGCTGTAAACTTTGGTATTTTATGGTTGATGGGTTCTATGGCAGCCCTGTATCGGGAGGTTTTTATGTTTTTAGATGTGCTGTAAGCTGCCTAGAGTGGCCCGGAAAACACCAGCCAGATAGGTGGGATAATAATAATAATAATAATAATAATAATAATAATAATAATAATAATAATAATAATGGATAACTTAGGAAATAATGTATGAAAACTGTAAGAAACAGCTATATCTGGAACAGGAATTCAGGAAGCTAAGATGACAAACAATAGGAATTGCAGAATCCAATGCTGAGCAAATCGAAACATCAAAACCACCTCTATTAGCAGCGTATTTTGTGATGGTAAGGCTGACTTCTGTTCAGAAGAAACACTTTCAAATAACACAGTATCAAATCATACAGTGCATGTATAACAAAGATAAAGAAATATGCTTATGGAATATGATGCATTATATTAGCCATACAATTGCCATTTTGGAAGTAAGGTTGGGTATTATATTATTGAAATATTTTCATGGATAACAAAGGTACATACAAAGCCTCTGTTTGCAGTTCATAGTGTCCTATCTATAGGTCAGTTACATTTGGTGTGAGACATTGCTGTTGCAGACATTGTGAGATTGTGGCGAGGAAAAAGATGGAGAGAGAGAAGTGGGAGAATGAAGGGGAAGAAATTATCTTTTTCTTTTGCACAGTGTGTGTGTGGGAGGGGGTTGGTTTCACTGTCACATGGATAGGTTATGCATTTGATTCATTTGCTAGTTTTTGTTGGTGGTGAGAGAGATTGGGGAACTTCAGTTGATTGCAATAAGCTCTGTTTGTGTGTGGGAGAGGTCAAATTAGCCATATCAATTTGTATACTGTTGGAGGGTTTATGTTGTTGTCTTGTTGGGCTGTGCATGTAACAAAGGGGAGTCACGCATGGTTGAAGGCATCCTCTTTTGTTTGTCCACGTGCTAATTTCAATTTGTTGGCTAGCTTTTCTAGTATGGCTGTTTCCCATACGGTTTGGTACCAGTGGTTCATGTTTACTCCTGACAGGTCCCTCCAGTATCTAGTTATGATGCTCCTAGCTCCTGAGAGTAGGTGGCTTATGAGTTCTTGTATTTTGAGTGTGTGTTGTTGTCTTGGAAAATATTCAATAGGGCCAGTTCTGGAGTTGCTTCTAACACCTGTTTTGTTATTTTGCATATTTCTTGTAGGACTGATGTCCAAAAGTGTAAAATTTTGGGGCATTCCCACCACATGTGGAGGTATGTACCTATAGTGGTGCAACCTCTCCAGCATTTATAATAATGATGATGATGATGATGATGATGATGATGATGATGATAATAATAATAATAATAATAATAATAATAATAATAATAATAATAATTTATTTATACCCCGCCCATCTGGCTGGGCTTCCCCAGCCACTCTGGGCGGCTTCCAAAAAAATATTAAAATACTACAATACATCAAACATTAAAAACTTCCCTAAACAGGGCTGCCTTCAGATGTCTTCTGAAAGTCTGGTAGTTGTTATTCTCTTTGACATCTGGTGGGAGGGTGTTCCACAGGGTGGGCGCCACTACTGAGAAGGCCCTCTGTCTGGTTCCCTGTAATTTGGCTTCTTGCAGCGAGGGAACTGCCAGAAGGCCCTCGGTGCTGGACCTCAGTGTCCCGGTAGAACGATGGGGGTGGAGACGCTCCTTCAGATATACTGGACCAAGGCCGTTTAGGGCTTTAAAGGTCAGCACCAACACTTTGAATTGTGCTCGGAAGGTGAGGTTCCTGGGTTTATCAGAGCTGCTATATTAATTATTATATTATTATTGCCACCATCAGTGTGCATGGCATTTCCATGATATAAGAGGACAAATCAAGGAGCTTCCAATCCAAAACTTGATAGAAGAAACAAACAGAGCAAAGGAAAGGATTTTGAGACAGGAGGAAAAGAGAAAAAGAAAATGGGTGGGCCCCCACATTGTGGGAGTGGACTTCTGCTTGTGTAACAGAACCATTGCCCTCTCCTACCTCCTGCAGCAACCAACACCCCTTCAAAGTCTGTTCCAGAGGGCCCCCAAATCCTCCAGAGCAGATTTTGAGGGCAAATTGAGGGGTGCAAAGGAGAGAAAAGGAAGGTGAGGTTCAACGACACAAGTGGAAGTCCATTTTAATGATGCGTGTGAGGTATCAGATTTAACCCTATGAGATTATTCCAATTACACATGCTTATGCTTGCTTACAAGTTTATCTATATTATGATATGAGAACTAAGGGAATGAGCCAAAATCTTCAAAGAAATGTTTTACACATGCTGTCCACGGTGCCTCACACATGGCTTCTATTTGCATCAGGAGGGATACACACCTGGCACCATGAATGAATAATGCAGACTGGTGTGGAGAACCAAGGAGTGCATAGGGAATTCCAATAAATAGGTATGTCATGGAGTGTATCTGCTTAATAAAATATAAGTCTTAGTTCCTACCTATCTGCCATTCAAGTCTATATTAACTAACACTCCAGGATTGGAAAATTTAATATAAATGCTGCCAATGGTCTGTGCCTCCTGTGGAGAATAAGATCACAGAGGCCTGAGAAAACCAACATTTTTTATATAAGCACATAATCCCCTACTAAAAGTGCTGGCAAGTGTGCTTAGCTAGATAGGGTGAGAAAGCGACTACCAGTGGAGAAAGCGACTATCTTCAACAGGTGGATTCAGGCTGCTTTGCCTTGTCTTCAGAATGTGCAATAATTCCAGATGATGGCAACCCAAATGTTAAAGTTTTGCTGCAACACATGAGAATTATCACTCAAGCAGGTTATTTCTTCCTGCATGTGGCAGCCCCCAGAAGCAAGGTCAGGAGGGTTGCAAAGGCTGGTGGCCTGTCAGTATGCAGTCAGTCCCACCCTTCCCTTTACAGGTAAGTCCTTCACTCTTCCAACAGGACTCTAGTAGACATTAAAGTACAGATGCAGGAATCTCCCCTCCCTATGCCTTGAAGTAGTTTTGCCTCTGGTCCATTAAACCAGAGAAGGCCAGACTCACAGGCTCTCCTCCTCCTCTCCAAAGATGCACAAATGCCAACTGTCCGTACCACCTGTCAAATGGTACCATTAGAGTGGTTTAGAAGAAATTTTGAACAGTAAATAATCCCAATACTTTACATTATTTTATAGAAGGTTAAGAATTGCCTATCTGTTAAGACATGGTTTTAATTATTAATCCTTGGAGGAAAACAAACCTGTAATTTTTGCAGCCTTTTCTTCCTGGTTCACTCTGTTTTCTTCATCATCTTCATTATCTTCTTCAAAATCATCTAAATTTCCAATATCTGCTTGCTTCATACTCATCAGACTTGCCAGGCTTTGCATGTCTTCATCCCTAACAAGAACAAGAAACTCTGTACAGTCGCCCCATATTGTTATCTCATATTATGAACTGGGGGCAGAGAGAACAGTTGCTTACTTAAAGCCCTGCACAAGTTCATGGGGATTGCAACAGGACTTCCAAATCATTCTCTTAACCAACTGTGCCGCGGGAGACTATAGCATGGGTAAGAAATTATAAATCGAATCACACAGCATTTTTCACTACATACAATAAGCATGCTCAAAATGAGTTTTTTGGGCAAGTGGGGTAAAAAGACAAAAAACACCCTCTATCAGCTCACATAAAACTTACGTTGCTTTCCCTTCCCTCAGGAAAATACATGATAAAGAGAACTGAAGGGTGGCAGATATCACTTTCTTAGACAGAGGCTTGAATTTTAACTTGACATCAGTCTGTGTAGGCATTGGACTTGCATATTGCTTCATGTTAATATTGCTGGTAGCAAGAGCTTTCCGGCGTCCAGAAGGAGATTCCTTAAAGAAAAGTCATTAAATAATATGGTTATAACATTGTATTAATAATATTATGCATTTATTTAATGTATGCACTTCCCCTTTTTTCTCGCAGCAGTGTACATGAGGTTTCCAACCAAATCCAAGCTTGCTTTGCTTCAGCAAGGTTACTGTCCAGACCTTGCCCTACCGAATGTCTATCTGTTTAACTGGCATTCTCTCCCCCACACATAAAGCACTAAAGCTTTGTTAAAATGTGATACACCCCCCCCCCCATAACTTATCATTGGTAAAACACAAGTGTATACCTGAAGGAGTGTCTCCATCCTTATCGCTCAGCCTGGGCACTGAGGTCCTCCCCTCTGAGGGTCTTCTGGTGGTTCCCTCACTGAGATAAGTGAAGTTACAGGGAACAAGCCAGAAGACCTTCTCGGCAGTGGAACGCCCTCTCATCAGATGTCAAGGAGATACAGAACTACACAACTTTTAGAAGACATCTGAAAGCAGCCCTGTATCAGGAAGTTTTTCATGATTGGTGTTTTTATATGTGCTCTAAGCCACCCAGAGTGGCTGGGGAAACCCAGGCAGATGGGTGGGGTATAAATAATGAAATAATGAAATAATAATAATAATAATAATAATAATAATAATAATAATAATAATAATTGTTGTGAAAATACTATTACTAGAGGTAACAAGCTCCTTAACAGATTTACACAGAAAATGAAGTAACAAACATTTTTTGTTAGTTCACTTTCTATGTAAATCTGTTAAGGAGTTTGTTTTTGCTTTCTAATAATTTTTATTAATAATTTTTTATTTATTACAAATATTTTGTAAATACATTAACAGAAAAGCAAACATAAGTCAGGAGTCAATAACAGTTGTTGAAAACATTGCTATATTATTATGCAAAGGATATAAATGATAATTATGTTGACAAGTAAGAGGCTGAAGGTCAAATGAGGAGGAGAAGGATTATGGTTGTGTTTCTTCTAGCCAAGGTGAGTACAGAGCGAGTTACTAGTCCCATATATCCATAACTGCTGGATAAGAGGTGAATATATTTGATGTTTTTTTTTATGAAGCCTAAAAACTACCAACAGACTGCCATAAAGGAGGAGTCTGTTGACCACACTCTCACCAACAAAAAAGGGAGAACTCTGAGGGGATTTGGGGGGAAACTGACAGGGGTAAATACCATCATTTTAAATGTCTATTCCCTTGTAACAGGAGAGGCAGATTTAAAAGGACGTTCCCCCTCCATCCTTGACAGGTGCTTTTGCCTATAGTCTCCCTCAGGTCGAATTCGCAGTTAGATTTTAAACTGTTTAAATCCTCATATGTAACATTCAGTAAACTCTTGTACATTCCTGCTACAAATCCCTTTCCATTAGGACCAATATTAAGAAAAACATGTTCTGCTTGTTAGAGTAGGCAAGTGGCATGGCAGTGAACTTGCAACAGATCTAAAATTTGATAAATGTGAGGCCATCCTATAGGTGGTCCCTTAATGCCAAGGTTAATTGCTGTCTAGGGACAGGATTTAAATTTTGGCAGAAATATTTCAAACAATAACAACCCTTTGGCTACCAAAAAAAATTTAGTTTTTAATGAAGAGGTCATTAGCTTTACTTCACTGGTGAAAATGCCAACAAGAGTTTTTCTGCCTTTCCCCCCCCCATATCTAAATAAAACATTGTATGTATGGCTTTATAATATTATTGCAAGAGGCATGCGAATTAAGTAGTTTCAATCAGTACTTTTAGGATATATCCAACATTGTATCTTTATTCAAAAAAGGAGCTGCAGTGTTTATCTATTTTCACAATACAGATAATTATTGTTCATATTAGTACAATGAACTGAAGCTTGCTGATCACACTTTTCCTTTTACAATGATCAGAACCTTTGACCTTAATCTTGTTCACTGATTGACAGCAGAGGCCACAGAAAAGAGAACTTGCATTGTTTGTGATAGTAGCATCTGTTCAACTTGATTCAGTGGAGAGTATTTGCATATTCTTAAGCATTTCTTCTGAGAGGGACTAAATCCTTCTCAAGTGTTTGGTGCATTTTTGAAATTCACTCATAAGGTATCTACGTGCGCTAATAGTTCCATATAATATTACTGTGCATAATCTGACAGATAACACTAGTGGCTTTTTTAAACA
Source organism: Podarcis muralis (assembly GCF_964188315.1). Lineage (NCBI taxonomy): Eukaryota > Metazoa > Chordata > Lepidosauria > Squamata > Lacertidae > Podarcis > Podarcis muralis. The sequence continues at coordinate 119,228,744 of NC_135657.1, read as the reverse complement.
ATGTATTCTTCAGGGATGACATATTACATTTTGACTTATCCTACTGGGCAGAAATGTCAAGTACCTTTAGGAAATGCCTTTGGATTTTTTTTTATTGAATTGGAGCGTTTTATTCTAGGCAAATAATAACTGTGGTAGCAATATTTTTTCATTTAGATAATAGTTAACAAGTGGTTAATAATACTTTTGTTCTCTTTTGTGGGGGGAGGTAGCTAGAATCATCATATTTTTAATTCCACATGGATGTTTAGGAAAACACACACAAATTATCAGGCCTGCATTCATTTCTTTTTATAGCTGGGATACTGGAGAAACACTGGGCAAGTGTACCAAAGATAATTATCATAAACATCCTCCATAAGCTATTTTTCAGCCACAAATTTGGGACAGAAAAATCATATCCTACTAGAACTTTCCATCAAATAAATACCTACATTTGATGGCTACAAGAATACTTTATTTTATTTTTAAAACAAGTTTGAACTACTGTTGTCTATGCTCTGGTAACCTCAAGGTTAGATTACTGCAACGCGTTATATGTAGGGTTGCCTCTGATGACGGTTTGGAAACTTCCGATTTGTATCATGCTGGTATGTTATCACTATACCTGCACTGATATACCCCTCAAAATATCAAAGTTGAAGAGCGAAAATTTCTCAAAAGTTGCAGCTAATCCTAAAATGTCACCATTATCTCATTCAAGGAAAGATTCAAAGTCAATTTCATCTTCATCAGCTTGCTTGTCAAAATATTATTATGCACAGCATACTGTCATGCGTGTCAAACCATTCTTTATATAGCTGCATGTGAACACTGTGCCAGACTGCTCACATCTACACTGCAACAGTTCCAGAAGTGAATTTGGTGCTGGTTTATAAGGCATCCACTCTGTGAGGTATCTCTGCCATCTTCCATCCATTGCCATCTGGATTTGGAATGTTTTTCTGAATTAGCACGGCACAGGAATATGTCTGTTGATGCAATTCCATTACACCTGTTTTGGCAAAAAAAGTGTAACTCCTTGGCACCTGCTGTGTTCTTACAGTCATACATATGTAAAAATGTCAAGGCATTGTAATAGTTCTGATTTACTGTTTCAGTAAGTTGGGAAAACCTCACAAATTTTCGGCAGGGCTGAACACGTTTTAGCACAGCAAGTTTAACAGAACCTTTATATAGCACTTACTATGTCATAGCCAATGAAGGCAAGGAAGCCATGGAGTGCATTAAGTACAATGTGTCCTATAAAAGGAGCAATTTGTTTTTTTTATAATAATATTTATTAGAATTTCGAATAATACAAAAGATAAAAAGAAAAAAGAAAAAAAGCACTCATTGCATCCCCAGTTTTTCATTACCTTCTTTCCAGAACTTCCCCTCATCTCCCCTTCTTGTATTCCATGTCCAAATATTTATCCAACAAGTTCTTATCCCAAAATTTTTAACCTTGATTTGTTATTACATTTAGTTCAATTTATATATCAACTTTTAGCTTATATACATTGTTCAATTAGCTTAAATTTTTTTCCTAAGATCGACCCAGTTTCCCTTCCACGGATTCCCCATTTTTATACTAATAACAACTCAAAATTAAACAAAAAGAAGTAAGAAAAAATAGACAGCCTTCGGATTTCCAGATCCCACCCTCCCTTCCCCGGCTTCGATCCCAGAACCATTGTCCATTGGTCCATCTGCTTCAGCCTGGCAACCTCACATCCGAGGCCATTAAATCTCTTTCAGTCCCTCTCTGCCGGTTTCTTTGACAGTCCTTTGTATTTGGCACCAAGGCTCGGAGGGGCACAATCCCTATAGCTTCCATGATCCTTCCAGCCAGATCTCCATGTTTAAAGGTGGAGCTCAAGTCTTGTTTCTTAGTCTTTTTAAATCCAAATGTCCCAAAAATTCCAGCTTCCACCTTGATCAAGTTTGTAGTCTCCCTCTTTGCAGGCCTCCGGCTCACCTTTGCCCTCTGCAACGTTGCCACCCCTCCTTCTTGCTCCCTCTGATCAGCATCTTCTTCCGCTTCTTCAATCTTGCCTAAGTTCTTTTCTTGTTCTGCTGCCTGGATTTTCAAGTCATTTTCCAACTCAATAGGTGCATTTATTGTTGACTCAAAAGTTATGGCACTTGTAGACAAAACATGACCTTGTTCATACATCCTTTGTAACTTTCCCACGAGAAAGGCAAGCTCGTCCAGGTCAGCTAGTATTTTCCGGCCGATTTCCATTCTTGTAATGTCCCTGAATCCCCTGTAGAGGGGTTATGGTTATTCAATATTCCTTTCACTTCAAACCCAAAGGCCAGGTTAAATTGTTTCAGTCCTTGTTTATTTTCAACAACTTGTAACTATATTGTATCCAATGTAACCAGCAGGAACGTCGGAAACAAAGTTCTCTATTTTCCAACTTTGACAGCTAGTTTGACAGCTGTCAAAGTCCTCTCTGTCTCCTCAGCAGGCTCCTCTCACGGATCACTCCCGGTCTCGGGGGTGTGTGTGTGTGGAACTTTAATCAAAATATTAACTCTTCTCCTCCAGCACAGTCACTTTTGTTGTCAATCCATGCAATTAATAACTTTTATCCAAAATACAGGCTCTCTCACGATCTTAGTTGTTAAATCCTTGCTTTAAAATGTTTACAATGAGGGGGAGACGGACTTCCTCTTTGCTCCTCCCCCCGTTCGTGCCAAATCCAATAAAGAAATTTTTAAATTCAATTTCCAAATTACTCACGGGTTGTTGTTTTCATTTTAAGTCCAAATTTTCAAAGGAAGAAGTCAGCGCTCTCCGCCGAATGGCATGCGGCTTCGCTCAGCAGGGGAAGCAGAAGACTCGCAGCACCGCGCCGCTCCCCATCCCCAGCTCCGTAGCCTTTAAAAAGGCTCCTTCGCTGGTCGGGAGGGCGCTAATGGTGCCCGCCGAGTCACCAGGTCCACGGGCATCCGCGCCCGTGGTTTTTAAGGGTCCCCGCGTCGCCGGCGCGGCAGGACCCGACCCCTGTCGAGCAGATTCTCTCCGGAGATCGGAGGAAATCCGCCATTCAGCGATGGCGCCAACCCGGAAGTCCCTAAAAGGAGCAATTTGGCTCACACCAGCTATACCTCGATTGTTGTAATCCAGGTTTCTGAAACATAGGTGCAGTTATGTTGTAATACTTAAGAATGTAAGGAACACCTAGGATGATTACATCTGTGTTCTCTCATACAATAATGACATCCTTGCAGCCTTCCTTGGGTGCACGCTGGGCATGCAGGAATAGTTTGGTATCAGCTTCTTTCTGATTTGATAGAGGTACTGTGACGTCTTCAACGTTTCCCTGGAGTTTTTCCTTTTATTTGTTCCGCTTATATTCTCCACATAGAAAGGTAATATTATTTTGTTTTATCAATGATCTTGATAAGAATCTTCACCACAGCTTTATCTTGTGGTCTCTTACAATGTACTATAGAACATCTCTCCTGTCCTGTTGTGTTCTGATTTGAGAGTGGATTGCCAATCTCCAAGAACAGGCTTAGAGCCCTGCACCTGCTCCAGATCCAGAGTTGGAGACTGTGGCCTCCAGCTCAGAGCCTTGATTGGATTGCTGCTGGACTCTGGGGTCATGACAGCAGAGATTTAAACTTGGGCAAAAAAAGAAATCATCTGTAAGTTCACTGGGTCAGCACTGGGCCGGTATTTACTTACAGGATGGTTGTGAAGACAAAATGGACTAGATAATGTACACTGCCGTGGACTCCATGGAAGAAAGATGGGATACAAATATGATGAATAAAATACACCTATTACACTTCACAGTACAGTGGTACCTCGGGTTACATACGCTTCAGGTTACATACGCTTCAGGTTACAGACTCCGCTAACCCAGAAATAGTACCTTGGGTTAAGAATTTTGCTTAAGGATGAGAACAGAAATTGTGTGGCGGCGCCGCAGGGGCAGCAGGAGGCCCCATTAGCTAAAGTGGTGCTTCATGTTAAGAACAGTTTCAGGTTAAGAACGGACCTCCAGAACGAATTAAGTACTTAACCCGAGGGACCACTGTACTGCTATCTTTCTGTTTTAATAATAAATAGAAGAAGGGTTAATTACAAATGTAAAACTGACAAGACTTCAAAATTTGATTCATTTATTCTGTTGCTTTCCACGTGGAGTTTCAAAGTAACTATCAAAAATAATCAAAAATAAATGCCATTCTGAATATACACATGTTTTTCTGTGTATAAGACTTGGTTTTTTAAACCAAAAAATTAGGTTTGAAATTGGGGCTCGTCTTATACACGGATAGTGCTGATGGGTGTTTTCTTAATTTGGAGTACCTCAAAATAGGGGGCATCTTATACATGGGGGTGTCTTATACACGGAAAAATACAGTATGTTAAAAAAACCCACAGTAAAAATACTAATACTAATACTAATACACAGTAAAAATACTAATACTAATACAGGTGCCCGTGACGGAGCCTCAAGAACATCTTATAGGGCTTTTATGAAAACCTATGAGATGGCGGTGAAGGCTGCTAAGAAGTCATACTTCTCGGCCTCCATTGCATCCGCTAGCTCTCGCCCAGCGCAATTATTTAGTATAATCAGGTCTTTAATGTCCCTTGAGGGACAGCCAAATTTAAATAACAATTTGACACACAGCTGTGAGGCATTTGCGAGCTTTTTTGCGGAGAAGGTCCTGTTGCTCCGCCATGACCTCCCTGCCAATTTGGATACAATAAAGGAACTGGAGGCCCCTCGACTGTCCTCGGGTCCAGTATTGGACCACTTCGACCGGATATCCCCAGCCGATGTGGACAGACTCCTCCGAGCTGGAAAGCCCACCACCTGTCCTCTTGACCCGTGCCCGTCTTGCCTGATTAGAGCGTGTCCAGACGAGGTGCGGGCCCTCCTGGGGGATATCATCAATTTGTCCCTTGGCACGGGGACATTCCCAGGGGAACTGAAGGAGGCAGTGGTGCGCCCGCTCTTAAAGAAAACATCATTAGATCCTTTAGATCTATCCAATTACCGCCCGGTTTCGAATCTTCCGTTCCTGGGTAAGGTGATTGAGAGAGCGGTTGCTGAACAGCTTGGTGGGTTTCTGGATGAAACATCGGCTCTGGATCCATTCCAGTCCGGCTTCCGTGCTGGTCATGGGACCGAGACGGCTCTGGTTGCCCTAACAGATGATCTTCATAGACAGCTGGATCGAGGCGGGTCGGGGCTGCTGATTCTTCTAGATCTGTCAGCAGCTTTCGACATGGTTGATCATGAACTTCTGGACCACTGCCTTGCCGACGTGGGGATCCAGGGCACAGTCCTTCAATGGCTGCGCTCGTTTCTCTCTGGTCGGGGACAGAGGGTGGCGCTTGGGGGGGAATTGTCATCGCGCCACTCCTTGGTATGTGGAGTACCTCAGGGTGCGATACTCTCCCCGATGCTTTTCAACATCTTTATGCGCCCCCTCGCCCAGCTTGTTCGGAGTTTTGGGCTGGGTTGCCATCAGTATGCTGATGACACCCAACTCTATCTGTTGATGGATGGCCATCCTGACTCGGCCCCAGACACACTGACCAGATGTTTGGAAGCTGTGGCTGGATTACGTGGGAGCCGGTTGAAGCTAAATCCTTCGAAGACAGAGGTCCTGTGGCTGGGACGGGGCGATATGGGATTGGGGGGGGCAACTCCCATCTCTTGCGGGGGCGCAATTAGTGCCAGCACCGTCCTTTAAGAGTTTGGGTGTAATCTTCGACACCTCCCTTTCCATGGAGGCGCAGATTGCAGCTATAACAAAGGCGGCATTTTTCCATCTCCGCCAAGCTAAGCAGTTGGCTCTTTACCTCTCTCGCCCTGACCTAGCCACTGTGATCCACGCGACGGTCACCTCCAGACTGGATTATTGTAACTCGCTCTACGTTGGGCTGCCCTTGAGACTGACCCAGAAACTCCAGCGGGTGCAGAATGCTGCAGCGAGACTCCTCACGAGGTCTTCACTGCGAGATCACATTCACCCGGTGCTATACCAGCTGCACTGGCTCCCGGTGGAGTACAGGATCAGGTTTAAGGTGCTGGTTTTAACCTTTAAAGCCCTATACGGCTTAGGACCCTCGTACCTACGGGACCGCCTCTCCTGGTATGCCCCACAGAGAAACTTACGGTCTTCAAATAAAAACATCTTGAAGGTCCCAGGCCACAGAGAAGTTAGGCTAGCCTCAACGAGAGCCAGGGCTTTTTCGGCTGTGGCTCCGATCTGGTGGAACACTCTGTCACAAGAGACCAGGGCCCTGCGGGACTTGACATCTTTCCGCAGGGCCTGCAAGACAGAGCTGCTCCACCAGGCCTTTGGCAAGGGCACAGCCTGACTCCCTCCTTCGGCAATCTTCGCGGAGCTCTGGCCCAATGGCTGCCAGTGGCTTGAATTAATTAATTTTAGAATGAATGATTTTAGAGTGTTGTTTATGCTGTACTTTTGTACTGTTTTATTGTTGTTAGCCGCCCTGAGCCCGGCTAAGGCTGGGGAGGGCGGGATATAAATAAAATTTATTATTATTATTATTATTATTATTATTATTATTATTAAGGTGATCAGAGCAAGAGAGCATTTGCTTTTTCAAAACTTTTTAAATGAGTATGTCAAAAATAGAAAAAGCACAATAGTAACTATGGTATCTGAAGGAGAGAAAGTAATGAGATCATAAATGTGCTAATTGAAAGTTCTACTTTACATGTAGTCCAATTAAATAATACACAGGATGCACTTGGTTAAGCTTTTCAACCAGGTCATCCCTTCAGCCCTCCGTCACCAAACAAAGAGATTATAATTGACAGAAAATAAGGCAATATTTTCAGTCAATTTGGCTACAATTCAGAAATGCATGCTAGTGATATTGCTATTTCACTTGCTGCAAACACTCCAAAATGAAACAAGTCCAGAAGTTCCTGGATGATGGTCTTTAAACTACATCACAAGTTCCATATTACTTAGGCTATGCTGAAGAGATCACTGCTTCACTAACAGAGCAAAATGGATCACTACAGAATCTAATTTGTGGAAGCATAGAGCAATTAAATGCTAAAATAGACAAGCTACGGGAAGCTCTCTCAACTGGAGAGAGTAAATTAGAAACTATGTCAGTTAAAATAATTTAGACAGTTGGATGGAAGATTTGGAGGCCCAAATGCCATCTGTGATGAAAAGGTGCTTAAAAGCAAAATCATGGCTCAAGATATCCAGAACGTTTATTAAGAATGATGATGCATACGAATGGAGAAGTTAATGTTTTTAAAATGTGGCACATACCAGAAATATTCAAGATCTGAATTGTAAAAGTGTGTCAGAAATGACATAAATTTATTAAGAGCAGTAACACTAACTCAGAGCTGTAACAACAAGCACTGCAGCTCAGTGGGGGAGTGCATGGTCTGCATGCAAAAGGCCCCAGCTTCAATCCCCAGCGTCTCCAGCTTGCCATATTTTAGGAAGTGAAAATCCAGACAATTGGTAGCTTCTTTGATGAGATAGCCAACAACGTTTTTGAGCTTTTTGGGGGGGGGGGGAATAGCCAACCGCTGCCGCCTCCTCTAGCGCTACTCACAGACTTCGTGTTCTGGGTGGCCGAAACTGAGCAAGAGGGGGGAGCAGTGGTGGCTTCCTTAGCGGCCACTGCCAGCCCAAGCTGGGAAAGATGCTCATGGGCCTGGTGGCAACGCTGGTAGCACGCGGGCCTCGTGCACGCTCATCTCTGGCCAAAGCAACTACTTCCGCTTTCGGAGCACAGTTAAAAAACACAAATAAATAAATATCCTCAAACTGCCCCCCGCCAAACCAAAACATTTCCTATAAATGCAAAAATCCCTGTGGATGGGGGTGTAGGCCCCCCAAAAGAGGACATGTCCGGGATTATTTCCCATACATATGGCAACCCTACCAAGTAGGGCTGAGAACACAACTTGCCTGAAACCCTGGAAACCCTCTGTCAATCAGTGTGGACAATGTGGGCAAGATGAGCCAATGATCGGACTCAATATGCCATGTTCCTTTGTGTTCAGAGGCAGCACCAGCAGTAGCAGTGAGAATGGTTGCTGACTGGGCTTCCCAATGCTGCCAGTTACTGGGAGGCAAAGGCACAAGGCAGCAAAGAGCTCAGCAAGTGAAGGTACACCAGAGAAGCCAACCCACCATTTCCAATGCTGAAACCTTTGAAAAGACAAATCCCAAAAAGAAAACAAAAGACGCATACAAATTACTACAACTCTTCCAGAAATGGGGCTTATATGATATATCGAGTGAAGAAAATCCAAAAGATTTCGATTTTACATTTCTTTCAAGCTGGACTGGGCGATTAAATCCAAACCTTGCCATCATGGTCATTTAACCCTATTTTAGTGACCAACCAACTATCCAGAGAAAGGACAGCAGGAACCGTACAATTCTATTTTAAGGAAAACAACAATGACATCACTAATTCTACCAACCTTTGGGAGGCCATGAAAGCAGTGACAAGAGATAGCTGTATCAAAGAAAAAGCATATATCAAAAAAGAAACCTCTACAACAATCACAAAACTAGAAATGGAAATTACTGATCTACTAGCTAAATAGAAAAGTTCAAGTCTTTAAGTCTATTTCAGCCAGCAATACAGAATTAACCCTAAAACTCATGTATAGGTGATACCTAACCTTAGAAAGCAGGCAGTGGTCCACCCTGGAACCTCATCGCATTGTTGGAGGGGCGGCCCCACCACATGCGGACAAAAACCCAACCTTCCTGGTATTCAGCATTCCAAAAAATTAATAAGACAACAAAACAACAATTGGAAGTCAAACCAGAATTAGCTTTATTAAATATACTTCAGTACAACAACCAGGATTTACATAATAAATAATTAATAAGCCATTTATTACAAGCAGCAAGACACAACATAACCAGACACTGGAAAGACCTTTCTGGTGCAACGTTAGACAATTGGTACAAAACTGTTTGGGAAACAGTTCTACTTGAGATATTAACAAAGAGAGAAACAACAAAGATTGACACACAGGCAGATAAAATATGGCTTTACCCTGGTGTGGTTTAATTTAATAACATATGCCAATATTCCAGAAAATGAACAGTCCTCCCACCAGCGTTTGGCTCAATCTGGTTGATCTAAATTTAAATTTAAACATAAATTACTATCTTTACTTTGAACCCCCCTCCCACATTCATCAATAGACTAACATTTTATATGGTTTCATAGGTAACACAAGAGGAAAAATGATTATTACTCTTATTTGATCTAAGCAAAACCACAAGGGTTCCTGATTAGGCATTTGGCTTTGCGATGTTGAATGTTAGCTGTTAATTCTGTTCTACTCTGTTTCTCCTTCACTTTTGTTTAAACCAGTTCATGAACTTATACACTGACCACTAACAATGAACCATGTGTTGTAGATATTGCTACAAATCTTGTATGCTATTTTTGAGATGTACAAATGACACGAGAAGACTTAGAATCATAGAATTGTAGAGTTGGAAGGGGTACTGAAACCACACCAGACCCTGCTTAGCTTTGCAAATGTGCTAGCAGTTTTATTGCTGCACCACTAGGCCACTTGTTCTTTTTATTTGTATCATTTAGTATTCCTATGATCCTTGTTTATAAAACCCTATAAAAAGTTATATACACAAACACACAATTCAAAATGGTCATACTTTCCTTGCATGTGCTAGAACAGAGCTAGTCAATGTAGTGCCCTCCAGATGTTATCGGACTACAGGTATCATCAGTCCTGACCACTGATCATGCTGACTGGGGCTAACAGGAATTGAAATCCAAAGCATATGGAAGGCACAGTGTTGGGTACCCTGTGCTAGAGGCAAGTGGGACTAGCTTTGAAAGTGGGAAACCGTCTTGGCCTCAGTGGGAAATGGTCTCTTTCTTGCTGCTATTTTTATGGGAGTTGGGCATCTGAACACTGGACCAACATAAAAAAGAAAATTAAAGTAAAACTTTTCCAGGAGCTCTTACAGAATTTGTCCAAAATAGTATAGGGGAGTAATTTGTTGTGGTTGTGGTTGTTGTTATTAAAATTTGTATACCGCCCTATACCCTCGAGTCTCAAGTCACAAGATAAAATCACAAGATAAAAACACAAAATGCACCATCAACAAGAGGAAACCTCTCCGGGGAGAGCATTCCACAAATGGGGAGCCACTGCAGCAAAAGCCCGTTCTTGTGTTGCCACCCTCCGGACCTCTTGTGGAGGAGGCACACGAAGAATGGACAGGTTTTTCGTCTCAGCCAACTATTAATGAGGGTTATGTTGCAGCCAACAATATAATATACAATCGTACCTCGGCTCCCGAATGCCTTGGGAGTCGAACAGTTCGGCTCCCGAACGATCAAAAACCGAAAGTGAGTGTTCCGGTTTTCAAACGTTCTTTTGGAAGCCGAACCTCCTACGGGGCTTCCACAGCTTCCGATTGGCTGCAGGAGTTGCGCTTTGGAAGTCGAATGTTTCGGAAGCCGAACGGACTTCCAGAACAGATTCTATTCAACTTTCGATGTATGACTGTATAGATAGTGCAGCAAGAATTTAAGAGATTTTCTACATTTGGGGTTCTATCCAAAGATAAAGACATATTGGAAAAATGATACACTGACTTAAATACATGACACGCTGTGCACATTCATAGGATCCAATAATATTTTTTGTGTGCGATTTATAAGGTGAGAGGTAGGTAATTCTGACATGGAATTTGCAAATAAATATATTATGTTCTGCAAGAATAAATGTCCCAGCTTATTGAAAATGTTTTACAACTAAACGGTACATTACTTGGCAAGAAGCACAGATGATAAAATTTAGTCACTACATCTGAGCCAACGAAGAGCGCCAACTTATAAATGATATGACAGAACAGTGATGATATTTACCCATGTGCATTGATTAAATTATTATAAAAGAAGCATTTTCTTTGTTATGTGAGCTACATCTATATACCTACCTTGTTTAATAATAAAATTAAGAAAATAATACATCTAAATCAACGTAGTTTACTTTGTTCCTTGTGAAAGAAAGTGTTGGAATGTATTCTTATATATATTATTCTATGATTCTATCTTTCAGAATTTCATTGGAGATTCTCAGGTGAATGTTGCAGACCTTTCAAGACACATAAAAAACAATGCCGAAATCATTTGCCTCTCAGAGTCTTTTCTGAAAGGAAGAAGCAGCCTAAGGCCGTGTTTAGATGAGTTAAGCATGACACGAATAAACTGGGTGAGCCTTGAGCTTCTAAGCTTCCCCTCCCCTCCTCTGGCACAAATGAGAAGAAGAGTTTAGAAGCTTTTGCTTAATCACAGATCATTGGATTTTTGAACCACAAAACCACGGCTAAAGTTAGCTTGGAACCAGCCAAACATGAATTAGGTGCCTTGCCCTGCCCAGTTCTATTAAACTCCATGTTAAGAATGCTATTTAACTATGTGAAAATAAATCTGTATATGATTGGGAGTGAAAATAAGAGCAACAGGGAGAACTCAGAAATGCATAGAGAACACAGGTTCTGGAATTGAAGCACCTTCAGCAAAACGGTTATGCAAACAGTCACTAAGCAAGAGGTGTTCAAAGTTGTTGTCTTTCCCAATTCACCTTTACAACACCTCCCATGTCTTTTGAAACTTTTTAATGATACACGGTGTACTCTTAACAGCAACGTCACAAAGTATGCAAATCTGAATTGGATATATAAAGCTGTTATCATCAGAGGAGAAATAAATAACAACAGAACATTGAGTCTCCTGAGGATTAGGATTTATGTAAATATATGCATGTTTCTGCATGCTATTGTTCTTAATAAACACAGCCTATATATTTCAGTGAAGAGAACTGTAGTCAATTGTGTATACATTTATTTACAAACTTAGCAAAGAGTGCATTGTACACAAAAGGAAATAGGTTTCACATATCCCCTGAAGTGGCCTACTTCTATCCTCTGCGATAATCATAGAGATAAAATTATGTATGTATGTATGTATGTATGTATGTATATGCAGCAGTCCTTTAACATTCTTAAAAAGATGTAGTTATTTTTGAATCTATGTAGAGATACTTATTTTGCCAGTCAACTTTTATCATATTGTATTTTATCATATTGCATCAAGAAACAATGCCTATGACATACATTTTATTGTCAATATTTGCTCAACTTTGTTTCATTTTAATTTACCAATTCCATATAAAAAGTTACATCACAAGCAGATTCAATTTTCTTTCCAGAGTATGTACAAATTAGTTATGGATGATTAACAAAGCATTCATGGTTTTGTTTGCTTTGGCTAAGACATGTTCTACATTATAGAAATGTGAAGGAAGGACTTCATTTTGTATTCTTGCTAAAAACAAAAAACAAAAACCCGTTCATGCCTACATATTATAATTGACACAAGATCTGTATTCTTAAATTAACATTTCATCAAACCAGTTTGTCTAGCTGCTAGCAATTACATCAGAAAATCTAATTCTAGCATTAAAGTGAGAAAACCTAAATGCACATTATCACTTTCTTTCTACTCAGTGTTAGGAAATAAAATCTTTAATGGAAAGGAACGTTTCTGGGAGTTGATGATAGTTGGAGTTCTCCAATCTGGGAAAAGATGGAACAGGCATTGTTGAGCTGGATGGATCAATGGTCAAGGCAGCATCATACGTTCACTACAGAGGCGTAGGGCATCAGTAGTTAATTTATATACGGTAACAACCGTGGGAAGCCTCTCTGGTCTAATTAGGCCCAGCAAAACCATTTCCCACAATCCATGTCCACCTGCCCCACACCTGATGTCATATGTGATATTAGATGTGGAGTAGTTTCAGACAGGGCTTCAAGGAACAATTGGGAACTTAAAGTGGAGCTTCCTGTTCCTCCTTTGCCAGCAGGGCTGTGCCACTCCCCCTCTCCTACTTGACTTCCAGTGAATAAAAAAGTGTGATATTTTAAAACATGGAGAAGGAAAAATGTGTGTGCAAGTGCAGTGAGGTGTTGCTGTTTCTGCCAGCGCTCAGAAGACATGATGGACAGAAAAGTACAGTGGTACCTTTGGTTACGAACTTAATTCATTCTGGAGGTCCGTTCTTAACTGAACCTGTTCTTAACCTGAAGTACCACTTTAGCTAATGGGGCCTCCTGCTGCTGCGGTGCCGCTGCCACACGATTTCTGTTCTCATCCTGAAGCAAAGTTCTTAACCCGAGGTAATATTTCTGGGTTAGCGGAGAATGTAACCTGAAGCGTCTGTAACCTGAAGTACCACTGTAGTGAGCATTAATGTGCACTACTTCAGAAGCACACCCACCGTTACTAATAATAATAATAATAATAATAATAATAATAAAATTTATTATTTCTACCCCACCCATCTGGCTGGGTTTCCCCAGCCACTCTGGGCGGCTTTCAACAGAACATTAAAAACAGAATAAAACTTCAAACATTAAAAACTTCCCTAAACAACATACAGACAGACAGACAACACGGATAGTAACTCTGGCTTTAGGTAATGTTAGTGTGCAAAGACATATACAACTGCAAAGCACAATGTGCAAAAGTGCTGTGTGAGGAAAGCCTTGTGTGTTTCAAACCCCAAGTGGGTGCACAGCCCTAATCTTATGCAAACTGTGAGGTCCATCTGAGAAACACTAAATAAATACCATTAAATTTTTTTTCCAATAAGATATTCTGATATTTACATTTGTTGAACCTCTGTACACTAAAGAAAGTGACCTTTTATCACTGAAGCCAAGAGTCACTTTATACACAACAGGAATGTAGATAATCCTTATGGGTCATAGTTTGTAAAAGCTGTGCAAACCATACTCTTCTAAGCTCCCAAATGATACAGTTTTAACCTTCAGTAAATAGGGAGAGTGGTGTGTTTTTTACCCAATTTTCACACTTGGTGGTTAAACAGGTTTATAAATAGTTTCCCTATCCTGATATAGGAAAATATATAGGTCAACTATTATTTACATAGACCGGCTCTTACAGGAGGCTGAAAAGACCGACCAAGTATTGGTCATTTGGCCACCTAAGGGGAAAAAATGACTTCCACATGACCAGGCAGGAGTGTATTTGTAAATCTAAGATTCTCCTCCCTTCTTCAATTCCATTAATTTTTCCAACAACTATCTTAGGTTTGTGTGTAGGGAGCAGTGCTGTAATTACAGGGAGGACAGAAAGGACCAGGATCCTTAGCTACTGTGTTTTTAGACGATTACAGGGAGAACGGTTTCTCTAAAATTTGGACGAGGCAGAGAAGCAGGCCTTTGTTCTAAGAGCAAACTCTGAATTTGAAGAGAGAGAGAAAGAGAGAGAATGAACTAGGAATATGTCTACTGCTTAGGGCAGGCTTCCTCAACCTCAGCCCTCCTTGTAGTTTTCAGACTACAATTCCCATCATCCCTGACCACTGGTCCTGCTAGCTAGGGATCATGGGAGTTGCAGGCCAAAAACATCTGGAGGGCAGAAGTTGAGGTAGCCTGGCATAGAGCCATGGTGGTCCAATGCACAGTCTGAGGGGCGCATGTGGCCCCCAAGGCCTTTTTTGGCAGCCCTTAGCAACATTTGACACACCTGGATCCAACTCTAGTCACGCAGCTAGGCATGAATAGTGAAGGCAAATGAAGCAAATGAAGCATGGTGTGATCATCCAGATGCACAGTCCCATCTCTATTCTGCCACAACTACTCAACTTTACCCAGCTAGAAATAAGGAAGCCTCAGCCCTGCTGCCTCAGTATTGACAATGTGTTTCTTCTCCTCCTGAACAGTTCCACAAGTGAATGAAAGAGACTAAAGAAAAGAGGGGAATTGTTTTGTGGGATATGTGTGTGAAAGGGTTTGTAAAAAACACACATGCCATTTCATCTCAGTACTACGTAAGAGTAGCTGGTGGGAGAGGGTGGAGGACACCCATGGTTCAAATATGACACATGTCTCCGCAGGGAGACTATAGAACTTACCTGCTGATACCTCCCATTATTCATACCTCCAAAACAAACAAAACAATTACTTGCCCAGACACTCCCAACCTCCACAACTGCCAAAGATCCCTCAAACATGTCATTTTTGCATTCGTTGCAGAACCATAGAGCCCACACAGTCTGCTGGGGAGTAGGAAGCAAACAAGTCGTGAATGAGAACTAAAGTTTTCCTAGCTCAACCAAGAAAACATGATCTCTCCAGGAGAATAACTCTTCAGAAATTTAGATGTGAAACTGATTAAAACTTACACTTTAAAAATAAAATAAAAGGACAGGGAATAACTGAAGTATTATTTTGTGCTTGTGTTTTCTTGATGAACACATAATCTTATAAAAAACAAAGAAATGGTCAGCATAAGATTTTGGGGAAATTAAAACAAGATCCCATGCAATCTTTGAATGCCAATTTCATTTCCAACTCACTATTGACAGATGACACCGCACAGAGTTAGGACTAGTGAGAAAAGGGGTGATTTCTCTTTGTATAAAACAAAGACAGAAAAGGGTGGTTATAGTTACTTCCTGTGAATGAAAGGGGAGGAGAAAGACTGGAGCAACTGGTATGTAACCCTTGCCCAAGGCAACTCTTCTTAAAAGTAACAGCAAAATAAATAAATAAAAGGAAGAACCACTGCAGAAGTGATATGAAATGCTTCACAAATTACTAATGCAACCTTTTAACCTTATAGTTCCTATAATTACTGGTACTCAACTACAGCCCCATATCCTATTCATAAAATTGTATTCTACAAGGCAAGTAACAAAGAATTTGATGAACAATTTGTTTGTGCACCTAAAGCATAGTGAGCAGTGCTATGAATAATGGAAATGTTACATGTTTAGGTTTAAATTTATAGGAAAGGGCCAGTGGGGGTGGAGACACTATTCAAATCTGCATACTAAATATAAGAAGCGAAGTTAAAGGTTTTCTCAGGTGGACTGTGCATTTTTTAACATTAGTGTATATTAATATTTAAAGCTCCAATCCACATTTTCCTATATATTTTATATCAATAACCCAAAATTTGGTGACTGTCAAGATTCACATTTCAGATTGATGTTATGGATATCCCAGAATAGATATTTATTTATCCTGCTTTCAGGCATACTAAAATAAATATTGCCAATCACATTTAAATGCTTCACTGAAATATCTGAGTTTCCCAACATCCACAAGAGGTGTCTGGTAAAGTTAACATTCACGTATGAATGATTGCACTCCCCAAATTCTAAATATTACATGGACAAAATTACATTGACAAGGAACACTGGCACCCAAATTAAAGACTTAAAATAGTATAGGATATTTTCTTAATAATAATTTCCTGACTTCAACACAATTTTTAAAAAACAAACATTTTGCAGTTAGTTGAAATACTGTGAACTGTTCAAAACTTGAACAAAGAAGCAATTATGATTCATAGTAGAAAGAAATGTTTGAAAGATCAGAAATCAATGCTGTAGCTACAGATAGCTTGGAGTTGTGAGTACTGAAACTTACATTCTAGCAAGACAACAGTAAGACAGGAAGTGGAGGAAGTAATTACACCGTGTACATGCAACTTGCATATGACCTGAAGCTTGTCAGTAAGGACTCTTTGTGGCAGGGTGGACCAAGAGAAAGAGGCAACTCCGACTACACAACAGCTGAAATGTGCGCTGAGGAAAAGTGAGACACAGATCAGCTCCGGCTAACCAGGACATAACTCAAGGGCAACAAGCATGTTAAGGAATTGTCATTATCTAGCTCACGTAACTGGAAATTCATGCTTTTGTTCTTAAATTGGCTTAGGCAGCAGCATCTGCAGCACTTTAATTAGTTACCACAACTACACATACAGATCTGTAATGATAATGTGCTGTAAGTAGTAACCGTAAACCAGTATTAATCCAGGCCTAACCTAAATATAATCAAGCTTACAGAAGGCAGCAAATATGGAGCTAACAAACTGCACAGATTGCCTGGGTTTCTACAACAATTAGAATAATTCTTATGAAGTAAAAATCACAAGCTTCTGTAACTTAGAACAGCCTTATGTTGTGTCTATCTAAATGGTATGAAATTTAAATTCTCTGTAAATGCCATGTGCAGCCATTTTCCTCAGTGTTATTTGTGTTTTTAAAAGAAAACTCATACATACAAACATACAGACAGACAGACAGACATACATACATACATACATACAAGCTACACACATGCTTCACTTTTGGATGCATATCGCTCAAACCAGCACATGGAAATAAACCAGTATCCAGCCCAAACAGCCAATATGCTCTGTGGTGTAAATGCTGGACTGGTATCTTTATTTGTTGTTGTTGTTTAGTCATTTAGTCGTGTCCGACTCTTCGTGACCCCCTGGACCAGAGCACGCCAGGCACTCCTGTCTTTACAGCTTCCCCCTTCAGTTTATATGCATGCTTGCACCCACCCAACAAGTTTGTAAAATCACAATAGTAAAACTGACAACAGCAAAGTCAGCATAAAACAAGACAGGAAACTAATCAAAAAGCTCTAACAGGTCTAAAAAACAAGGATTATAAATGGGTGCTGACAGGATGTGAAATTCAGCACCAGGAGAGTCTCCCTGGAGGAGTATTCAAAAGCCAGGGTGCTGCTTGTGCATGCAAACTCCCTTCGCCTTCCTAGCAGGGAAAGGGAAAGCTAAGGTTGCTTTGGGAAACCCTTAAGAAAATCAGAGGTATTCTAATAGATTGAAGAATTAGGGGAAACATTATTTCTCTAGAAAGCATTAATCTAATTTCAAAATGCACTTGAATTAAAATTAATTTGCACTGTAAATATTTCAAAACTAACTCTAAAATACATGTCTAAAATACATAATTATAGAGCCTGGGCCGATTGTGTTTCCAGTGCAATGAGCTGAGGAGATATTACATTTTCCCCAACACTAAGCACACAATGCCTATTGATCAGTATCTGAAACATCAGTGGAGATGACAAACATATTCACTTCCTCCTCAACAGTTGCATCCTTTTGTGAACTTCAGCATTTTTAAGGGTTTTTACTTCATTAGAGGCTGAGCACTTTCTCATGGTTCTTTATATAGCTCTAAAACAGACATATTGCTCACCATTTTGTCACTTCTTTTTTAAAAAAATCTATTTTCCAAAACTGTGTGACTGTCATTACGGATTTTATTTTTTTAGACAAGACTGCTCTCTTCTCATGCAACAGAAGAAGAAGAAGAAGAAGAAGAAGAAGAAGAAGAAGAAGAAGAAGAAGAAGAGGAGGAGGAGGAGGAGGAAGCAGCAGCAGCTGTGCAATGATGCTAGAACAGTGAAGAACTAAAAATAAAATCTGCTTTGTTGAATTTTGTGTCAATTGTCTAGAAACATGAAAACTATTATAAAGTGATTGAGGAATTAAAACATTATGTTTATAAACATATTTTATGACAACTATCTGTCACGAAACAGATATCTTGCAATTCTGGATACATTATATAATACATTTAGCCAGTGCTTTTTTTTCTAAAAAAATATTTAGGGGTACTCTCATTTTGACTCAATAAAAACACCATTATATAGTTCAAATCGGGGGAAATAAATACAGTAAATGGATAAAAGTACAAAGATTCACAAAATGTTTAGGGGTAAGCGTCCCCCAGAAAAAAGCACTGCATTTAGCTAATCAACATGTTCCTACACTTTGCAGTCAGAAAATCATTGCTGAGTAAAACTTACTTCCATGCAATTTCTGATTTTAAGACGTATTTACACAAATATGATTTAATATGTCACATATGTGACATATGTCTCAAATAAGAAAACCTAAAGCTGTTTTTAGCAGCACGCCTCAAAACTCCTACTCAGGTGTAATCCTCCTGCGATCTACAAGATTGCTCCAAACGAAGCTGACTCACTAAGCTTATTTACAATGAAAGAGTAAAGAATTCACAGCTGAAAGTTTGAACTGTGCCACTATATTTTTAATGCCAATTTGAGCTGATCCTCAAATACAAACACAATATGTGGCTCAAGAATGCAAGGCACCTGCAAAATTGCATTTGACATTCATCACTCATGAAAATAGTTTTATCCCTGTATTAGGATACAAATATCTCAATCCTGCAATTTAGGCCCATTCAAATCATTGGGAATTTTGTCCACTTCACTGAGAAACCAGAACAAGTTATTTTATAAGCAGGTGTTTAATTTTGTTATCCAAAACACAACCTATACAGCATAGTAACCAAAGTTGCAGCCAATTTAGAGTTTTGACCTGGTGAATTTTGTTCTGGCTCATCAATTTCTCAGATGCAGGTCTCAATCATTACAATATAGATTTTGATCAGCCATAGACAGAGTGGTAGTGTGAAAAAGAAGCATGTATTTTACTTTTGAAAATCAAATATTTGGGGCAGTATGCTCACGTCCACACTCACGGTTAGAATTTTGGAATGTTGTGATGATAGTGCTATATGTGCAAAAATGAACACTGTCGCAAGTCTAGTCTTAGTGACTGTGTGTGTGTGCATATGCATCTCAAGTTTGTAATTAAAAAGCTGTATTCATGCAACAATTCTGAATTGCACAAGAAAAATATGGACTCCAAAACTTAAAACAAACATGGGGCACATGAGAAAAATGCAATGTGACACAGCTATATTCACAGTCACAGCAGAAATATAAACTTTCCTTGTAAGGAAAGGCTAATTTGCCAAACACCATTAGAGAATACTTCAATGTAACGATTATTTTATTAAGATGGAGAAAACAAACACCAAAGAAAATCAAACTAGAACATGAGCATTTATTTCATGGGTCCTTGCAAAAAGGGCGTTATCTATACATAATATTATGTATATTATGCATAAAGCAATGTCCAAGTATTCCTAGCCTTTTTCCTTCCCAGAAAAAAAATAAAAATAAAAAACCAAACATTTTGGGATACTGGGCTTAACAACTGTAGATCTCATTGCCCACCCCCTTCCTCATCAGCATTCATCAGCTATTTAGCACTGATTAGATAAACAACTGCTAGGTGCTAATTAGCCCTGTCAGAATTTAATAGCTGATAGGAAACCCCCTCCCAAGTTAAACAACAGCTCAGCTATCTGGCAGGCATTGTTCTTCATCAATTCTCTCAAATATCGAGAGTTCTACTCTATGGAAAACAAAGTTTACATCAAGAAAAAAGTTAAATTACTTGCTCCTGTAATCCCATCACATTCTGGGCTGTGGCTCTTGGAACACTTATTCAGAAGGAAGTCCCACTAAAATCAAACAGCCGCAATATGTTTAGGATTACAAGGTAAATCAGATATTGAAATTCCAGTAGTCTTCATTTTATTTCTCTTGGGCATTTAACATTATTTCACTTCTTTCACCCACAGCCAATCAATGGTAGCTTTAGGGGCAATCTGCATATTATGGGAGACAGAGTTACCTAGATGCTTCTGTTCTCTCCAAAGTGAGCTACAGTCACTTTAAAGAAAAATGAACACATCAGAGAACTAGCATGCATGATCCTTAGAATGCATGATGTGTACACACATGCTTTTTAAAGGATGCTGGCATATTGGTGCGGAGTTTACTTTGAGCATACCATAGTTTAAATATGTTTGATTCTGCAGCAATCTACCTGAACTGGCACATACATATGTGCAAACTAAATGTATACATAAGCCAGGGTAGGGGTTAGATGGAGAGGCAGCTTGGAAAGCTTGAACACACCAGCAAATCACTGAAATCAAATCTCTTTGTGGCAGTTTCGCTTCTACTAAAGATCTTGAGGCTGGTTAACTTTATTAGAGGTTTTATTAAGCAACTGAATCCATCTAAGTTAAAAAAGCATCAGAAAAAAACTAGACTCCACATGAGATACTGTACTTAGTAAATTCTTGCAAAAAGTTTGTAGAAAATAGTGCTTCATGTTTTAGAGTAAATCTCTGGTCAGAAAGCAGCAGAAAAAAGAATTCAAAATTTAACGAGCTGCTGCTTAAATGTTAAACATTGCTCTGTGAACCATTTTATATTAAAATTGGATAGTTCTGAACATCACACATACAAGAAGTATTGTTTGACACAGTGCCATTTTGATGATAAATTGCAATCTACAGCTCAAAATAATTCTACCCAGGGATTAACATTTCAGAGGCTGAGCCAGAGATTATGTGTGTGGATCTTGAATTTCATCATCTCCCTTTGGCACAATAGCTTATTCTTTCCTTTTTTCATCTATTCTCTCATGAAGGGTCAGGAAAGCTTAGCCTTGCAGTTTCATTCATTTCATCTCTACATTAACCAGATACCTTGCAGTCTTTAGTTCTTACATGTTATTCCATTACAAATACTACAGCTACACTGCACTATGTCCCTCCCCCCACTCCCTAATGAGGCATGTACTAAATCAAAGGGTGCCATCAAGTGGTTATAGTGCACTAAGCAGCACTATGTAACCTAACACTTCGACAGAGGTTTCATCAGGACACACGCTGATTACATCCCTCCACATTTTAAGAGTTCCAGGAAATTACAGGGGGTCAAAATAATTGTCCTTACCTTTACCCACAAATCCTTCTCAGGTTTATTTATGTGAAAGCTCCATATGTCCTCAACATTAGCCACTAATGATAAAGTGTTGCTAGTGATATCAATACATATGACATCACTACAACACCATGAAGGACTGTTATCACATTGGTGAACCCCACTTGCCCCCTCCCCCTTCATTTTCCAACTCCTGGCTGTGCAACATTCCCCCACATAAAAAAAAGGTAAAGGTACCCCTGCCCGTACGGGCCAGTCTTGCCAGACTCTAGGGTTGTGCGCTCATCTCACTCTAGAGGCCGGGAGCCAGCACTGTCCGCAGACACTTCCGGGTCACGTGGCCAGCGTGACAAAGCTGCGTCTGGTGAGCCAGCGCAGCACACGGAACGCCGTTTACCTTCCCGCTGATAAGCGGTCCCTATTTATCTACTTGCACCTGGGGGTGCTTTCAAACTGCTAGGTTGGCAGGCGCTGGGACCGAACGACGGGAGCGCACCCCGCTGCGGGGATTCGAACCGCCGACCATGCGGTCGGCAAGTCCTAGGCACTGAGGTTTTACCCACAGCGCCACCCACGTCCCCTACATAGAGGAACCCGCATTCCCCCACATAGAGAGCTTTAAATAAACTGGGTGTAGGTGCTTGACGATATTACAATTAATTCATTTTCTGGCTGGCCATATATAATTATTGAAAGAGAACGCTGTGTTTTGCCAAGGTTGTTAAAGGAAAATTCCCGGCTCACTTGGAATGCCAAACAAAGACACTAGCCAAGAGTATTGGTGCAAAACAGCAGCCTGTAGGCCTGATCTTTATTCAAGGAACTGTTGCAACAGGACTTCAAACTACCAGATGGAAGAAGCAGAAAGAAGCCCCGAACAAAGGATGTCCCCATTTTTTATAGGCTTCCCATTTTACCCTTAATAAAACGTCATGCATACATCATATCTCTGTCATAAACTGGAAGGGGTCACTTGGCAGAAACCTGAGTATCAGGTTTGCCCCCATCCCTCCCTTGACCTTCACCTCACACCTACTAAGTAAAACAAAGATAAGTATGTACATATTCCTGTTTCCCAGCCAAGATGAGCATATCCTTTTGTCTTGATGGAGACCCCAATCCATTCAGGTTGGTCTTACTATTGTCCTTGGGATGACTACCTGTCTGGCACTCAGGTGCCAGGAAGCTAGAGATTATCACCTAAGCAGTGGGGCAGTTCAGGGATTATGGCTGTCCCTAGCCCTTTCCCAATCTCCTCTTCTAGTAGCCATAATCCTTCTGGTGAGAACACCATTGGAATGGAACAAATCTGTTAACGGGGTGATTTTATATGAATTTATACAGGTTTTCTGTTACTGAGGAGCCAAAACTCTACAAATGGATACTATGTAACCTTTGGAGTTGATACAATGTAACAAAGGGTCTTGCTAGCTTGTTCTCACTTTCCCTTAGCCCCGGAGTGGTTTCTGTTTATGTGAACTGAGTTGAGGCTGGTTTGACACCTGCAGTATGGCTGCAGTCAGGGGGTGCTGTTCCTTAACCCCTATTGGATGGGAGTTCAGTAGCTGTCAACATAAGAGGACTGGATTGGCTGTTAGTTTGAAAGGTATTTGAATCCTGTCTAATGATTGTCCAGCATTTTATGAATGGGAGTCAGCACAAGCTTTATGAATGGAGGAGTTTTTGCAAGCAGTCTACCCTTATTTTACAGGCACACTTTGGGTACGGGGACAAAAGGACAGTGCATTAATGGGGCAGGGTGACATTGTGTATGGTACCAATTTGAGACATGGTTTGTGGCATTCATGAGAGGAGTGTTGTCCCGCCCCGCCCTGCCCCCCCCTTGGTGAATTCAGGTAACAGGGGGATTCAAAATTTTATGCTCATTTTATGCTCTTATTTATTCTGGCTTTCACATAATTTTATTCACATTTGTATAACCTTCTATTTCATTTCGGTCATTTTAATATTTATTAAGAGCACTAATACTCTTAATAATAATAATAATAATAAAGCAGAGACATCACCTTGCCAACAAAGGTCCGTATAGTTAAAGCCATGGTTTTCCCAGTAGTGATGTATGGAAATGAGAGCTGGATCATAAAGAAGGCTGATCGCCGAAGAATTGATGCTTTTGAATTATGGTGCTGGAGGAGACTCTTGAGAGTCCCATGGACTGCAAGAAGATCAAACCTCTCCATTCTGAAGGAAATCAGCCCTGAGTGCTCACTGGAAGGACAGATCCTGAAGCTGAGGCTCCAGTACTTTGGCCACCTCATGAGAAGAGAAGACTCCCTGGAAAAGACCCTGATGTTGGGAAAGATGGAGGGCACAAGGAGAAGGGGAAGACAGAGGACGAGATAGTGTTCTCAAAGCTACCAACATGAGTCTGACCAAACTGTGGGAGGCAGTGGAAGAAGGAGTGCTTGGCGTGCTCTGGTCCACGGGGTCTCGAAGAGTCGGACACGACGAAACGACTAAACAACAACAACAACAACAACAACAACAATACGTATTTCCTTTTTAAAGGTGATTTGCCAGGCAAATTCAGCACTATAAGTTTCTTCATGCTGTAGTTTCTTCATGCCCGAGATGATTTATATTTCTGCAAGCTTGTCCAACAGCCAGTGCTTCTTTCCCAGGTGGTACTCAAGGGCACGCAGTACCAGCACCTCTTTTTTATTGTTAAAAAGTACGACACTCACAGTAACAACTTCATTGTGAGTACTGGAACCTATTTTTCTGGAAAAGAGCACTGCCTATTCCTATATTGTTAAACTGCTTTGTTTGTCTAATGCCCAGAAAAATACAAATGAATCTAATCTGAGACTGACTATATATTTTGATGCAATAATTACTGGCACAGTATGCATGATTATCTGTGGGGGAAAATCTAACTGCAAAAACCTCTATATACGAAGCTAGTGAACTACTTAGAACTGCCATGCTCAGAGGACTTTAAAATTCATTTGAGGGAAACACCTGGAGGCTTTTATTGAACACCACCTAAAATAGCCAACTTTCGCAAGGTGAGCCCACAGTCTAGCAATTGTATTTCCTATTCTCAGTTGCTCTCATAATGCTATGTTTCATGGTTTAGGGGGAGGATCCCCCCCACAAGGTTTTGATAACAAGTCTTGAAACTGTCTGAAAAAGTACAATCTGCTAAACTGCAGGAACAGTAGAACACAGTGCATAGCATCTATTTTCCACCCTGGTTCAGCCTGAAAGATGCCAGGCCGGGGCATTACCTCTGACTTTACCAAAATGAGCCTCCCTAATCTGTAGACTTTACTTACAGCTGAATGATATATGTAAGCAAGTCCTTCTGATGTCAGTGAGATCTACTACGAAGCAAGGATTGTAGCTTTATCCTAGTACTAGGAACAAAATTTTAAAAATTCCTTCCAGTAGCACCTTAGAGGCCAACTAAGTTTGTTATTGGTATGAGCTTTCATGTGCATGCACACAAAAGCTCACACCAATAACAAACTTAGTTGGTCTCTAAGGTGCTATTATGGGAAATGGGTGGCGCTGTGGGTTAAACCACAGAGCCTAGGACTTGCCAATCAGAAAGTTGGAGGTTCAAATCCCCGCAACGGGGTGAGCTCCCGTTGTTCGGTCCCAGCTCCTGCCAACCTAGCAGTTTGAAATCCAGTTTAAATCCAGTATCACCAAATTAGGCGTTCAAAAGCATGTCAAAGTGCAAGTAGATAAATAGGTACCACTCCGGTGGGAAGGTAAACGGCGTTTCCTTGCACTGCTCTGGTTTGCCAGAAGCGGCTTAGTCATGCTGGCCACATGACCCAGAAGCTGTACGCCGGCTCCCTCAGCCAATAAAGTGAGATGAGCGCCGCAACCCCAGAGTCGGTCATGACTTGACCTAATGGTCAGGGGTCCCTTTACCTTTACCTGTAAGTGGGGAATCTGGTCCTGATATCAAGAGACAGAGCAGAAAAAGCTAAAATCTGTGGCCAGGGTCACCTTCAAGCAGATTTCATCCGGGACATAAAAATGGCAAAACAGCCAGGACAGCACCATCCCTTCCTGTTGTGCATGCAAAAATTGACCAGAGCACAGCCTTTAGCAGCTCTACCATACAGTCTGCTATATTTGCCACACAGCCATTTGGCCTGCTACCACCAGCCACTAAGTCTGAGGATATGAAACTCTCCCTTTCAGTCACCAGTTATGTCAGTTTGATGCCCATGTTCAAGTGCTTTTCTATAGCATCAAAGAGGAAAAGAAGACGTGCCTTCGGAGTGGAGCAGGATTCTTTGAAATCAGGAAAGCTTTCCTCATCATAGTGATACACTTCACATACATAGGAGAAATTTTTCTGTGGTGCAATTCCACAGCACAGGTGACTAAATGTGATGCTGCAACAATGTGGGCCTTACCCACAGAATTTGTACCCCACCCCTTGGTGGGGTAAGATTCACATGACTTTTCTTGTCTATGTGGTTGAAGCATTCATACACAGATCAGGAGCATGCATAATATGTAGTAAAATATGTGAGAAGCATTCAAGCTGCAAAGGCCTAAGAAAATAAAACAGTTTTGACCAGACACCTGAAACTCAGTAAGGACATGTCCACTCAGCTCCAACCTTGCCACCACCCTGCACAGTCCAGTGTTGCTGGCTTAGGTAGGGCAGCTCTGCATTACCACACTAGCCATTGCCGCCATTGGTACATTGTTCTCCAAAGGCACACAAAGAACAAGCGGGCTATATTCAATGTGGAGAGATGCAGGGGGGAAACAGGGATGGTATCAGGAAATACCAAGGCAACAAACAGAATGGAAGTACAACCTGAGAAAAAGAAAATTAATTAAAAGTGAGGTGTGGAGGGAAGATCAAAAACAATTTGTTAGCCAATGGACATCAAAGCAATCCATTGCATAGATATATATAATTGGTACATATAATCACCTGCTAGAGGGCTTAAGGGCCTTAGATGATACCTGCTTAAGTTATACATTAATGACCCATCTAGGCAACTCCAGGTTACCGCAGTAAAGGGGATTCTTAGCCATGAGGTCTTCAGACATGGGAAAAGCAGCTGAGTGAGATGACTCCAATCACACTCTTTAGCCCTCCTGGAATTAGTTATGATGCAAAATACACAGGTACAGTTCTTCTTCCTTTTAGTGGGGAAACTTCACTAATCCTAAAGTGAAAGCTGTAACACTACATCTCATCCACACATAATGGGGGGGGGGGAGGTTTGGGGGGAGAGGGGAGGACATAGGCTTGCTGTTGCAGTGCTTTCACTTACTACAGGCACATTATTTCTTCATCGGTGTGTGTGTGTGTGTGTGTGTGTGTGTGTGTGTGTGTGTGTAATACTATAATAATAATTTATTATTTGTACCCCTCCCATCTGGCTGGGTTTCCCCAGCCATTCTGGGCAAGGTAAAGGTAAAGGTAAAGGTACCCCTGCCCGTACGGGCCAGTCGTGTCCGACTCTGGGGTTGCGCGCCCATCTCGCTTAAGAGGCCGGGGGCCAGCGCCGTCTGAAGACACTTCCGGGTCACGTGGCCAGCGTGACGAAGCTGCAGCTGGCGAGCCAGCACCAGCGCAGCGCACGGAAACGCCATTACCTTCCTGCTATAAAGCGGTACCTATTTATCTACTTGCACTTAGGGGGTGCTTTCGAACTGCTAGGTGGGCAGGAGCTGGGACCGAATGACGGGAGCTCACCCCACCGCAGGGATTCGAACCGCCGACCATATGATCGGCAAGTCCTAGGCACTGAGGTTTTACCCACAGCGCCACCCGCGTCCTGCCATTCTGGGCAGCGTCCAACAAAAGATTAAAAATACATTGGAGGAAATTTAAGGACTATTTGAATAATTATTGTAATATTAGAAATTAGAAATTACCTGAAAGTACCAAATAGGCCTAGGATTAATTTAGGAGTTATTTAAATAAATGGGATTTAGAACACTAAGAAAGACCCATAGATGAATAGCAAAGCCTGCCTGCTTTGTGTGTCTCTGTAACAGCCTACTCCAGCCAGCCAACATAGCTGCTGCCCTTCAGTCCCCACCTGGAGTTCTGCCCGCTTCCTGATACTTTGTCTGTATCCCAGGGACTTTTGCCTGCACAAATCCTGCCCTTTTTTGCCAGTTGTGTTTTGCTTGTAAAGGGTTGAGAGAGACTGTTGGGGAAGGCCAGGTAGCAACAGGGCAAGCCCCATTACGAGCCATATCCAAATTCAGAAGAGTATGGCTAAGTTCATAATGGGCTGATGTTTTTCTAACAGGGTGAGTTCTGATTCCAAATTATTTCAATTCCAAATTTGCTCTCATTTGATTTCTGTGATGATGAGAAGCCTGCAATCTCCCACACCAGTAGACTCAGGAATGCGTCACACACCCATTCCACTAGCTTGAGCTTTTTAAGATGCTGTCTAGGTTTGCCATCGCCTCTCTCCCAAGGAGCAGGCGTCTTTTAATTTCGTGATTGCTGTCACCATCTGCAGTGATCATGGAGCCCCAAAAAGTAAAATCTCTCACTGCCTCCATTTCTTCCCCTTCTATTTGCCAGGAGGTAATGGGACCAGTGGCCATGATCTTCGTTTTTTTGATGTTGCTTCAGACCATATTTTGCGCTCTCCTCTTTCACCCTCATTAAAAGGTTCTTTAATTCCTCCTCACTTTCTGCCATCAAGGTTGTGTCATCTGCATATCTGAGATTGTTGATATTTCTTCCGGCGATCTTAATTCTGGCTTGGGATTCATCCAGTCCAGCCTTTCGCATGATGAATTCTGCATATAAGTTAAATAAGCAGGGAGACAATATACAGCCTTGTTGTACTCCTTTCCCAATTTTGAACCAAACAGTTGTTCCATATCCAGTTCTAACTGTAGCTTCTTGTCCCACATAGAGATTTCTCAGGAGACAGATGAGGTGATCAGGCACTCCCATTTCTTTAAGAACTTGCCATAGTTGGCTGTGGTCGACACAGTCAAAGGCTTTTGCATAGTCAATGAAGCAGAAGTAGATGTCTTTCCAGCCTAAACATACCCAACTCTCTCAACCATTCCTCATAAGGCTTGGTTTCCAGACCCTTAATCATCTTGGTTGCCTTCCTCTGCATGCGTTCCAGTTTGCCAATGTCCTTCCTAAGTTGTGGCATCAAGAATTGGACACAGTACTCCAGATGTGGTCTGAACAAGGCAAAATTAATCAGTACTATGATATAGACACAATACTTTTCTTGATGCATCACACTTGCCTCATGTGAAGCCTGTGGTCTACTAAGACCCCTAGATTCTTTTCACATGTACTACTAGCAAGCCAGGAGACCCCTATTTTATATTTGTGATGCCCCCCTATCTAGTGAATCCAAATTACCACTGTGGCTTAATTGACAGGCAGGCCCAGATGTCAGGAATGTACCTCAAGGATGGAAAGGCAAGGTTTCCTGCCTACTACCCTCTCAGATTAATTCAACTGCCCCCCCTTTCCTGCCCATCTCAGTTTTGAGACACGGCAGCCTTCTAATTATCATGCTAGTGTGTAAAGATGTACACTGTGTACATCTTTAGGCATGCAATTGTGTATGCAAGAAAGTGAAAAGAAGGCTCCAATGTGGCAAAAAAGAAGCTCCTTCAGTGTGGAAATAAGCTTTGGTACCAATGAAATGGAAAAAAGGAGCAGGCAAAGTGCAGCAGAAGACACATCATACCCAAATCCAGCCATGTGTGCCAGCCATGATGATACTGTAACACTGACTAAAAGGATTCTGTGTCCTATATTCTGTCAGAGCACATCAAGATTTTATCTGAACAACTAAGGGCATATTTCAACCATTTTCGATGCTTGGAACTTAGGTAGCTTTCAGCACAACTTCCTCTCTAGATCTTCTTAGGACTGCAGCTTTCTGAAGGGACCCCTAACCATAAAGAACAGGCTGCTCCACATAACATAATTCCACAAGCTGGACATAAGAATCCTTGAATTTTTTTCAGAAGTTTATCTTTTAAAAAGAAATATGACCAGCCAGCCCCAATGCAGCATTTCCATAGGACAGCTAATCATGTAATAAGTTCAGTACCAAATTGTAGTACAACAGAAGAGACTTATACACTGACCCCATGGAGATTCTGCAGATTCCATATCTTATATGCAACCAAAGCCTTAGCATCAAAACTAAATATTATACTTACATCATGTTTATTTCCAGATAAACACTTTTTGTGCTGCCAGTACTATGTTGATCCAAATATTATGCAAAACAATATTTTAGATGCATTTCCCTCTAGTGAGGGAGGCAAATCTGTCAAATCTCCCTCCTCCCATTTAATGGCTATGTTCTGGCATTTTGTCCTCTTTCATGAGGTGTCCTACATTGCACCCTTTTACGTGGCTGCAACAACGTATGTCCAATGTCCCCCCAGGTGCCCACAATGAAATGAGATTTGTATAACATAATGCTATCCCAGCAAGTAGCATTTTAAATAAAAAACAAATTGCTCACTATCAAGAGCAAACATACACATGCAAAAAAGTGAGGCGAGTTGAACAATCTTAAAAACACATACTTTTTATTAAAAGACGAGTTAGACCAGCTCAGCTTACATCTGAAGTATGATTAGAACCCCACTGTAAAACAATTACCAAGACTCCGTTTTGATATTTGATGTTGGAAAAAGAAAAAGACCTCATGCAGATTGAAGTGTCTTGTATGCCCCAGCAAGTATATTTTACTGCTGATTTTCTATGAATAAACATATGATAAGAATTGCTGAAACACACTGCTGGTTTTAAACATGCCTAATGTAGTATTAGAGGTTTGTTTTCCAGAACTGCCTGCCTCCATTTATCAGCTTCTTCCCTCCAGCTGGTAAAGAATATCATTGATATCAACTCTGGTCAGCTGTCTCACCCAATACACTCTCATCTATGGAAAAAGATATTGGAAGGCACTAGCAGGAAGCAAGACTGAAAAAAGTATGAATAAATTGTTTCTGGCAATTTAGAAGGCAGATTGCACTTTACCAGTGTGAATCAATAATAACTGCAAAAATTATGTATCATCAAATTCATTCTAGTGCAAATATTATGGTTTGGGTGTGGGGAAGTACTGATTTTACAGAAAAAGAGGACATTATCTGTTCTGGGCCATTCCAGCATTCCCGCCTTTCCATCTTTCATCTTTGAGAGTAATTGCAGTATAGGTATCACACAATAAGAACATTTGACAGTTTTCTTAATTTTAAACTGAAACACACACTCCTGTACAATTAAAGTCTCAAGGTCATTCAGAACTAAATAAAACCTGGCTGTAATATTAAAATCCTTCTCTATTTAGCAGAATTATCTCAGCTATATGAAGGCAAAGTTAAAGTAGTGACCTCCAGCCAATCTTCGATTATTTGAACATGTAAATATATTGAATATATTTGAAATTTATTTCAATATATTAAAATATACTAACATTTATGATCTGTACCCTTTCTGCACATAAGGGTTACCAAGTGACTAAAATAAGTGTCCAGATTTAACAACAACAACAACAACAACAACAACATTCATACCACTACCACCACCAACACAACATTTATACAACAACAACAACATTTATACCCCGCCCATCTGGCTGGGATGCATAGCCATGCACAGTGATATTTACATGCTTCAATGGTTTTTTTTTGGGGGGGGGTGA
Source organism: Podarcis muralis (assembly GCF_964188315.1). Taxonomy (NCBI): domain Eukaryota; kingdom Metazoa; phylum Chordata; class Lepidosauria; order Squamata; family Lacertidae; genus Podarcis; species Podarcis muralis. The sequence goes on along the minus strand of NC_135657.1, from coordinate 119,197,554 downwards.
GGTTGATTTATTTTAACAGAACAATTTACATTAGTACTTTCCATAGGCAGATGCTAACATCTATGCTGGAAAGTTAAATTATAAGTTCCTACAAAAGGAACATGTTTCTATTAAAAAAATGCGTATGTTTCTTAGTGAGAATGTCACCATTACCAATCATATAATTATATGTACAAGGACAACACGGCAGAGATGCTTCTTTAAGTTGCATTGCTTCCAATCAAGTACCGAGGGGACTGTAAGAATCAGATTTACTTCTGTCAAAACAGGAAGCTCCCAGTGCAGCAGCTGAGATTTATTGCACTGGCTGATTTATCTCTATTTGTCAACTCACTCACTTTAGTTGGGAATTTAAGGGTTTACTCAAAGTCAGAATTAAATGAATTGGTAACATTGTCTAAGAAAGCTTGTGCAGCATCTGCCCACACAAGTCACCACATGCCAGCCATGAGCTCCAATGTTTGGGGGGGGGGGGGAGAAACCTCTCTGTAGTCGACATTCCTTGCATTTTCTGAGCACCCACTGAACTTAAAACTGTGTGTAAGAAACTACTAAGAGTTGTGAAACACATGTGCACAAGACCTGGTCCAGCCACTGCAACACTCAAAAGAAAGCATTCTGCCACTCTCTTAACTTCTTTTTTATTAAAAAAAATATCAGCCAATCAACACAAGATGTGCTATGAGTTTTGCTCCAAAAACCTAATCTCCAAGATTTCTGAACTAGAACAAAGTGCTAAATATTTAATGTAAGCAAATGCTGTATTAAAAAACTGTACACACTTTTCTGATTTTCTATTAAATTCAAAGCAGAGCAAGAGTGAGATGGCTGACAAAGCAGCATTTAATTCTGAGCTATATCTAGACCAGGAGACCCCAGCTAATTTACACAGGCAAACAGTCACAGTTCACATAATCACATACAGCACAATATGACAGGGGAATTAGAGGGCCTGGAAAGCATGTCTGAACTACAAGCTAGCTGCTCTAAATGTATTAAATGCAGACATTTAATTCTAAAAAGGCTTTTTTATTTTAAGTTTAAAAATCATACAGAGGTTTGAGCAGGGGGTAGAGTGGGGGGGGGGAAAGGTACGTAAACTAAAGCAGCTTGTCTTCTTTAAGCATAGAGAAGCTTCTGAATTTCTTTTTAAAATAACTTGGCATATGCTACAAGGTGACAGTCCTCATTATAAAATCTTTTCTATTACAGCAGAGCTTTCCAAACTTTTCATGTCGGTGACACTTTTTAGACATGTATCATTTCATGACACAGTAATTCAGCTTTACTAGCAAGCAGGTGGTTAAACTAACCCCTTTCCAACCTCAGGAGGAACATGGAGATCTTTTGCGCCACACCAATGTGTCATGGCACACAGTTTGGAAAGCTCTGCATTACAGGATACTATGGTACAAGGTTGCCATCTTATAAGATATAATCACTCTATAACCACTTGTTTATAGAGAGCTAGCTACCAGACACCATTCAGAAACCAAAAACTGAAGAGCTGTATTACCTATTGGTACTAACAAATAAACACTTTTTAATCCCTAATCAATCACAATAATTACAGTTACCAATCCAGTTTGGGAGTCAAATGTACTCCAAGAAAGCCTTAAAAATGTGAACATCTGGGGTGTGTGTCATATTAAGCAAGGCATCTAAATTATATATTTATTTACTTATTTATTAAATTTTTATGTTGCCCTTCATCTGAAGATCTCAGGGCGTTTCACAACACAAAAAACCAAAAAACAAGAATGCAAAATACTGTACATATTGAGAGCTTTCCTTTTACAATAAAACAATACAGATTCAAATAGCTCACCTGGGTCAATAATACTCCCCACTGTAAAGTTTGTAACACCTACAGTAATGGTGCGCGGATTCTAACTGACCCTACAGTTTTTAAAATACAATAACAATGTACTTATATCAATGCAATAACAAGTTGCGAGCTGTAACAAAATGCACAAACACACTTGGCAACTGCATGAAGAAAGACACTGGGGCATTTTTTGTCACTGTTTCAACCACAGATATGAATCCTACCCCTTTCTTGATATCTGCTCCAGGCAAGCTGACTACATTTCTAGGCTCATCCAAGAGTTCAATGAACTCGAGACTCAGGTCTGCTAAGGAGATTCATTGAACAATCATTCCAACCAATATAGGCATTTAAATGGCATGAGCTACTATGTAAGAGAATGGAATAAACATTGGACACCACAGGATCATGACCTTGGAAGTATATGTGAAAGCAGAGGTGTGTTGCTTTTTTAATAAATGATGATCTCAGGCTTGGATTTGTGATCCAAGACCGCTGCATCTGTCCTTCCTTCCTTTGCTACATAAAGCTTACAAAACTGTCAAATATTTTAGAAGACCGACACTGCTGCTGCTGCCACTTCCAGAGTGATGGGCAAGGAACTCTGTAGGAATGCTAGTGTGTCTGTTCTCAATGTGCCAACAAGAGCTCAATTTTTCTTAACTAGTTCCCCAGCTACTTTGTGCACTAGTGAAAAAGGGTAACAGTTATATTTTAGCCAGAACCCTCTAAACATGTTCTTCTCAATCACTATCCAAGCTATGTTCTGAGTTTCAGGGGGCAAATCCCTCTTTCTGCTTAGTCATAATTTGGATTCTCTTTTTCTGCTTAGTCAGTATTTTATAAATAAATTTAATAAACAAACAAACATTTGCAAATCTTACTGGAGTTAAAAAAATCCAAAAAGCAGAATATTGCTTAACATGGGCTCTGAAAACAAAATGATGGAAAAAATATTTTGAGTCACAAATTCAAGTTTGTTCCAGGATTTTGTACACCTGTGGGATACTGCTGAGCCCTAAAGCAGTTTACAGTGACATTTAGAAAAATAAGTAATTTGTCCATCATGAAAAGAGACAAAATATTGTATTTCCACCCTCCATGCTACTTTCTCACAAGCAAATGGAAATAACACATTTTAGTCTAACAATTGGTAGACATAAAGGAAACCTACTTTTTTCCTAGCACAGTTGTGTTACATTTGACTTCAGCTATCAACTGAGAGTTAAAGCTTTCTTTGGGTGCAAAATAATACATCACATTTAAAAAATAACTGCAATTATAAATTATGAAGGCCTAGAAAGACCACTGCAGAGCAGCAGTCATGTGTAACAGTTTATTATAGAAAACAAAACAGCAACAAGAGCATAGTGCAGCCCTTTACAATTGAATGTTTTCATTGGTAATACGTGCATTTCACAGCCAATCTGCAATTTGCTCCTGCCCTAGCACAGTCCATGGTTTGCTCTTGGCTTACCAATCATAATATGTTTGGAGTGAACAAATCATGATCTCTGGTCTGGGTGTAACAACAGGTGCAGGTAAAAAACATTCAAAACAAGAATGCACTGCATCACCATAAAAGATGGTAACATAATGCTCTCTACCAAAGAAACAACCTCATAATTTTCTGAATTTTACTGCACTCTATATACCCGCCACAACTCATCTGAGGAGGAAATCAGAAATTTCCTAGCAGGACTGACCATGCAGAATTCATCCAACAAGAATTCATGGACAGTCCTATCACCCTGGAGGAAATAGAGACGGTCCGCAAAAACCTGAAATCACACACAGCTCCAGGCCTGGATGGCTTTACAGCAGAATTCTATAAGAAATTCAAAGAAACCTTGATGCCCTACATGACCCGCCTATTTAAAGGGGTGACCTCCTCCAAAATAGTCTCTATCCCAAACAACTCAAAGACAGCCTCAAAGTAGAATCATACCACCCAATCTCACTTATAAATCAAGACAACAAGATATTCACATCAACCTTAGCTGACCGCCTAAAATAGGGCTGCCATATTTTGAAGAGCAAAATAAAATAAAATGATACATTTGCTGACTTCTACTTTTAACTACAGATTGCTTTGATGACTCTCATTTTAAATACCCCTACTATATGTAGGCTATAGAAGCTGTGATATATTGCTAGTAACAATGTTCTTAGCTTTCAACAAAATAATAATAATAATAATAATAATAATAATAATACATATTGCTCCCTCATTTGTCACAATAAAGTATTTGGGTTCATGCTCACATCTTTGTGAACATAAGTGTGCACAGAACAACTTATTAAACTGTTTAAGGAGGATGTTAAATCTTGCCCTCCCAGACTCCTTCTCCAAGCTTTTGTAGCTGAGCCACCATCCTTTTAGTTTTAGTTCAGCCACAAGAGAAGGGATTTATATACAGTAGTATGTAGCTAGTTTAAGATGCTGCTCTGTTGTGATTCTCTGCTGCAGACTAGCTTAGCCAAGTGCCTGAGATCTGAGTCTAATGCACTGGGGGTGGGGGTGGGAAATGGGTTACTGTAACCAAAAAAACCAAACACCCCCCCCCCGGACATTTTGCCAATTTTAAAAATCTGCCCAGACAGAAATTTTAATCCTGGAAAAGGGGGTGTGTCTGGGGGGAAAGAGGACACATTGCAACCCTAAATCTTCTTACACAAATTAATAGCCCCAGACCAGGCTGGCTTCATCCCTGATCACAATATAACAGACACTATTAGGAAATTACTGAATCTGATCAAACACAGCCAAAAAACCCAAACTCCCGCTGTCGATTACATCCCTAGACATCCTCAGAGCCTTTGAAATGGAAATACCTGTTAGAAGTATTAACCAACATGACATTTGGCTCCAACTTCCTACAAACCCTCAAAGAAATTTACTCCTAAGCCTTAGCAATATGCAGAATTTTAGTATGGACTCCAAAGAGCTTATAACCCACCTACTCTCAGCAGCCAGGAGCACCATGGCTAGACACTGGAGGAACCTGTCAGGAGTGAACATGGACCATCGGTACCAAACTGTATGGGAAACAGCCTTACTTCAACAAACTGGAACTAACACAGGGACAAATAAAAAAGGACACCTTCACCCTGATGTGGCTCCCCTTTATTACATACACAGCCCAACAAGATAACAACAAGAACCCACCAGCAGCATATGGACTGAAATGGCTAACTTGACCCAACAAGCGATTTCCCCCCTCACACATGCAAACAAAACCCACTGTGGTCAACTGAAGGCAACCAATCATGCCCTAGGGCCTAGGCCCCCCAACCTCTCCCAATGCCCATGAAAACTAATAAATGAAAAGAAAGAGAACCTACCCCCCCGACACTGACACAAAAAACTTTGAACAAAAGTTTACTACCCCCTCTTCTCTCCCCTCTCTCTGCCCCTTTTCTTCCCCAACCTTATACTGTATGCAACATTTAAGTCTCACATCAAATATAACTGATCTGTAAAAATGGACTTTATGATCTGAAAATAGAGATGCTGTATGCACCTTTGTAACCCAAGAAAATCTTTAATAAAAATATTATTTAAAAAAAGAAAAGTAGATCTATCAGAAATATCATTAACCATTCCAAGAACTTCCTAGAGTTAGTATGTGGCTATGATGTTTTTTCACTTTAGTCCAGTTGAAAGATTTAACTTTTAAAAGAAGATGAGCAAATAAGATAACATCTTGAATTGTTTACACAGAAACATAAGTAGCACTGAATGGCTACAAGAATTAATGTGAAGGCAACACAACATACGAAACTGGTCAAGAATTATAGCACCTTCCACAAAACATACTCTTCTTTTGTGCACTTTTATATAGAGATGCTGTTGATAAATATATTTTTTTTATTCTGTGCATAGCTACACTTCATCACACTGAAAGGGTAAAACTACACACCATGTTAACTATATATTTGAATTCAGTGATTGGGAGTCACATCTTTTTAAAAACTCACAAGAGTCATGAAGGTCCACAGTCCAGTTCATGAAGAAGGCCCCTGCCTCCATTCTGTTTTCCCACTGAAAATCCCTGCCAGATACTATTTTCTGCCATTAGCTGTTTGAAGGGCCTAATTTTCACCGAGAAAATGGCATGGGTGGTGAGAAAGGGTTAAGTAACTTGAAAATTTTGACATTTAACCATTTGATATCAATGTGAAATGAAAAAAAAAAAAATCTTAAGATACTGCAAAGCGGCAATGCTTTTACTTTCCTAAATCAAAAGTTGCATGTTTCTTCTCTGACCACTGTGTGGTGCTATAAACCTTAAGAAAAACTTTTGAGAAAACTTGGAAAATCTATTTGAAGGCAGTACTATATTGGCATTCTATTTTATTGCTTTAACTACTGCTTTTTATACTGAATTACACAGTGCAGTAAATTCTGTGATAATGGACCAAAAATACAATGAAGGCATGAATTTAATACAGATTCTTAAAATCACCTTATATTTTTTAACTCTATGCATATATAAATTGAGTCTACTGATAAAAAATGGCATTAGTGCTAAAATAATTTGAGCAGGATTCAACTAATGAGTCCCATTAGTGAAAGCCCGGTGGACAAGGAGTTTGTGCAATGGAGCTTTCCCCAGTCTCCCCCCACTCCCACAATTGGATTGAGGGAGTCAGGAGAACCCCCAGAACAGCATGTGGGTGGGGGGAGAGAGGGGAGCAGTCTATCTGGCAAGCTGAAATGTTTGTACTGATGGAAGATCAGCTGAGCACAATACTGAATTTCTCCCAATCCATTAATAAGCCAGTGTAATGCATTAATATGATTTAGTTCAGATGGCAACAGGAAACCATGGAAATGAGACAAACACTACCTTCTCTTTCACGAGGGGTGAAAATTAGAAGGTGCCTATCCTGGTTAGTTGCAGACAGTTCAGTCTGTACACAGCCACAAACCAGGACTGAGAAAAACACAATTCCCCACTTACATTTTCTATGACAAATGTCCACTCTTTGTCTTCAAATTCCTCAGCATGGGGATCCTAGAAGACAAAAATGCAATGTTAAGTTCATTTATGAATGATAGACAAAAAGTCTTGCTAGTAACACTATTTTGTATTTTCTTTTATTTATTCTTCACATAATATAAACCATGGAAAAGGCGGCACAGGAAAGTAAGGATTATGCTTTGATGTTATATATTAATTATATATCAAATTTTGAAATTTAAAGGAGACAGATATTTATTCTATTTAATTTATTTTCATTTATTCAGAAAATTCTAAATGTAAAGGTCTAAGGAAATGATAAGGTCTCACTTGGTGCCAAAAATATATCAGAGAAGGTGCAAGTCTTCCTGGGCCAAGCATTCCATAGGAAAGGCGGCACGGCCCAAAAGGCCATCCCCCCCCCCCCCCATAGCTACTTGCCTCACCTCTGAAGGTGGGAGAACTATAGAAAGGTCTTTGATTTCTATCTTAACAAACAGAAAGGCTCATGGGGCACTGACGTTTCCTCAAGACCACAGTTTTTCCAGGATTTATTTTAGTTTATCAGTCCATATTCACTCCATCACTGATCCAGAAATCAATTCAGCACCTTCAACGTATCAACTGATGAAGGAAATGGAACAAGAGACTCAACACTACAAATCTTCTGATAATCTGACTCAGTTGTTTTGTGTAGGTGCTAAACAGCATTGGGGACAAGCTGGAATCCCGTGTCTGTTGTATCCAGTGCTTTTTTTCTAAAAAAATGTTTGGGGTACTCTCATTTTCCTACTCATTTTGAAATACTGCCCCTCAATGAGGCCAAACTTAGATTCACAAAATGTTTAGGGGTATGCGTACCCCTGCGTACACCCAGGAAAAAGCACTGTTTTGAACCAAAGTGTAAGTACCACAAGACTGATTAATTGTGTTCATGCACCAATCTCTGGAAATGGTTGTCTAGGTATGAACAGAAACACTGAAGCACAGTACCCCCAGGTCACAAGACAGGCAGCCTAGCTAGAAACACACATAAATTGATGGCATCACAGGGTGGGCGCCACTACCAAGAAGGCCCTCTGCCTGGTTCCCTATACCTTTACTTCTCACAGTGAAGGAACCGCCAGAAGGCCCTTGGGGCTGGACCTCAGTGTCCGGGCTGAACGATGGGAGTGGAGAACCTCCATCCGGCATACAGGGTTGAGGCCATTTAGGGCTTTAAAGGTTAATACCAACACATTGAATTGTGCTCTGAAACGTACTTACGTAGTTCTTAATATCACAAGTACAACACTCCTTCTCTAAGTTGAAAGTGTTACTGGATTTCTAGATTCAGGTAGCAAACAGTTAAGGGCTGCAGCCCTGCACATGCTTGAGAGTAAAATCTGTTTAATTTAATGGAGCTTACTTCTCAGTTTGCCCAATCTGCCTAGCCATGCTAGACTTTACAGGTAATTTTTACCTGTAAGATGTTTGAGGACAACAGAGAGGTCATTTTGGATTTGCAAACATGTCTGAGGGTGGTACATCACCATTTTGATGAGCTGTATTTTCATCTATGTGTATGAACATTTTCTAAAGATACAGTGGCCTGCCTCTATATCATGCAAAATATTCAGCCCATTGACTGATTGCCTAAGCTTTTAAGTAGCAGGTTTTCAAGTATCCACTGGTGAATGCTAAGAGGCTATACTTAACATTCTCATTAGTAACTGAAGCCCAGACTTACCCTCTAATCCTACCAGCAACACCATTTCAACAGCCACTTACAGATTCAGACACACTACAATCTGTATCACTTCTGAAAACACATGGCTCGTCTATCTTAGTTCCTATTCTTCACCTATGCTACTATTTCAGATTGCTGCTTTACAAATAGAATCAAGCCTTTATCTCAGATTCCTATATAGCTCTGGATTAGTTATAATCTCTCAGCATTTGTTGCCAACACAGATAATAAGCCAGCAGCTCAGCTGTGATCTTGAGTTGTAACCAGTGCAAACAGTTGCTGCTGGAATACAGGGCCATTTTCATCACTGTCACTAAAACTACAGCGCAGACATTTGCTTCTCTCTTCCTGTGGGGAATTGTTCAGCAAAGCCAGTCAGTCACTTGGACACAACGGTCCCTAGCTGCCATAGTAGCCTTCATCTTTCTAACACAGAGGGGTAGCCTCAGGAGAATACGATGGCTTTAATTGTTTTTCTGTGTGGTATTAATGGGGGCACATCTCTCACTCTTCCAATTTGACAAGAGTTGAGTTGACTGACAGAGGATGGTAGTTACTTTGATGAATCTGGAACCAGGGGTGCAGTCTTGCATATGTGATGCAAGAAGTATCCCTCTGCTAGTGTTGTAATTCACCCTGAGACCTCAGGGTGAGAGCAGGAATTGTAATGGTGGTGGTGATGCTGCTGATGGTGATGGGAACGGAGATCATAAACCATGACCTTGCAAAGGCATCTGCCTCACTACAACACTTTCTTCCTTGAACCCCAGATGCACCAGTGGCCTAGTTCTTACTGAGGTGATATACCTGTGCTGTGTCTAGGTTTCATCAATTCAAACTGCTAAGATGAGGGCACTCACATGACCCTGAATACAACAATATTCATCATAAGTATGTGAGAGGATTTTCAACTTAGCTTTCTCCCTGATACAGTGGTGCCCCGCAAGACGAATGCCTCGCAAGACGAAAAACTCGCTAGACGAAAGGGTTTTCCATTTTTCAAGCTGCTTCGCAAGACAAATTTCCCTATGGGCTTGCTTCGCAAGACGAAAAAAATTCTGGGTTTGAATTTCTGTGTGCTGGGTGGCTGGGGGAACAGTTGGGGAGGGGTTTGCAAGAATCTGGAAGCTTGTGTGGTTTTTTTCTGAATTTTTATGGGCCACTCTGCTGTTGTTTTTTTTAAAAAATCTGGATTTGAATTTCTGTGTGCTGGGTGACTGGGGGAACAGTTGGGGAGGGGTTTGCAACAGTTGGGGAGGGGCTGGGGGAGCTTTTCAGGCGATGCTTTGAGGTGACTGATTGCACCACCATCACCCTGCGGGAAGGACCACTTCGACATCGTCACCTGCTTGAAGATGATCACCACGGCCTGGAACGGGTTCAGCCAGAGAAATTTGAATTGCGGTTGGCGCAGCCTGTGGCCGGACTGTGTGGCACCAAGTGACTCTGATGCACCAGAGTCAACAGTGGTGCAGGACATTGTTGCCTTGGGGAGTACCATGGGCCTGGAGGTCACAGAGGAGGACATCAGCGAGCTGGTGGAGGAGCGCGACCACGAGCTGACCACCCAGGAAATGGTCGAACTGCAGGCAGAGGCTGCACAGGAGCAGGCCTCGCTGGAAGGGGAGGAAGCAACTGAGGAACGGCTGTCCTCCAAAGAACTGAGGGACATTTGCCTGAAGTGGAAGGATGTGCAGGCTTTTGCACAGCGGCACCACCCTGACAAGCACGTGGCACATGACCTTGTGAACACTTTTGATACAAGGGTCATGTCGCCTTTCAGGGAGGTGCTGAAAAGGCGGATGAAGCAGCAGACCATGGACAGGTTCTTCAGCAAGAAGCAAAGAGTGGAAGAGGAACCTTCTTCGAGTTGTCCCCCAGAGTCTTAGAAAATGTACTGTACACTTTGTTGATTTTTAAATGTTTTTCTGTCATGTTTAGAAACTTAATTTATTGTTCCTTCAATTTTTGAAATGCTCTTTACAGTATGTGTGACTTTAAAGAGCACTTAATAAACTCTTGTTGTACCAAATTTGGCTTTGTTTGGACTTTTTTTGACCATAGGAACGCATTAATTGATTTTCAATGCATTCCTATGGGATTTCGTGCTTCGCAAGACGAAAAATTCGCTAGACGAAAAAACTCGCGGAACGAATTAATTTCATCTTGCGAGGCACCACTGTATGTTAGTTTTCTATATGTTGGATTTGTGTTTGTATGCCAGATCATTTTACCAAATTAGCTCCCACCTGCAGCCTGAAGGGGCACTGCCCAGACACAGGGTACTACTCAGGGAGGACAAGGCAACAAAGGCTCTTTTAAAGCAATTGTCTACACACACACACACACACACACACACACACTTTTAAGGTATGGCTGCTTGTAACCAGTTTAGTCTTTCTCACTAAAGCTACAATTCTCCTGTATGATAACGATACCAGTACGGTGTGAAGTAGAAACAAAACAGCTTAATGTTTAGTTTAACTACAATTTACATAATATTACCAAAGTCCAGTCGCGAATTCCAGGTCATGTGGCCAACATGACTAAGCTGCTTCTGGCAAACCAGAGCAGTGCACGGAAACGCCGTTTACCTTCCCGCCAGAGCGGTACCTATTTATCTACTTGCACTTTGACGTGCTTTCGAACTGCTAGGTGGGCAGGAGCAGGGACTGAGCAACGGGAGTTCACCCCATTGCGGGGATTCAAACCTTCGACCTTCCGATCGGCAAGTCCTAGGCTCTGTGGTTTACACCACAGCGCCACCCATGTCCCGGACAGCAATTTGGATGTCTCTAAATGCAGATTGTGATGGGAACTGCAGTCTAATAATATGACATCATCATGTTAGTGTTTTAAACCCAATCAGCAGTAACTCTCCATAAAGATACCTGATAACAGATGGTGCAGCATTTTAGAAGGAACTTGAGAGACAATATTTAAAGGAGCAGTCCTTTTGCTGGTGCCTGACATTTTATTACATGGAAAGTGTATAGAGTATATAGTTTAGAAATGTACATAGCTTGAACTTTTTGAAAACAGGAAAGGTTAGCTAACGTCTACCAGCTTTACCAATGTGAAAACAACTGAAGGCTGCAATCATATGCGCATTTACTGGGGAGTAAATACCAATAGCTCAGTGGCGCTGACTTCTGAGTAAACATATAGGATCATGCTGCAAGGATGTGATCTAGTTTCATACTGGAATAACTAACATGCCATTCAATCCCATACATATCTACTCAGAACTAAGCTCCATGGAGCTAAATGGTTACTCTCAAATTAACTCGCATAGGATTTCAGCCTGAACACTTCATCTCTGTTGGTAACAGCAGGTTCAGGGCTAAATCCTAAAACCATTTATTTGGAAATACAGTCATACCTCGGGATAAATACACTTGAGGGTAAGTATTTTTGGGTTGCGCTCCGCGGTGACCCAGAAGTAACAGTGTGTTACTTCTGGGTTTTGCCACTTGCGCATGCGCAGACGGTCAAAATGAAGTCACACGCATGCGCGGAAGTGCCGAAACGCGACCTGCGCACGCGCAGTTGCGTCTTACGTTCAGGATGCGAACGGGGCTCCAGAACGGATCCCATTCGCATCCCAAGATACCACTGGCTTCAGCTAATGAGCCCCACTAGTGGAAGTCTGTGCGAAGGACGTCTGCTTGTGCAACGGGATTTTCTTAACTCATCTCCCATGTCCCCCTAAGTTGACTCAGGAGGGTTGAGAGAAACCCCAGTATAGCACACAGCGGGATGAGAGGGAGGACCATTTCACCTTGCAAGCTTAAATGTTTGCACAGGTGGAACAATTGCCATAGTGTTATGTTGAATTTTGACCAAAGGTTTTTTCATTCTTTCAATGGTGCATACCTGCAAGAAAGCTTGGTTAGGACTGCAGTCTTTGTGAAGGCAACAGTAGAAAATGCAGAATCAGATGTTCATAGCATTTCCTGTTTATTATTAAATCTATGAAATTGGGACAATTAAAGACAAGCTAAAACAACATAGTTACCTTGAAAAGTGTCACAGTGATTTCAATGTTTTCAGGAACAGGCCACACAACAACACCACGATATGGATTTTTTATTCCTGGCTGCCAGCTATGAGCCTGAAGAAACATTGGGGAGGAGAAAAGCAATTGGAAAAAAATGGATTAATGTACAGAGCAAATTCAGCCAAATATATGCAGAAACAACATGCACAGTACTAGACTGCAGGTTTCAAAAAAAGGTGAGAAGGATTCTCTCCCTCAATATTTTAATTTTCTTGAAAGTGTTGGAAAAGACACAATGCTGATTTGGTTGAATACTTTTTGTTCAGAGGCTTCGTTCATGAATTGTCTGATGGCTAGGCTGAGGCTGGGAGCATTTTCCTGTTCTGCTCCCAGACTAACGTTGTGACTAACTTAACTACCCCAAATTCCTCTCCCGCACAACCTCCACCTTCAAATGTATAGACCAGGGGTCACCAAAAGTCTTTCTCTGGTGCCACCGGGCAGGTGCCCCAGACTCATGTAAAAGAAAGCATCTAGCCTTCTTACAAAGAAAGTTATAGAGCAAAATGTGTAATTACCTTCAAAGTGATTTCTGTGAAATGAGAGCAAGTGCTGTGTGGCTACCTTGAATATTTTTCCTGGAACTGATAAATGCTCAGGCTGTTGGTGTGCAAAATCAATTTGTATGATCTCCATAAGTAGAACCAGCAGAGCGTGGCTGATTTCACATGAGAAGCACAAAGTTACCTCTAGTTTTGTGTTTTATCATGATCCCCAGAGCAGCTATTTGGCACTGCCACCCCAGCACATTTTCAAATGTACCCAACTGCTGAGCCTTGTTGTAGACGAATTCATGGAAGATACCTTTTCAATGGCTATTAGCCAAGACAAGTGGGATTTGCAACACAATTTTGCAGTGTAAACCAAGCACCTAAAGGGAATGTGCTGTTTGGGAATAGAACCTGACCCTTTTGTTGTTCAGGCCTTGGGGTTCAGAAGCGGGAATGGTTCCTCTCCGCACCATTGGCCCTCCCCAGCTATCCTATATAGTGCTAAGAAACTGCCAGCCCCAAACCTAAGTATTTTATATTATGCAGCATGAGAGGCAGGGGTAGGAAGAAGAGTTCTGGAGAAATTAACTCAAATCATAATCACCCCCAAAGATACTTGCTCTAAGGTGTCACAATGGGTGAGCAGGTCAATTGCCCCTTTTTCTCTGCCCTCCATATAGGATTCTGTGCCTCTGCTGCTCTCAGCTTGTTTGGTATAATAAGCAGCCTGCCTGAATTTTAGTTTTGTAGACAGGGGTAGCCAATATGGTGCCCTCCAGATGTTTTGAACTATAATTCCAATAATCCCTGATCATTGGCCAACTGGGACAGATGGGAGCTTCCGTCCCTAACATCTGGAAGACCCCAGGCTGAAGAACCCCCTTCTCTCCAGGGTGAACTACCTTCAACATACTATAAGGCAGTGGTGGCCAAACTTGGTCCTCCAGTTGTTTTGGAACTACAATTCCCATTATTCCTGAACCAGTGGTCCTCTTAGCTAGGGATGATGGGAGTCGTAGTCCAAAAACAGCTGGAGGGCCAAGTTTGGTCACCACTGCTATAAGTTAAGCTCAGGTGCTCCAGACAGGCAGCTATTTTTAAAAATATATAATTTGCTTTACATTGACAGGTGTATGTACTACTGTGTAGAGACCCCAGGTGTATATTTTTGATTTCAATAATATTTCAATGTTTCACTTTAATTGCATTTAACTTTTTACAATGTATTAGGCTTGATTTTTGTGTGTTCTGTATTTCTGAGTCTCTCCTCCCTACGCTGCATTGCATCCCTCCTTATCTGACCCTGAAAGTGGCACAAATGGCAGCATGTTTTACTATGTCAGTTATGATGAATTAGCACCAGAGTGTTAATCAGAAATCCTTGGAAGTTCCCTGAAAGATAGGCTAGATTGCCAGGGCAACGTGGGACATCTGATACCTAAAATGGGCAAAAGGCCTAGGAGCTTCTGGTCAACCCCAAGGTGATAGCGGGGGAAGAGGATAGCAGGAAGACACCATATGTGTTTTCTATCCAATGACCTGTGACCTTTCTTGACACATGTAAAGGGGATGTTTTATTTTTAAGAATGTTTTATGACTCTTTGTGTGTTGTATATAAGCTTTTGCTCTGAAGTGCCTTGGGGCAGACCTTCTTAACTGGCAAGTTGAGTTGAGTGAGCTCTGTCCTATTGCACTAGCTATAATAAACACCGGGTCCCTAATCTGGATGCCGGACTTAAAAAAATTCCTTGGTTTTGTGGTTTATTTAAAAGCTGGTCCCTCACCTGGATAATGAACAAGGTGGTGTAGAAGTGAATTCTTACCACAATGTTTAGTTTCCAAACTTATAGGCACTCAGCTACCTGAGTTTGCTGTTAGAGAGAAGATATCAAAAAATGGAACACCTGAGCAGTACATTATCACATACTGGGGGAAAACAACAGAGATCACTGTTGAAGACACGGTGCTGAACAAGATTTTCATTTGTTCTGATTCAGCAAGGCAACTCTCAAATACTTTATATATAAAAAATAAGATTAGCAAAATGCAACCAATTTGGCTTCTTTTTTTAAAAAAAAAACAATCTATTTTTTAATTAGGGGAAAAAAATCCACATCAACAGTAGAATAACATCTTCACTAGACGAACTTGAAAGTCACAAAATTAAAAAAGGTAGCTATTACTCTA
This sequence comes from Podarcis muralis, assembly GCF_964188315.1. Classification (NCBI taxonomy): domain Eukaryota; kingdom Metazoa; phylum Chordata; class Lepidosauria; order Squamata; family Lacertidae; genus Podarcis; species Podarcis muralis. The sequence goes on along the minus strand of NC_135657.1, from coordinate 119,182,292 downwards.
CTGCTACTTTGCAATTAATAAAACATTATGTATAATCTCATCATCACTAAATGGATAGTACATTTTGTATCCTTTGGCCCAGGCTGAGATAGACTGAAGGAAAGGATTTAAGGTACAATGCTTTCTAGAGGGTTCTGTAATTGCACTGCACTGGGGCTAAGATCCGAAATGTCAGAGAGCAGAGCGGCCACACAGAAGCATCTTCGTCTATTTTTCTATGCAACACAAAAGGTACCATTTTCCTATCAAAGTTTTAGCACATTTAGGGATTTGCCTCTGCTGACCATAACTGATATGAGCAAGCCTCAACATTTACTAATTGTTTTAATTGTCCTACATATGGACTCTTCTTTAAAACAAAAATTCATACAACAGTCTTACCAAAAAGGTAAGATAAATATGTAGGCGTTATTCAAAAGCTCAGGGCCACAGCAAGCTATCTTTATTGCATTCGACTTCATTGATAGCCAGTGTGGTACCCTCCAGAAGTTGATGGGCTACAAACACCCCTAACCACTGGCCATGCTGGTTACGCCTGAAGGGAGTTTTAGTCCATGAGCATATGGATGTCATCACATTGGCTCCCCTGTTTATAATGGGAAACAGTGATGAGGAGAATCCAGGCTAAACTTTTGGAAAATACACTTGTTTATAAAAGTGAGAGAGACACAGCCTGATTCAATAATTTTTCTATTATATATACTTTTATTCTGTCAAATTTTCTCTGATTTTCATTTTCAGTCCATCAGATATAATACTGAAATGTTCTCCTCCCCTCCCAGGATTATTCCATTCTCATAGGAGATGAATATATGAAAGCCAAGGGCACAGGCTGCCAAAGATTTACGTAATCCTTGGGACACAAATATCACCCTAATATAAAATAATTTGTCATTTGATCTGCTTCCAAGAATGCAATTAAAAGAAACTAATAACATGCATAATGATTTGAATGCATAATGCAACTGTCTCTACAGTTCTAGAGACAAACATCTTAAATCAAGTAGAATCACAAATGTTATATAGGCCCAGAACTTGATGGCAAGGAGTTTGTATCATTTTAGAAATGCTCTCCAAATGCCCCAAGTTAAAATCTCCTTAACTGATATGCCAATGCAGCAGAACTATTCCGGCTCTTGTAGAAAGTCAGACACTTGAAAAACAAAGTCACCATCATGGATCTACCTATGTAAATTAGGAACACCTAAGGATGAAATCTGATGTCTAGAAACCATGTCCACAGCATAGCAGGTATAATTCTGAGGAGAAGGGACTCCTGTGGCTTCCAATCGTGGTGCTGGAATCACGGACTGCCCAGAGCATCTGTATGTCAGTCCATAGCTGCCTGAAAATCTAGGATAGCTGGAGGATAGTAGTGCTGAACATATTATGTGGCTAGACTATAAACAGCAGAATGGGAATAGGGATGCACTTTCAAAGACACCTCTTATGAAGGAAATGCAAAGCTGAGAGACAGCTTCCACATTCTGATGCACATCAGATTTCTTTCCTGATCCATCAGTTATGTATGTGCAGAAACCTGCTTGTGTGTGCAGATTTCCTCAGCTGGATTGGGGAATTTAAGTGACTGCTTGAATTTAAATTATTTTAATTTTAACCAACCTCTTCAAAGCAACTTAGCTAATTCAAATAATTCCCACATAAATAATGATAATGTGGAAATAGGATCACAAAGGAGCTAGCATATAATAGGTGTTCAAATGTAATTTAATTTTGTACATTTTGCTCCTTATAGCACAATGGCTACTCTTCTAGTATGAAATTGTTATTATGGTTATTATTCATTTACTACGGACATATTAGCTGGGAGCTCTTGGAAGTAAATAAAGTTTTGCACTAATACAGCAATTATGACCAACTTGAACAACTTGAATCTATCCTTTAAATGTATAAATAAGTTGAGAATAAAGCAAGTTAGTGTATGTGGTTAACATGCTGGATGAGGGCCATTTTCCTACCCAGAAAACCAATTCAAGTAATAAAAATATGCAACCATGACCACTTAATATTTTCTTATACTAACACTTTAGATAAGGAACCTTCCACTCTGACCATCTTGGAGGGAAGGCAGGATAAATATTGAATACATCAATAGACTACTCTCAATTACTATTGATCTTCACAATGACAGGTGCTGAACTTATTGTACTGCATGCATCAATGCAACCTCAGAAACTAGTAATACTAATCAGGGTATTAACAAGAAAAAACAGAGAACAACTTAGGTGTATTTGTAAAAATCAGTTATCTTTCTCCTGTCTTAAGGCAAAACAATAATCAACTAACTTATTTCAACTTTTGTTTCCCTTATTCAACTAAACTAAACTAACCTTAGAAGATTTCCTTCGACTTCTTCTTGTCCAAACCACTACCAATTTATCAGGTTGCCTGTTGAGGAGGAAAAAAAAGACACCCACCATTAATTTTTCTAGATTTATTGATTGATTGATTTATGATGTGATAAAAGAACAGTGCTTTCTCTTTCACCACTCCTTCATATGAAAGAGACTACAATTCATCAATTACCTTCTCATATCAACTCCGTTGAGCTATTTCAAAACTCTCCAATTCAAAAAATCATAGGTTTTTCAAACTAATTATCTACATATAAATGTACAAATGCACACACACACACCAAGTATCCAGTAAAATACATAGATGGATAGATTGAAAACCAATTTTCAGAGGCATTTTATTTGGAGGACACAGATGCAAGTGGTACAATTTGAAATGCTATCAGGTGGGCCTGGTTTGTTAAATGACACTTAACAAGCACTTTGCTATTTCCGGACTTCTTGTTGCTCAAGAACCTGGGATTGTGGTTTGTTTCCTCTAAACCAGACATGGCCAAACTTGGCCCTCCAGCTGTTTTGGGACTAAAGTGGTACCTCAGGTTACATACGCTTCAGGTTACACACTCCACTAGCCCAGAAATAGTACCTCGGGTTAAGAACTTTGCTTCAGGATGAGAACAGTTTCAGGTTAAGAACGGACCTCTGGAACGAATTAAGTACATAACCAGAGGTACCACTGTACAACTCCCATCATCTCTAGCTAACAGGACCAGTGGTCAGGGGTGATGGGAATTGTAGTCCCAAAACAGCTGGAGGGCCAAGTTTGGCCATGCCTGCTCTAAACAAACTACCAGTGGTATGCAAAGAAAAAACTTCATCCATAACAAGCATATATCATAACTCTAGCAAAAGATCCTAAACCTCTCAGCAGTGTGTATATGAACATACATGAGTGCTGGCAGAAGGTACACACTTGTAACAAATAGGTGGAGAACAACAGGTTGCAAGGGTGGTTTAAGACCACATGGAGAGTGTGTAGTGAGTTTGTAGTGTGAGTATTTCCATCTTCTTCTTCTTTTTGTTTGTGTTAATAGTTTCGCTCCAGAGAGCTTCTGGCTTATGTGAATGCCCCAAACCCTTATTTTTTTTTTTCTTGGGTCACTGGACCAACAAGGGCACAAGGCCAGGATTTAGGGCATAGGGCCAGAATTTGCAGTTTCCTTGGAAATGCTAAATGGCTAATTGTATTGCTGGGAAGCTGTTTGGGACAGCAGACTAGGCATTGAGTATATCCAAAACTTTTTCCATTCCTCTTTCTCTTTTTGAATCTTAATTGTATTGTTGGGATATTGAATATTGACTGTACTGCTTGAGCACTGCCTCTAAAAATGACTAGGTCACCCCACCTGGCATTTAAAAGATATTTTAGGATCGCCAGTCCAGAATAAAACAAAGAACCACGTGTCAGGAGATTTATTTAGGCAGGAATAGAGGGAAATCTGAGTTCTGTTAAACAGGAAGATGTGTAATGGGGAAAAAAAGGTTTAGTAAATGTTGTTATGACCATTAGAGTTACAAGGTAGGGACTTTTCACCATTTGTCAGATTGCATAAAGAAGGAAAGTTTGGTCCAGCAGAAAAATCTCTACCTCCTAAAAACCCTGTAAATAAAGGAGAGCAACCAGAGCCCATTTATAATTTTGTGCTTAGGGTATAGATAAATGTTTAGAACAGAAAACCACATGTTGTAAATGTGACCAAACTTACCGTTAACATATGGTAAAAAGCAGATCTGACTTCTATTATAGACAAAAAAGTAAGTAAGGCTTATATCAGTCTGCTCCTTAGGGGAGCAAGAGATTAAAAGCTTAATTTATAAGGTGGTGAAAGCACATGCACAAGGAAAAATGGTTTACCAGAAGTATGTCTAAAGCAGCATGCAAGATTTTTTTGTGGCTAGAGAGAATAAACTATGTCTAAGCATCCCAATGGTGAAGAAAGTGTAGCTAAAAGTTCCTTAGGAAGGATGGATTTGACACCTTTAGAGAGCTTTACTGAAAAAAGGGGTCCATGTGTATGGGATGGGAAATCCTTTGACTCTGACAATCCATTAAAATATTTGGAGGAAGCATTTCACTCTTATTCCATAAGAGTTTAGACCATCAAAAATGCAGAAAGAATATTGTATGTTATGGGGTTTCCTTTATGTTTCCCATAGTTTCCAAAAGGCTTTAAATGGAGTAAAAAATAGTTAGAAGAAAAATTGAGGCGATTGAAGATTGGGAAGAGACTTATTTTAGCTTAGAACAACAGACAGTAACATTAGAGCAGGAACTGGGGAGTGAAAAGTTAAAACCTACAGAAGGTAAGATGGTCGTCTTCTTTGAAAAATATGGAAGTTGAAAAGAAGAAGGCAATAAAACTTGCTCAGGAAGCAGAGGAATCATTAAAAATTGCACACACAGACAAGCTTAGGGCCACTGCTGCTGCAGAAATACTTGTAATCAAAATACAGGATCCGAAAAAGCAGTTAGTTATGATCATGGTGTTTCTCGCATTCAAGAACTAGAAAAGCACTTAATTTAATCAACTCTCTTGCAATATCATAAGGGTTTCTGCAGTTATAAGAGTAGTCAAGAACTATTTCTAATTTGAAGAACATTTGGGGTTTGTTAACAAATCTCCTTAAAGGGAACATACTGTGATTTGAAAATGGGAATATTCAGTTTAAATCAATAGGCTATGACTCCATAATTGAAAAAATATAGTGTAATGGGAACAATGAGTAAAATTAGTAAACAAATTGATCCTCTAATTTGGAAGGAAGTGGCTTTAAGGTATATGGAATATCCAGTTGTGGGACCCCATGTGCTTAAATTGAAACATTTTACAGTCTAAATTCTATAAAAGGAGTCTTGGTCTCACTGAGTAACAGTAATTAAATATTTCTAATTTTTTGGACACTGGAAATATATTAGCTAATAAACTACATTACATAACAGTCCAAAGAACTCACGGAACCCATCTCTAAAGCATTAAACAGGGCTGCAAGTATGTCACAAGTTATAACTGCATTACTTTCCACATAGAAATAATTAATAGAAAAGGATAATCATGTTAGAGTTTTTAAATGTGATAATCAAAGCTTTGAGACACACCTTGATTGCTTTTCATTTAATTTTTTAAAATACATTTTGTTTTTCAGTTTAATTTTTATAACATACAAACATCAAATACAAATATCCCATTTTTTAATTACTCCCTCACTATTTCTTAGTTAATAGTTTTAACTACAGTTTTAAGATAATCCTACTAATGAACTTCATTGTTTACAATAATTTTTCAGATAGTTTACATAATTCTCACATTCTTTATTAAAAGTTGTTTCTTCCTAGTGTCTGACTCTTCCAGTGAGTTTTGCCATTTCAGCATAGTCCATTAATCTAATCTGCCACTCTTCCCTGGTTGGAACTATATCTTCCTTCCATTTCTGTGCCAGCATCATCCAGGCAGCTGTGGTTGTATAAATAAACAGTTTTTTTCTGGTCATTGGGTCTCTCCACACCTAGTATTCCTAAAAGAAAAGCTTCTGGTTTATTACACCCTACATTCCAAAAACAATTAGAAGTGGTTAAAAGTTTAGGAGAACAGACAACTTTAGAGGTACATAATGAAAAACGGATTATTACTGAAATAGCTACAGTTAGAAAAATTGGAACCAATAACTGGTGGAATTCATTGTCTGAATGAAGGCCAAGTGTTTAAGGAGCTTTAGCAATAATGATTCACCCCACTGTGGTGATACTAATTGGGCAAGATGAGATCCTTATAACTATAATATATGCATGATGTGGTGGATGGTGAGACAAGCATGGACTCTGCATATCCTAGAAGAACGCAAAAGATTCCAATACCAAAGGATGTTAGATAACATGTAGGAACATGAATCCAACAACATGGGGAATTGTGAGGAACGGTGTGTGAATCTGAATTTATGATATGGATTAGCTCTGTAGATCATGGCACAGGTATAAGATTGACACAACTATAGTATGACACAAAACCCTCCATGAACCAGGAAACAAGCCTGATCCCAATCACCTGCTGAAAAGCAGTCAGGAATATCCTGAGTTCACACACATCTGACCTAAAGATTAACATGCAGGATTGCTAAGTGCAGGATACTCAGCTCCTCCATGTGATCCATCCACACAATGGTGAGGTGATTTAAAGGCAGATTGCAGACAGAGATGCCTAGGTTTACATAACTGCTCACTATCAAAATATTTAACCTTCTGTTAAGCAAACAGGATAGCCAGTTTTAACCATTTCTCACTATTCTGAAAGGAGTTACGGAAATTGTAGGAATCACTCATTTTACAGTCACCTCCCCTATACATTGGCATGACTTGACAAGAATGTATTAAAAAACCCATTAGAGTCAAAGGCTAGTGGGCTCTCATAGCTCCAACAGCACAGAACCTATCCAGCACTCCCTAGGACTCTGAACACTTACGCTTTGCTTAAGGACAAGTATACTTTTCCTTCCTCCCCATTCCCCTTCTAGTGTGGGTTTATGGCTAAATGGTTATAAACCATGCCTCTCTAGGCCTTTAGAACAGTTAGAATCTTTTACTCTTTAATTACAGTGTGCCTACCTGATAGACTGTAATTAGACTGTAACTTAGGTAACTGTTTATTCTAAAAGTATGGTAAAAGAAATCCATATACAGTGGTACCTCGCAAGACGAATGCCTCGCAAGACGGAAAACTCGCAAGACGAAAGGGTTTTTTGTTTTTTGAGCTGCTTCGCAAGACGATTTCCCCTATGGGCTTGCTTCGCAAGACGGAAACGTCTTGCAAGTTTGTTTCCTTTTTCTTAACACCGTTAATACAGTTGCGACTTGACTTCGAGGAGCAACTCATAGCACGCGGTGTGATAGCCTTTTTTGAGGTTTTTGAAGACTTTGGTGATTTTTGAAGCTTTTCCAAAACTTTTCCGACACTGTGCTTCGCAAGACGAATAAAATCACAAGACGACAAAACTCGCGGAACGAATTAATTTCGTCTTGTGAGGCACCACTGTACGGCAATATACGTAAAGAGCTAAAGGACAAGTGGCAAACAAGTGTTGCGGTAATGTTTATTGGAAGTTGAAGGAAAAGGGTTTTCTGGCAAATGACCTATGGCCGACATAACACGTGACATTATTCCTACAATAATTTGTCGGGTCAAGAAAAAGCAGCTCAGCCACAGCCACAACCCCTTCCCCGTAACGCAACTTTTAACATCATTTGCAGGTAAGACAAACATCAGGAATGGCTCTTTTTTTAAAGTATTACATTTCATCATCTTGCCAACCAATTTCCTTTTTAATTTCTGTCTCAAACTCAACAATAACAAAGTTGCCAACAGACAACAGTTACCGTACCTTCACCATAAGGTCCCAGGGCAATTTACAATTAAATAAAAACACAATACAGTATTAAAATCAGTTAAAACAAATATGAGAATCAGTTCCTTTTGAAAAAAACCTTTCTTTTTCAGTTTCTGAAAATACAACAAACAATCAACCTTGAGAATTAGCCAAAGGCACATAACTGTTATTCAAGGGGCACTGGAAACTCTCAAGTCAATTATTTCACTTACAGGGCTAACTCACATATGCATATACTCCACTGGGTTGACTCATTGCTTCACAGCTCACAGTTGGGTGCTTTTCCATGAAATGTGTGAGCAGCAGCTGAAATATGTGAATGCACCCAGTACAATATTTGAAACTGTGGTAAATGACACAGAACATATTTTTTTAGGAGTTCAAAAACTGAAGGTTAAGGAACCAGTATTTCCCCACAGTTCCTCCAATGTTAAAACTGTAAGTCAATGTTGCCTGTTAGAAAGGTTTGCTTTCAGAAGAACAAAGATATAGTCCAACAAGACAATGACTGATCCTGCCCCCCACAACATCCAAATCAATATGGCTAACTTAACCCAGCAATGCCCCCCCTACACACATGCAAACCACACTGCAACCAATCAACTGCAACCAACCATGGCCTTGGCTCTCTGATCTCTAGCTCAGCCAGCAAAAATAAGATCCAGAAGACACTGACACTAAAACTCCACTTACATACAGTCGTACCTTGGAAGTCGAATGGAATCCGTTCCGGAAGTCCGTTCGCCTTCCAAAACATTCAAAAACCAAAGTGCGGCTCCTGCAGCCAATTGGAAGCCGCAGAAGCCCCGTCAGACGTTCGCCTTCCAAAAATAGTTCACAAACTGGAACAGTCACTTTCACGTTTGCGACGTTCAGGAACTAAGCTGTTCGACTTCCAAGGTAGGACTGTACTATGTAAATAATAAAAGCTTACCCCACAAACCCATAGTGCCTATAACAACAGTGGTACCTCGGGTTACAAACACCTTGGGTTACAGACGCTTCAGGTTACAGACTCTGCTAACCCAGAAATATTACCTTGGGTTAAGAAGAAGAAGAGTTTGGATTTGATATCCCGCTTTATCACTACCCGAAGGAGTCTCAAAGCGGCTCACATTCTCCTTTCCCTTCCACCCCCACAACAAACACTCTGTGAGGTGAGTGGGGCTGAGAGACTTCAGAGAAGTGTGACTGTCCCAAGGTCACCCAGCAGCTGCATGTGGAGGAGCGGGGAAGCGAACCCGGTTCCCCAGATTACGGATCTAACGCTCTTAACCACTACACCACACTGGCTCTCCAGTTAAGAACTTTGCCTCAGGATGAGAACAGAAATCACGTGCCGGTGGCACAGCAGCAGCGGGAGGCCCCATTAGCTAAAGTGGTACCTCAGGTTAAGAACAGTTTCAGGTTAAGAACAGAACTCCGGAACAAATTAAGTTCGCAACCAGAGGTACCAAAGTAGTGTTTCAAACTGTTTGTAACTGACCTGTATAAAGGCCTCTACAAGTAGAAAACAGAAACACTGTTTTCTTTTTTCTTTCTTTAAAGAAATGGTTTTCCCTCTTGTCCTCACCTTCCACCTTACCCTGGATGGTTGGAGAAACTCAAGGACAGCCTCCAAAGATGAACTCAATACACGGGCAGCTTATCATGAAGCAGGCATTCCTTCAGGTACCCTGGGGTCCTTCTGAGCATCATAAGGTTTTAAAAATGTAGGCACCAGGCACTTTGAACTGTGCTCGGAGCAAAAGCCAATGAAGTTATTTCAATATTAGAAATGAAGGTTGCAAATCATCTGGTGCTAGTTAACAGCCAAGTGGCTGTATTTCGAATTAAGTGAAGTTTCCAAACAGTTTTCACAATCACACTTTACAATCCTCTGTGTTATTAAAACATGAAAATAGTTTTACTCTTCCACTAAAAGATTAGACCGAATAGGAAAATCTGGAACAGGTCACTTATGAAGTGTAAGAATCATCCCTTCCCCAGTGAAGAGGAAGGGCAACTTTTAGTAAACTAAGAGCTTTCACTCTTTTTGCTTCCTGTTTCTTTTGAGCTGCTGACAGACTACATAGGTTAGGCTAGTAGCTTCTTTGCTGATATGTTAGAAATAATACATGTTCCAGGAAGGCATCTTTTTTGTATGTGTAAAGTATACCTATTAATTGTACAAGGTGCAGCATAGCCCTTCCATTTCTCCAGACCTGACTCCCATTAAACTCCAGCCAGCACTCCTATGCAGAATTAAAACATTTAAAACCAAAATGAAATAAAATGTCTTTTAACTCAGGCAATTTTTTTACTCCACTACACACAGCCTGTCTCAATATTCCCCTTCTGTTTGCTAACATAAATGCTTCAGAGAAGAAGTAGTGTCTGTGTATGTAACTCTGGCACCTAATTGCATTTTTTTTTTACTGTTTGATTTGGGTTGAATTAATTACTGCACTCTGCTAAATTGCCCTTCTGAAGCAAGCATAAGAGTATAATTAACATGAGATGTAGCAATGTTTCCGCACAATAGTGGGCAGACACACCTATTGAAGGATAAAAATAATTACTTGAGGAATGAAGTCAGGGTATTTTGGAGATAAGATTTCATTTTGTGTGTCACTGGCTCACTGCCGTGCTTTGCTTTTCAGCATCACATGTGGAGTTTTCACTGAGAAACTCCTCTAAAAAGCTTACTGCCTCTAAATTCTGCTTGGAACTTTAGTTTGGAATACAGTTTTAAAATAAAATAATAACATGTCTCATTTTTCAGAGGAAGCCTTGTTCCTTCCATAAAATCCTGGTTCCACGAAAGTTAGCTGTCAAACATGAATGCCACTACATTTAAACATCCTATGTTTAGTCAATATTTTTCATTATGTCCCCCAAGGCACCACAACATGCTACTTATTTCAGGTCGTTTTTAATACGATGATGCCGACAATCACCTACATTTGTCCAGGCGTACAGGATTTATTTTGCTTCAGAACCTCTACTCACCACAACTTCAAACTGGGCGGTACTAAATACAATGCTATGCTAGCAGTTGCTGGTTTCCTTAGTAGTTCTGGCAGTTTCCAATTCTGAACTGTCAGTATTTTTTTTTTAAGGAAGAAAATGAAGTAACTCAATACAGTATATTCATAAGGCCTCTCCATGCTTTCAGCTTGGACCTGTGAGGACATACACCCTCCACACTCCTGACTTTTGCATGTTTTGCATGAAGGTCTGAAAAGAGCTTGCAAGTTCATTCGCCTAAAAGCACTTACAAGTCTCCTCATGATCTGGGAGCCCTCATAAGGCAATTGTCTGATTATGAGGAGGCTTGTAAGAGCCTTCAGGCAAATACACCTACAAGCCTCCTTCAGAACTTCACTCTAAACATGTAAAGGTCAAGAGCGGGCAGCCTGCATCCGGTGGTACTGCAATATATGCATCAAACCATCCCTCTGCGTACTTTTCAGGCCTGAAGAGGGCCTTTTGCCAATCCGAGATAAACAAAAGCTGTAATAATACTTTTCACTATACATGGACTGCAAGAAGATCAAATGTATCCATTCTGTGTTTTTTTTTTAAAATAGTTTTTATTGTATTTTTTCAAACATAGACAGAAGAAAGAAGAAAAAAGAAAAAAAAAGACAAAAAGAAGATAAAAAGAATCATAACCCTTCAACAACTTATTTCAACTTTCTATCGAACTTCCCCACATCTCCCGCACAATGCATTCTTAACAATAAATTTATCAGCAAGTTATAACCTTGTTTCATATGTTTCTTTTATACTTTCAATTGCAGTTTAAGTTTAAATCCCTTATTGCCCTTTACTCTGAAAACAAAACATATTATCATTTTTAACATTTAAACTTTGATTCTTTCAATAATGTTATCCAATTTCATAAATGTTACACACTCATTGCTGGGGCTAGCATTTCAAATTATGCGTCATTTTATAGTTCATATAACTTATAAAATTTTTGCAGATAGTTCTTAAATTTTTTCCAGTCCTCCTCCATTGCTTCTTCTCCCAGGTCTCGGATTCTGGCAGTCATTTCTGGCAGAACACTTCAGTGGAAAAAAGAACAATCTGGGACGCTAGTAAAGCTGTAATGAGGGGGTTTCTGATACAACAAAACACAATTAAGAAAAAACTCTGGAATGGGAAAAAGGATAAAATATTAGAGAAGATAAGAGATGGAGAGAAAAGATTGAGATCTAAACCAAAATCCAAAGAGATCTTGCGAGAAATCAAATTCTATCAGGCACAATATTTGAAATTGATAAACCAAGAAGTGGAATGGAAAATTAAACAAATGAGACAAAGATCCTTTGAGTCAGCAAATAAATGTGGAAAACTGCTGGCATGGCAGTTGAAAAAAAGACAGAAATTTAACTACGTTACCAATCTAGAGGTGGAAGGGAAAAATATCCAGAAACCAGGTGAAATTAGAAAGTGTTTCCAGAAATACTTCAAAAAGTTGTATACACAAGGGCCTGAGGAAGTGTCTGAGATGGAACGATTTTTGAAACTCAACGGCTTACCAGAACTATCTCAGGAGAAGAGATCAATCTTGAACTGTAAAATAACACAACAGGAAATTGAGGATGCCATTCAGAATATGCAGTTGGGCAAATCTCCAGGCCCAGATGGGCTCACCTCCAAGTACTATAAGATACTAAAAGACTACTTGATTCTTCCATTAATGGAGGTTTGCAATCAGATTATGGGGGGAGGAAGGGCACCGGAAACGTGGAAAGAAGCCTTCATCACATTGATACCCAAAGTGGAAACTGAAAAGAATCAACTTAGGAACTACCGTCCCATCTCACTCCTAAATGTGGATTACAAAATATTTGCAGACATTTTGGCAAGTAGATTGAAAAAGGTTTTAAATGAAGTAATTCATAAGGACCAAGCAGGCTTTCTTCCTGGTAGGCATTTGTTTGACAATACTAGGAATATTATCGATATTCTGGAACTTTTACAAACAAATATTAACACTAAAGCAGTGTTAATTTTTATTGATGCTGAGAAGGCCTTTGACAACATTTCTTGGAAATTTATGAAGAAAAACTTGGAAGGGATGGGAGTGGGACGGGGGTTTGAAAATGGCATAGAAGCAATTTATTCAGAACAAAAAGCTAAGTTGATAGTGAACAATGTGGTGACAGAGGAGTTCCATATTGAAAAAGGAACACGCCAGGGGTGCCCCCTATCCCCACTATTATTTATATCAGTCCTGGAGGTTTTGCTGAACATGATTAGGAGGGACCGGCAAATACAGGGGATTACGGTTGGAGTGAAACAATATAAATTGAAAGCATTCGCAGATGACTTAGTAATAACACTACAGGAGCCAGAATCCAGTACAAAAAGAGTTCTGGAATTGATACAAGAATTTGGTCGGGTGGCGGGATTTAAGTTGAACAAACAAAAAACTAAAGTTTTGGGGAAAAACTTGACGCCTTTAGAAATAGAGGGGTTTCAGAAGGAAACAGAGTTAACTGTGGTTAAGAAAGTGAAATACCTGGGGGTAAACTTGACGCCTAAAAATTTGAATTTGTTTAAGGACAATTATGAGAAATGCTGGTCAGAAGTTAAGAAAGATTTGGAAACTTGGTCGAGACTGAAGCTTTCCTTGCTGGGCCGAATTGCTGCTGTTAAGATGAATGTCTTGCCAAAAATGTTGTTCTTATTTCAAACCTTGCAGGTCGTGGACAGAGTGGAATGTTTTGGAAAGTGGCAGAGGGATATATCAAAGTTTGTCTGGCAGGGCAAAAAGCCCCGAATAAAGTTTAAAATACTAACTGACGCAAAAGAAAGAGGGGGGTTTGCCCTGCCGGACTTAAGGTTATACTACGAGGCAGCAGCCTTCTGCTGGTTGAAAGATTGGATTTTATTAGAGAACACAGATGTCCTAGACCTGGAAGGTTTTAACAATTCGTTAGGATGGCATGCGTATCTGTGGTATGGCAAGGCAAAAACACATGGAATGTTCAAAAACCATATTGTCAGGAAAGCAATCTTTATGGTCTGGATGAAATACAAAGACTTACTTGAAAGTAAGACTCCGAGGTGGTTATCACCAGTGGAGGCCAAGGCGCGGAAAAAACCCAATATGGAGGCCGGTTGGCCGAAATATTGGGAACTAATAGAAAAAATTGGTGACAATTGGAGGATGCGGAGCTTTGAAAACTTAAAAGATAAGGTGCAAGATTGGTTTCACTATGCCCAAATTAACGAGGTTGTTAAGTTAGACAAAAAAACAGGATTCCAGGTGGAAAAATCGAAACTTGAGACAGAGCTGTTAGAACCAAAGACCAAGGTATTATCGAGAATGTATAACTTGCTGCTTAAATGGAATACACAGGATGAGACAGTTAAATCAGCCATGATAAAGTGGGCTCAAGACATTGGTTACAATATCATGTTTGAAGACTGGGAAAGGTTATGGACCACCGGTATGAAATTTACGGCATGTAATGCCTTGAAAGAAAATATTATGCAAATGTATCCATTCTGAAGGAAATCAGCCCTGAGTGCTCACTGGAAGGACAGATCCTGAAGCTGAGGTTCTAATACTTTGGCCACCTCATGAGAAGAGAAGATTCGCTGGAAAAGACCCTGATGTTGGGAAAGATGGAGGGCACAAGAAGAAGGGGGCGACAGAGGAAGAGATGGTTGGACAGTGTTCTGGAAGCTACCAGCATGAGTCTGACCAAACTGTGGGAGGCAGTGGAAGACAGGAGTGCCTGGCGTGCTCTGGTCCAGGGGGTCACAAAGAGTCGGACACGACTAAACGACTAAACAACAACATACATTTTTCACTGATGAAAAATATAGACATCCAGTACTGACTGCTTCCAACCATTTTCTAGGATAACTGGAAGGGACTCTAATGGTCATCTCATCCACCCCCTGGAATGCAGGAATCTTTGTACCCAATGCGGGGCTCAAACACACAAACCCGCAAACCTGAGATAAAGAGTCTCATGTTCAATGAACTGAGCTAGGCACTTTGTTATCATAAAAACAACCTATCATAAGGAAAGTTGTAGGGAGCCGGACCAACTCTCTCAAGATCCTGCTTAGCCATATAGTCACAGGAATGCTTCATTCAATCATGTTTTAATTCAACATTCTCCTACCACTTTCTACTGGCTGCTAGCATAGTTCAGGGCTGAGCCATCAAATGCTGACTATACGGACAATGACAAGTAAAAAGTATGCAAAAAAGAAGCATAAAGCAAGAATATCTGCTTCAGCTCCTGTTGAAAAATGTGCTTAGTTGTGACCAACTTAAGGGGAATGTGAGGAAGAAAGAAGATGGGACCAGTACACACGTAAGTCATTGGGGTAGAATTTATTACTTAGAATAGATTATAGGCTGTATAGGCCGGGAAAGCTCTCAAAGCCGCTCACAAAATAGCCTCAAAATAAAATTCCACTCAGATCTAGGAAAAATAGAAATTTACAAGGTGTCTATATGGAACCAGGTATATTCAGGCAACATTTCCTGCCCATGTCCTTCTTCCCTGGCTCCTCTTCGCATGAAGCTCCCTTCAAGATCCTCAGATTTGCCCAGGATGGAGACAAGTATTCCCTTGTCATAATAAAAGAAATAATTGAAATTAAAGAATGTAAGACCTCTTCTTCCATCAGTGAGTTGTAGGAGAAGGATAAAAATATATAGCTATTTTAAAGCTAAAAAGAAATGAGAAGCCAGAGCATTGGATTAATCAATCTTAGGTCTTCCCTGTAAACATCTCTTTCTATATGAATTGTTTGCCCTGCAAACAGAAAGTCAGCATTACATGGGCACTGAAAATGCTCAATTCACATTGTACTGTTTTGGTGTGTATAGGATGTCCACTTAACCCCCCACTCACCCCCCAAAAAACCTTTTTTGGGGGGAAATGTACTTCTGCAGACATAGGGTTTCCCCCTAGCATACAGATACCCTCTTGCTTTTCAGTGGCTATGTTTTTATTATGATCCTGTAGGCACTCACCACTTGCATTTGCTATTTGAAGGAGTAACTATTGGAATTCTTTATTTATTTATTTATTTATTTATTTATTTATTTATTTATTTATAAAATCTATTCTCTCTCTCTCTCTCTCTCTCTCTCTCTCTCTCTCTCTCTGTGTGTGTGTGTGTGTGTGTGTGTAAGTAAAACCTCAGAGCAGCTTACAAAAGATAAAAAAGTAAAATCAAGAAAAAATTACAACCCTACTTAAAAACATACAAAAGTTAAAATACTGAAACAGATTAAAATTACCCCAACTTTCTATGCATCTGGGTAAGTCTTGTCTAAACAAGATTATTTTTAGCAGGTACCAAAATGAGTACAGTGAAGGTGCCTGATTGGAACTTCCTGCCTATCGAAGTGCGGGCACCGCCACACTAAACGACCAAGTTCTTAAAATTGTGGAACAAGTATTATGTGGTACCTGCATTAGTGACAATTCCGCTGACTGAAGCAGTCAAGTGGGCACATGTAGGGTTAGGCGATCTCATAAGAAAACTGGTCCAAAGTTGTTAAGGGCTTCATATACTAATAATAAGACCAGCAAGTTTATAAACCAAACTTTCTAGTAATTTAATCTGTGCAAACCTGCACACCAAACAAGTTCCTGTCCACTTTATAGTTCAACTGTGAATGGAAGCAAAATATATAGTTGTAGAAGTAGTATGTGAGAGAACTAATACAAGCAACTCCCCATTTAAGCAAGTTCGAGGCATGCACACACTGCCGCAAACTCAGAAGTGGCATGGAAAGGGGCAAAAACAGCTCTAAAAGAGCACAAAAATGGCAAAAGTGGTGTCTAGCAATCCCAGGAACTTTTGCACTGACCTTTGAGGAGTGTGGAGAGCTGGAATTTGAGGAAGGAGGTTTGGAGGGAGAAATTGTGGTGGAGTTGGGTGTTTTGGTTTTTAAAAGAATTTTTCAAGGGTTTCCAGAGGTTTAGAAGGTGTTTGCAGGCTTTTTAAATGTACCCAATATACACGATGTCAAATAAATATGTGGTGCCTCAGAACATAACCCCTGGGTAGATGGGAGTTGCTTGTATGGATTTAAAGAACTGCTTTCCTACCCAAAACATATTTTTAATGATCAGAATATGGAGCTGTTTTCTTCTTCCTATGACTTATTTTGTGCTAAACTAGAAAGTGAGAGACTAGTCAAGTGACCTGACCTGTTTATATTACAAAGCAGACAGGTACAAGTGAGACAGGGTTTATATTAGAACTTCATCAAATTTGCTGTATCAAGGGCATGCTTTGCTTTCTGGCTTGACGATTTAAAAAGCACAAAGACCTCCCACATGTATATGCCACTAATTTTTCGTACTGAGCTTTGAAGTACGGTGTGGCAGGCCCAAATCTTTGGGTTCTTAAATCTAAGTCCAATAGAAATGAAGTCTGAAGAGGGTGTTGAATTAAACAAGACACTGATCCATTAAACAAGATACTGTGGAATGCCCTCCTCTCAGATGTCAAGGAGATAAAGAACTACACATTTAGAAGACATCTGAAGGCAAGGAAGTTTTAAATATTTGACATTTTACTATTTATATCTGCTGTAAGCCCCCCACAGTGGCTGGGGAAACCCAGCCAGATGGGTGGGGTATAAATAAAATAATAGTAATAATAATAGTAACAACAACAACTTTTTATAGAGAATAGGTTATGGAGTAAAACCATTCTTCTCATAACTATCCACAATTGCCTTCTATAAAATCACCGAGAGATCAGAGTTTACTGTAAGGACAAAGGTAACTTGTGGAGTTAAGCTTCCTAATAGTTGTACTTGCTGAATTTTTTTGGATTAGTGGGCACACTCTGAATATTCAGGATAGGTTAAGTGAAATATGAACCACTTCACAGGATGGAACTGAACAAGGATTTTGCTGGTTCATTGCTAATGCTTCTGGATAATTAAGTGGAGGAACTTGCAAATGCTACAGGCAGTCCAATCAAACTCCCTTGTCAAGGAGCCTTTTGACCTCATCACATACTTTTAATAACTGAGTGGAATTGTGACAGAGCACAGCATGCTTTGATGCAGGAGCTGAAGCCTTCTAAAAATCCTCACATTTCAACAGTATAAGGGAAAACAGCTATGGGACTTAGTAATGCTATTCACAGAAAAACTCTGAGGCAACTCCCATTCTTCCAAGGTCTCTTCTCAGTGGTGGATGTATACATGACAATTCTAATGTGAATAATTTGTATTAAAATGTTGTCGGGCCACCATTTTCACCCTGCTAAGCAATATTTTCCACACTGAAAAGCACTGCTAGAACCAATGTGACTTCTCTATGAGGATTTACAATCAATTACTGAGCCAAAAGTGTCTTTGTAAAATACCAAGTTCATAGATAACACCCAGTTTTATCAATGCTGAAGAGAGGGGGGAACATCTTGGCACTGAACATGGCAGACCATTTTTGCTGCAGGACAAGCAGCAAAGAACTGCCACCTGCCAAGAACTTAATTCTGATGTTGACAAGGACAACCTGGCCCTGAATGCTCAAGCTACTCTGTCCCAACTGAGTGAACAACAGCTAGCTGCTAGCTCAGAAGATGCCACTTCACCTCTCCTCTCTGCCAACACCTCGCCATGTGCCACGCCCAGAACACTGTGAAGGGGCAGCAGAAAGACTCAAGAGCTTCTGCCATCACTCCAGCATTCACAGCCCCTGTTGTAGTACCTGCCTGACCACCTCCCATCGGCGCCCTGGCAGCAGCAGAGAAGACCATACTGCAGAAGATCAGCTGGGCTGTGAGCTCCAGTAGAGCACTTGCATACAGGTCCTGCACAGAATCCCTCAAAGGATTTTTTAAAAAAAGATGAAAAGTAACACGTTTGAATCAGAAGCAAGTACACAGCCATGTTTGAACTGCTCAGAATAATCTAGCCTCTAAGGGGCACATTGCTTGGTGCCATACGTAGACATGGCTGTGCTCCCATGGTTTGCCAATGGGACACTACTATTAGTTTTAAATGGGAACTAAATGTTTCACAGTACAGCTATGTATATGTATTAATAAAATTAGCTGGATATAGGGTAACTAGTGTTGCTAGTGGAAGCCCATTTAACAGCTTCTGCTAGTGCAACGGGTCTTTTTCCCCCACTCTCCATCACATCTACATGTACCCAAAATTGTCTCTGAGGGATTATCTCAGACTAGTGCACAAGGGGAGAAGAGTGGGGGAATCATTCTGTCTGGAAAGCTGGAAAGCTTGTGTATTAGCTGGACCTGATTGTGGATGGAGGACTTGACTTGGCATGTGTGAAAGAGACTTGGCTGGATGAAGCAGATGGGCCTGCTTTTGCCACTGCTTGTCCACCAGGTTTCTCTTATACACAGCCACCCAGGTCATGAAGGCCGGGAGGGGGGTTGCAGTGATTTTTAGGAAGTCATTAGTTTGCACCAGGCGTCCTATTGGGAAGACCCAGTTTTCTGAGTGCATGTTCTGGAAGTTGGGCAATAGGGAAGAACAGGATTCCTTTTGGTGTATTGACCTCCCCACTGCACCAAGGAATCCCTGCCCGAGCTGCTTCAGGTCGTGGCGGATATTCTCCTGGAGACACCTACTTTGGTCGTCCTAGGGGATTTTAACATCCATGCCAACATGAACTTACAAGGGGTCGCTTGGGACTTCGTGGAAAGCATGGCCTCCATGGGGTTGTCCCTGTATAAGTTTGGCCCAACTCATAGCCATGGACATGCCTTAGACCTGGTGTTCACCTCTATTGGCATGGGTGATCTAACACTAAGTAAAAGTGAAACAAAAGAAGTTCCATGGTCAGATCACTTCCTGGTGCAACTAGACTTCTCCACGAACCTTCCCCTCTGCAGGGAAGTGGGACCGATTCAGATGGTCCGCCCCCACCACTTAATGGATCCAAATGGTTTCCAGAGAGCGGTAGGGGATGTTTTATCCCACGTCAATGGCCTTTCAGGCTGATTCCCTGGTGACCCGTTGGAATGTGGAGTTAACCAGGGCTACTGACTGTCTGGCTCCAAAGTGCCCTCTCCGACTGCATGAAGCCAAAACAGCCCCGTTATTTCCCCCGGAGTTGAGGGCAATTAAACAATCGTTGAGACGGCTAGAGTGCTGGTGGCGGAAAACTCATTCTGAATCAGACCAGACATGGGTTACAGCTCAACGTCGAGACTACCAAGTGGTGATGGCGATGGCGAAGAGGACTTTCTTTGCCGCCTCTATTGCATCTGCAGAAAACAGCAGCAGGAGACTATTCAGGTGGTTTGCAATCTATCGGAACTAACTTCGTCATCGGGGCCTGGTGGGGTCCCCAAGATCTCCTGAAATGCTTTTGCAAAGATTTTTGCAGATAAAAGTGAGCCGGGAAGGTCTGGGTGATGGGCTCTGTGGGGTGGTGAATGCTTCCCTCTGTGGGGGAGCCTTCTCAGGCCCACTGAAAGAGGCAGTCATTAAACCGCTTCTTTAAAAAACATATTTAGACCTGGCCAATATGGCCAACTATCACCCAGTCTCAAATCTTCCATTCTTGGGCAAGGTGATTGAGTGGGTGGCTGCTGAACAACTCCAAGCATGACTGGAGGATGCGGACCATTTGGATCCCTTCCAATCAGGATTCAGGCCTCACTATGGGACTGAAACTGCCTTGGTTGCGCTGGTCGATGATCTCTGGCGGGCTAGGGGAAAAGGTGAGAGCTGTTTCCTAGTTCTGCTAGATCTCTCAGCGGCTTTTGATACCATCAACCATAACATCCCTCTGGACCATCTATAGGGGCTGGGGGCACTGTTATACAGTGGTTCTGCTCCTTTCTCCTGGGCCATGTGCAGAAAATGGTGGTGGGATATGAGTGCTCTGGTTTCTCACTTGTGGGGTGCCTCAGGGTTCCGTCCCTTCCCCCATGCTAAAAATACATCTACATCAGGTGGCTTGGGCTGGGTGTTCATCAATATGCGGATGATATCTAGGTCTACCTCTCTTTTAAATCAGAACCAGTGAGGGCAGTGAAGGTCCTGTGTGAGTGTCTGGAGGCTGTTGGAGGATGGATGGTGGCTAACAGACTGAGGTTGAATCCTGACAAGACAGAAGTACTGTTCTTGGGGGACAGGGGGCGGGCTGGTGTAGAGGACTCCCTGGTCCTGAATGGGGTAACTGTGCCCCGGAAAGATCAGATGCACAGCCTGGGATTAATTTTGGACTCACAGCTGTCCATGGAGGTGCAGGTTAATTCTGTGTCCAGGGCAGCTGTCTACCAGCTCCATCTGGTACGCAGGCTGAGACCCTACCTGCCTGTGGACTGTCTCGCCAGAGTGGTGCATGCTCTAGTTATCTCCTGCTTGGACTACTGCAACACGCTCTACATAGGGCTACTTTTAAAGGTGACCCGGAAACTGCAATTAATCCAGAATGTGGCAGCTAGACTGGTGACTGGGAGTGGCCGCCGAGACCATATAACTCCAGTCCTAAGAGACCTGCATTGGCTCCTAGTATGTTTCCGAGCACAATTCAAAGTGTTGGTGCTGACCTTTAAAGCCCTAAACGGCCTCGGTCCTGTATACCTGAAGGAGCGTCTCCACCAACGTCGTTCAGCCGAGGGCCTCACTGCGAGAAGTGCGGTTACAGGGAACCAGGCAGAGGGCCTTCTTGGTAGTGGTGTCTGCCCTGTGGAATGCCCTCCCATCAGATGTCAAGGCAATAAGCAACTATCTTACTTTTAAAAGACATTTGAAGGCAGCCATGTTTAGGGAAGTTTTTAATGTTTAATGCTGTATTGTGTTATTAATATTTAGTTCGGAGCCACCCAGAGTGGCTGGGGAAACCCAGCCAGATGGGTGGGGTATAAATTATTAATTATTATTATTATTATTATTATTATTATTATTATTATTATTATTATTAATAGAAGAAGAACAATTGCCATAGCTCTATGATTTCTCCCATGTGCCTTTTATCCATAAAGACACACACACAGACACTTTTTATATATAAAAAACAACCAATAGCTTTAAGCATTCTACAAGGCAACTCTAACTGCATCTGCTGACACCAATCACACTGTGAATGGCTGAGTGTTCTTGTAGTTGCCACTCACTCATGCTAAACTCACAACAGTGTAGCTGGGGCTGTCAGATTGCCAGTTCCTAAACTGTTTAAGCCATACAGTGGTGCCTCGCAAGACGAAATTAATCCGTTCTGCAAGTCTCTTCGTCTTGTGGTTTTTTCGTCTTGCGAAGCACGGCTATTAGCGGCTTAGCGGCTATTAGCGGCTTAGTGGCTATTAACGGCTTAGCGGCTTTAAGAAAAGGGAAACAAACTCGCAAGAACTCGCAAGACGTTTCGTCTTGCGAAGGAAGCCCATAGGGAAATTCGTCTTGCGGAACGACTCAAAAAACGGAAAACCCTTTCGTCTAGCGAGTTTTTCGTCTTGCGAGGCATTCGTCTTGCGGGGCACCACTGTAATATTAATGGGATGCTGTTAAACAGCAATCACTCAATGTAGAACAAATGACTGAGAGTCCCTAAAACTAACTTTTCAGAGTGTAACTTCAACAACATGAGTTTAGCTCTGGTTTGCCAGAAGCGGCTTAGTCATGCTGGCCTCATGACCCAGAAGCTGTACGCCAGCTCCCTCCGCCAATAAAGCGAGATGAGCACCGCAACCCCAGAGTCGTCTGGACCTAACGGTCAGGGGTCCCTTTACCTTTACCATAACATGGCAGGCACCCTTTTATCATGTACTCAAAGGAACATCATTTACATTGGCACCCACTGGAGTCGCACCTAACACTTTGAAACAATGTTTTCCCAGAGGAACTTGTGTTTGTAGGGTGCAGGTGATGGGGGTTGGTTTTCTATGTTTATTTAGAAAAATAATTAACAGATTTAGTTAAATAAAACAAATCAGAAATGAAAACATGAGTGAACCTAGATATAATCCCTTGCTATCCTTTAGTGCTCCCTCATGGTGATTTATGCCCATTTATTACTTAATCCACACCAGAACCATAATGTTTCCCATCTTTTAAATGCCATATTATCTAAGTTCCTCCCACACCACACACCATTTTCCTCTCTAGAATAATTATGCTATGTAATCCCCTGGACACAGCGCTCATCCATTTGGCCAAATGTTCTGTCCAAATGTTCTGACAGCCTGGAAGCCATTCTGACAAATGAGACTGCAACTTTTGTGAAGGCTGTGGGAATTAAAACAAAAACAAACAGCCACCCGAAATGTCAGAATTAATGATAGCATCGCAGTGGTGGTGCAATCTACAGAGGACTATATATCATAATCTGTCAGGAACAAGAGTATCTCATGCAGAGGCAGGAGAGGGGGTAGTATGCGCCCTATGCACAATTTCTCAATCAGTGTGATAACAATAGGAGAAAAATGTCTGCTGGTTATAGCTTGCAGAGACAAGGGGAGACAGAAATCTCTGTTCTAACTGTGCACTAAATTCCGGACTTGAGGGAGTGATGAAGCAACCCGAAATAAAAAAGAGGGAAATTGTCAACATCCAGACAAAACATCTATATCCCAAAGCAAAACAATCACTCGCTCACTCAATAATAATGCTCACCAAAAGACACAACAGCTTTTGCATCACATGTAGGTCTCCTAAGAACATTAGCAATTTGTTTTTAAATAATAGTTTCATAATATGCAGTGTGTTTTGTTCTCAGTCTGAAATATAACTATTAATCTCATACACCACCATCTCATTTTAGTATCAATACCAACTTCTAGCTGGAAAGATCAATAACAAAAATTATAATATATCTGTAGGCAACTTTTCAGGGCCACATGGCAGCTTACATGATATACTGTATATACTTGAGTATAAGCCGACCCGAATATAAGCCGAGGCACCTAATTTTAGCACAAAAAACTAGGAAAACCTATTGACTTGAGTATAAGCCAGTTCACCACACCACAAACCTGGTGGTGGCGGCAGCGGCAAAGGAAGAACAAGCAGCCTGAAAGGGCTACTTTTGGGCTGCTGCTTCTGCCTTTGCCGCCAACAGCAGCAAAGGTGGAGGTGGAGGAAGGAGCAGCCCAAAAGGGCTCCTTTCGGGCCGCTCATCCCTCCGTCGCTGAATCTGCCACTCGCAAGAGCAGGCATAGGAGCCACGGTTGGGAGGGGCACAGCGCAGCACCTCTCCCAACAGAGGCTCCTGTGCCTGCCCTTGTGAGAGGCGGGCGGTAGCGGCGGGACCAGCAGCGAGAAAAGGCTCCTTTTGGGCCACTCTTCCCTCCGCTGCCACCGCCCACCTCCCTCGAGTATAAGCCTAGGGGGGCTTTTTCAGCATAAAAATGTGCTGAAAAAGTCAGCTTATACTCGAGTATATATGGTAAATATCAAAGGTAAAAGCACAAAGTTTAACACATCAGCCATAGCTGAGTAGTAGAGCATCTGCTTTGCATGCAGATTTCTAGTTCAATTTCCTATCAGGTAGGACTGGAAGAGATTCTGTGTCTAAAACGCTGGAGATCTACTTCCAATCAGTATAGATAATATTGAGATAGACGGACCGTTAGTCTTACTCTGTATAAGGCAGCTTCCTATGTTCCTATGAAAGACAGCACTAGAAATAAATAAAACAATAATAGTAATAAACATTCAGCTGTGAACAATGTCATGAAAACAAAATGATTCAGCAGTGGTAGTAAAGGTAAAGGTAAGATAAAGTATCCCTGGATGCTTAAGTCCAGTTGAAATCATTGCTTTCAGACCGAGGGAGCCAGCGTTTGTCCGCAGACAGCTTTCTGGGTCATGTGGCCAGCATAACTAAACCAATTCTGGCACAACGGGACACTGACAGAAGCAAGAGAGCACGGAAATGCTGTTTTCCCTCCTCCGCAGCAAAAGCTATTTATCTACTCGTGCTGGTATGCTTTCGAACTACTAGGTGGCAGAAGCAGAATCCTTGATCGGGGAACAATATATAAAGGACAATTAAACAAGATATGATAAAGGGATTCTATTGATTTGTTGTCACATGCGCATAAAACAGAGGTTTTACCGTTAGAAAATCTATTGCTCAGCACATTTGAGGGGAACACATTAAATCTGGCTCTAACAAAAGCGAATCTATGCGACGCAACCGATAAGGTAGACAGATATCGAGGTATCTGGGACATAAATGTAATGCCCTGATTTATCGGGGAACATGTACCTCCACCTGTAGTAAGATTTTGTTGCAAATCAACCTCCTCCAATCTTTGTTTGATGACCTTTTTTGCTGTAATTAGATCTAAATTTAGTATATCGGAAGGAGAGATTCCATAAGACAACAATTTGGAATGGATTTTTGTTGCCCATGGGCTGGTAAATTCATCTCTCCAAAGGCACTGAATAAGATGGTAATTGGGCAATTTATGCCAAAGGGACAGCCAGTAATTAAAGGCATGTCTCCACATCAGGATCTCTAAGGAGGGGGTCTTAAGTTCTAAGCGAATAGCCGAGTTGCTTACACAGGAGGGTAGTTTCAAAAGGCGTCTGAGAAAAAGATTTTGCAATGTCACCAGTGGCATGAGGTTTACAAAAGCGCCCCATAAAGGGGCCATAGTTGCAACCACTTTTGCACTATAAACTTTTAAGGCAGATGGAACATGCATAGCCCCCTCTGCAAAGAAAAAGCGTAATAGAGCGTAGATAAGGGCTTTGCCCTTATTTTGTAAGTATGTGATATGCGCTTTCCATCCCATATTATGCTGGAAGTAAATTCCTAGATATTGAAATTTGTAGACTTGTTCAATTGGCTTCCCCTCGAGTTCCCACCTATACAATTTACGACTCCTGGAAAAAAATTAGGACTTTAGATTTGGAATGGTTAATAGTAAGTAAATTTGTTTGGCAATATAACACGAAGATCTTAAAGGCCCTCCTCAAACCGATTCTAGAATATGAGAGGATCACCGCATCGTCAGCGTACAATAGTAAGGGGCAGTGATAGTCTGCAAGCCTGGGTGCATGAATGGTGGTTTGGGCCTCAACTAGGGGAGTTCTCATGTCACTAATAGAGAGGTTAAAGAGATAGGGGGCAAGGATGCACCCTTGTCGTACCCCCTTATTTATTGGTACAGAGTTTGTGAGATCGCCCTCAGGTGTTAACCTCACCCTAGTGGCCGTCCCTTCATGTAATTTGATCATAAGCCACAACAGCCTTTTATCTATGCCCCACTTTGCCAATTTTTCCCATAGCAGCTCTCTAGAGATACTGTCAAAAGCCGCCTTCAGGTCTATAAACCAGCTTCAGCTTGCATCCAAGGTTAACAAACTGAGGTAAGTCATGCTTCCATACTAAGTAACCAAATATAATTCAGGACCAGTAAAACTGCAAATTCTGCAGTGAAACACAGATGATTTAGTCAGGAGTTTTCTTACTACAATTTGGTTCCTATACTATGTGTTATATTTCTTTATCACCCCATCAAACAAGTCCTTTGGGTAGTTTACAAACAAAAATTTAAAAGCAGTATACATCAACTCCATATAAAATCAGAATAACCCCCACCTAAAAGCCAGCATGAATACTACAGGCTTTCCCCCTAAGTATTACCTGCAATGCGGCATTTCTAGTAATAAAACAAAAATATGTAGTACTGTAGTAATACTGGACGTGTCTTATAAACATCAGAGCGACCAAGGTTGTCATTAGCCTAGTCATCGCCTCCCTGCTATTTGAAAGTAAGCCTCCCTACAGCTAGAGCCAAGACATTCCTGGACACATTCCAAGCTTTCACAAAACAGCCATAACATCCTACATGCTTGATCAAAATCTTGTGTCATTATGCAAGGCAAAGGATAAACCAAGACCTATCTCAGATCCCATAAAATACATGGCTTAAAAGATTAATAAAATTTATTATCAATCCCAATACTGCATTGCTCTAATCTTAAAAGCATGATTGAAGATACAGTGGAAATCTAACCTTAGCTATGCTTTGCCTATTGCAAAATGAGCCTGCTGGTGCATGGCTTGAATAGGAGCAACTCCATGAACTCCTCTGCTCTCACAGATTTTTGTGGCTTCTAGGTCTAGATGGACTGCCTGCTCCCATATGAGCAGGATCATTTTCAGAGACCCCTTCCAGAGGCAAATGGTGACCAGGAATAGGCCTTCTTTGGTAATGTCTCCCCAGCTATGGAATGCTCTTCCTAGATATATAAACCTGGAGTCAACTTTCATGAGCTTCAGGAGCCAGGTTAAAACTGTATTCTAGCACAATTCTATACATGTCTACTCAAAAGTGAGTCCCATTCAGTTCAATGAAGGTAAGTGTGAACAGAAGTAAAGGTAAATATTTACCTTTACCTTTACCCAGCGCTTTTTTTCTAAAAAAAATGTTTAGGGGTACTCTCATTTTGACTCAAGAAAACCACCATTTTGTAGTTCAAATTGGGGGAAATAAATACAGTAAAATGGACAAAATTACAAAGATTCACAAAATGTTTAGGGGTATGCGTACCCCTGCGTACCCCCAGAAAAAAGCACTGCCTTTACCTAAAATTGGTCAAACTTGGGTCTCTAGTGATGGCAATAGAACCAGGAACTACATACCTATTCCTTCAGAGGGACTGCAAACCAATTCCAAGATATAGGAACCACCCATCCATATGATCTCCATCCTCTCAGGATCCAGCCACAGTTTTTTAGCCTTCATGCAGCTCATAACTACATGAATGCATCTGTTTAGGACATGCACCGTCTCCCCCAATTCATATTACAGAGAAACAGAGCTGGCATCATCAACATACCACTGACACCTTGCCCCAAATCTCCTAATGACCATGCACACAGGATCTTCATATGGATATTAAATGATGCATAGATATTAAAAGATACCAAATACAGTATTTTTCTGTGTATAAGACTAGGTTTCCCCCCTAAAAAATAATGTCAAAAATTAGGGGGCATCTTATACACAGATAGCTCCCCCCATTTTCCTAAATCTGAATCCCCAAAAATAGGGGGCGTCTTATACATGGGGGCGTCTTATAGACAGAAAAATACAGTACTTTTTTTATTCATCTACCAACTGCAGGGGGGGTGGGACACAATAAAGCTAACAAAATAAATACATCTGGATAGCTTTAGGAAAACTGTCCAAACAGAGTGAATGGGTGGTGAAGTGGCAAATGCAATTCAAGGTAAACAAGAATAAAGTGATGTATGTTGGAGCAAAAAAATTTTAATTTCACATACACACTCATGGGACCTGAATTGGAGATGACAGACCAGGAGCAAGACCTTGGGGTCATAGTAGATAGCTCAATGACGATATCTACCCAGGTTGTGGTAGCTATGAAAAGGGCAAATTCCATTCTAGGCATCATTAGGAAAAGAATTGAAAATAGAACTGCAGGTATAATAATGACATTATACAAATCTATGGTGCAACAGCATTTGGAGTACTATGTACAGTTCTGGTCACCTCACCTCAAAAAGGATATTGTAAAGTTGGAAAAGGTTCACAAAAGGGCAATCAAAATGATCAAGGGGATGGAGCGACTCCCCTGTGAAGAAAGGTTGTGGCGTTTGGGGCTTTTTAATTTAGAGAAGTGGTGTCCCACAACTTAGATGAATTTAAGAGAGGACTGCACAAATGCATAGAGGAGAGGGCTATGGAAGGCTCTGCTCTCCCTCCACAGTTGGAGGCAGCAATGCTTCCAAACCATGGGAGGGGAGAGGGCTGCTCTTGTGCTCATGTTCTGCTCCCTGGTTGGCCACTGTGAGAACAGGATGCTGCACTAGCTGAGCCATTGGCCTGATCCAGCAAGCTATTCTTGTGTTCTACCTGCAACCAAGGCATTAATCACCACCATCACCACAAGTCCTTCCGGGGCAGGTGGCTCCCACTACTATCCAGTGATGCTCGTTCACTGCGCCCCTGCTGCAAAGTCTGCCCTTCCTGCGCCCAGAGTGACCACATGGGGTTGTCGAAAAGAAGCAGAGCAGTACGGCCAGTGTTGCTGCCAACCCTTCCTCTTGGCAGCAGGGCTGTCACCAGCTCAAGCTCAAAGTGGCCAAGTGATCATCATCCCACCCAATTATACAGAAAACCCGCCACAATTGTGCCAAACCATTTGCTGGATTCAAACAATGTCTTAAATTTCTGGCACCAGGTAGCAATAGCCAAAAGAGGGCAGAATGTACAATGGTAAGAAGTGAAGAAAGCGTTTGAGAAGACTGACTAGACAGTGGATAAGAGCAAAGAGCGCTAAGGAACAGAGAGCTGGGGAAAGTAGGGGTAATGGAAAAGGAAAGGTGTTTCAGTCAACTTATAGTCCACTTTTTGACTACAGTCCACAAAGCAGTTAACAGCATTTATAAAGCTGCAAGCAATACACTAAGAACCAGGTGGATAACACTAACAAAGTAAAACCAATACACTCTGCTGGATTAGGAGCCAGGTATCTGCTATTCTTTCCCAGAGAATAGTTATTTATCTTTGTTCATAAAAATATTTGCAAATTTTAGACTATAAATATATAATAAAAATGCCAAAGTGGTTTACAATAATATCTCTAAATAATAACAGTATCTAAAAATGAAAACTCAGTGAATCAACTATTATGGAAAAAATGTTTTCTTAATTGCCTGCATAAAGTTGGAGGCATGGGAAGCCTTTCAGCAGACATTTACAGGTTGAAACAGAAGGCACCTGCAGCATCTCTATCAGCAAAGCATTCCACAGGACTGGGCTGTCAGATGAGCTGTCAGATGAGCCTTGTCATCTTGGCTTGTTCAACCTTGTTCAACCAACCTGCAGTTAATCTCAGTGATCAAACTGGGATGTAAGGGTTCAGGTGGTCCCCAAGGGACCCTGGACCAGTGAGTGTTTGATGGCCAGGGAGTGGCGGAGGGGAGTAGACAGAAGCAAAATACAAAAAGGTAAGGGATAAGCAGAGAATTTAAGAGGAGAACTGGAGGAAGCAACAGCCAAAAAAGGAACAAGGAACTTTCTGGAGAGGCTGGGGATGAGTAAGAAAAACCTTCTGCATAGGCAAAAACCTGAGCAGACCACAGCTGAAGTAAATGGATGGGAAAGAAGTTTACTGAAAGGCCATACAGTGTGAGACAGCTCTTGTCTTGAGCAGATGCCAAATATGGGAATATATGTTACAAATTGAGGGTAACTAGCCAATCGAGCGTGAGGGACGCAGGTGGCGCTGTGGGTTAAAGCCTCAGCACCTAGGACTTGCTGATCGAAAGGTCGGCGGTTCGAATCCCTGCGGCGGGGTGCGCTCCTGTCGTTCGGTCCCAGCGCCTGCCAACCTAGCAGTTCAAAAGCACCCCCGGGTGCAAGTATATAAATAGGGACCGCTTACTAGCGGGAAGGTAAACGGTGTTTCCGTGTGCGGCTCTGGCTCGCCAGAGCAGCGATGTCACGCTGGCCACGTGACCCGGAAGTGTCTGCGGACAGCACCGGCTCCCGGCCTATAGAGTGAGATGAGCGCACAACCCTAGAGTCTGGCAAGACTGGCCCGTACGGGCAGGGGTACCTTTACCTTTACCTTAGCCAATCGAGCATGTACACATTATGCAAATCCTTCACCAATGTAGATATTTGTTTATAAATATTCCCAGAAGCAAACAGAGTTAAGCCATTTAAGCTCCGGTTCATCACATTTTTATAGCTTTCCAGGCTTGTTCAGACTTGTAAACACCAGGCTACATTTTACAAATATTTTAGTTCGGATATATTTCCTACCAATTTTGTCAAATTCTCATGCTGATTGCTGTGCATCTTTCTCTCCTGCCACCTCCCCCCCCCCCCCAGAGGAGGACAGAAAGAGGAGACAAGTTCTGCCAGCTAGTTCTGTGTTCGCACAACAAGAGAAGGCTGACTAGGGCTAGGCAGGATCTGGTTTTCAACATCATGATATATCAGCAGCTAAATACTAGTATATGCTGATATATCATGATATCTGGAATGTATCTTGGCTGTTTCTCCCTCCCTCCCTGAGAGCCAGTGTGGTGTAGTGGTTAAGAGCGGTAGACTCCTAATCTGGGGAACCGGGTTCGCGTCTCCGCTCCTCCACATGCAACTGCTGGGTGACCTTCGGCCAGTCACACTTCTCTGAAGTCTCTCAGCCCCACTCACCTCACAGAGTGTTTGTTGTGGGGGGGGGGGAAGGGAAAGGAGAATGTGAGCCGCTTTGAGACTCCTTAAAGGGAGTGAAAGGCGGGATATCAAATCCAAACTCTTCTTCTTCTTCTTCCCTACCTTAGGATAAAGGCAGGCAAGCAGCAGCCAAGCACACGGAGCCTGAAAAGCACATTCTCAGGCTTCATGTGTATATCTGCCTTTGCCTTCATCCGAGCAGGCGGGCTGAGTCTTTCCTCCTGGAGTGACCACCTGTCCGCAGAGGAAAGATGCAGCCTGCCTGCTCAGGTGAAGGCAACTTGAGCTGCCAATACATGGCAGCTGGGGAGCAGCGATGTATCAGCAGCTCAAAAAGTCTGAAACCGGTATTGCAATGTCAACGCCATATCGGTTTCAGACAATAAATCGGATTATCACCCACCTTTAAGGCTGACTACATTTATTTTCCCATAAGAGAGACTGGAAGGCCACACTCAGTGTCAAGAGCAATGCAGCAGAGGAAGCTTGGGTAGGGAACAGATTCTCGGCCCCCAGACTCAAGCAGCTGCCATTCATTAGTGGCTTCTAGGAGTTGGTGTTTCAGCCTTGAGAATGTTCACATAAAATGGATACAAAGAGTGTTGAATCCCTTTCTGTTTCTGTACTGGTACATGTTGGGTTGTTTATTAAAGTAGCCTCTAAAACAAGCTTCTAAGTGGTAGAACATGTGTGTTGCATGCAGAATGACCTTGAGTTGAATCTCAGATTACCCAAGAGCCTATGATGAAGGATGGTAAATCAACATAGCTAGGAAGTGCCTGTGCCTCAATTGTGGAGGACTTATCTGTGTATGAGATAACCCATCATCTTAGAACTGATCCACTTCACATGAATGCTAAGAAACTATGGCACATTCATTCATGCATACAAATCAACTGTATTTTTCTCTCATGGCAGAGAATGAGATCTACCAAATGGAGTGGCGTTCAGGACAGTCTAAAAACTAGAATATGGAGTCTACAAATATATTTAGGCAAGGCACAATGAAACAGTCAATGTGGGCAGCTGTGTAACCTTCCATTTAAGTTAATGAGGGTGAACAAGGTAAGCCATGATTTTATAGGATTTACCTTCCCTTGGGTCTCTGTCTAATGAGCCAACAAAAGGCCCCACCATAAGGCCAGCTAGATAAATTGCAAGCAAATGTGGGCATTAAAGTGATCCTTTAATTTAATTTCCCTCAGATTTGGGATAAATGCAAGCACCACAAATTATGCAATCCATTAAAAACTAGGTCTTTCATTATGCTTGCTGGGGGTGAAACAGATTTCTCTTCCCCTCCCCCCCCCCCCAATAAGCTTACAAAGCTTACCAAGTCAATCCCTTGACGGAAACAAATACGACCACTTAGAAGTCATACAGTGCTTATGAGTATCCAAAATGAATAGGCAGTCCCTGCAGTGCCTTGCTTACCTGGCTTAGGGAAGGAGGCACAGGAGCTCTGGTAAATTCCTAGAGCCCTCCCATGACCTTCCCACAGCACAGAAAGCAGCCCTCCACCTTGAAAAGAGGGGTGGTACCAGGGATTCTTGGCTTTATGTGATTTCATGTTTATGCTTGGATGCCCAGAATCAAAAACTTGCTTAAGCTGCAAGTTAACCCTTGCTTAAGCTGCAAGGGACCCCTGACCGTTAAGTCCAGTCGCGGATGACTCTGGGGTTGTGGCACTCATCTCGCTTTACTGGCTGAGGGAGCCAGCGTTTGTCCGCAGACAGCTTCCAGGTCATGTGGCTAGCATGACTAAGCCGCTTCTGGTGAACCAGAGCAGTGTACGGAAATGCCGTTTACCTTCCCGCCAGAGCAGTACCTATTTATCTACTTGCACTTTGATGTGCTTTCAAACTGCTAGGTTGGCAGGAGCTGGGACCGAGCAATGGGAGCTCACGAGCTCACGGGGATTCGAATCGCCGACCTTCTGATCGGCAAGCCCTAGGCTCTGTGGTTTAGACCACAGCGCTGAGGCTCCTTGCTTCTACACAGTGCTATTTTTCTTGAAAAATAGATACCAGAACTCACCATGGAAGCCTCCCATGTTGTCTTATACAGTGGTGCCTCGCAAGACGAAATTAATCCGTTCCGCAAGTCTCTTCGTCTTGCGGTTTTTTCGTCTTGCGAAGCACGGCTATTAGCGGCTTAGCAGCTTAGCGGCTATTAACGGCTTAGCGGCTATTAACGGCTTAGCGGCTTTAAGAAAAAGGAAACAAACTCGCAAGAACTCGCAAGACGTTTTGTCTTGCGAAGCAAGCCCATAGGGAAATTCGTCTTGCGGAACGACTCAAAAAACGGAAAACTCTTTCGTCTTGCGAGTTTTTCGTCTTGCGAGGCATTCGTCTTGCGGGGCACCACTGTAATGGCAATAGAGCCAACCTGTATCAGAACTGAGCTCCGGTGAGTTCTGGCTGAAAAAAAAGCCCTGCTTTTAAAAAAGAGAGAGGTACATACTAATTATGTTGGGGAACTGTAACAGTTCAAAATACATTACTATTGTAAAAGCACTTTGTTAATTTAAGAGAAACAGAAAAAATACTTTCCTCTCCCATAGAAAATTTACGTAATATTTAATATTTAATTATAATATTTATAATCATCAAGACAATTTTTATGCTCCAGTATAAAAGATGCATACTTCACTTTAACTGAAATACAGTACAATGAACTGTATATTCATTAACCAAGAATACATTCCAGGAACTTGTTTAGACAAGGGTCTAACCTTTGCACATTAACTATTTGTTAATTAAATTTTAGCAGTGTGCTTAAAAAGCATAGAGGTTAATACCATAGCTGTCAACGTTTCCCTTTTTTAATGGGAAATTCCCTTATTCCGAATAGGATTCCTCGCAAGAAAAGGGAAAAGTTAACAGCTATGGTTAATACATATTAAGACTCTCTAGCATTAAAGGAGACTCTAGGGTCCTAACACTGGGAGGGTCTAGTGAGCAGCCAAAACACATGCACTCACCTGTACTACCTAACTTTTGGGCATTTTCTGTGGTTGATCCCTATTTGTGGATTGCTCTCCCTAGGGAGGCTTGCCTGGAGCCATCATAATATACTTTTAGCTGCCTCTGGCTTTTAACTAGCGCTGGCATAAGCCCAGAATTTCCTGGGATTCGGCCCTCGGAAATAGTGTTGGGCAAAAGTCACTGAAATATTCAGGAAAATCCGGACATATGGCAACCTATGTTGGAAGCATAAACTTTAGTGAATTTCTTTAACTATAGCTCAAAACTCCATTATTATTTTTTTAGGTTTTGTAAAACAACAACAGCAACTCAACGACTTTGGCCAAAAATAAAACAACTCAACAATTTTGGCCAAAACACATACACACAAACAACCCTACTTTAACTATCTTTGGCCTTTTGTTGTGGGTGGGATGTTTTTAACGTATTGCCTCCCAACTTAGTTTTAATGTATCTGTGTTGGGTTTCTTTGGTTGGTTGGTTGTAAGTTGATTTGGGTTGCCTTGGGCAAGATAAATCAACTAACAACTTTAATAAAGAAGGAAAAAATAAATAATAATTGCACAAAATGGCTAGATGCTATTTTATGTGATTAATAGATTTGATTCATTTGTCCACTGCTTTTGCTGAAGCAAAAATGTCAATAATTATAATTAGATATACTGCAATGGCATAGCTAATCAACTGTGGCACTTTTTAAGAAAAGTGCCAAATTTACACTATTGTACCAATATATGCTAATCATTTTCAGGTTTTGAGCATGTGGTACGGTACAAGTATACATATGTGCGACCAACCAAAATATTATTTCAATTTGAATAGAGTATAACACTTATTGACATTGATTATATATAATCATTAAACATACCAGGATAGTTGTCAACATTCATACAATTACAATTTATAGAATTTCTAAATATAACACATATCGTATTTTTCGCACCATAGGGCGCACCGGACCATAGGGCGCACCCAGTTTTTAGGGGGGGGGGGGAATCAATAAAAAAAATATTCCCCCCCCCCAGCCCCAAAGAGCAGCGTAAAAGCTGCACACAACCTCTCCCTGCCAGAGGGGTTGCGCGCAGCTATGGAACAAGCCAAGGCAGCGAGCGGGATGGATCCCGCTCGCTGTTTTGGCTTCCCCTTTAGCCCCATGCAGCCTCTCCTTGCCGGAGGGGTTGTGCGCGGCTATGGCACAAGCCTGCATTCGCTCCATAGGACGCACACACATTTCCCCTCAATTTTTGGAGGGGAAAAACTGCGTCCAATAGAGCGAAAAATACGGTATGTACACATTGACAAGCATTTAATAAGTCTATTTTAGATACATTTAATATTGCATATGTTCATAGAAACCAAGTAGAAACTAACATATATAATGTTAAAAAGTTTCAATCAGCTTATGCATGCATGTGAAAAAAGCTCAGTGGTAGAGCTTCTGCCTTGTATGCAGACAGGTTCTGGGTCAAGTTGCAGCTGCTGCCAAGCCAATACTGAGCTGGAGTCAGTATAAGGCAACTTCCTATATGTCACTGCATGCTATACCACGTTCTCTTGGCTGCACATGCAATACCATACAGCCCAATCAACATGTATTAGACCACAAATTGCACAATTCTTTTGTCACTATGCTAACAAGTATCAACTGTGTTAACCTCTGCTTTAACAATCTGTATTACAGGCTGTCTCAATTTCTTTTTCAAATGATCAGGAAATAAACAAGCAGAGAATGTCTACATGACTAGTTCTGAGGATTAGACGGTTAAAGAGAAGTAGACAAGCAATAAGAACAGGGTTAGCTTAAAACAAAGAAACTGCTGCAAGTCCCTTGAGAGCATCTTTCACTACTATCAAACTTAGCCCATATTTGTGCTAGATCTTCACTGCACTTCCATAGGAAATGCATCTAGCATTAAAGAACTAGACTCTATCAGCAGCTGAAAATCACAGTTACTGAAAACTTTCAACAACATGGTGCCACAGTATGCTATTATGTGATATTATGGTTGCATTCTACACTGTGACAAATATTTTTAAAACTACTTTTTTCAGTCTTAGTAGAATTTCAGCTATAATTCAAAGAGAAAAGGAAAGACTAAATAAAACAGAAACTAAAAACAATTCAGATATACATCCCATAATACAGGTGAAGGGAAACAGCTTTTAAGAAGCTAAAAGTTTTAAGTCTATGGAATTAAAGGTGTCTGGAAACAAAGATGGATGATTAAATCTGACTATAACACAAAAAACTATGCAATATTTTTAATGCTGAAGAGTCTGAGCATGCTTGCTTGGGAGCCTTTACTCCATATTCAAGTGGTCACTGGATTATACTTTTAGATTTTATCCTGAAATATCACGAATAAAGCTCTGTATAAAAAGTCAGGGTTTTAGAAATCCAAGAAAGTACCAGGACACAGGACTCAGACTTTGTTATAAGGCTCTTCTGAATCATGTCTTTAAAATGTAGGTAAAACTACCATAGAACCTACTCATACAACAATAAGATAAAACCACTGTTCATGTGATAATGCAAGCTGAAGAGCAATATAATTTCTGCACTTTTGCATGCCATGTGAAGGGCATCAAGAGACAATGAAGATGTGCCACTGTTTGAAGGAAACCTCTCTTTGTGTGTTACAAAATACATAGGGCACCCCAAATTTCTAAACACCTTATCTCCTTGGAACATTCACAACCGAACCATAGCGTGCCTTCAAACAAATTAGTTTTTGCTTTACAATACAGCTGAAGACTTACACTATCACAAAACACTAATTAAAATATGGACAAACGTATGATTGATAACTGGAGGCTTTCACAATATATGTGGCAGCTATGCAACTTCTGCTCATATTTAGGTCAACATATGGTAATAAATCTCTGACATTTAAAATAACCTCCACTGAAACAATTGTGGAGTATCCTAGCATAATCTGTCTACCCCAAACCACATTTTATCTTATGGTTATGCTAAGTTCTGTTGTTCTGGTGCACTCTTAAAATAATGGTGGGAAATGTATGTGGAAGGAAATTCAGAGGAACATCATTGCCATTTGCTTTACTGAACTGTGGGCAATTTTTCCAAAATACCTATGTAAATATATAGCAAAGCACTAAAGTTTTCCTGTTGTTTCATTTCGTGTGTGTGTGCACCTGCCACATTATGGGAAAGGGAATAACAATTTAGGCGGTGCGGAGGGAGGATAACGGAGAAGTAAATGAGTCATCTTGAGTTGCTGTAAAGAAGGTGTGGTGAGGAAGTGGTAGAGTCATCCCAGAGCCTTCAATGTAGCCTTGCTCCAGAGTTACACTACACTCAAAAATTAAAATGGGCTCTGGCACTCTGGAAAGTCACTCAGCACACCTCCCACCACCAAGAAGGGGGGGGGGGGCGTTCTTAAAGTGCAGCTGCCTGTACTGCAGAAAGACAACCCCTTTACTAATTCTCCCCGCCGCCACCACCACTGGGTGCTGGGAAGAGCTCTGAGCCGCTGCAGCAGGCAAAGGAGCCATCTATTTAATCACTCCCCAATCCCCAATGTAGGAGAGTTATTAAACAGATGGCTCCCTTTCTTGAGACAGCTGCTCTGTGTCAAGAGGAAAGGGGGTCAAATATTTAAGCAGCCAACCTACCCAAATGCAGGAATCTGGGTGGGCCCCTTTAAGAACCCTGCTTGTTGCTTGGGCACTGGGGGAGAAAAGAACAGAATGACTCCACAGCAATGAATCAGCCTGTATGATCCCTCTCAATGTCTCAGGCATAGCCTTGCTCTATGTTAGGGACTTCAAGGGGGTAAAAATAGTTTCTCTCCCTACTGCAGCTACATGGTGCTCCTCTTTGTGTGGCATCTGCACCACAACTACTTGCTCTGCCTTGTCTCCCAGTAAGCCCATCAGCAACAAAGACATTAGAAAAGCCTCCACAAAGGCATGTTGCCCTGAGTCCCCTCAAATCTGGTGTTGGTTGCCCAAATTCAGTAGTCAACTTTCAATAAAGCATCTCAGATTGCTGCAAAATAGAGAGACTGGAAAGCAAAAATTGTAAGTCTTCCTTCTTTAGAGACTTTACGTTTCCCATATCCATTGCTGTAATGAACACCACTACAACTTATAAACCCAGCAAGTACTTGTGTCTCTGGATACCTTTCAGGATGGCGATAGACATAAACAGAACACAGCAGATTATTACTTCTGGTAAGTAATATAGGGAGAAATTTATCATCTCACTCATTAATGTGAATGAAGGCATGGCTCATCAAGCGGCATTTACTGGCAAGACAAATTTTTCATAGAAGTCCTAACCTAAAAATAATTTTAGGGCAAGCCCACTTCCATTAATCATCTCCAAGCATTCAGCACTTTTCTTGGCACTAATGGACTGTTGACATCTTAAAACTTTGTCTGGATAGTGTATGAAGGTCTCTAGCAACTACTTAATTTCATATTCTCATAAATTGGTGGGGGTTAGGGGGATGAAAGAGAAGAACAAGGCATGCAGATCCTGAAAATTTGAAGCAGTTAAGGTAGATGGTTCCAAAAGATTAAAACTGGTAAAATGAAATGGTATTCTGACTGGAGATTCTCAAGGCAGGCAATTTTAATAGGTATTGGCACCCAGATCTCAAGAGAAAGCTCCTATAAGTCCACAAAGAGGATTTTCTAAACTTAGTGTGATTTTTTTTTTAGCTTCTTTATTTTCAATTTCACTTAGATGCATTTTAGTCTACAAAAAAATGAAATAGAATATATCTTCTGCAGGAGGGCTATAATTATTTTATTGTTTCTACAATTCCAGGAAGGCAGCAAAGTGAGCTGGGTTTGCTTGTGCAAGGCTGCTCTAATCTAAAGGTGCTGAAACTGTAAGAAGCAGGCTGCCATCTCCTCTGAAAATATTACCAGACTTTGTGCAATTAAAAAGCAGAAAAGAGGGACAATTATAGGTGTATTCTGCTACTATTAGAGGAACAGACACAGGTGGGGGTGGGGTTCAACTGTGCAAATCAGGGGTCGGCAAACTACGGGCCGGGGGCCGGATGCGGCCTGAAAGGGTCGCGAATCCAGCCTGCACAGCCACTTGAAAAACCCCACCAAGTGTCCGAGGCCGAAAGGCCGCGTCGGTGTTTACCTCAACATGGCATGGGGCAGCAAGCATCTGTAAACTCCAACGCAGCCTTTCATTCATTGAGCCCCCCCTGACACGCAGGCACCCATGGCTCCCACAGCAGCAGGGGGCTGAGCAGAGAGCAAAGCAGGAGGGAGCAGTGAGGGGGCCGGTGGCTTCAGTGAGCTTGTGGGGCTGGCACTGAGGCTGCAGCTGAAGCTGGGCTTCCTCTTGCATGAGGTGCTGCTGCTCGGCTCCTTCCTGGGGTGGCTGCTGCTCTGGCCGTCGCTCTCGCCCTGTCCAGGGGACAGGATCCGGATGAGTCACTGCTTCCTGGCCAAGGGAAGGCAGAGAAGGAGGCAAGGTCTCTGCACCTGGACAGATGGTGGACTGGCCCCCGGCCCTTCTCCCTTCGTTGTCTGCCGCCCACCCGCTTCAGAGGCACCGGGCCAAAGCCCTCTTTCTCTCTGCCTGGGAGGCGGTGGCTTCGGTGGCAGCGGCAGCTGCTGTCCCTGCCCAGGTTGAGGCCTGTGGCATTGGCAAGGCCTGAGGAAGGGGGAGGGAGTAGCAAGGGGGCTGGAAGCAGGAAGTCGGGGCCGGTGCTTGGGCCCTCCTCCCAGGGACTGTGGCTGTGGGGACTCCTGACTACAGCTCTTTCTTCTCCCCCCCCCCCCACCGGTGGCAGTTCATATTTTTTTTTCAAAATATAGTCCGGCCCCTCACAAGGTCTGAGGGACAGTGAACCGGCCCCCTGCTAAAAACGTTTGAAGACCCCTGGTCCAAATCACAGACTTCCAAGAAAATCCTCTTAAGGAGGAGGTGCACCATCACCTCCTCCAAGGCAGATGGTTACTTCTCCCTCCTCCACTTACATGCATTACTCATTTCCTGGATCCTATTAGGTTACAGCATTCTTTACAAATATACTTTATATCTGGAACACAAGTACAAAATGACAGAAGCTGCTTACTCTGGAAAATCAAATAGCTGCTAAATCCACAAGGCATCCACTACTAGCATATAAAACGTTAGCTCCAGGACACTCAGGCACACACTGATAAACAGCATATTTAAAGCCACACATATGGAGAAATTGACATGTGCAGACTCCCTCATATGCTCCGCATGGTCCTTCAACCCTCTGGAGCAGATTCCAAGTGAAGACAGGGAGAAGGGTCTAGTGGGGAAGCCTTGCTGTGAGATCAGGAGTCCATTCCATTGATGCACGGACAGCAATTAATACAACCCAAATCTGTGAAACTATCAAAGGGTTAGTTTGGCCCTCTCAAGCCACTCAAGCAAGTACTTAATTAGAACACAATATTAAGCAGTGGCCAGCATTTTGAAATTTCCCAGTATGTGCTGCTACTTTTGAAAGAAAAAAATTAGGAGTGATTAATACAAAAGGAACACACAGTGATAGCAGAGCAGCAGCTTACAACAGACAACATTTTCATTTCCTGGATTCTCTGATTTTAGTGAGGATTTAAATTTCTCAGTGATTTGTGCTAATAGCATTAATGTCTGCACTCACACATAAAAAGTGTGTATTTATTCATGTACTGAGGAGAATTATCTTTGCCCTCTAACTGTGGGTTAGTTATTGCAATGAGTTTTAGTGTACAGTACTTAGTTTGGATTGTATTTGTCTCTGTAAACCACCCAAATAACTTAAGTTATATGGGTGGTATACAAATGTAATAAATGAATAGTTTTAACTTAATTGTATTCATGAATA
Source organism: Podarcis muralis (assembly GCF_964188315.1). NCBI lineage: Eukaryota > Metazoa > Chordata > Lepidosauria > Squamata > Lacertidae > Podarcis > Podarcis muralis. The sequence continues at coordinate 119,141,573 of NC_135657.1, read as the reverse complement.
AGAAGCAAGCGTAGATTGCACAATTAAAGAGGCTGAATATTGACCTTGCATACATTCACACACCCTGGATAATAGTTACAGTGGTACCTCGGGTTACATATGCTTCAGGTTACAGACTCCGCTAACCCAGAAATAGTACCTCGGGTTAAGAACTTTGCTTCAGGATGAGAACAGAAATCGTGCTCCAGCAGCACGGCAGCAGCAGGAGGCCCCATTAGCTAAAGTGGAGCTTCAGGTTAAGAACAGTTTCAGGTTAAGAACGGACCTCCGGAACGAATTAAGTTCTTAACCCGAGGTACCACTGTATTAGGAAACAGCGGGTGGGGAATGAGAGCCGCTAATGCACACGACATCCCCCCCCTCTCTGCCCCAACACCTCCCCAAATCTGTTGTGGGTGGGTTCCCCAACCCTCCAATCATCACACACATAGTGAAGGAAAAAAGTATTTGATCCCCTGCTAAATTTGCCCATTTGCCCTCTGACGAAGAAATGTCAAGTCCATAAATTTAATGGCAGGTTTATTGTAGCTGTGAGAGACAGAATAACAACAGGAAAACCCCCAGAAACCCAGAAGACAAAAGTCAGAGATTGATGTGCATTATAATGAGTGAAGTAAGTATTTGATCCCCTATCAACCAGCCAGATGTCAGGTTACCTGGTATCTCCACTGTATGTAATGAGCTGAGATTAGAAGAACCTGCTGTAAGGGAGAGGTCTTACCTGTAATCCCAGCTCCTTACAGTATCTGTACAAAAGAAACCTGGCGACAGAAGCAATCCAGATTCCAAACTAGCCACCATGACCAAGACCAAAGAGCTGTCCAAGGATGTCAGGGACAAGATTGTAGACCTGCACAAGACTGGACTGAGCTACAAGACTATTGCCAAGAAGCTTGGCGAGAAGGTGACAACAGTTGGTGCAATAATTTGCAAATGGAAGAAACACAAAATATAGGGAGATTTGGGGCAGAAAAATGAAACTGATAAGAAAGGACTAAATCCTCCTTTCCCCCACATGCTATGGGGATCAGGACTGAGCCGTTATTATTACGGATTAAATTTGTTAGCTGCTTGTCTTGTACAAGGCAACTCAAAAGTGACTTACAACCAAAAACAACCCCCCCCCACACACATAGATATATTAAAACCAAGAAGAAAATACATTAAAAGTATTCCACCCTACTACAGCTCCTATTTTTAAAAAGAGAGAAAAAGGGCAGGCATGAATTCATACTTGGTTTACCGTATTTTTTGCTCTATAAGACTCACTTTTTCCCTCCTAAAAAGTAAGGGGAAATGTGTGTGCGTCTTATGGAGTGAATGCAGGCTGCGCAGCTATCCCAGAAGCCAGAACAGCAAGAGGGATTGCTGCTTTCACTGCACAGCGATCCCTCTTGCTGTTCTGGCTTCTGAGATTCAGAATTTTTTTTTTTCTTGTTTTCCTCCTCCAAAAGCTAGGTGCGTCTTTTGGTCTGGTGCGTCTTATAGAGCGAAAAATATGGTAATCAGGGATTTTTCAGACAGAACTCACTGGAATTGCGTGCTGACAGCTCTCAGCTGGGTCCCGGAAGTGGGAGGAGAGACTTGACCAGCCTCAGCAAAGCTCTGCTGCACCTCCAGCTCACCAGGGAGGCACAGGCGAGCCAGAGGCGCACAGGGGCTTTGCTGAGGCTCTTCAACCTCCCAGCTAACAGCTGATGTGCGGGAAACCTGGAAAAGCAAGTAGGAGATTGTTAAACTGCTCCACTGAGGCACAGGCAGCTACCCACCCTGCAATGGAGCAGTATAAGGAAGTCGCCACCTGTGCCTCAGCAGTGGCAAAGCTGCATGCTCCGCTACCAGGGACAGAGAGCACGTGGGGGCGTGGCACACATCCCGGTGACGTGGTACACCGCCCGTGAGAGCGTGGCACATGTTCTGGGGCGTGGCACACTGTCTGTGGGGTTCTGGCGCCCGGCGCATGGGAGGGATGCGCAGCGCGTGTCTGGGGAGGCCGCTGTGATGGCACCCTACTGGAATAGTAGTGCCGGGGTCGGTCAGTTCCCTACACACTCCCGTTCCTCCGCCAGTGTGCCTCAGCCGCCTTCGCATGGGTGGGCAGGCTGCCTCTTTCTCCTGGGAGGAAGAAGCAGTCAACCCGCCCCTCGCCTGCTTGTGCAAAGGTGGATGAAGCAGCCCTGCAAACAGAGTGTGACAGGCTCCATTCCCATGACTGCCTCAGCTACTGCCGCTGCCTTCGCACGGCCACCTGGTGTGTGTCTGTGTACATCACTTCTAGTTTGGACCTCATACTCTCCCCTTAAATCAGCCAGTCAAGGAATCAAGAAAACAGTTACCTGGGGGGTGGGGGTAACTGCAATTTTTTGTAGCTGGAGAGCAAAACTTCAGTGGGAGAAGATAAGGACCCCTGACTCTGCCTACTAACAGCTCTCCATGGAGCTTTACATACAATCCTTTCTTGGTGTCTTCTACACACACACACTTGGGAGTGTACCCCAAGGTTCTCTGAGAAGAAACAGTTGTGTACAGGATAAAGCATCAATCTACGCACTATTAATACAGTGGGCTGCTGAACTGATCAAAATTTGGACCAGGCCGAAGAAGATACACACACATGGGGCAGGGTTGGACAATACATTTGATACTATTTCTAAAATGAAGCTACTGACTTCTTAAATATGAAGCTCCTACACATAACAAAATTGCTGAGAAGGTTATGGGGATAAGAAGAGAAAAGACATTTAAAACAAGTCCAAAATCTAGTGTGCAGTATTGGAAGCAGTGTTAGAAACCTCAGATATAAATTTATTGCCAAATGGCACCTTAAGCCTAGGTTATGGTCACCACAACGGAATGTCTAGGCACCATTTTCTTCCAAATAAGGTTGGTTGTTATTATCATTATTCCTTTCATTTCTATACCACCTTATATTTTAAAGGGAAAATCTCAAAGAAGCCCCACATCTTTGGAATGACCTTCCCTGCCACTCCCCAGCTTTCGTTCCACTAGAAACTGAAGATACCAGCTTGACTTTAGCCAAGTCTTTGGAGAGGGGCATTAGGTACACTACAACACCAGAATGTTGATCTGTTGCTGCTGTTTGTGCTTTAATTTGGATTTTGCACAATTTTACTTTTTGTTTTTATGAAGTTTATGTGCCATATTTCCATCCTGGCACCATTGGGTTAAAGGCAGATGATATGTATTTTAAATAAATACCGTATTGGCCTGAGTGTAAGTCTCACTTTCCCCCCAAATTCCAACTGTGAAAAGTGTGACTTATATTCACAACCTTACGGCATGCAGCCAGGAGCATGGGGTGAACAGCGCCAGGAGCATGGCAAAGCAGCGCCCGCCCCATGCGTAGTCCCCCGTCCTCTCCCCAGAGCAAGGAAGGGGAAAGGCCGCCGACAACGCAGCGTGGCTCCCCTCCCCAATATGCAGCCAGGAGCAGCGAGGAATGGAGAAGCTTATATTTGGGTATTTTTTCTTTCCCCTCCTTCAATTTTAAAGGTGCGGCTTATATTCGGGCCAATATGGTATATGAACGTTGAAATAAAAGCTTCTTGCATCCTTTATGGTTGCCCCCTGCTTACACTGTGCATTTTGCATTGCATTTATGACTTGGCAGCTTCCAGGCCCTGCAGAAGGCGTTCTCTTAATATCCGCAACAATGAGCTGACCTAAGCACCCACCACCACCAAACTCAAGATCACAGAGCTCTTCTCTACAGCAGGTCAAGCTGGTAAACAGAATTCCTTTATTTTATTCTCAACATTCAATTGTGGAAAAACTATGGAAAAGAAAAACCTATGGCAAACTTATTTAATAAGAACTGGACTCAAGAACGACTCCTTTTACCAAACTACATACATTTAGTTTAAAACGCAGGGACTACCTCCAATCAAGTGCAAGTGATACGGAACTATTACACACTGATATGAAACGAGCCCTCTATTTTCAAAGGGCGGCATTCAGCAGAAGTGTTAAATTTTACAATTCACATGCCAAGCTAAAAGAAAATACATTCCAACCATGATAGATAACGTGTGCTTGCCAACACATGGGCAAAATGAAGTGAATTAAGGAAGTGACACCCACTTGTAAAGGAATCTCCTCATTTCCTGGCATGTCTTAATGGATACATTGTATTTTTGCACGTGGGAGAAATATTGCAGAGCCATCAGATGAGCTTGAGTACATGAAGTGCTCAGCCATGTGTGCAGAAGAGGTCTTGTGAAAATATAGATCTCTATGAAAGCTTATGCATAGGGAACTAAAATCAAGGAAGCATCTAGTGTAGAAGGTTTATAACCTAGACCAGTGGTTTTCAACCTTTTTGAGTCCACGGCTACCTTGGACAACCACATTTATTTCTGCGGCTCCCCTGGGGGAGCCACTTACACTGGGTTTCTATTACAGTAAGTGGAGAGTCCCCCATTTCGCCCCACCCCTTTTCAGCACCATTTTTGGCACGTGTGTAATTGGGAGCGCGTGTGTCTAAGGAAAGACAAACAACACCGCTGCTGTGCAGGGCTGAGTTGACAAACATGGCAGCCCCAGCCTGCCTTTCCCTAAACCAGTGTACACGTAGTGGGGAGAGGGGTGCAGAGGGCAAAACAGGATTAAGATCGGAAGCAGAAATATTTTGTCATTTCCGGGGGAAGAAAAGCAAGAAACACACAACACAGGACACACATGCAAATATGGTTCTTTCCTGCACGTCCTCCCTGTCCCCATAAAACTGGGCGACTGTTAAGGAGGAGGGGGTTACCTGGGAGGAGAGGTAGAGAAGAAAAGAAAAGAAAAGAAAAGAAAAGGGGATAGGGATGTTGTGTGTAGAAGGAGAGAGGAACAGAGAAGACACTCCTCACTTTCAGGGTTATTTTTAAATCCCTCCTTATAGTGCACATACACATCCAGGCACACAACCATGAAGCTACTTGGTTATTTTCTTGCATTCCTCAAGCTCTCTGTATAAAACTAAGGAACTGTTAGTTATTGAAGTGGAGGAGGATTTTTGTTACTGTGTGTATGGAGATTTAAGAAGATAAAAGCCACTCAAAAGGGTTTCCCCACTTCTTTTGCCAGGGCAAGTTAAAGCTGCAGACTCCCCTGAATGCTCCTCAGAGAGAAAGAGAGAGATAATGCAGGAAGATATGGACCACAAGTTAATGAAAAACGCTCCCCCGGCTCCCCGGAATGTTCCTCAAGTCACCTCAGGGTGCCACGGCATACCGGTTGAAAACCAATGGCCTAGAACAATGTCCTGCCCTACAATGAAATGAAGCAGTGTATCACTCTTGCTCAGATGCACATACACTCATAGCACTATCCCACACTTGAAGCTACTGCAGGCAAAGCAAGCACCAATAAATGAACCAATCGTGATATTCTGCTTGCAAACCTTCTCTCTCTCCAGAAGTTGCTAGAATGTGCCCCTTATAAGACAAAGCTTACAGTTAGGTACAGTTTTAGCAGCATGTAGCATCACTGGGTGTTCATAAAAGGCTCAAGAGCCCCACAATTCCAGACAATTTCTAGAGCAAGTGGGAATTCATGATATCAGAGAAGAAAGTAGGGTGGGACGAAGAGGACCGCATACCAAGGTAATGATTTCTCCTAATCCACAGATCTGCACATGCAATAATAGGATGCACACAATAATGCGTACACACACTCCAAACAGATGGCTAGCACAGAGTTTATAAACCTCAAGCACATTGGACAATACCATCCACTTCCACAAATTACCAAGACCACATGCAGACAAGTCATGACCACCAGCAGTTGCCCAGGGTCAAGATTTGTGCCTAAGAGGCTGGAATGTTCACAGCTAGCAAAGTGTACAATGGCTGATTCTTTACTTTGAGAGTTGCAGTGTCCCCTTCTACAGACAGAAGGCTTGCCTATAAAGATATTTAGTGCAAAATACCCATTAACTTTGACAATAACTTGTAGGTTATATGATGAGGCTGATAGGAGTGGGGGGAAGAGAAAACAGAATTGCAATCAGACCTAACATCCTATTTTCTATAATGGCCTGCTGGCAATTTTAGACATACTATAACTAACAGGATCAGCTCTAGGACTGTCCATTTTTAATAGTTAGCATTGTTAGGGTCAAGAATTATGGAAATCCCTAAAAGTGAAGACAGAAAATCTCTTTACTATATGCAGGGCAGATGAGGCTCTGCCATGAGCTAATCCATTTTTAGAGAGAGCCAACTATAAAGATGCAGAAAAGTAGAGCAAAAGCAGTTTCCCATTAACTTTGCACAGCCAAGTCCCACTTCATTTCAGAAGTATTTGGATGAACATATAAAAGGACAACTAAAGTTAGATGCAGCTTCATTTGAAATGAATGAAAATGTAAGAGTTCTTCAACAAAGTAATTAAGGATTATTTTCACATCCATACATAAGTAGCTGAAATCTTTGAGGAATAGATCTGAACCACTCTCCCCACCCCTTCCACCACTTTCATGAACAATCTTTTCTTACAACCCCACTTTCCTCCCTAGTGTATTTTAATACTTCATTGTTGGTCAGTTTAACATATGAATGGTCTATTATTGCTACAAAAATAGCATTGTTTTGTTGGAATGTTCAAATGCCAGTACATTAAAATAAGATCGTGTTAGCTAGAGTCTTAATCAAAAGGACACTTACAATATGGCCCCCAGGGCAGACATTAGAATCATGATCCTTAATTGCCACATCATGGCAGACTTGTCCTCTTAAAGGCAAAGGACAGGAAAGCATTTTAATCCTATCTTGTTGCTGTTGTTGTTGGGCCAATTTTCCTGCCTTCCTAAAACCAACACACATAGCATTTAACTTAGAAGGTCTAAACTGTTCACCGACATACCAAAATAAGCATCAAGACACCAAAAGGAAAGAAGGCACTTTGTTGCCAAAATATAGTCATCCACAGTTTTGCACAGAAAGTGCTTATAATTTTAGCTTTAACACAGATGGACTGTATTTCAAGACTGCTCACTCCCCCTTACAGAGAACAGTTGAAATTCAAGATATCCTTTGAGTTAGGTCCAAGTCTATGCAGAGTCAAACATACAAAAACCTCTTGAAATGAATGGGCTTAGGCATGCTTAGATTCACATGTGATCAGGCGGCACATTTTCTAAATGTAACAATAATGCCACTATTGCAGGCAAAAATCCTGCAAACATTCATCCTAAAAAGATGAACTCACACAAATTGCTGAACTGCCCAAGAATGAGCTGTTTCATCCCAAGATAGCTTAATTAGCCCTCTCCACAATCACTGCAAGCAGGGCTACCTAGGGGCCATATTGCACTGCAGGGAGAAGGGATCAAGACTTCACAAAGCTCTCTTTCTTTGCAGCTTGTATTTGATGTTTTAATATTTGTTTCGTTTTTCTGTAAAGGAGTTTGTATGTTTCACCTGTAATATAGCACCTAAATATATTAAATAAATAATATTGTCCTGCCTCTGGTAATGAGTTTGGCTGCACATCAAATGAAGATGTATGACAGAATGAGAGATGACAAAGATTTTCACTCTCATACATAACTTCAGACATTGAGAGTGTCTACAGCCAAAGTGACACTGACTCAGAGTACGTAAGTTGGATCAGGGATTAGCTGATTGTGTAAGCATAAAGGTAAAGAGAACCCTGACCATTAAGTCCAGTCACGGATGACTCTGGGGTTGCAGCGCTCATCTCGCTTTACTGGCCATTTGTCCGCAGACAGCTTCCGGGTCATGTGGCCAGCATGACTAAGCCACTTCTGGCGAACCAAAGCAGCATACGGAAACACAGTTTACCTTCCTGCAGGAGCGGTACCTATTTATCTACTTGCACTTTGAAGTGCTTTCGAACTGCTAGGTTGGCAGGAGCAGGGACCGAGCAATGGGAGCTCACCCCATCCCAGGGATTTGAACCGCCGACCTTCTGCAGGATCTAATCATCGTACTAAAAAAGTACAATGTAAAAAGAGGAAGAGTGTTATATCACAACATTCTATTGCAATACTTTTAATTGGATCTTGGTTGTAAACCCTTCAGGGATAAACCCTTCAGACAAGGCAGACTTTAAAGCAATGCTAAAATAATGCCAGGTAAACAAAGAAAAAACAACAACAAAACCAACAATTTCATGATTATTCCTAGAAATATCCCAATAAAGAAAGTTATATACCACCAGCTGAAATTTTGGCTGTCAAAAGCTTCTTCCCCTCCCCCAAGCAGGACGTGGCTACCCAGGACACTTCTGGGAATCATAGAATCAGAGTGACTGAATATATTTTATTAAATCCAGAGGCCACCAGTGAATTGGGTGGAGTTTAATCACAGACACACACTTGGGAAACAGCAGCAGATGGGTCCTCTCTCATTCTTAAAGTTGTGTTGTTATGCTTTTTTCTCATGTTTCCAGTACCTCTAGTGGGTATAGGACAAGTAGAAAGTTCACCTGTTGAAGTTCTGCTTATGATTCAACCCTCTCCCTAAGAAAGGGATGGTTTTAAGTAAACTTACTGAATTAACTGTGGCAAATGCAGTCCAGCTGAAGTTTTAGAAATTGCACTAAACAGTAACGTTTTCTGTATGAAACTTCCCACCCCAATCTTAGAAGACAATTTTTTTCACAATTATGTTGATTCAGTAAACAATCCATTTCCAAAGAAGCTAGGCTAAAAACAGAACTACAAATCAGGAAGTCCCCTGTCTCATGAACTTACTAGGGGGCCTCAGGCAAGTCACTCTACCATACAGCCCTAAATACAGCATGGGGATAACCTTGCAGAGTTACATCAAGGTAATGAATGCAAAGGACCACAAATACCAAATACAAATGGAGCAGTGCGACTAGGATGATAAAAGGTCTGAAAACCAAGCCTTATGAGGAACAATTGAAGGAGTTAGGTATGCTTAGTCTGGAGAAGAGAAGACTGAGAGGTGATATGAAATTCATCTTCAAAAATTTGAAGAGATGTCTCATGGAAGATGGAGCAAACTTATTTTATGCTGCTCTAGAGGGTAGGATCCAACCCCATGGATTCAAACTGCAAGTAAGGACTAAACATTAGGAAGAACTTCCAGATGTTAAGCGCTGTTTTACAGCAAAATGGATTCCCATGGAAGCTGATGGACTCTCCTTCATTGGAAGTTATTAAGCAGAGGTGAGACAGCCATTTGTCAGGGATCCTTTGCTGAGATTCCTGCATTGCAGGGGGTTGGACTAAATGACCCTCGTGAGTTCCTATTAACCTCATGATTCTTTGAGTGCCCTGCACTCAAAGAACTTAACAGCAAGAATTAGAAAACAGGTTTTATTTATTTGTTCCAAAACATCCACACACACACAGTATATGCAGTACCCGCTACTGAGAAATGCCAAGTATTCTCTATCTAAACTGATATTGCAGAACGGAATAGTGAACACAGGTATTGCATTCTGTCAAAGAGACTGCATTCTTTTAAGTTAATATTGGCTAAAGCAAATATTTCTTTATTCTTTTTTACTACGAAGAGAAGCAGAAGCCTACCAGTTTTTAAAGCATACTTTGCAGTGAATGTGTATGTGGGGGACAGGCCCATACAGCTGATTGGCTAGACTGTTCTGACTAATTTAAACTATGTCCCATTGGGTTACTGCAACACAGAATTCTTGTCTGACTAAGCAAATAACTTGAGATAATTCCCAAGGCTGAATCTTGGCTGTTCCCATTCCAGAGTTGAAAGAAAGTATTTTGAGACAAAAGCAGAAGTCAGACATACGCAGAGAGAAATGAATAATATTGTCAGCACTGCTAAGTCCTTTACATATCCCTCTGGCATCAACAACTTACAGTCAAACCTCGGTTGTTGAATGCAATCCATTGCGGAAGACTGTTCGACTTTTGAAACATCTGATAACTGAAGTGTGACTTCCGATTGGTTGCAAGAGCTTCTTGCACTCCAGCAGAAGCCGCATTTGGGTTGCGAAAAACGTTTGAAAACCGGAGCATTTACTTCCAGGTTTTTGGCATTTGGGAGCCAAAACATTCGAAAACGGAGCCATTTCAGAACCAAGGTTTGACTGTATCAGGTTTGTGGGGCTACCGAGAGCCTGTCTTGGTAACATTAGAAGGACGTGTTACAAGACAAAGAAAATTCACAGAATTGCATAAAAACTGTCCAAACCTGCACATATCTAATAAATGCTTGATGTGACCATATAATCCTGGTGAACAAGCAGTAATTATTTTTACAGGGACAGAATAAGTGCAAAGCAAAGCATTTATAAAGGGAAATTTGCAAACTGCCTTCTGTCCCTTTTGGAGATGAGAGGCAGTAATCATCATCTGAAGAGGCAACAGCATGTTCAAGTAACAGCAGCTCATTCCAACAGAACATGTTACTTACCATTTCTTAGTGCACTCAACCATTAGTTCCTGGTAAGAGGCCACAAACTGGAACTTGGATGCATGTTTTCCAACACGTTGCAGTCTTTTCCATACTGAAGCCATGATAATAAGCAGCTAAAAAAGCCAAAGCCCCAACAGATGTAGAAAGTCTCAGGTTGAGCAAGGCAGGTATAATAGTTTGTTTGTGCTAAGCAAGCTACATGTAAGTCTAATAAAAACAATGGACGCAGAAGATGTTGAAAGGATGCTCAGGATGCATGTTCTGGATATCCCCTTCCCAGAGTAAATCTTCTTTTTAGTGAACAGCACATTGCTGAGTGGGTACAATCATGAACCACGACAAGGAGAAAATGCAAGTGCAAGGAAGTTTCCTCACAGAGTCATCATTCCTCTTCATGGGCTCAAATGAGGTTCAGGCTGTCAGACTGGAAAGCAAAACAGAATTCAAGTGAGGCAGTGGCTGTATGTGCTGTATCTGATAATGTTACAATTGTGGGAAATTTCTTATGTGCTTTTCATATGGCATTCATGGACCCGCAAGACTGTACACATGAGAGAGAGAAAAAGAGACCCACACCCCTTACCAAACCCTCATAGAGAGGGAGAGAAACGCAGAAGCAATTTCAGGAATGCAAGCCACAAGTCTGTCTGGAAACAAACCAATCAGCTATTTTATCAACACACTCATCCTCCCAAACAACTTAAACAAAATACAAAAAATCAGGAGGGCCACCCTCCAGCATCTCTTGGAAGCCAGGCTACATATCGAGGTGCTGCCAATAGTACACACAGAGGGAGCTGCGAGAAGTTCTTTGTTTCCATGCTGATGACAAAAAGGTGTAACAGTTGTTTCTTCCCTCATCTCCTTTCTACAGGGGAATCTGTGCCTATTGGGAAAGTCCGAGCATACTAGCGGTGCTGGCGTTGCAGTAGCAGCAGCAGGCAGTTAGACTGAGGGTGCAAGAGGGTAAAAGACCTTTCCTGAGCTTCAGCAGCTTAGGGCAGGGATATCCTTTTCCTCCAGCGAATAGCAAACAGATCCCCTTCCATCTGTGGCGCTACTTTCCAGCCACGAAAACAGGGCAGGGGCTGTACGGAAAGTGCAGCTCTTTACTTCATCTGGACAGGGGGAAGAGGGAAGGGAAAGCGGCGCAGCAGCAGCAGCAGGAGCAGGAGCCTCAATGGGCAGGAGGCCGGCGAGGGGCTCGGGGGGCGAGCAGAGGCCGCTTCTTTCGCCGCTGGGCGATCTCTCCTGCTTGAGACATTTCTCCGCTTTGCGAGACACCTCGCCTGCTGCATTGTGTCTGCCCGCCTCGCTTGAGGGGCGCTCCCGAGTCCACCTGGGTCTGGCGCGGAGGGCGAGGGCTCGGCTGCTGCCCCTTCTCCATCCCCGGCGCTGAGGGACCTCCGAGGACCTCGCTGCTGCGCGGGGCCGAGGCGAGAAGGGGCAGCCGAGCGGGGGACGCGCGGAGGCGCCGCAGGGCGACGGCGGGCAGGGATGTGGCGCTCGCCCGGCCGCCTCCGGCTCTTACCTTCTTCCCGCCGCTCCAGCCCTCGCTCCCGGCCAGGCGAGGGGGCTGCGCGGGGCTGTCACACACCCCGGCCAGGGCTGGGGCTGCCCATGGCAACCGCTGACCCGCCTCGCTCCAGGCAGAAAAGGGTGAAATATAAAAGCCCCGGCCAGGGGGGAGGCGGCGGCGGCGGCGCTGCTTCTCCTCCTCCTCCGGGACCCCGAAGCAGCAGCAGCAGCAGCTCCGGCTCCTCGCATTCCACAGCCGCCACCCTCCCGCTGCCAGAGGTGCGCGCCTCACACCAACTTTCGCCCAGCAGGCGCAACCGAACCGGCGCCGCTCGGAGCACGCCATTGGCAAAACGGGCGGGAGCCCTCCCCAAGCCGGCGAGCGGATTGGTCGCGGGGCCGCGTCGATCATTGGCCGCAAGGGGAGCGGAGGGTAAAGCGAAACCCTCCTCGCCAGTGAAGAGGCGGGGTTGGGAAAGGGAGGAAAGAGAAGGGGCGGGCTCGGCTGCCGCCACACACACACACACACTCGCCTCAGCCTCGCCCTTTCCATTGGCTCGCAGCGCCGCCGCCGGGGCGGGGTTGTTTACACCGAGCGGCCCGGTCATTGGGTGGCGCTGGCGCCCATCTGCGGAAAGTTGCACGCGCCGGGGTTTTGTGGGAAAGAAGGCAGCTGCCGCTGGGTGGGAGCGGGGCGGGGCGGGGAGGCGCCCGGCGCGGCCTGCCTGGTGGTGGCTCCTGCCGATCTCGCTCCCTTTGCTCGCCCCACAGCAGGGGGGCCAACTTGAATAAAATATTCACACTGTTTGAATGGCGACGCCCATCAGCTGGAGGGGCGGCCGGTCCCCTCACGACCCCTCAAATATTCTGCTGGGGGGCGAATAACTCGGCCCCTCGGAGTTGCCTCTTATCCCCACACACACACTTCGCCCTCCGCTTTCAATAGGTTGCTCAGAAGTAAAAGCCTCCAAGCTGGCGCAGACGGCTGTTTAAATGATTTTGATGACGATTTAATAAATTGGTATACTGCCCTCCATCCAAAGATCCCCGACGGCTGACAGCAGAAAAATACAGAGTGAGAATAGAAAATACGTACAATGAAACAAAACAAAACCAGTAATTCCCCTACTGTCCCACAAAATTATGGCTAATTAAACAATCTATGGCCTTTTAACCACTACTGGGAGAGTGTTACTGTTTCATATTATTTTATTAATATTTCATCAAAAGAATTTCAGTTACAGAAAATAAGGTGATGAAAGTACAAAGAAAAAAGTGCAAAAAACACCAATAAGAAAGAAGGACACAGTATAATACGGTAAATATAATCAGTTACAGTTCCATACATGATTATATAAATATATTATTAATAATAATAATGTCCAAATACATATATGGTTATTGGTAACCTACTGTATTCTGCATAGACTCATTCCAGATGTCAATATATTTATCCAAACCAAGTTACGTCTATAAGCAATCAGGTCATATGTTGCAGGTGTTGTCATATCAATCCATCAATTAAAGGGGATCATATTTTTATTCTTCTAATTCATCAATACTGGTCTCTTGGCCACAGGGTGCGCATAATCCATTTTTGTTGTCCAGTTTGTTGTTATGGTATGCTGGGCTCTCTTTTTTAGCCCAAACTCACCAGAACTCAGTTCCAGTATCTCTCAGGTGGGTGCCATTGCCACTGACAGAACAAGGGAGGCGTTCATAGTGAGTTCCAGTACCTCGTTTTCTAGTAAAATAGCACTGATACAGTAGTATGTATTTGTGTGTGTTTATATTGTAATCTGCCCTGCATTCCTTGGATGAAGGGCAGTATAGAAATTTAATTAATTAATTAATTAATTAATTATACTTTAGTCATGTTGAACCCCACTCAAGCTTTGTCAAATTAACAGTAAGTTTCTGAAAAAGGTGCAGCGCTCTGGGATCTCTGATCCATCTGTGGTGGAACTGTGTCCCAATAACATTCATTCTGACATAATATTTTCTCTGACACTTCTCTTTTAATCAATCATAATTTGATTTGGGATCCTAAATTAGCACTTTTGTTGCTTGAGGGCAACTCCAATCCTGAAGTTCCATCTTGAACTCTTTTCTCTTTTCTCTTAGCTGCTGCCAGGATGGAGGTAGCTGCTAGGTAGAAAACAGGAGAAAATCTCACTTTTCTCACATGTATGAGAAATACATATTATTGGATTGCCAGTTACACAAAGTAACAGTAAGGTACATAGGTAAAAAAGGTAAAGGTACCCCTGCCCGTACGGGCCAGTCTTGACAGACTCTAGGGTTGTGTGCTCATCTCACTCTATAGGCCGGGAGCCAGCGCTGTCCGCAGACACTTCTGGGTCACGTGGCCAGCGTGACAAGCTGCGTCTGGCGAGCCAGAGCCGCACACGGAACGCCGTTTACCTTCCCGCTGGTAAGCGGTCCCTATTTGTCTACTTGCACCCGGGGGTGCTTTCGAACTGCTAGGTTGGCAGGCACTGGGACCGAACGACAGGAGCGCACTCCGCCGCAGGGATTCGAACCGCCGACCATACGATCGGCAAGTCCTAGGCACTGAGGTTTTACCCACAGCGCCACCCGCGCTATACACCAAAGTATGTAAGGTACATAATAAATACATAAATACATAAATAAATACATATGGTACATACCGGTACATAATAAATTCATTGATTATAAGACTTCTCCACAGAGATGCATGTGTTATAGTGGGTTGCAATAACTGCTGGTTTATTGATGTGATCAATAAACATGTGCCTAAAAATGTGTCTCCCTTTTCTTGCCCATTAACTCTGCTGTGCAGGATCAAGCATTTAGAAAGTGCTATTTCTGGTATTGTTTTTGTTTTTATGTTATGTTTATGGTGTTATTGTTGAAAACCAAAAAAATGCATTAAAAGGAAAGGTCCTCAACTCTATCATGAATTTGAAAAACATTCAAAATTAACTTTATGTAGCCCCAAATCTACCATTTGGGAAGTATACATTCCTAGTCAAACTAGAGTACATCCCTTCATTCTTAAATCTTACCCATTGTTTGTGTGAACATACCAGATGGCATTACTGTAATTTAATGATATTTAGGCTCCATTATTACTATCTGTTAAACTACATATACAAAAATCATCACAAGTCTTCTCACTAGAAAAAAACAGTGCTGCCATGTGCAGTGTGCCCATTCATATTTGTTGAGACTTCCACACCACTTTTTAGCCAACACTCCCAAAGTAGTTTACAAATCATATAAAAACAGTATA
This sequence comes from Podarcis muralis, assembly GCF_964188315.1. Lineage (NCBI taxonomy): Eukaryota > Metazoa > Chordata > Lepidosauria > Squamata > Lacertidae > Podarcis > Podarcis muralis. Next base: position 119,126,384 of record NC_135657.1, on the reverse strand, counting down.
CCAATATTAACACAGCAAAGCAACATTGCTCTTATATTTTATAATGTGTGTGATTTATAAATCTTTTAAAATAAAGCATGGATCAACAGAAACACAACGGATAAATTCCAATATTAAGGGTTAATTTCCAAAAGAACAACAGCTACCAGAATATCATGGGGGGGGGGAGGGACCCATACAAAGAACAGCATTTCAGACTGTGTGGTGACATTAGAAAAGTCTCTGCCTTCCTTTGGATAGGTGGTAGATACTGTTACTGAGTTGCTAAGATAGTTTATGTTTTGCACTGGAAACTGACGCCGACCCAGTGCAGTCTTTAGGGAGCTTCTACTATGCTAGCCCATGAAATGAACAAGAGTTGCAGGCATATTCTATTCATACTCCTTTGGTTTGGCTTTTGCTGCTACTTGCAGAGTGGTCCTCAGATTTTATCTTGGAATATACTGTTGTTCCCTTGGGATTTTTTGACCCTCAAGGTTTTGTCTGAAAACCTTGAGGGATGAAGCTACATCAGAACCAACACCTGGAGAAGTGTTATTGCTGTTATTGCATAAAAATGCATTTCTCCCACAGGAATCTTGCTCTGAACTTTCTTGACTAGTGTCGAAGTGGAGAGATATTCTTACACTAATCATGAACCTTTTCTTTGGCAAAAATAATGTTTTTTCACATATCCAGTGTACTGTGATGTCTCCTCACTTATATGATACCACTACCATGCCCTTTAGCTGAACGTGACTGAACATATTGGAAAGCGTTGACTCTGAGGTGATGTTAGGTGAAATAATTTTGTGAGCTCATCCTGTTACTTTCTTCATATGCATTTCACATTATTTAAGATAGGAACGGATATTTGAAAACATTCTGTTCATTAGATTACACATGCTGACCCAAATTATCTTTTTGTCATGGGAACATTTTTAAACACTTCTAAGAATTGCCTTTTGTTTTTCCTCCAGAAGAAACAGTTAAGAGAAGTATTAGCCTAGACTGCAGTCCTAAATTATTGCAAGAAAAATTCTCCACTGAAGTATGTTTAGAATTTGAACGGTAAAGACACACACAGTGCAGCGATCCTCCCTGTGCTATGTGTATATTTAGCAAAAACATTTTTGTTTCCCACACACAGACATCACTTCTCTCTCCAGCAGAATAAATGCAAAGGATCCGGTGGCTGTTCAGCAACTTGTGTTTCAAAACATCATTATTTATTAACATTTTCCATTTCATTATTTGCTTTTAGGTTCAAATTACATGAGGCCTACAGAAGATAAGAGCATATGAAATTATTTTCTCATCTAGATGTAGAGCAAACTTTCTTCTGAAACAAAAAACAATGATTTTGTTGCTTTTGTTTTATTTGAAAAAGATTGATGAGTGATTTGACAAATGTTATAGTTAGTGATTTAACAAATGTTAAATGATCCCATTAGCTATAAATGTCTTCTAATAAGCATGCAGCTACTATCTCTCTCCTCCATCGCTTCTGGTATTAGCAAATATAACATGTCGTTAGGGTTTGTTTTACCCAGCACACATCTTTCATTCAAAACCATCTGAGAAGTGACTTTGAAGACTAAAGAGGGGGCAGAGTACATTGGTGCTTAATCCAGAGAAGCTACCACTACTGTACTTGACTACGGTACTGAAAATCCTCTTCCTTCTGCCCCCATGTTTCTGCAACACTGTCTCCCAGGACCAGGCGAGGATTGGAGCAGGAGAAACAGAAGCAGATTACACACAGGCATAGTCTTTGCCTGCTTGTGCGCAGCTCGGGTGAGGGAGATACATAAGCCGAGAGGTTAGGGCGGAGCCTCTCTCTTGCTGCAACTGCCTCATCAGGTGCACACCTAGGAGTAGCTGAGAGGAACAGAACTCATGGACATGCCTTTTCCTAACTTGCAAATGTGCTTTTGACAACAAATAGTCAATTCCTCACAGTGGACATTCTTGCCTTACGATGTGGTGGAGTGTGACAGCTAGCTTTCAGCTGAAATGACTACATTTCTTAATAATGTGCCTCTCAGATAACATTTTAAGGAATCCGGCAAAGCCCATTTATATATAAGCTCTTGGCTTACCCATAAGTTTTTTTAGAACTGTATTATATTCGTGATATTCTGTGATACACTTTCAGTATTTTGAAAGGAGTCATGAAGACAAAATTGTATGGAATGTATCTCAGGATTTGGACAAATGTTTCTTTTAAGTAGACTGAACCTGTCAGTTTCTTTTATGGCCATGTGGTGGAACACAAGTCACCCAGTACCAACTTCTGAGACCAATTATCCAGGACAGATCAGGACTACCATAGCACTGTCACGGGCTGGCCAAGTCAGGGTGATGCAGAGGGATGGAATCCCTGCAGACCAAGACAACCCCACACCCCGTTCTCTCAAGTCAAGTACCGTGATGTCCAGTTAAAACTTCAAGATGTATCTGGGAGATACAGCCCTCATCCACCAGAATTCAGTGACACAAGTCTGGCTGGCATGTTCAACCACAATCAGGTCAGAAATAATAGATCCTTTCCCATTAGCTGATCTGGCATTCACCAATAGCACCTGAAGACTAGAGGGGTTTTCACCACTGAAAAACTAAAGAGACACCAATTTAGCCTTTTCTTCCATTACAAACATAGCCCTTCTTAAGACATTATTGGTCTTTGTTATTAAGAGAACAACTAAATATTTATGGCATTAATGAATGAATGAATCAATGTGTTACAGTCACAAACCAGAAATACGGACATATACGGTAATAGAAAACTGTAAATATAAATAGGTTAAAATTAAACTCTATAAGCTAAAACATAAGGTAAATAGCACAGATATAAAACAATTGAAATATGTGCGTTAGGTTAAAACCTTAACCACTAATTTAAAATATGCATGTTAAGACATTGGCCATTAGATTCATTCAGAGCTTATTTCCTTAGTTTTATATCAGCAGCACCAAATTTAGTCACTTTTAAGGTATTCTCTGGTTCCCTGTCCTCTATTAGATATTTTTAAGTAGGGGTTTCTTAAGTAGTGGTTAAGAAAAATTGAATTTGAACTTAACAGCTTTACAGTAGAGATTTCCCTCTATAGTTGTTCTGTACTGCTGCAAACTTGTGGTTCCCCCCCAAGCCACACTTGCGGAATGTTTGCTAAAGGCATATATAGCATTCTTTCCATCGGGAGAAGAAATAACTTTATCACAGAGACCTCCAATATAGTTGTCTCCACCTACCATTAAGACTTACCATTTTCTAAGCTTATTTTGTAATCTGTTTTAAGCCTGCTGCACATTCAAATTGTTCTGTTCTGTTAAGTTGCTCAGTATTCTTCCTTCTTGTTAATCTTTTCATTTTCTACCTGAAGTTTCTGTACTCTTTATACAAATGGTAACCATTTAAATCCTTTATTGTGGTTATTGTTTTTCTGTGCCCTTCCTGTGTGGTCTCATCAGTCTTTTGTTTTCAGTATCATTATGATCTGCTAATACAAACTGTAGCACCAATGGATTTAAGAAGTATGCTTTTGATTGGGAGGACGTTGGCATTTACACAATCTGTGACCTGCTTCCCAGAGGGAAAGCAATTTCCAAAGAGAAACAGCAAGGTAAATTAAAAGTGGGGCTGCCATACTTCCCAGACATTACCAGGATTTCAAAGGCAGAATTGACATGGGGGGCGGGGATTTCCTAAAGGCAGCACTTTGTCCTGGATCTTAGGCAATCAATCAAAAAATTGCAGGGTTTTGGGCATTCTTGTAAAAAAATCAACTCACTAACTTTGAGGTTTGTCTTAAAAAAGCTCACTTCTTGAAATATGGCAACCTTATCAAAAGACACTCATACTACCTGGTTTCAGGTAGCTCAGGCTCATTCTTTTGCACTTAGTTTGGAGCACAGGGAAGAGGGCCTACGCACACTTACCTTGTTTGAATCCTTATGCAGCAGACCAGCTTATGATTGAAATGTGCTGCTTCCCAAATATACAGCAATGTATTACATCATGAAGCAGGGGGTGCTAGAGGCCTTCAAACTGTATGGGAATCAGATTTAGGCTACTCAATTGAAAATCACAAATGGGAGGGTATCTGGACCACTCCCCTACTCAAAACCATCTCTACTCGCTAACAGGAGGCCTCACTCAAGGTCATCCCCCGAGGGCACTGGATGCCAGTCAGGATGGCAAAAAGCAATCCCTCCCTTTTCCCTTTATGTTGGAAGGGCTGCGGAAAGCTTGGTTCATTTATTCATGATTGGTGGGAATGCCCTTATGTTAAAAGCTTTTGGAAGAGAGCATTCTCCATTATATCCACAATTCCAGCCAACCCTTTTTTCCAAATCCTGCCTTAGCCCTAGTATCTTTGGACTTAGGCTCCACCCTGTGCCACAGTGAACTAGTAGGCTTCTTACTGACCTTAGCAAGAGCTCAGGAATGGAAGAACCAGACTGAAATACCCCTGAACATATTGGAAAATGCAGCAATGTCTGAGCGTTTCACCAGACTCAGGAACGCAATTAAAAGCATAATGAACAGAGACACCTTCCAAGAAACATGGACCCCTTTCTTTAACTATGTTAATGACCAAAATCAAGATCTTCTTATATCAACCTGCTCAACATTCTCAGTGGAGAGGTTATGCCAAGTACAGTAGTACCTCCGGTGATGTAACCCTCTGGTTACGTAAACTTCAGGATGTGAAAGCTGCAAACCCGGAAGTATTTGACTGGGTTTTGCCCTGCGAACATACACAGAAGCGGTCCTCAGGTTGCGGAAACCTCGGACCTCTGGAACAGATCCCGTATGCAACCAGAGGTACTGCTGTAATATGTTTGAATGTTGAACGTATAAGTGTATGTCTAGAAACAATGGATAAAACAAGCACCATTAGTTATACTGCTGGATAAGTGTTTAATGGTTATTATATTTGTATTCGTATGGAACCAATAACAATTTGTTTTTTTGCAAAAAAAGATGTATGGTTTTGCTTACTGAATTGCTCAGCTAGCGGTAATTCAATTTAGGCTACTCTTCAGGAATATGACCTTTTCCTTGTTTTTCCCTAGAGCAACTAGACTTTCAAAATTCCTGTACTGTTTATGTCATCCAACGCTTTTCTTTTGATGATGTGAATTTGAGATTTTATAGCCCCATATATTCTAAGTGGGGCTGAAAAGCCAGAGGCCTTCATACAGTTGTATTCCTCAAAGAGGGATGAGAAATCAGGCACCATTCCAGAAACAACAACTGCTACTCAAAGTCATTGCTACTTTGAACGTGACATTGTGGAATATATACCACTTCAAAACAGCCCATTAGACTGCATCTTTACATATGTCTAACACGGCCAGTTTTAAAACTGGAAATGCGAAGGTGCTGAAACTATGTCTTCACCATCTGATTTTCCATGTGATTTTTATAAGAAACTGCATCAACAGCTTGTGTAGTCCACACTTTCTTCTGTTTCACCTCCCAATCAATAATCTACTTAGGGATTTCCTGATATGAAATGCAGTTTGCTTTGACAAACATATTGCATTATCCTTTTATCCTTCAATACATCAGAATGTTCCCCACTCTAATTGTTGGAGGAGGGGTTCTGAGACTGCAAATTGTGTGCCAGACTATTAGGCTGCGGCACCAACATTGTCTACTCAGAAGTAAGTCCAATGGAATTCAATGGTGCTTACTCTCAGGTAAATGGGGGTTAGAATTACCACCTCATTTAGATTAATGGGGGGGGGGGTTGAGGGAGGAGAGAATTCATGGTTTTTCTTGTATTAATTGAATACTGTTTAGCATATTGCCTAGATTTTTTTATTATGACTTAAACAAAACACAAAAATGACATGAGGAAGAAAAATGAAGGAGGACAGCCCATAAACTCGAGGGGAGGAATCATCCATGTACTGGAAGCACACAAAGAACAGCACAAAGAACACAGAAAGAAAAAATAAAGAGCACAAACTGAACTAAGGTACTACTCAGAATATACAGCTGTACCCTTCAAACCAGGCTATGGAGTCTTAACAGATTCAAGATGTACAGGTTCCACTTGGCATGATTTTCCTGAAGATTTGACTGTTGTCTCTTGCTCTTTGGATGTGCATTTGTCACATTTGTGGACTTCAGACTTCATACACCCACCCAGCTTTGGAGTGATACCCACGTGGTAGAAACACAGAAGTGCAGCCCCCACCCCCAGTAAGCAATAAACAGATTTGTAGCACAAGGACGTTGTATGTATGACTATAGGTCCATTACATGAAATAGTTGCCATTCAAAAGAAAGGAAGAGATGCGCAAATTTGGTTTATGTGCATATCGTTGTGATGTGTGTGTGCAGGATGTGTAGGCTTTGTGCTCCCATCCCTCTACTACAGAAAAAGGATTGACAGGCACAGTGAATGTATGAAATGGCTGAGAGTATGGGGGATTCAGTGCCAGGTTTTGGGTGAGCCTTGGGTGAGATGCTCTTCGTAGGCTTCCTTCCCTAACTGGACACACCACCTTCTTTCTGCTCACTGCCCTTAAACCTCCCTCAGCACCACCTCCCAGAAAGAGAGCTTGTGGGTGTTTGTGCTCTGCTTTGCTCTTTTCACTACTTCCTGAGAGGACAAGTAAACAGGTGACAGTGGCCAGGAGCCTCCAGGGGCCAGCAGTTGCCCATTGATGGGTCTGTGGGCCTTTGCAGCTACTTTTGCAGGTACCAAAAGCCCTTGACATCTACCCAAGTGTTATTTTTATATTTGTGGTGTTTCCACGATGCAACAGAAACAGGAAGTCTACAACCATTCCTGGGCATAACAAAGCTACTGGAAATTGATGAATTGTTCAGTTTAACATTAAAATATCATCAGAATACTGGGAATAGTACATCAAAGAGTCAGCAACCAAAGTTTCAGCCCCATGGAAAAGAAGAGTATTTCTGTGGGTGGCATTCACTGTTTTAATTGCAGGCATTACTGTGGATTTCACCCATCAAATCAGACAAAGGCACCCTAACCACAAAATCATTATGTATTCCTCATTGCATGCCAGCTTCAGTAAGACTAAAAGAAAGCTATACAGAAATCCTTCACTGAGAAAGCAATAATGTGCTTTTACCGGCAGAAGGAGGAAGAGTCTTAGTTCAGCTATCTTCAATTTATTAGATAATGCTCTGTGACAATGAAGGACAAAGACAATTCACTATGTGCCTGACAATTGATCGTTTCTATGTAAAGCCAAATTACAAATTGCCAGCCTCCCATATTAAAGGATCAAAAAGATTAGTATAAAACATATTTGGAAAGAAAACTATATATCCATATCAAAATGCAGATTAATAATAGATAAATTTGATTTTCACAGATGAAAGTACCATGAGAAATCAAGTTTTTATAATAGACAATCATATTAAGCATTTGTGCCACATAAAGTGCTCACAATTGAATAAAAATATTGATCAGGATTTTTTTGTGGGGGGAGGACTCCAATGCATAGGGCATCTGTCAAAGTTTCAAGGGCCCAGTGAAAATGTGCCACAGCAGGCACCTTTAATTCTGTATTTACATACGGAAAAATTGATCCATTTTAAACATTTGGGTGCAAAGAAGGAAAGTTAAAAGAATACCACTGCACTGATGTCCAGTTATCTTTTCCCTCATCATGTCTTGGCTTTAGTTTGGCCAACCACTTGCATGCTTTATAAAAATCTATCTCATTCAGGACCTCATGTAGACAGTTGCCAGACAGAGGCACCTGGGGAGCCTAGAAGCAGGTCTGGAAGGCAATGTTGTTGTTGTTTCTTCCCAGCAATTGACAGTGAGTGATTCTGAAGGTTTATTTAGCTATTGTGGTTGATAGCCAAGGGGAAATGAAAGCTATCGTCCACTAAATGTCTCATTAACCTTTCTTAAAGAAACCCATCTGAATTAGCTATTATCTTATGATAGCAGATCCCTTACTATGGCTTGAGTGAAGTATTAGTCAATGTCTCTGAGTGACCCCAATTTTTACTACTGGGGGAAAAGAAATATCTTTCTATCCACTTTCTTAAAAGCACTTATTTATAAGTCTCATGTGTGTGTGTGTAACCTAAAAAGGACCAAACTTTTTAATCTTTCCTTATAAGGAAGGATCTCCACTTATGTTCATATTAATTTTTGATACTCTTTTCCATACCCTTTTTAGTTACACAATATATACGTTTTGCAGTGGGGCAACTGGAACTCTACACATTGTATATTCTAAACATGATAGATTAACAAAATTGAATTATGGTACTTGATGTTGTGTTTACTTTTTACTTCCTCACTGCTTGAATATTCAGTCACCTGTTAACAATGCACTCAAAGTAGTTGTGTTTGTGTGTGTTGTTTCTGTCCCAAGATCTCTCTCTTTGTATGGGAATCCCATTTGCCACATGGAGTTTGTTGCCCACCCACCGAGGCTTGGAGAGGTTCCTTTGGAAGTCTTTATAGTGTGCTTGGAATTTCACCATCTGAAAACATGTGATTTTGGCACTTGGGTTTTTCAGGTTGTTTCTACTCCCCCATCTGAATCAGCCTAGCCACCATTGGTTCGCTTCTGCCCGATCCCATCTGCTGATTGGCCCTTTCTTGCCTCCCTGTAGAATGGCTGACCATACATCTTTTACTTCCTGCTATCACAGTTACTGAACAGTAATAGAATGTGCATCCAGACACTCCTCGTCATCTGCTGTGCCAAAGTGGCATGGAAGCCAATATTCCAGCAAGAACAGAAATTAACAAAAATAGGTGAAACAGACAGACCAATAAAGTCCAGCATTTCAATACATCTTAAAGAAAATATGACTTCTCATCAGTCTTGACTTAGACAAAGTTATAATTTCCCTGGACACTGAACCTTGTGACATGCTGTGGCATCCATCTGTCTCGAGAGACAATGGTGAAGTCAAACGGTTGTGATAGAGGCACTGAAGTGACCTGCCCGGGGCGCAAACCTGGGCAGTGTGTATGGTGGTCCTAGGCTGACCAGACAAGACCTCCCTTTCAGCCTCACTGATGTGGTCCAAAGGAAAGCAGTTGGCACCAGCTTGGCTGCAGGAGTTGCCAGAAGGAGGTGTACAAGGCACCCTCAAACCATCTTAGGGACTCCACTCTGGATCCGTGTAGGGTTTACTCCTGAGTCTTTTCTTCTCCCAAAGATATCCTGCAAGGCAGTGGAAGTTTCAGATCAGAATCTTCCTTCTCCTAGATGGGCTACCTTCTCGGGTTGACAAGCCTCATCTGCCTCTCACTTCCCTCTACAATGCATGCAAAAACCACCTTTTTGACCATTGGATCCACTACTGGTCTCATCCACTCAATCCACAAGAGCCTGTCTGTATATGCAGGGGAAGTCCCTAGCTCACCAACGGTTTGAGACCCATCAGCTTCCCTCACCTGATTTAGCTGGCCACTCAAAACCATTTCGCAGGGTGTGGCTACTGTTGCTCTGTGGAAACTTGTGACAAAGTTTTTAAAAATACATACAGTATTTAAAGAATCCTTATCATTTTATGATTAGCAAGCAGATTTTGCTTGTAAGTGTAACAAGGACTGGATTCCTGTGTCATTTCCCTTGAGTCAGAGACAGGTATACAACCCTAAATGAATTGCACAAAAATCAGCTGTTGCAGATGTGGTTAGGGAAAGACAACCACCTCATTCTTTTGATTGTAAATGGTTTTAACTGATTTTAATATTGTATTTTTATATTGTTGTAATCCGATTTTGGGGTCCTTCTGGTGAAGGGTGGGTAAGAAATCAAATGAGCAACAGTGATTTTAAAAACCTGAATAAATTAGCCAAAGAACATAGCTTTGAAACATATAAGACTTCCAATCTTGATAAATAGGGCTGGTTAGTTAGTTAGTTAGTTAACTTTCTAGCCAAGCCAAAACCTTAGGGCAGGCGATAACATGTTAAACTGTTAATATTGCCAAATAAAATCCACTTAAAACAGATAAACCATATCAAAAATAGAAAAGAAGTAGGTTATCAGCCAATCTCATATGGGGATAGGTTAAGTGCAAAATGAGATTTGGATTTGTCCACAAAGAAAGATTAGGACTAATTATATGTCTAGTGTCAAAGCTCTTTCTTACTGTCTTTCACAATTGTGGGATAAACACATAAAAATGCCAGCAATCCAGATATGAGTCAAGTGAGTCTTCTTTGAGATCTAACAGAATCACTATACCTTTCATCAACAACACAGAGAAACACCAAAATGCCTCAGCTAAATTTGGTGAGACATCAGAGGTGTTTTCCCTGGTCGCAAAACATACCTGCCCAAAGCCTCATACTTGTTCAGGGACTGGGCAGAGGAGGAATGGTGGAGACCGCCTACCCAGCTTGACCCTTCCAGAGAAGAGGAAGAGAGTTTAGATTTACAACAGGGGTTTGAGGGGGGGTCACAGCTCAGAGGCAGATGAAGGGGAAAGCTGGGAAATAATGGGAGAGGAGGAGGAAGCACCTATACACCTAACTGTGAAGACATGTTAATATATTAAATGTTAATAAACTCAATGGTGTAACGTTGGAAAATGTCGATTACTTCTCCTACCTAGGCAGTTATCTTTCCACAAGGGCCAACATTGATGCCGAAATCCAGCACTGCCTGAGCTCTGAGAGTGCGGCTTTCTCCCGATTGAAGTGCAGAGTGTTTGAGGACCGGGACAGGGAAACCAAAATGCTTGTTTAAAAAGCTACTGTACTACCAACCTTACTATATGCTTGTGAAACATGGACCACTTATCTCCAACTCCTCGAAAGATTCCATCAACAGTGTCTCCGAAAAATTTTGCATATCACTTGGGAAGACAGGCAAACTATCAGCGTACTGGAAGAAGCAAAGATCACCAGTTGATTCTTCAACATCAACTTCTTCGGACTGGTCATGTTGTGCAGATGCCTGATGATTGTCTTCTAAAGCAACTACTCTATTCTGAACTTAAAAATGGAAAGCATAATGCTGGTGGTCAACAAAAGAGGTTTAAAGACTGTCTCAAGGCAAATCTAAAAAAAATGTAGTTTAAACACTGACAACTGGGAAACACTGGCCTGCGAGCGCTCCAGTTGGAGAACAGCCTTGACCAAAGGTGTCATGGGCTTTGAAGACACTCGAACTGAGGACGCAAGGGAGAAATATGCTAAGAGGAAGGCACACTTGGCAAATCCACACTGTGATTAACTCCCGCCCGGAAACCAATGTCCCCCCTGTGGAAGGACATGTGGATCCAGAATTGGTCTCCACAGTCACTTACGGACACATTGTTAAAACCATGTTTGTGGAAGACAATCTTACTTGGCTAGGAGTGATCGCCAAAGAAGAAGAGACTAAACTGGAATGTAGCTGGAGAATATTTTTATTTTTACCTGTATCCTGCAGGACTTCATGAGAATTCAGACAGGCGGCTTGCGTCCTTGGCTACAACGATGCAGATGGCTAGAGGCATTGTACTGTCATTAGTTATTTCAAGCAAAAAACTTGTCCCCACATAATGGAAAGAGATGAGACTATCCTTGACAATGAAGACAAAGCTCAGAAAATAATGGCGAAAGAAAAAGAACAAGTACACAGAGAGAAACCCCTCATTTGCAGGTCTGGGCATTCAAAATTGTGCTCCTTCATTTTTGGAGGAACAATTAACACACTTGGCAATGACATGACATAAAACATTCAATACAAGCCAATGGCACTATTGCAGTCTCCATCCCAGGAGCGAAATGTTAGTGCTTCCTGGAGTGAACTGGCTTCTTAAAACGAGCACTTTAAGTTACTGATTGTGATGCTGAGAAATCAGCAATGGCAGTACTAGCAAAAACAAAATCACTTGACGGTAAGGTTGGATAATGGCTGCCTGGTTCTTCTAGGAAAGTCTGGTGTCTGGAAAGGTCCTCAGGCTCTGTTTATACACCATGGTCCTTTGGACAAATGAAGCCTAAGGCATTTCTCTGGGTGGGTGCATTAAGTATGTAATTTAAGAATAAGCTCAGGAGGCTTGACAAAGTGTTCTGCAATGTATTTACAGTGTTATGATTACACCTCTGGTTTATTAATGAGTTCTCTGTGTATTTTCTGTCTTGGCTGATAGAAAGGAAGTAAGCTATATAGCACAGAATATAAACTTCCAGGACCATAAAATGTGAAATGTGTAATTTATGGAGTGTTATGACATCTGATTTCTTTATTTTTATTTTCTATTCTGAGGTTTAAGGATAGGTGAGGCTATAAATATAACATAAATTAATACTTTAAAAAATGTCAGCAAAACTTTTTTCACATTCCAGTGAATGTGGCTCAGGAGCAAATAAATATTAAAACTATTATTTGCTTCATCATTAGCTTTGAATTGACCAGTCTACAAAGATACAAGGGCCATTTTGGTTGGCCCCTCCTGCATGCAGCCCATCTACGAAACAGCTGGGGGGGCTGCTGGGGGGGCAGCAGCAGGAATACCATATATGCAGATAGAAAGGAACAAGTAACAGGACAGCAATAGAGGATGGGACTGGCCCTATAGATTTGTTGGTGTTGGTGTTGTTTGTAGGAATAAAATGTGATCTTGTTGACTTACAACCCCTCAAAAAAAGTAGTGAATTTTGCATAGGAACTGCATGAAACATAGAAAGGCAGACAGAAACTGTTCTGCAAGCTCCAGACATCTGCAAAGGGACCCCAGACCATTAGGTCCAGTCGTGACTGACTCTGGGGTTGCGGCGCTCATCTCACTTTACTGGCCGAGGGAGCCGGCGTACAGCTTCCGGATCATGTGGCCAGCAGGACTAAGCCGCTTCTGGCGAACCAGAGCAGTGCACGGAAACACCGTTTACCTTCCCGCCAGAGCGGTACCTATTTATGTACTTGTACTTTGACGTGCTTTCGAACTGCTAGGTTGGCAGGAGCAGGGACCGAGCAGCGGGAGCTCACCCCGTCGCAAGGATTCGAACCGCCGACCTTCTGATCAGCAAGTCCTAGGTTCTGTGGTTTAACCCACAGCACCACCCGCATCCCTTTTACATTTTAAATACAACTAAATAACCCTTTAATACTGAATATGCAACAAAAAAGATTAATTTTGTCAAATTCTACATTCCCAGAGTCCTTCTAATTTAAAATATTTTGAAAAAATCAGATTCACTGCAGAGGCCTGGGTTTTTTTTTTTTTTTTAAATGTAATATAATGACCATCCCTAAAAACCCAGAGGAGCAGTAGCAGGGTATTACTTCATACTTTATACAAAGCAAGCAAGCAAAGTAAGCAAACAAGAAATAATAATAATAATAATAATAATAATAATAATAATAATAATAATAATAATTGTATGTTGGTTTGTTGCCAGCTTCACTGCAGACCTGAAATACATTTCCTGTTTTCTAATAAAATAGCAGCATGCTTCATACTCTGAAGTACTTCAATGGAAAACCCTCCAGGACAACAGTTTTGAAGCAGGGAAAGCTCAAAGCAGGGGAATTGAACTTCTTCTATTGTTCAATACAAAATTTGCCTTTTAATATGTCTTTTAAGTCTATTTCTGCTCAGGCACGGATACTTGACTTCTAACCCTGATACAACATCCAATCTTACTTGGAACTAATTTCCGACAAAAGCATGGTCAGGCAGGATGTACTCTATATGATTGTGTTCTTGCTCTGAAGCGACACCCCCCCCCAAAAAAAACTGTTTTTGTAATGTCTTATTTCTTGCCTTTGTGAAGTTGGTCAGAAAATGCTATTATCTAGCACAGAGTGAGTGCATTCTGACATTCTTGAGAGTATGCTGGAAATGGAACTCTAAGTTTAAAGGAAGAAAGATCTTAAACCAAAATGCACTTCTTCAAGGATAATACTGTATGTTGAGATAACAACTACCATTCATGCAGAGTACTGGGAAGAAAAAGGACAGCTGTGTATTTTTCTTACATTCCTCGGCAATCATGCCTACAAGCACTGAATTGCCCAGTTCACATGCTACTTTAAACGCTAGTTAAGCTTAACGAAGGTTTAAAGGTGAACACACAATGCATTGGTGCATGGGGAGAAAATCATGGATGTTTCATGCCTCCTCCACGCCTAATGCTGGTACCCTAACAGGAGCGAAGATGTGGTTTGGCTTATCATCTGAACTTGGGCAATAAGCCATGAACAAACCTTGATTCCAGCTTATGATCTATTTGGAGAGACACAACCCATGCTTCAGATGTGGTGCTTTAGGTGGAATTCATTCACATTCAGGTGGAACAAGTTGACTGGGAGGTCTTGTGCAAAGAAATAAGGAAAGTGGTAGGAAAATGTGCTGGGAAGTGTGGGCTAACATTTGCTTTGATTCAATGGGCCATTTAACCTCCCTGCAAACAAATCGGAATGAATGCTCAGTAAACAGGTAGTCTTGAAATGCCCCTAGGCTGCAGACACTTACTCACCAATGAATGGAAGGACTGGAATGGCATCTCCATTTGAATTCAGAAGGCAGGTCTGTATGAGTCACTTTGTCCCCACCCCAAGCTGCATCTGACACTGACTGCAAAAGAGTTGTTTGGTGCCAGCAAAGCCCCAAGCGTACAGAGGGTGACCCATCACTCTGGGAGAGAAAGAACTCTGTATATTGTACATTTCTGAAGAAAAATAAACTCTTGGCACTATTTCCCCAATTAATTTAAATATATCTCCAGATCTTTTGGTATTTTTACTTCACAATATTTTCCTTGGCTGATTATGGAAGACATATGGGAGGGACTCAATATGAAGCTTTGTTCTACTTTAGAATAAAATAATAAACAAGATATGTTTGTTTGAGATGGCATTATTCTCCTTGACTTTCTGGTCTTTAATCCCTCAGAGATTATCACTATATTGGGGTTATTTAGTTGCACAGAAGATGCTACAAAAATGCAATATTGGCAAATGCCAAAATGAAGTGAGCATTTCCAAGCCATAGGTTTCATATTGGGTTCTTCCTGCATGTATTCTATAATCAGCAAAGCAAAATATTGCAATCTAAAATATCAAAAGTTCTGGAGAATTGTTTATTACAAAGAACGGCTCTGGAATATAAGAATCTATTTTCTTGAAACATACACAGCTACATGTGCTAACTTGGGGAGTTTTTATCTCACTTGCAGGTAAGTGTTCATATGATTTCGGCCTTAATAAGATATGTTCATAACTATGCAAGTTTGGCACCATGGATGGGTGGAATGGATGGAATGAAAGCAACAGATCTGCCATCACTCCAGGAGCCCAGTATTTGACCCCAAGCACACTATCAGGGTGCATGTCTGTTGTGTCCTCCTAATGCAGTCCTGCAACATCATAAAGCATCGCAGAGTTGACAGGGCAGCACGAGTGTGCCCTTTGGGCGTATGCCTGTTGTGCCTGCCAAGGGCTGCGGGTGGCTGGGAGCACAGCATGGACCCACTAGGCTCTGGTGGGCTGCAGAGGGTCAATCCAGCAGCATCAGCAGCAAGGGCTGGGCGCGGACTCTGTTCACCCTCTGTGCCCCCCCCAGGGCATGCACACCACCCCAAGGCACGCGCTCACCCACCCCAGGCATCAGCAGGGCATGTTACGCTGCTGCTCTCGCCAGTTCTCCTTCAGCAAATTGGGCATTTTTCAAAATTCCCTGTCAATAGAAAGTCTGTGTTTATCCCTTACCCAATAACTGCATATAGAAGGGCCCCCTACACTGAATGCAAGGTCTGTTGCAAGGAATAATCAGAAGTCTTACCTGTGTGGTTCCAATTATTCCTTGGCAGTGGGCCTAGCATTCAGCACTGGTCAAATTTAGCTCCAAATGCCAGCACCACAATCTTCAATAGGGATTGGCTCCACTTTGGGTGCTGAATTTAAACAGCACTGAATGAAAGCCTCACTGCCAAGGAAGAATTGGGGGTCCATTTGTGCCTTCCAAGTTATTGTGCCCTCCTAGTCCGTGGCCAGCTGTGCCTGTGGCAGATAGGCCTTTTCTGTCCTGCAGCTGGTGTCACTTGCTCTCAAGTGAGTGGCAGATATGCAGGCATGGCCAAAAACAGCTGAATTGGCAGGCCATGGTTCTCACCTTGAGGGAGATACATTAATATCAATTTTAAAACCATTTTTAGATTATCCTTTATGGTCAGGTTGTAGACTGGTTTTTCAGTGCCACTGATGACCTCAGTTCAGCAAATGCCTTTTGAAATGGGAGCATTTCTTAAAAACAGCAAGCAAAGTAACTCATTGTGCTCTCGTCCTGCTGGCTCTTTTCCGTGCCTTTTGAAATCTAGAGCTAATATAATGTATTTACAAATAATAATCTTTCTTTCCAATACTAAACCTTGCAATCTGGATGTAAGCAGAAGGTGGGTGGTCAATACTATGAGCAATGTTGATTATTCGTGATTCATTACAGCTGAAGATCTCATCCAGCACCACTGCTCCCACACACCAGGGGGGTCTTGCTCATGATAATGGCAGGTATGTTGCTAGGTGTTTAAGAAGGGCACTGGATTGTCATTTGGATAAAAGTGAGTAGCAGGGAACAAAGAGAACTAGGGATGCTTACTATAGGGTTTCTGTCCTCTGAAGT
Organism: Podarcis muralis; assembly: GCF_964188315.1. Taxonomy (NCBI): domain Eukaryota; kingdom Metazoa; phylum Chordata; class Lepidosauria; order Squamata; family Lacertidae; genus Podarcis; species Podarcis muralis. Next base: position 119,109,814 of record NC_135657.1, on the reverse strand, counting down.
GGATATCTGTTTTGAAGGGGACACAGGTCAACACAGTGAGACCCACCTCTCTGTTCGGACACCTGGCACAAAAGCAGCCAACTCCTATTTTAGAGCCAGTATGTTTTTCATTTCATGGCTACAGCCTGGTGATAAAATGTGTGTTGACTTCCCCTTTTTAAAAAAGCAAAAACACACAAATAAAAAAACTGACATGGCTGTGTTTTTACTGTTACTCCTGTCACTCTTCCATCTAGTCAAAACAAGTGAACAAGGCTCTCTTGAGAACCATAATGTCTTCCTCCCTCCCCCTATCTGTAATTAAATATAATCCAGATGACAGCATTTCAGTATTGTTTTATGAACAGAAGAAAAACATCCCCAGCAAGCTATAGAATGCTGGTGTTAAGAAATGACATCATTTGGCCACTGAAATATCACACACACACACACACACACACACACACACACAAATCTGATTGTCACAATTTCAGCACAGTACTGGAGTGCATAGTACAGTGAAATATTGCACAGCCAAGCCCTTAATCAGCTTGAGTTTGGATCCCTGTGCTCTGCAATATCCTAATCTTTGTTTCCTAGATTCCTAAAGGAGACTGTATACCATGATATAGTTAACAGCTGATTTAAGAAGCAGCTGATTTAAGAAGCAGTGCTGATTTAAGAAGCTGATTTAAGAAGCAGCTTCATCTAAGCTTCCACAGCTAGTTCAATGCTGAGTTTTAGATGACACCTGGAGTTGGAGGAACTCCAGGTTTCCATAGCAGGAGCCAGCAGGGACTGAGTATTAAGAGAGAGCAGCTGAATGCCAGGCTGGTTCTGGATACAAGTTCACATACATATGCAAGGAGTCAGGGGCTACAAAAGCCTACAATTCTCAAACCATTTATACCAGTGGCACCTACCCATCTTTGGCATAATTGTGCTACGTGATTCTGTGGTGTGCACTATAGTAGTCTATGCGCCCCCTCACTCACCATTGGCTTACTTCAGGTTTTTTTTGTAGCCTACTAAGCCAGGAACAGGCAGCGGCTACACTGTAGGGAGAAGAGGCAGATGTACACCTTGTGATAGATCCATTCTTTGACCCAAGTTATACAGGGCTGATCAATGCAGATGGTGACAGCAGTCACGAAATTAAAAGACGCCTGCTCCTTGGGAGAAAGGCGATGGCAAACCTAGACAGCATCTTAAAAAGCAGAGACATCTCTTTGCCGACAAAGGTCCATATAGTTAAAGCCATGGTTTTCCCAGTAGTGATGTATGGAAGTGAGAGCTGGACCATAAAGAAGGCTGATCGCCGAAGAATTGATGCTTTTGAATTATGGTGCTGGAGGAGACTCTTGAGAGTCCCATGGACTGCAAGAAGATCAAACGTATCCATTCTTAAGGAAATCAGCCCTGAGTGCTCACTGGAAGGACAGATCGTGAAGCTGAGGCTCCAGTACTTTGGCCACCTCATGAGAAGAGAAGACTCCCTGGAAAAGACCCTGATGCTGGGAAAGATGGAGGGCACAAGGAGAAGGGGACGACAGAGGACAAGATGGTTGGACAGTGTTCTTGAAGCTACAAACATGAGTCTGACCAAACTGCGGGAGGCAGTGGAAGACAGGAGTGCCTGGCGTGCTCTGGTCCAGGGGGTCACGAAGAGTCGGACGCGACTAAATGACTAAACAACAACATACAGGGCTGCCTTCAGCTGTCTTCTAAAGGTTGTATGGTTACTTATCTCCTTGGCTCAGGGGTCACATAGCTCCATACCCTCCAACATTTCTCCAATGAAAATAGGGATGTCCTAAGGAAAAGCAGGATATTCCAGAATCAAATCTGAAACTGGGATGGCTTCTGTAAATCTGGGAAAATAGGAACACTTAGAGGGTCTGACATTCTTCTGTCATTTGTCCACTGGAATTGTGAACATTAGACCATCCAAATGAAGTTCCACATCATTTTTTCTCCAGTCCAATACTTACTTTCAGCAGATGTGCTTGCAGTAAGCTGGACTCTCAAAGAAAAAGCATTACATGGTCAGAAATTCAGCCAAGTGTTTCCTTCCATGTGGGGAATTGCTCCTTCTTCTGATACAGTAACATGGTCAGGGAAAACAAACATAAACCTTGGCAACATATAAGTTAGTTTCATCTAACATGTGGGGAGGAGAGTATAAAAACCCAATGCCTTCCAATTTATGGAGTATCTTTGTTTTCATTTGTTCATTTTTAAACCATAACAAAATGCAAGAAGCATATAAGATCTAGTGTATACAGAGATGGCTGACACAGAAGAATGTAAATATTTCCATGGGCTCACTTATTAAAAAGCCTTCCCATGTATGGAAGCTTAAGTAGAACAGAATGTTGCTCTCCTATAACAAACAAAACATGATGGAAGGCAGAATCCAGAAATGATTCTTCAATCTTGAAACAGAATGTTTTGCTCTGTTCATCTTAAGAGGCTCAACAACCTGTTAAATAATGAAAGGCACCTGGAATTGATAATATGCTGGCTGTGCACAAAGATGTGATTCCAGGCAAGAAGAAGGTGCTCTCTTGAGGAGCAGGAGTCATCACCAGTGACCACCAATGGTTGTGGAGCAACTGAAGGCAGTAATGTGACAATTTGGGCCCTGGAAACAAACGACCTACAAGAGACTAAGGCCTGAGTCCTGCTCTCAGATTCTGAGGCTGGAGATAGTGGTTGAGAGAGGCATTCCTTCCATTGTGCAACATCTTCTGCCTCTGTGATGTGTCAAACAAGCTTAGCAGGTTTTTGAAACAGTACAAGAAACCACAAGTCTTGCTTACCACAGGTGGAAGTGTGATTAGTTTATTGCCACCTGCAATACAGTCTCTCCAAGTATTTTCCTGATTTAAAGAAGCTGTCCCGGTTTCTGATTTGATCCCAGATTGTCCCGCTTTTCCTTAGGATGTTCCTATTTTCATTGGAGAAATGTTGGAGGGTATGGAGTTATCTGACCCCTGAGGCATCTAAAGGCAATCCTGTATAGGGAAGGGTTTTTTTTAAAAAAATGTTTGATGTTTTATTATGTTTTTATATACATTGGAAGCTGGCCAGAAAAGTGGGGCAACCCAGTAAGATGTATGGGGTATAAATAGTAAACTACAGTATTATGGAATGGGACGTTCCTATTTCCTTCAGAGAAATGTTGGAGGGTAGTCCAGCCAGATGGGCAGGGTAACAACAACAACAACAACAACAACAACAAGTATAATTTTTGAAGGATAGCTGCATTTCAGTTCATGTATTGTTTCTGATATTGAAAATTAGGTACATTCAAATTAAAATGTGAACCAAAATAAATTACTCCCCCAACCAGCACAGCTGTGCTGGCTGGGGCTGATGAGAGTTGGAGTCCAAAACATCTGGAGGGCACCAGGTTGGCCATAGTCTGATGTAAACCATGTTTCCAAATCCAAATTCTTGGAAACAATCATGAACACACTGACAAGGTATGATAAGTCAAACGAAGGAGCGCTGAGATTACAAGCAGAGTACTAATTCACTGAGAAGTTATCCATGTACTGTTGGGGAAGAACCATTAACTGTATTTGACTTTAAATTATATTTATTTATTTATTGTATTTTGCTGCTGCTGCTGCTGCTGCTGTTAAGAAGCATTCCCTGCAAGAGTTATTTTAAACCAGTTGCTCTTCTTAATTCCTTGGACAAGTCTGACTGTTTCCTCCAAGGCACTTTCTAGGCATCATTACACGTGGCCAAACAATGGAAGCTTTTAGAAGCAGGGTGATGCCGTGGCCTCTAACTAATTGGCATGAGACTCAGGCTTGCTTGCCCAACTGCACTGCCTTCTCTTTTGTTTCCATTTTGATGGCACACTAACTTATTCCCTGCTCCTTGCTGTTTATTACTTGATTTCTAATTTTCTGTCAGCAACAAACACTTTCCCCATGTTTCCCATTTGGCATATATAGCCTTGTAAAACATATTGTATATTTTAATCAGCCCCATGTTGACACGGTGATGGATTTCACAAGCTAAGTCGGAGCAGACTTAATTAAAGCATGGACAGGAGACCTTTAAAAAGCATGGTAAATCAGTGTTTGACAGGTTTTCGTTCTGAACTGGACTAAGAAAGCTTGAGCAAATTCTTATAATTTCAGCTTTGCTTTGCTAAGTTGATGGGCACAGTTCTTTACATTTTAATTTCAGAGAGGTAAGAATAACCACGGTGATGGTGATTCACAAAGCAATCAAAACCAGAATATTATGTTTTATCTGACTGAATACCAGGGACTAGAGAACAACTTGGGGAACATACTAAAGAGATCACGTAATATAGTTATCCCTCAGTCCCACTAACTAGCTGCCATATTTTTAAGAGTGGAGTTTGTGAAAGTCTCTTTCTCCACTGGCACCTCGCTTGGCTTTTGCCAGATGCTGTGAGGCTTATAATAATAATTTAAAAATAATTGTATTATTAGCACCCACCCATCTGACTGGGTTGTCCCAGCCACTCTGGGAGGCTTCAGTTTCTCAGAGCCCAGCATGGAAACACTGCAAGCTACAAAGAGAGAGAAAAGAAATCTCTTTCCTCGGTGGAGGTGGGGAGGAGAAGCTGGTAGACCAGATGAGGAACCATCATGGACCACATCTGGTCCCTCATCCCTGGTCAAAAGAATTTTAGAATATCGGTTATACTTTTGCTTTGCTTCACAGGATTATAGTTTTTCCCACCATGCTGTGTATGCTCAAGTAGCTGAGAAACCAGACTGCAATCTTAAAATATTGTGAAAGACTCACTTAACCATACATTGGCTTGATGGCCTCTGCTTGGCCAAAAGATAAGGCATACATTTAATGACTATATTTTCTTACAATGTTGGGAGGAAGAATGCCCCACCTGCCCCATGATCCTGTGCCTACCGCTCTCAAACTCTATGCCTTCCCTTCAGGAATCCCACGTTTTTAAAGAAAAGGCCCATCTAACAGTTTGAGAACCGTGGATTTCAGAGCATTTAAAAAGCAGATAATGTCTTGTCGGAAAGTGCATGCATCTGTTGTGAAGGGAAGCAGAATTTTCTGCTCTTTATTCAGCTCGTAGTAGCAATGAATGAAACTTTCCCCCAAACGTCTAGCTATATATACATTACTTACACAATGGTCCCCGTGTGATTGGCTAATTCCGGGCTGCTCCTGTAGGCCAATCAGGTTGTGGATTCACTTCCTCCAGAAGCCTGATTGGCTGCTCCTGCAGGTCAATCAGGTCGCTGATTCACTTCCACCTGGAGCTGGATTGGGTGGCTCCTGCGGACCAATCAGACTGCTGCATTCTGGATCCTATTGTTCTAGGATTCAGCTCAGTACATAACACCATGCGTCTCCTGTTTCCCTTCATAACAACCCTAAGAGGATAGTTTGGCTGAGAAATGATAGCAGGCCAGTTTTCCAGTAAGCTTTATTGTCTAGCAGGGATTTGAACCTGAAACTCTCAGGTTATTTCAAGGGCAGCTGGAATGGTACAACTAAATGCCAGTCTGTTGCTTGTGGAATGGTAAATCAGGGAGAAAGTTAGAACTTGTCCCTGTAGTTGATTCTGAAAAAAGGGAACACTGAAATTGCTCCCAACATTTGAACACAAGTGTGAGGAAAATCTCTTCTGCCTCCCTCAGAAAACCCATCATAGCTAAATTGTACCTAAGGCATTCATGGCTTTCTGTAGCATTCACCACTGATTGATTGCAGTCACCTGATGAAAAACATTTGACTGACATCCCAATCCACAGCAAGCCAGTTAAGCCAAAGAAGCTGAACTAAGCTGGCTTACATCCAATTATTTAGGATTTAACTAACAACCTGATCCTATAAAGAACTGCCTAAGCACACTGAAATTGGGGTGCACGTTGTATAGCTGAGATGCTTTTTAAAAAGAGGAGAGAGCCCTGGGTGATTGGGGAGCAAGAATAATAATTGGGTTGAACTTACATTTACACTTAGGTGTTGAGGAGACAGGAGAGAGCAGTGAGTGTGGTAAAACTTCAAAGAAACCAGCTCTTCATTATTATTGGCATCTCCTTACTTGGGCTGAGACTCTACAGCAAGCTTTGTCAACCTGGTGCCCCAGATGGTGGAGTCTGCAACTTCCAGCAGCAGCAGCAGGAGGAGGAGGAGGAGGAGGAGGAAGAAGAAGAACAGCTAGCAGGGGGAACAGCTGGCATGTGAGCTGAGGTTCAAAACTTCTGGAGGGCACCAGTTTGGCAAAGGCAGTTATGGGAGAGCAGCATGGATGAGGTTACCCCAACAATGAAGCAGTGCTTTTCTTCCTACTGCTTCTACCAAGTCATGAAATCTGCCAATTGCGGCATAGTAATCATTTTAATACTGAAAGGACGGTCATTTGACTCTCACACAACGCATCATCGTCTGTCTGGCCTGCTTGTGTGCAGTGGGGAAAACTGGCAACAGTTGCAAAGCATCATCCGTTTCTTCTGATGCTTCATCTTGAACAAGCTGTTCAGTTCTGCATGGCCTTGATGTACATTAAGGTAGCAGGAAAAGAGAAGGCTGACATTTAATTATCTACAGTCAACAGCAACACAGAGACACTTACTGAGATAGGAGTGAGAAAAGAATTAATTGGCTGGAATGTTTTTGCTATTTATTTTTAAATACATAAGAACCTGCTTTCAATGCCAGGAAAGACCATACCTCTAACGACCTTTTATGCACAAATGCATGTTTTTAAAGCCTGATGGTTTATTTTTCTGTGGAAAAGCAACTTCAGGCAGCAGTGATTTAGAATGGAGAATTAGCAGCAGGCAGGTTTTTAACCCTTTTCCTGCCCATCATATTTCCACTGAGTTCCCAAGTAGCGACATCTCCACCATGCCTCGTTCCACACATGTTCATTCTCACAAACATGAGTCCAGGTGGCTTTCAATGAGAACAGGGCAGGCAAAAGCAACTGGTAAACATTTTACTCACATCAGTTTGCAATATGAATAACAAACATACGTTAGCCAGTATGAACATTTTTTTATTTATATCAGGAGAGCTTTAAAAATAGAAGGGGAGGGAGACAACATTACAGATGACAGAAGAGTACCTGGTACTGGGAATAATAGCTTCACTGATGCATGGGAAACTGAGGTGGTGGTCCAGAAACCCACCAAAGGGCAGGAAACTACAAGAAAAAAGCAGCTGGAGGGAATGACTCATGGTTTCAGTTGTTTCTACACAAATGCACAGAGTATGAGAAACAAGCAAGACGAATTTGAGCATTAAATACAGGATGGCAAATATGACCTAGTAGCCATTACTGAAACCTGGTAAAATGAGACTCATGACTGGAATTTAGGAATTGAGGGGTATAACCTGTTCAGAAGGAATAGACCAAACAGGAAGGGAGAAGCAGTAGCATTACAGTGGTACCTCGGGTTAAGAACTTAATTCGTTCTGGAGGTCCGTTCTTAACCTGAAACTGTTCTTAACCTGAAGCACCACTTTAGCTAATGGGGCCTCCTGCTGCTGCTGCTGCGCTGCCACCACTGTGTGATTTCTGTTCTCATCCTGAAGCAAAGTTCTTAACCCGAGGTAATATTTCTGGGTTAGCGGAGTCTGTAACCTGAAGTGTCTGTAACCCGAGGTACCACTGTATATGTGAAGAATGTGTGCAAATCCATGACCTGGAGCATGGAAAGCAGATTGAGAGCATATGGGTAAAAATTGTGGGAGAGGGAAACAATAGTGGCCTTACTGTGGGTGTCTGCTATAGACTGCCAAGCCAGGCTGAATACTTGGAGCCTTCCAAGTATTTGCCTTCCTAGTGCAGGTTACCAAACCATCAAAAACGAAAGATATAGTAGTCATGGGAAACTTCAATTTCCCCAATATCTGTAGGAACTCAAACTCTGCCAAAATGTAAGGTCTGACAAATTTCTCCATTGCCTTGCTGACAACTTCATTTCCCAGAAGGTGGAAGAAGCAACAACATCTATCTTGGACCTGGTCCTCACCAACAGGGAGGAATTGATTGAAGAAGTGGAAGTACTTGGAAACTTGGGAGGAAGTAATAATGTCCTCCTGGGTTTCACAATACAGAGTCAAGGGAAAGCTGAGTGTAGTTGGACATGCACTCTGGACTTTAAGAAGACCAATTTCAAAAAGCTGAAGGAGCTACTGGGTGAGATCCCATGGTCAGAAATACTCAAAGAGAAGGGAGTCCAAGATGGATGGGAGTTTCTAAAAGGAGAAATATTGAAGGCCCAAATGCAGACACTTCCAACAAGAAAGAAAAGTGGGAGGCATTTAAGGAAACTAGTGTGGCTGCATAAGGAGCTTACAGATGAGCTGAGAGTTAAGAAGAGCTTAAAAATGTTTAAAACTTGTAACAAGTGTTGGAAATGTAAAGAGAAAGAAGGAACATTTTTTCACATGTGGTGGGAATGTAAGAAAGTGAATGGGTTCTGGGAGATGATATATAACGAGTTAAAGAAGATGTTGAAATATAATTTTGTAAAGAAATCAGAAGCCTTTCTTTTAGGAATAACAAGAAATGAAATAAATAGAAAGGACCATAAACTCTTTCAGTATGCAACAACTGCAGCGAGAATATCAATGGCCCAAAAATGGAAGCAGGAAGAACTACCGACTCTTGAGGAATGGAGAATGAAGTTAACGGACTATGCAGAACTGGACAAACTAACTGGAAAAATAAGATACCAACGAGATCACAAGTTCATTGAGAATTGGGGAAAATTTTCTGAGTATTTGAAGAGTGTATGTGATGAGCAAACAAAGCTAGTGGGTTTTAAATAAGCTTTGTGAAAGAATAAGGAATATTGCTAAAATGCAAATATGTTGGTAAAGGTATATTAAAAGGCGATATTAATTTTGGAGAATGCGTAGATAATAAATTTAAATACGGGTGATTGTCAGAGAAGCTGAGGGAAGTCCTAAAGATGAAAATATGTTAATTGGGAAATTGTTAATTGGAGATATTTGTGTAAAACTTAATAAAAATTTATTTTTTTTAAAAAAAAGAGAGTTAAGAAGAGCTTGCATAAGAAATGGAAGGAAGGTGAAATCACAAAGGTGGTGTATACATGAGCAGCCAACAGTTGCAGGGTGAAGGGCAGACTGGCTGAAGCTCAGAATGAGCTCAGGCTTTGCGAGGAAGATTAAAAATAATTTTAAAAGGTTTCTTTGGCTATGTCCAAAGCAAGAGGAAGAACAAGTAAGTGGTAGGTCTTCTGCATGGAAGAGATGGAGAAATGCTGTTGGGTTACAGAGAGAAGGCGGAACTACTCAACACATACTTTGCCTCTGTCTTCACCCATATGCCCAACCTGGTGATGATGACAAGCTGGAAGGTGTGCAGAGGATGGCAACCAAGATGATCAAGGACCTGGAAACCAAGCCTTATGAGGAGCGGTTGAAGGAGCCTGGAAAAAGAGGAGATATGATAGCCATCTTCAAATATCTCAAGGGCTGTCACAAGGGAATAAGCTTGTTTTCTGCTGCTCTGAAGGGTAGGACTTGAACCAATGGCTTCAAGTTACAAGAAAGGAGATTCTGACTAAACATATGGAAAAACTTTCTGACAGTAAGAATGGTATCCCTCGGGAGGTTGTGGACTCTCCTTTCTTGGAGGTTTCTAAGCAGAGGTTGGATGGCCGTCTGTCATGGATGCTTTAGCTGAGTTTCCTGCATTGCAGGGGGTTGGACTAGATGACCCTCAGGGTTCCCTCCAACTCTGTGATTCTATGGTTCTATATTTGAATATATACCAAAAAAAAGTATAATAAAAAAGTTTTTTAAAGAAAAAGCACAATATTAAACGTCCAAAACCAGGATAATAAATAACCAAACCCTTGGCAGTTAATGGTTAAACAATTAATACTGACCAGCATGAGCATTTGAGTTGCAAATGTCTCTCTTCTACTGTCTCACGTGGTTTTCTCTCTCCTTTTAAAAAAATAATAATACTGTTTTTATTTATTTTCATGGTACAGAAGATAAATTTTGAGAAAATGATTGTTACAACAGTAAACAACAAGTAACTTGTCTTGATAAAATTACATACTTCTATCACGCCATGTGTTAAAGTTTCATTTGATTAAGAGATCACACCACAGTAGTTCCCCATCTGTTAAAGACATTTCCCCAGAGAAATGAATTTATACCAACGGAATTTGTTGATAGAACTTTATGGGAACTGTATTTTAAGTGTTTTATTGTATGTGATTTTGCTATTGTATACCAGTATGGTATTGTACAATGTTTAGTGGTCTATAGATGTTAAAGAAAGAAAGAAAGAAAGAAAGTAAGTAAGAAAGAAATGCTTAAGAGTCATTTAAGCATCATGGAGGAAACACCCTTTGTGCTATCTCTTTCTGGCCTCCAAATTGTCTAATGTAGCGATCACTTACTTACTTCTACAACTTGTTGCAAGAAATTCCATAGGTAAATTAGACTACTATAATTTACCATTAAAATAACAACTACTAGGTCATTTGCCCATGACTCTGCATTTGTTCTGATGCAGCAATAAAGTCCAGGTTTTCACTTTTCAGCACTGAGATATATGAAAAGGTTCTCGGAGCCGTGGTAATGGTCCTGAACAATTGTTCAAAAGCTCAGGACAACTGGAAGTGTGGACAGGCCCTCAGACGCGTGTAGGCTGGATCCCCAGCCACAACATCTGCATTTTTGTAGCACTATAAGGTTGTTGCCTTTTATTTGTCTGTATGTTAATTGTTTATGAAAGAATGAGCCACACATCCTTCATTGCTTTGGGGCCTTCTCCATCTGCCAACAAAACAAGATTGATGTGGCAGCTGGTTGCAGAGTGTAACAGATTCCCCCTCTCGCACACGCACACACACACATTCATATTGTATCAGCATCTTGATATGATGACCTGACAGCAGAGGATTGGAGTGGGCATGCTAGCTGACAAGACAATGCGGTTTTTTCCTGCTTTCACTCAGCCACTGACAGAAAATGCTGGCCTTGTTTAATTGATCTGAAGTGTGCCACGTTTTGCCCAGATGAAGGCCAGCAGACAATGCTGCCTAAACGTCTTGCTGACATGCGCTGGGTCTTCATCAGGGACAATGAGCGCTTTTGACACAGAGATAAACGCCTTATCTTAAGTGTTGCAATTACTACATCAGCGCTCCTCTGCTGGCACCTCTTTTTATAATTATCAACAAATAACAAAATAATGTTTACATATCATTTTGTATGTAAAATTATTGCCAATATATTTCATGAAGCCTTGTTTAAGTACAACTTTCTGCTAATTACACTGGGTTACAACTGGGACATTTTCAGGGAACTGGCCCTGTTCAGGGAAGTTTTTAATGTGTGACATTTTAATGTATTTTTAATCTTTATTGGAAGCCGCCCAGATGGGCGGGGTACAAATAAATAAAATAAATAATAATAATAATAATAATAATAATAATAATAATAATAATAATTGAACTGCAAGTGGCCCAGGATCCCACGGTAAGGTGAGTCACCCATCTGTGGCACCCCCCCTCCGCCTTTTAAAGGATTTTAAAAATGATAAAGATATAAAGATGATTGGGTTAGAGAAAGAGGAAGGAAGCAGAGAAAGAACAGCAGCAACAAAAAGCAGACATGCATAGGAAAAAAATATACAAGCAGGGGTGCAATGTGGCGTGCTCCTTTCCAGCATTATTCTAGCCAGCCAGCCATGTCCCTTTCCAGGAAACTCCATTCCATTTTCTTTTACCCTGGTTTTCTATCTCCCTCCAGTGTTCTGTGGCAGTTGAGCATGCTCAGTCATGATGGGCCTTTTTTGACACCCCCCCCCCTTAGGATGTCCCCTGCCCCCTTAATGTTTTTGCACAAAAGCAGACCTTGGGGTTTCTGCAAGCATGCATCTATGCTTCCCTCTCATGCAGGAGCAGTGTCCTTTTGGTTATGAAAAATGGTTAGCAGTCAGTGAATGAGTTTGCTAATCATATACCGGTAAAAGTGCACTCCGTATTGCAGGTTGGACAAAAGTCAGGTCTGGAAAGATCACTCGCCATAAAAGATACCTGTGTTGGTGAAATGAATAGTGGCAATGAAATTTAGAACAGAATATGCTAACAATACTGGGTGAATCCTATGCTAGTCTTAGGGAACAGTTATTTAAAGGCTGGATCAGATAGTACCTTTGAGATAAATTTTAAGACAGTACACGCTGCCTGTGAGAAAATATTTGTATAACAGCATGCAAAAGTTGCCAGGTTTCAGGGGGCTGAACAGGAAGTGTGGGTACTGATTACTGTATTTTTTACACCATAACACTCACTTTTTTCCTCCTAGAAAGTAAGGGGAAATGTCTGTGCGTGTTATGGAGGGAATGCCTACAGATGGCGGGGGGATCTGCTGCAGTTGTGAGCAGAGGATCCATGGTTCCCCTTCCTTCCCTCCTCCGTGGCTCGTTTTGAAACAGCAAAGCGGGAGAAGAGCCGCTGAGTGGGGAGGAGAGAGGGACAGAGAGCCTGCTTCTTTAAAGGAGCAAAGCGGGAGAGGAGAGGAGCCGCTTACACGAGTGTAAGCGGCTCCTGTCCGGTTGGTTCCTTTAAAGCAAGCAGGCTCTCTGTCCCTCTCTCCTCCCCACTCAGCTCGCTACATAGCAGCAAAGTTTTTCAGCTCGCTAAGCCGGGGATGAGCGGGGAGGAGGGAGAAAAGCAGAGCCTGCTTGCTTTAAAGGAACAAAGTGGGAGAGGAGAGGAGCCTTCTCCCCTTAAACCCCTCTCCTGCATTATTAGCAGCATCCTTCTCCACACACCCCACGCATGCTCCTTGTCCCTTGAGTGCTTTTCCTTCCCTCCCCAATTAAAACGTGGTTACAAAGCACAGATCCACATGGATCCTCAGGATTTTTGCACTGGGTTACCCCAAATTCACCATCAGATCACATAGCATGTGCATGGCTACATCTTGCACCAAAAAAATCACACACCCACTGTAGCCTGGGGCCACAGTGGTGCAAAAATGTGGTTACAAACATGGATCCACATGGACCCTCAGGATTTTTGCATTGGGCTACTCCAAACTCACTGTCAGATCACATGTCTGTGGCCACAAAAATCATACATCCACTGTTTCGTTTAGAATATTTTTTTTTTCTTGTTTTCCTCCTCTAAAAACTATGTGCGTGTTATGGTCAGGTGCGTGTTATAGAAAAATACGGTACTTTATTCTTCAGGCTTTTTAATGAAGTATGTTTGTAACATTGTAGTAAACTGCAAACAGGCCCCAATTAAATCCTAAACTAGATTAAATCCTGCTGCGCCTGCAGCGTCCCTCGGAGTAAATGTGTTCAACCTTGGCTTTCGCCTGCACTGTTCCAGTTAGGGTCCATAGTCACACATTATTCAAACTGGATGAGGAATAACACATGGCAACAGGTTCTATGTTCTCTTGTCTGGTCCACCAGCCAGAGTTGCATATATACAACCACCACAGTCAGGTAATATTCACACTGATCAGCTTTTGCAATGAAATCCAGTAGGAAATTGAATTTCGTTACGTTCGCACTTCTGCCTCTTTGCCAAACAGCTGACTGGTACAATGCATTGGACAGAAACTATTTGCAGGTCCAGCTGAAGCTGGGGGGGGGGAGAGGAAGGGTTATTTGTGCAATGTTTACAACTTAATACAATATAAATATTTATAATAATATTTATAATCCTAGTCAAGTGTTGCTAATAACAAACAATTTCTTTGGAAGAAAAGGCAAGATGGAGAGGGGAAAACAACAACCCTGAAGACGCAGTGATGGCATTGTTTAAACCAGGGATCACCCACCTGGCCCCCCAAAGTGACATGGTGCCTCCAAATGCCTTGTTTGGTGCCCCAGAGTGAAGCATAATCCACAGATTTCCAGCTTTCATTTAAAATAAAATACATTTCTGCAATTTGTGATAAGAGGCAAAAGATACAGACACAACCCCCCCCCCCCCACTTTTTTGCTAAGAAATTAGCCTGCTCAATCTTTTCAAGGTTTTGCTTCCATTCTTCAGGAAAAAATGCTCCTTGAAAAATTCCTGTGAATGCCCATATGTGTGAAAAGAGGGAGATGCTACCCTTGGCCAGCAATGCAGGACACTTCAGAGAATGGCAAAAATACATTATCAGATTTATCTGGCAGGGGAAGAAGTCAAGAATAAAATATAAATTGCTGATAGACTCTAAAGATAGAGGTGGATTTTCCCTGCCGGATTTAAGACTATATTATGAAGCATCCTGTCTATGCTGGCTAAAGGAATGGATATCACTAAAAAAAAACCTCTGATGTTTTAGATATTGAAGGTCATGATAACAGATATGGTTGCCATGCATATTTGTGGTACAAAAGGTTAAAGTACATAGAGCTTTCCTAAACCATGTAGTAAAGAAAGTGGTTTATGAAGTATGGGAAAAATATAAAAAAAATTTGAACAAAAAACACCACGGTGGCTTTCCCCACTGGAAGCAATATCTCTTAAAAAAATTAAATATGAGAAATGATTGAGCAATTAATAAAGAATTATTAATGGAAGTAGAACATCAACTAAAATTGAAGAGGTTTGAGGATATAAGAGAACTATTAACTGATTGGTTACGATACCATCAGCTGAATGATATATTTAAGACGGATAAAAAGACAGGCTTGTTTGATGACACCTGATGAATGACATTTGAAAAAGAGCTGTTAGAAAACAAGACTAAATTGCTTTATAAAATGTATAAACTAATATTAGAATGGCATACAAATGATGAACAGGTTAAATCAGTTATATACAACTTACAGCATGGGAGGAGTTATGGAACTGGGACTTGAAGTTTACAGCATATTATACTTTGAAAGAAAATTATATGAAAATGATGTATCGTTGGTACTTAACTCCTAGTAAATTAGCGAAAATGTATAAAACAAGGTCAAATACATGCTGGAAATGTAATATTTTATCATGTGTGGTGGACTTGCAAAGTAGTAAAAGAGTACTGGGATATATCTAATGAACTGGAAAAATGTTTAAAATAACTTTTTCTGGGGGGACTTCCGGCGAGGCAGCATGGCGGCAGCAGCAGAAGAAAAGAGCTCCTGAAGCCAGCCAGAGTAAAAGGCTCTGGTGACCGATTCCCGGACCCCCCAGAACTGCTGCTGCCAGCACTGCCAACGGAGAGGAATTGGGGGTGCCCGGGCATCTATCAAAGGAGCCAAAACACCCCCCCACGACCTTGATTGAGCCGGAAAGGCACCCGACCCCCCCCCCAACAGCGGAGAGGAGCTCCAAAACCCGGAGGACAGTGGAACTAACGCAAAGAGGGAGAAAGAAAGGGAGAGAGAGGAAGAAGAAGAAAGAAAGAAAAAGGGGCCCCAAATTTACCGTTGCTGCCCCCATCTCTGCCGACGGGAAAGCAGAGGAGAGGTAGGTGAGCACGGTGAAGGCAAAATAGGCTTCGGGGAGGAAGGGAAAAAAAACAAAAACGCACGTGGCTGAGCCCTACCGGGAGCTCCAGCGGCAAGGAGAACACAGAGAAGCTGCATAACAAAGGAGACCACAGAAAAGAAAAAACAACCTTCCCCCCCCCTTTTTTTTTTTAACACCCCCCCTTTTTTAACCCCTTCCTCCCCCTCCCTCCCTCCCTTTAAAGAAAATATATATATACATCTTTCTTATCCCTCCCCCCCCATATACCTACTTTTACCACTTTTCTTTTTAAAAGAGGGGCCACTGCTGCTGCAGCCACCCTTTATTTGAATCTTTACTTTTATTTCTATCTTTTCTACTCACTATTTAAAGACACACTTTTCCACACACACATCCTCAATTTAAACCTCATTTTATTTCCACCTCAAACCCCCCTCTTAAGATTTAAAATGGCAGTACCCAGAAAACAGCCCTGAACCATCACAGGCCATTTCCTGGGACTGCCACTCCGCCCCAGACTTTCCACTCTCTTTTACCTACCCTCTTTTACCTATACTTTACTCATTAAAAAATAAAATAAAAAATAAATAAAAAGCTCTATTTAAAGACACCCCCCCTTTTTTTTTTTTTACCTTTAATTCTCATTTTTATCTTTTACCCGTACATTTTTGGTTGCTTTTCTGCAGACGGAGAGTGGTGGCGGTGGTTGGGGGGACATATTATTATTATTTTTTAAAAGACAGAGCAGAGCCATACAATTATTCTTCTTTTCTTTCTCTTTTTAAAGCTCTTGTTCGCCTGCTCCTGAGGGGGGAATCTTTCGCCCCCAGCTACGACCACCACTCTCTTTTAAAACAAAAATTTCCTCCATATACCCATTTGGAGAACAAAAAATAACTGCATGGTTTTGTTTGATTTGTTTTTCTTAAGAATAATATTTCCCCCTGGTTATTGTTGTTATTTTTTGCTTGTGGGAAAGTAATTAAAAATGGAGGAAAATTAAACATATACCCTCTAATCTCTTGCATCTCTACCTGCTAACCCCCTTCCCTTTATATGAACTGTCTGTCCATTAGTCTACCCATCTCTGCTTACCTGCCCCCCCCCCCCCCGCCTCGGCGGCACCGCTGAGGCATCTACAGAAGCCCTAGAGAAGTTCTTAAAACACAGGCTAGAAGTGACACAAATGACCACCTAATCGAAACGCTCTGTAAAAGCCACCAGCCAACAAAGCCTGATCAGCTCAGCAACCCAACAATACCCAGGAATCACCACTGCCACAACTCCTAACCATCACACGCCCAACCCCAAGAGGACGCCAAGCCAACCTCAAACCAAAACCATCAGGGAGACCGAGATGACACCAACCAGGGAGATGGCAAACAATGCTAAGATGGTAGCTCCCCTTCAAGATGATGACCACCCAATAACGAAACGAGATCTGAGGGAAATGGAAGCACGATTAGAAGAAGCACTGAAGGCCACAATGGCTCCCATGCAGGTACTAATCAACAATCTAACCTCCAAAGTGGAAGCTCTAGAGAACAAGAACCAAATGCAAGAAAGAATAATAGAACAATACCGGGAGGAGAACGCACGTGTGAACAAGAAACTGGACGAACTGGTAAACCAAATGGAAGCAGAACACAACGAGATGAAAATTAAGCAAGCCGACCTTGAAGACCGCAATAGACGTTGTAACATCCGCTTCCGCAACTTTCCTGAAAAAACAGAGGAGAAAAGCCCAGCGGACCTAATTATACGCTGGCTGAAAAACACAATCCCAAGCCTGAAACTTGAGGCAGAGGACTTGGAGAGGGCTCACAGAGCCCTAAAACCTATGCCAAAACCCAGCGCCCCCCCAAGAGACATCATTGTATGTTTCACACGCTACCGAAAGAAGGAAGAAATATGGCACCAACTCAGAAACTCAAGCAACCTTCGATATGGAGAAACCCCCATTCTGGCCTTACAGGACCTATCGCAGGATACCCTAAACCGGAGGAAAAGCCTGCGCCCATGCACCCAGCGTCTCCAACAAGCAGGGATCAAATACCGATGGGGCTTCCCCTTCCGCCTCATTGTAACAACGAACACAACACAACACATGGCTACCAACATACCCGAGGCCCTGCAACTACTAAAGAACCTTGAACTCGACCTCCCGCCGGAATGGAAACCGACAAACCCACCAAGCGACAGCCCCAACCACGAGGAAACAACAGCAAACAACTGGACAATGGTACAGAAGAAAAAGATACAACAGAAGCGGCGCAACAACGCAAACCAATACAGGCAAGCATCATGTTCAGAACCGTCCCGCCGGCCATACGACACAAGAAACCAGACCAAGATCAACCAAACCAACTCATCGCAGATGGACAACCCTACAACAACAACAACCCCGGCTGAAAGAAGCAACCAGGAAAAAACCACAAACTGAAGGACTGGTGATTCCCCCCCTTTTTTTTCCCCTCCCCCCCCAAAACATAGATTTAGTTAACACCATCAACACCCCCCCCAGCCCCGCACCCCCACAGAAATCCCCACCCCAACACCAGTCCATACGACCTCAACCACATTCCCCATCACCCACACCTTCAACATCCTCACACTCCATACTAAGGAAAAAC
Source organism: Podarcis muralis (assembly GCF_964188315.1). NCBI lineage: Eukaryota > Metazoa > Chordata > Lepidosauria > Squamata > Lacertidae > Podarcis > Podarcis muralis. The sequence continues at coordinate 119,091,759 of NC_135657.1, read as the reverse complement.
AACTCCAACCTTAATAACACAACCCACAATCAGGCTAAAATCTGATACCCAACCAGCACTATGGTGGCACCAGAGCGTACCAGCACCCACATCCCCACCCCAACACACCAACAATGTTGCTCATAATACTGGCAACACTGCTTACAAACCTTATACCTGACAGCGACGTTACAAAGTCACTTCACACTGTCTCGCTGATCACCCCCTATCGCAGACAACAGGGGGGACGGCCTGTCCTTGAACACGGCCTTCCACACCAGCTGAGACCTAGGACCAACTGGCTAAATGCCAGATGGCCCAAAATACCCCAAACAAACACCTATATGACTACATATAGGAAACTCCCTACAACTTACCCCCTACTCTTTAACCCAAATCTCACTCTAATCCTACTAGCCCCCCATCCACCACACCCTAGGTCAGCGCAACCCCACTGGTTCTTTAAACAACACGAAGAGAGAGACACAAGACAACCCGAACGGGTTGGCATGGAATCACCCCACATAATAGATAAACAAAATGGCTAACCTAAAAGCAATTACATTAAACGTGAGGGGGCTGGGAAACCCCATCAAAAGAAAACGCATCACCTCATACATAAACACCATGAAACCACACATCACCTTCCTACAAGAAATACACAATCCACCCAAAGGCAGCAAACTCCTGAGCGACCCCCGCTTTAGTCAACAGTGGGTCGCACAAGGCTCAGGGAAAGCCCGTGGTGTAGCCATAATACTCAGTAGGGACCTGAACTTCACTGCCACAACAGTCCTCAAGGACAAAAAAGGCAGATTCATTTTCGCTAAAGGGACACTAGATGGCAAAATCAAACTGACAATCGGCTCCATATATGCCCCAAACACGAAACAACTAGAATTCTTCCAGAAAACACTAAACAAATTCCTCTCCTTCTCTGAAGGGGAAGCAATCCTAGGAGGGGACCTCAATCTAAATATGAAAGGTATATCCCTGAAAGATATCCACCCCACAACCCCATGGGCAACCTTCCTCCGAAGGAAACCCCCAACAACCAGGAACTCTTACAAGTTACTAAAAATGCTAAAAAACAGGGGTCTCTATGACATTTGGGGTGAGCAAAACCCGGGAGACATCAGCCATACATTCCAATCGGGACGCCATGATACAGTGTCCAGACTGGACAGCATTCTACTCACACAGGGTCTGATTCCCTCAGTAGAATCAACAAACATAGGTAACATTAAAATCACAGATCACGCCCCAGTAGAAGTCACTGTTAAAATAGGAGAAGGAACACAAACCACCCCATCCTGGTCCTTCAGTCCCATCCTAACTACAAACAAACAAATTAGAGAGAGTCTCACAAAAACCCTCCAAAACTACTTCAAAGAAAACGATGTAAACAATACAACAACCCCCCTCCTATGGGACGCAATGAAAGCGGTCACCAGAGGAGCTTGCATAAAAGAGAAAACATTCCTTAAAAAACAAACCTCCTCAAAAATTAGCAAAATAGAACAAGACATCACAGCCCTCTCATCACGCTACAAACAAACAGGATCTAAAAAACTCCTCAAACTTATAGAACAGAAAAGGAGAGAACTAGACTCCTTAGAAATCAACAAAACAATGATCAACATTCTATACTCTAAACAACGTTTCTATGAATATGGAGGGAAAAACTCCAGAATACTAGCAAATAGATGTAGGAAAAAAGCACTCAAAACAAGAATACACTGCATCACCAAAAAAGACGGCAACATAACATTCTCCCCCAAAGAAATAATTTCAGAATTTGCAGAATTTTACTCCAACCTATACACCTCCCATAACCCACCAGAGAGGGAAATCAAAAAATTTCTAGCAGGACTGACCATGCCTACCCTAACTGATGAGGAGCGGGAATTCATGGACAGCCCTATCACCCCAGAGGAAATAGATGCGGTCCTCAAAAACTTGAAACCACACAAAGCCCCAGGCCCAGACGGCTTCACAGCAGAATTCTATAAGAAATTCAAAGAACCCTTGATGCCCTACATGACCCGCCTATTCAACGACATCATAAAAGGAGGCCCCATCCCCAAAACCTGGACCCACTCCAAAATAGTCTCCATCCCAAAACCACTAAAAGACAGCCTCAAAGTAGAATCATACCGCCCAATCTCATTAATAAACCAAGACTACAAGATATTCACATCAATCTTGGCCAACCGCCTAAAAATCTTCCTACACAAGTTAATAGCCCCAGACCAGACTGGCTTTGTCCCTGGCCGCAATATAACAGACCCCATCAGGAAACTACTGAACCTGATCGAACACAGCAAGGCAACCAAACTCCCATTGACAATTATGTCCCTAGACATACTCAAAGCCTTTGATTGCTTGGAGTGGAAATACATAATAGCAGTACTAACTAACATGAAATTTGGCCCCAACTTCCTACAAATCCTCAAACAAATATACTCCCAAGCCTCAGCAAAATGCAGAACTAACAATATGGATTCTAACACTATAGCTATCCAAAGAGGCACGAAACAAGGATGCCCACTGTCTCCCTTCTTATTTATCCTGGCTCTGGAACCCCTAGCAATCCGCATCCGAGCAGCCGCAGACATCAAGGGAGTGGAAATAAAAGGCAGGACCTATAAATTAGGGCTCTTTGCAGATGACCTAATGGTCACAACACCAGACCCCATAAGCACAGCAACCTCCCTAATCAGAGAACTCAACGCATTTGCAATGGTGTCGGGCCTACAGGTAAATTTCACAAAGTCAGAAGCTATGTGCTTCAACACCCCTCCTCACACCCAAAAAGAACTCACGAAGGTCACCAAAATAAAACTTTGCCACACCAAGTTCAGATACCTAGGGGTACAAATAACCAGAAACCTCAATAAATTATACCTCCACAACTACAAGCCCCTGTGGCGACAAATTAACAAAGACCTAAAGAGATGGAATAACATGAACCTCACTCTCTCAGACAAAATAGCCATGATCAAAATGATCACACTCCCAAAACTAACCTACCTATTCCAAACCCTCCCAATCTGGATCCCCTCAACCCAACTTCACAGTTGGCAGAGAAAACTACACTCTTTCATCTTCTCACATAAAAAACCAAGAATAAGCCCCAAATACCTGCACCTCCCCACCTCAGAAGGAGGATGGGGAATCCCCAACATAGAAGCATATTACAACGCCAACCAAATACGCCATATAATCCCATATATACTAGAAGATGAGACAAAACAATGGGTACACCTAGAGAAGGACACAATTGAAAACACCTGCACCACAACATACCCACTCCTCCCAAACAAACTAAAGAAAATTCCCACAACACTTAACAGGTACACACAGACCATGCTCAAAGCATGGAAAACACAAATAGGCAAACTATCCCCAACCCCATCCCCACTAATCCCCCTGGCGTACCACCCATTATTCCACCATGCAGCACAAAACCTCAAGATAAAAACCTGGCGAACCAAAGGCTTGTATCGCCTAATAGACTTTTATAAAAATAACAAACCCTTGTCAACACAAGAAATACAAGACAAACTAGAAGACACCCAAATGCCCTGGTTAACACAACACCAACTACATGCCCTCTTAAACAACCCAACAGTAAAATCAGCAGCAACTAGGCCCCTGACAACCTTCGAAAACCTCCTCCTAACAACAAAGGGAAACGGTAAAGGGATGGTATCCGCAATATACAAAATACTACTCCAAAATCTCGCAAATCCCCTAGACGCAATCAAAAATCAATGGGAGAATGACATAGGCTATGAGATAAACCCCACTCAATGGACCAGAATGTGGTCTAAACCCCCCTTTAAATCCATATCAACGAAAAGAAAAGAACTCACACTGAAACTCACCTACAGGTGGTACCTAACACCAAGGAAACTAGCGCTAATACACCCAGGAACCTCACCAAAATGCTGGAGAGGGTGCACCTCCACAGGCACATACCTCCACATGTGGTGGGAGTGTCCCAAAATCCAACTATTCTGGACAACAGCCATACAAGAAATTTGTAAAATAACTAAGCAAGTAATAGACACCACCCCAGAATTGGCCCTACTAAACATCTTCCAAGACAACAATGCCCATTTACACCACAAAGAACTCATAACCCACCTGCTCTCAGCAGCCAGAAACACCATAACCAGACACTGGAGAGACCTGTCAGGAGTAAGCATGGACCAATGGTATCAAATAGTATGGGAAACAGCCCTACTAGAAAAATTAACTAATAAACTGAAACTGACACGGGGACAAACAGAAGAAGATGCCTTCACCCCGGTATGGCTCCCCTTTATCACACACACAGCCCAACAGGACAATGACAATAATCCACCAACAGCATACAAATCAATATGGCTAACCTGATCCAAAACACCCACCCACCTCACTCACACACGAAAACAAAGATCACCACAGCCAATCACAAGCAAACAATCACACCCTAGGCCAACCCCAACCTCTCTCACCACCAAAGGAACACAAGTGAACAACACAAGCACGCTGACACCAAACTCTACACACATTAAACATAATAGAAACACCGCCACCCAATCCCACCCTTATCCATCTTCCCTCTCTCCACCCCCCTTTCTCTTTTCTCTCCTTTTTTTATTTTTATTTTTATTTTCTTCTCCCCCTAATGCCTCAACAAATGAAACGGATTTGTAAAAATGTTACATGGGGAAAAATATATATGAGGCACTACACTTCTGTAAAACAAGAAAATCCTTAATAAAATATTTTAAAAAAAAAAATATAAAAAAAAATAACTTTTTCTAAAACAACACCCAAAGCTTTTCTTCCAGGAATTCTAGGTGCCGAAATACCAATGGATCAGAAAATACTATTTATGTACATGACCACTGCTGCTCAGATGTTACCAGCCCAGAGATGGAAAGAAGATAGAGTCCCTACCAGAAAAGGATGGCAGATTAAGTTGATGGACTATGCTGAAATGGCAAAAATAACTGGAAGAATCAGAAATCAGGAAGACCAAAACTTTAATAAGGAATGGGGGGAAATATTTAATTTACCTTAAAAATCATTGTAAACAATTAACATTATTAGTAGAATTGGAATAACCCTTGTGGTTTAACATTGAATTATGGTTGTAATGGAGATTTAATAGATTTGGATTAATAGAGAAGATGCAGGAGGAGAAAGTTAACTAAGGACCCACAAAGGAGAGGAGGGAAGTCCAGGGGAATCTACAGAATTCTCTTTTTATTTTGGTTGTTTGACAGTTGTTTTTAAATTTCAAAATTTGAAAAACTAAATAAATTTATTTTTTAAAAAGAGAGAAGGGGGGAGGTGCACTTGGGAAGGTGTGGGGGGAGGGGAGGGAGAGAGGTGTGTGGAGCATAAGAGGACAGAAGTTCTGGAGTGTAAGAGGGCAAAAGGAATGCATAAAAACTACATGCTTTTGGGGAATGTGAGTTTCTGTGCATGGTCAGGCTTCTCAGAAGATGCCATTTGGGGTTTTAACATGGACAAAGACAATACTGAGCTAGATGGACCAGCCGTTTGACTCAGAAGAAGGCAGCTAGCTTCCTAAGAGAGATCAATTACTGGTTTAGGTTTATAGTTGGGCACTGTTCGGAACACAGTCATAAAAAAGTAATGGAAAAATCCTGGCCATATTTAATTTGAGTGAATCAGCAAGGCTTTATGAAAGCAAGTTTAAAGAGAACAGCTCCACTCTGGATACATAATTCATTACCAAATTGTATGGAGGTTATTGCTTTTCTAAACTCAAATACAGAGGTGCTTCATCACAACAATAACAATCTGGCAAAAATAAACTGAAAAACAAACTACAGAATACTGTGTTTTGTTTTTTGTTTTAAATTATGGGTCAGATTTGACTACAACAAATGCAAACATAGCTAAAAATGCATATAAACCCAAATACAGATAATGCTGGAACAGAAACGTTGCATATGCTGAATGATAACCATCCAGGTTATGACACTGAGATGGCTTTTCCCCATCTCGAAATCAACAGGAAATATTACTCTGTTTCTTTTGATGCAATTCTCAGCAGCTTTGAAGCAATACAGTATTCTTTTGGATAGATCTGGCGGCTATCTCAGAGACTGGGCTCCCTTAGTTTTTGCTCCTTTCTGTCATGTGGGACTCGGGAGCAATTATTGGGGGTGCTTTGTCAGCTTCCTAAGACCTGTTATGTGGCGTACTGTAAGGCTCAGTGTTATCTCCAATGCCATTTAACATCTCTATGAAGCCAGTGAGATCATCCAGAGCTTTGGGGTGTAGCAATATGCTGATGAGACCCACCTCTATTGCATGTCAGTCTGCTTCTGGGACCTGAAGTCTGTGTTCTGAACAAGTGCTTGGAGGTTAGGGGTAAAGGGGACGAAGGTGAACAGAGATTGACTTAGAATCCAGACAAAATGTGGGTGGTATTAGTATGGCACACAAATGCTCTGTGGGCTATATGAATTTGACCATGACATATGCGGTTATTCTTGCCCTGTTTAATCAACAGCTGAGGTCTCCACCCAGATCTGCTTTGTGAGAAGCAGATTGGAAGTGCTGGTAGGAATTTTTATTTTTTTAATTGGCATGCATTACCAAGGGTGTGGACACAGGTGGTGTTGTGGTGTAAACCACAGAGCCTAAGGCTTGCCGATCAGAAGGTTGGTGGTTCGAATCCCTGTGACGGGGTGAGCTCCCGTGGCTTGGTCGCAGCTCCTGCCAATCTAGCAGTTTGAAAGCACATCAACGTGTAAGTAGATAAATAGGTGGGAAGGTAAATGGCGTTTCCGTACGCTGCTCTGGTTCGCCAGAAGCGGCTTAGTCATGCTGGCCACATGACCCGGAAGCTGTACACCGGCTCCCTCGGCCAATAAAGCGAGATGAGCACCGCAACCCCAGAGTTGTCCACGACTGGATGTAATGGTCAGGGGTCCCTTTACCTTTACCTTACCAAGGGTTCCCTTCCTTTTAAAGTGGTCAGACATATTTTGCCCAGTTACTCTCTAAATCATTTTAGTTCATCTGTTCATTGGTTAATTTGTGAAATTTGCAGTGTTTTAAGTGTTGTTATTGTTTAGTCGTGTCCGACTCTTTGTGACCCCATGGACCAGAACATGCCAGGCACTCCTGTCTTCCACTGCCTCCCGCAGTTTAGTCAAACTCATGTTTGTAGCTTCGAGAACACTGTCCAACCATCTCATCCTCTGTCATCCCCTTCTCCTTGTGCCCTTAATCTTTCCCAACATCAGGGTCTTTTCCAGGGAGTCCTCTCTTCTCATGAGGTGGCCAAAGTATTGGAGCCTCAGCTTCACGATCTGTCCTTCCCATGAGCACTTAAGAATGGATAGGTTTGATCTTCTTGCAGTCCATGGGACTCTCAAGAGTCTCCTCCAGCACCATAATTCAAAAGCATCAATTCTTCGGCATTCAGCCTTCTTTATGGTCCAGCTCTCACTTCCATACATCACTACTGGGAAAACCATAGCTTGAACTATACGGACCTTTGTTGGCAAGGTGATGTCTCTGCTTAGCTTTTTTTTATGTTGAGCTTCAGACCATATTTTGCGCTCTCCTCTTTCACCCTCATTAAAAGGTTTTTTAATTCCTCCTCACTTTCTGCCATCAAGGTTGTGTCATCTGCATATCTGAGGTTGTTGATTCTTCCGGCAATCTTAATTCCAGTTTGGGATTCATCCAGCCTAGCCTTTCGCATGATGAATTCTGCATATAAGTTAAATATGCAGGGAGACAATATACAGCCTTGTTGTACTCCTTTCCCAAATTTGAACCAACCAGTTGTTCCATATCCAGTTCTAACTGTAGCTTCTTGTCCCACATAGAGATTTCTCAGGAGACAGATGAGGTGATCAGGCACTCCCATTTCTTTAAGAACTTGCCATAGTTTGCTGTAGTTGACACAGTCAAATACTTTTGTATAGTCAATGAAGCAGAAGTAGATGTTTTTCTGGAACTCAGTGTTTTAAGTATGTTTTATGAATAACTCAGAGAAGCTATGAGCTATGCCGTGCAGGGCCACCCAAGATGGACAGGTCATAGTGGAGAGTTTTGACCAAACGTGATACACCTGGAGCAGGAACCGGCCAGCCACTCCCATATCCCTGCCAAGAAAACTCCATGGACAAAGACAACAGGTATACAAAAAATGTTTTAAGTAGCCATTATTGTGCAAGGGCAATTCTTGCTGCTGTCAACTGCTTTACAGTCAACTGTACTCACTAACCATTTTAAGACATTCTAAAATTCTAAGGGTGTAGGAGGCATAGAGCTGTGTGTGTCAGCCCTGCCCCACCTTCAACCTTGCCATGTTGAGTTGGCCATGTCTGAAGGTAGCATGTTTGTCTGAATGCAAGGAAAAGCTTCCATGTGCTCAGGAACTCCCAGCGACATAGGATTCTGGATTGCATGAAGGATTGTAACTGCATGCATGCAAACAAGCTTAAGACTCATTGTAGGTAATGGTTCAAATGCTCTTACCATCGTTAAATTTCTCTTCATGCTCAAATAAATCTATCATTTTGCAACTGGAACTTATTAGATTTAGTCCTGCCAACTCTTTGCCTTCTTCTCTGTGACAGCCCTTTGAAGAATGCTGTTATTCTCTCTCCCTCTCCCCCCCCCCCATCATTATTCTCTTTCTCTTTTAGTTTTCATGACATGGAAGCTAAAGTTCTGTTAATGCACATTAAAAATGCCTTAGCTTTTTTGCTGACAAATCACACTTCTGAATCATGTTCAGTTTGTGACCAACTACAGTCCTCTGATCCTTTGCACAGGCACTGCCAAGTCAGGTATTCTTCATGCCAGTGGTGAACCTTGGGATATCAAATTTCAGGGGCACTCTGTGCAATGCCAAAATTCAACGCACCCCCTCCCCAGCTCTTGCGCTCCATTCTAAATCATTGTTGCGGCATCCCTGAGGTTCCATGCCCAGTGCAACCAAACTGGTCACACTCCCTTAAATTTGATTCTTCTTTAAAACAATAACCACCACCACCTTACTTCTGCTGCTGTGGTCCCTGGAAAAATCTCTCTCTGACGTTGGTAGTGCTTTGGGGAAAATCCTGGTTGGCAACAACTACCAGACCCTTTCCCTCCTTGCTGATGATATTTACATTTTTGAAAGACTCTACAGTTTCAACCTGTAAAATAACTGAGGGAGGGATTATTGAAGGGAAGGACAAAAAAATGAACAAACCCATATACAGGATATTTTCTGACAGCTCTGCATTTTGGTGTGGGTAGCAAGATGTCAAATAGCAATGAATATTTTGAGTGAAAAAATGGGAGGACCCTCATGAGATCATTTGCAAGAGAGTGTCCCTGTCTGGACACAGCATTTGTGTCACATCAGTGGTGCATGCAATAAGTTAAAAAAAAAAGCAGAGGGCTTCTTAGTCTGCCCATGCCATGTACTACAAGGGATATATAAAAGGGCTAGTTCGCATTTCATTCGTTACTGGATTGCAGAGTGTGAGTTATGCTTCCTGTTTCCTGTTTCTGATGTAATTAATGCCCAAAGTGAGACTCATGAATTCCACCACAGCAAGATCCTTGACTTCCTGCTTTGGGTGATAAATTAGAAGTGGAAAAATCATTCCAATTCACTCAGACGGCCTTGCTGAGGCTCACAGATATATTGGCATAGAATTAGACAACTCAATATTCTTTTCTTGTGGTTTTGCTGTGAGAAAAAGAGTATTTAATAATACATTCCAGTTGGAGCTCTGGAATGATTTCAGACAGTCAGAAAACAAAAGAGTACAAGTAGGGTGATTTGCAAGCATACAAACTGCAACAGTAGCCTGGAGGAACTTGACAAGCATATAAATGTAGAAAGCAGAGCCCACTCAGTCGTTTAAATCACCTTGACACTTTGCCAGCCGGGACAGGGACACGTAGGGGTCATCCACACTTCCACTTGGGAAACCTGCTCTTTTCTGCTGAATTGGAGCAAACATCAGTGGGGTTTTCCATGGATTGACGGTTGCTCTGAGTCAGCAGTAAAGCAGGTTCCCTGGGGAAAGTGGTGGGACAAGCAGAAAACCTCTCAGACCCCTGCTTTCTAGGCAAGGAACTGGCAGAAGTGTGGATGAACCCTGAATCAGCTGAGGCTCCCTGCTGCTCATGGAGCAGGCTAGGTCAGGATGTGTGGCTCCAATTCCTGAGAGCAGCAGTGCTTTCCCCCCCTGGGGGTATTCAAAGGCAAACAGTACTGGCACCTCCCCCCCCCCCTAATGTTAAAAGTGTGACACTTACTGTAACCATTTCATGGTGAGCACGGGCACCTTGTTTTCTAAAAAGAAAGAAGGAAAAGAAAGCACTGGAGAGTACCTTGGTCTAAGAACAGTCCTGTTAACGAACGATTTGGGCAACACACTCTGCAAAACCAGAAGTAGGTGTTCTGGCTAGCAAACTTTGCCCCGGAAGATGAATGGAAGCCGACCAGTGGAAGGGCACTGGTGGAGGGAAGCCTCATTGGGGAAAGCGCACCTCGGTTTAAGAATGTTTTCGGTGTAAGAAATGGCTTCCGGAACAAATTAAGTTTAAAAACGGAGGTACCACTGTAATTTGAAAAGTGGGGTGGGCTTGTATCAGTTAAGTCTCCTGGGCTGTGTATTAACTCCTTGTGGAAAAGGTCTGTTTTCCTCAGAGTCCTGTTAAAAAACTTTTTAAATAATAGGGGAAAAGTTTGCTTCTTAACTGAAGACAGCCCACTATTGAAAGTGCAAGTTACCAGCTTTGATGAGCTAGACTAGATTTTAGCAGAATTTAAGATGAACTGAATGCTCAACTTTCAGTTCAGTCTTTTCTCACCACAAAAATAGCCTAACCTTTTTAACCTAGGAAAACTGAGCTTGTTATCTCTCTCTCTCTCTCTCTCTCTCTCTCTCTCTGTGTGTGTGTGTGTGTGTGTGTACACACACCCATGAGGTTTTCTTACTGCTCCTCTCATAGGAGCCAACCCCTAGGGGCTGAGGCCCCTTCTGCCACCCCAATAAAATATTTGAGGGGGAAGGCCCCCCCCAGTTGATGGGCATTGCCATTCACATGGTATGGGTGTGCCCTGTCATGTGATCAATTCTGTGGAGTGGGGCTTACCTGCCCCCCCCCAATATTTTATTCAAGTTGGCACCCGACTCCTCTAAAACTGGAGTTTAGTCTACTTTACTGTCTCTGCTAGGGTCATGCCAGTGGTGAATATACATTTGGGGGGGCCCTGAAACTTGAACTGTTATGGGAGGCCCTTCACAACCAGCAACAAGATCTGGGTAGCCACTGTTATCTTCTTCAGTGGGGTTGCTTTCAACAACCTTTACAACACCAGTGCTATTGATTCTCAAACTTTGGGATTGTTGAAATACATACAACCAGAGATTAATCAACGAGTTGTGTGACTCAAATTGAACCTACTAGACCAAATTTTTAAAAGTTGCTTCTGGGGCTCCTCCAGGATTAGGGACCCTTCATTAGTTTCATAGTAGATCCACCCCTGTTCCCTGCGCTGTGTTGTACGAGGGCTACAAATGTGCCGAATTCTTCTGGAATAAGGACTAGCATCACATGAATTCCCAAACACAGATAATGGTGATATCACACACACTTTTCTCTACATGTAAAAGGAACTTGCAAGAAAGCCAGCCATGCAGACAGAACTTCATACAGGGCCGTAGGAAGGGGTGGGTGGGGGTGGTTCGCCCCAGGTGTTATCCCTGAGGGGGGTGACAAAATCCCACCAGGCGGATCACTGCTACACTGATCGCCCCCCAGGCGGATCACCGCCCTGTCGATCACCCCGCCCCCAGGTGCACGGCATGTGTGCCACTCTGGGTGCCCAATCAGTTAGCTCCACCACTGACTTCATATACAGTTATACAGTACCTTGGTTCTCAAATGCTGTGATACTTGTACGTTTTGGCGCCCAAATACCGAAAACCCAGAAGTAAGTGTTCCAGTTTTCGAACGTTTTTTGGAAGCTGAACATCCTATGTGGCTTCCGCTTGAGTGCAGGAAGCTCCTGAAGCCAATCGGAAGCTGCGTCTTGGTTTTCAAACAGTTTTGGGAATCGAATGGACTTCCAGAATGGATTACGTTTGAGAACCAAGGTACGACTGCACTTTAAGGATACATAGAGTGCAAAATTGTTACTGTGCTATGCCTGATGTACTAATGGATTCAGTGCTATGATTGCTTTAAAAATGGTGGAAACATTTTGGATGAATTTGGCCTAGTTACAACTCTTTGAGAGAAAGAAAATTATATGTGTGCAGTAACAATAGTAGTAGTAGCAGCAGATGTTCTCACTGTAAAGTCATTATGCTTTTATCTTTTCTATGGGTTTTCTAATGCACTTTCTCCGTCATTGGGTGGGGTTATTGTACTGGGTGTTCAACTACTCTGTAACTATCCCTGAGACCCAGAAAATACATTTTATTTTCAAAGATTTGATCTGGTGACACCACATTCCACACTACATTCCATACCTTTCCCTTCCTGAGTTTTAAGAATACTCCTCCCCCCGCCTTACAAATTCATGTCAGAGGTGCTGCTAAACCAATGCTGGAGGCAGACACTTGGTTTGATTTATGAGTCTGAGGTTTGAATGGCAACACACAGCCATCAAGCTATAGATGGTGCAGACAGACTCTTTCCACCATGTCTAGTCATGTACCATTTAGGTGTAAGACAATTATTCCAAAACACACTATTCTTTGCATGAGTTTCGCTTCCACAATACAGGCACCCCAAATCTATTCATTTTTGTTAATGATCAAATTGTTTGATGTTTAATATATCAATCTGAAATGTTACCACATTAGATGAGTGGTTCCCAACCTTTATGGTATGGTGAAAGCATTCAATATGACACATTATGAATATTTTTAAAGTTTTAATCATGATAAAGCCCATTTTGGCTACCAAGAAATTTTGATAACATGAAACCAAAATTCAGATAAATTCACTTCCAAAAATTTACCTCTGAGGATCCTATCACATGACAGTTCAATTAGTTGTTGTCTGTAGAAAAAGAACAACAACTAATTGAACTGTCATGTGATAGGATCCTCAGAGGCAAACTTTTGGAAGGTCTGTTTCTTCAGCAGAAAAGCAGTGGACAAATTTCTGATTTGTTGTTTAGTTGTGAAAACTCCATGGACAAAGACAACAGGCATATAAAAATTCCCCTTCATGGATCACTGCCTTGCCGAGGCGAAGGGGCTTGAAGAACTCAGAGAAGCTATGAACTATGCTGAGCAGGGCACCCAAGATGAACAGGTCATAGTGGAGAGTTTTGACCAAACGTGATCCACCTGGAGGAGGAACCGGCAAGCCACTCCAGTATCCCTGCCAAGAAAACTCCGTGGACAAAGACAACAGGCATATAAAAATTTCTGATTAAGCAAGCATTAAATCAGCCTTGGCTGAACTGTTAACTAATGCTGCTGGCAAATCCAATCATATAATTCTCTCTTAACAATATACAACCAGTAAATTTTAAATTAACTTTCCATAGTTTTTCCCAGTCTTCCATTTGTGTATTATGTCCTATATCTTGTGTCCATTTGATCATTACAGATTTGACCTCTTCATCTTTAGTCTCCCATTCTAACAATAAATTATACCTTTTCTTTAGAAATTTATCATCATCATCATCATCATCATCATCATCATCTACAATTTCTCTTAATAAACCACACTAACCTCCCTGTCCCTTTCCCCAATCTGGATGTTATATAGAAAAATAATAACAGCATTTTTTCTTTTGGTATGGGTCATTCTGTCCAAGAATTTGGTATGTGTTCCTCATTAGATTCCTGTTGTGGCCTGTAATAGTTAGTGAGCCAAAGAAATGCTATAAAGAAAGTCCTGGATCTGTGCATTCAATAGCTCATGAAGGCAGCCAAGATCCTGCCATAAGGTCAAAGAGTAGGAGAGAGTCTTTTGAAACTCAACAATCTGTCAACTGTTCTAGCGGAGGGGTGAGGGAATCCAGAAACAGTGCTGTTCTAACTCCACACTGTCAGAAAGTAAAGAGAATTTCCTCAAATTCACCATGTGCAAAAATTGCAATGGATATGCTTTTTCTGTGTCAATTGTCAAGAAAAATAAATTGCAGCATTGCACTGGTTATATACCAATTGCCTTCTCATTAATGATATCAGAGCTCATTTTTAGAATAACATGGAACACATGTATAGCTCCTACCCATGCTGTGCCTGTCAACGCGTTTAAGTCTTTGGTCCAAGTTGACCCATTTGCTTGTAATGTTAGCACACCACCAAATGATGGCCTAGATGGGTGCCCAGGTGATAACCTAAAGTTATACACAGGTGGGCTTATGCACATAGTAGGTGAATTGAAACAAGAATTGAATACTTTATTCATGTATAAAGCACAGCCTTCAGAAGATTAAGTATACTTGCCATAGAGGAGGAGGTTCTCCAGTCACTTATGGACTCACTGTTAAGACCATGTTCATGGAAGAGAATCTTACTCAGCTACAAGTGATCGCCAAAGAGAAAAAAGAAGATACTTGCCATAATCCAACACAGAGTTAGGCAAATTTAAGTTGTCGAAGCTACTATATTTTTGAAAGTTGTAGCTTTCCAGTGCACGTTCAGTGGCGTAGCGTGGGTTGTCAGCACCCGGGGCAAGGCAAGTAATTTGCGCCCCCTAACCCATGGATTTGCGCCCCCTAACCCGTGGATTTGCGCCCCCTAACCTGTGGATTTGCCCTAACCCCAGATGTTGCGCCCGGTGCGGCTGGCCCCCCCTGCACCCCCCACGCTACGCCACTGTGCACGTTTGACTGTGTTTGAGTTTTTCTTTCTCATCATGAAACCCAATGTTCCCACTACTCAGTTTACATGTGGGTGTGGCTTAGCAGGCTCTCAACAGGCTCTGCTCCACCACACTCAGTCTTTTCTCTCTGTGCTTCATGGAAAAAGCAAATGACCCATACAGCCAATGGCTCCCAGCTTCAAGAAAAACCAAATGAACCGAAACTCTCCAAAAGGAAGATTTTACAGCCTGCATCTTTACATGTTCCTTTTCCTAAGGAAAACAAGTACTGTACCTTTCTTTTTAAGTTGTTTGGAACCTTTGTTTGTTTGTTTTACTGCCAACGGATGCAGACTTGTTGAAGGTAAACAGCATTTCCGTGCGCTCTGGTTTCTGTCATGATGTCCCATTGCACCAGAAGCGGTTTAGTCATGCTAGGCACATGACCTGGAAAGCTGGCTGTGGACAAACGCTGGTTGCCTTGGCCTTAACCATCCAGGAGTCCTTTACCTTTACATTTTTACGAGGGAGTAGGAATTTCTCTCCAACATCCGCATCACCTCATCAACCAATTCTTCCCTGTTGGTTAGGATCAGGTTCATGGAAGCCAATTCCCTTCTTTGCGGTTCTGAGGAAAATAAGACTTTGCACCTGCTACTTAATGTTTAAAACTTTGATGTGCTTGGTAATGACACATTTAGCATTGCATATCTTTTTTGTCCCTAAGAGTCATTCAGTGCTGCTTCACCTGCAGTTTCATGGTTTTTAATCATACACAGTTCTGTCATTTCGGAGTCAGGCTTTTAAAGGCCATGTATATTGCTAGGCAATCTCAACACAATGACAGTTAAATGCAATACTTCAACTCTTAGCTTCCAAAATGCATTCTGCATAATTCATAACACAGGAAAAGCTGGAACACTGGGAGAGCTGCTTCTGAATTCCAGTCAAAATGCCTTATGCATCTTTCATCCCTGTGAAGCAGCATGGACCTAGAATTATAATAATAATGCTTTACACTGATACGGCTCTTTGTTTTGAGTATGGAAAGCATTTTTCAACAACCATAAATTGTTAACTCTCAGCAAACCCTTGTGGGGGGTTTTCAGTGTTATTTTAAAAAGCCTTTAAAAAAATAACAGCAAATCAAAAATTCTGCAAGCACATAATCAACTGCTTAAGAGGGATTCTAGATGGACTGTTATAACAGAGCTACATTTGAAGCTTGTATTAACTAGATAGTAACAGTGACATAAATACACTTATGCACAAACTCCCACCAGTCAATAATATTGAGTTCACTAAGAACAAGTGGGAACTTCAGCTTGCCAACACCATGATAAGTAGCATGTGTTGTATGACACTTAGCTATTATGTGTAACAAATCAGTGTGCACACAGGGGCTCTAAATCAGTAGTACTAATTCTTCTGAGCCAGACAAAACATTCAGTGGGTGTTAAAGTGTCAGTGACATAAATAGAAGATTGTCTAACGAACTGATCTTCAAAACACGCTACTGGCATTGTGCCCATTCTCTTCAAAAGTTCTTAGCATGGGCAAAGTGCTTTAAGGATTATGCTATCAAGGGGTCCGGTGAGCCAACATTCCCTTACATTATTCTTCCCTAACAAAACTTCCCTAACATTATTCTGGGAGTATTATGTTAAGCTAATTGCACCATCTTATTTTATTTTTAACTACAAGCATTAGAATAACAATGATAATTGTTGGCTGGCTATGTCTGTCAGACTTTGGTAACTATGGAGAAGTGGGAAGAGGTTTGGGAAGATATGGCTTCCCTACCTGAACATTTTTGTAGAAGAGGGGATTTCAACAGGTGCGGAGATTTCTCCCCCCCCCCATCTTTTTAACATCTATGATTTTTGCTTTCCAGTGTTCCTCCATAGTTAGCATCCTGCTTAAGAAAATGAACCATTATTTTATGTCATATTGTAGAAGCCTCTTCTAATACATCCATTTATCCATTTTATAATTAAAGAGCTGCCATTCTTTTAAGATATGAAATTTGAGACATATCACAATTTACTGTCTCTCTGATCAGATTCTCACACTAGACTGGGCAGTATATCTTCATGATTCACAAATCAGGAGCCAGCTACACATGGAATTAGTAGTACTGCTGTATTCTGCCTTAACCCCATCCCCCATTTTTTTCATATATGTATTTTGACAGGGGAAAAAAAACAATCTTTACATAATCAATCCACATTTTCTTCAACTTCCCTCCCCTCCTTTCTGCAGTTCCTTATTTTGTATCTTTTTCCTACTGCGTAACCAATTTGTATCTAATTATTAACTTCCCATTATATTCCCTTTAAATTATCTTTACTGCACGAGTTTATAACAATCCTGCTAATGTTCTAATATTCAATACAATATCTGATCAGATTCTCACACTAGACTGGGCTGTATATCTTGACGATATACAAATAAAGAACCTCCTACACACAGAAGTCATAGTACCACTGTATTCTGCCTTGGTCAGACAACATCTGAAGTACTGTGGTGAGTTCTGGGTGCCACACTTTAAGAAGAATATTGACGAGCTGGAATGTGTGCAGAAGAGATGATCAAGTGTCTGGAAACCAAGCCATATGAGGTTGAGGGAGTTTAGTATGTTTAGCCTACAAAAGAGGAGATATGAGAGCCATCTTCAAATAACTCAAGGGCTGTCACATGGAAGAGGGAGCAAGTTTTTGTTTTCTCCTGCTCCAGAGGCTAGGACCCGAACCAACCTATCAAGTTACATGAAAGGAGATTCCGACTAAGCATCAAGAAGACCTTTCTGACAGTAAGAAGGTAAGAGCTGTTCAACAGTGGAATGGTCTTCCTCAGGAGATTGTGGACTTTCTTTCCTTAGAGGTTTTTAAGCAGAGGTTGGATGGCCATCTGTCATGGATGCTTTAGTTGAGATTCCTGCATTGGACTAGATGACTCTCAGGGTCCCTTCCAACTGTACAGTTCTATCATTCTATGACAAGCAGCTCTGAACAAGCTTTTCGGCTCCTCTCTCCAACTTCAGCTCTCACCTTCTGTTCTTTTTATTCTAAGGAAGGTTCAGAACACTCTGAACAAAATCGCAACTTGTCCAGTAATAGGGCTGGCCATCTCCAGAAAGGCTGACCTCATAATAGTGATTCTGGTAGAACACTAAACCACAGGCTTGGCTATGCTTAGCTTAAGTGAACATTTGTTCACTTAAAAACTGCTGAGACTTGATCTTGACTTTCCTAAGCTATAGTGCATATAGTTTAGGGTCAATGTTGTTGCCAAAAAATCCACAGGAGTTTGGCCAGCATCTACCAGGCAGCTTAGCTGAACCATTGTAGATACATAAAGATTACAGTACCTCTGATTTAAAACCATGGTAGCCTTTCAGTGGCTTTTGTTTTACTTACAAAGTGTATGCATGAGGAGAAATAAAAACAATTGGCTTTATTGAGTAATGAATGGTGCAGTCTCATACATCTCTACTCAAAGGTAAACACCACAGTGTGCAGTGGGACTTACTCCCAATAAAGTGTGTACAGGATTACAGCTAAGATTGTCCCCCACACTCTTAAAAGCTCATGTCAAAATCACAAAGACTGCACGGTGTAGTGGTAAAAGTGTTGAACTAAGACCTGGGAGACAGCAACAATCCCCAGCATTATCTGTGCCTGATTCCCTCACAGGGTGGGTACTGTCAGTTGGCCCAGAATTGGGTGTCCAACTGGAGCAGGCCGGGGTATTTTCTGTGGTTGCCTCCACTGGAAGGTTTTTTATAACACAGTTGACCCTTCCCCCCACTGCCCTTATGGCAAAATTGTCTTGGGTGAGCCCCTGAGTGACATGTACTGTGGACCTCATTACAGCTAGAACAGTCAAGATGTCTGGCTGGAACTGGGGGGACACAGACCCCTAAACATTTTGTGAATCTTTGTACTTTTGTCCATTTACTGTATTCCCCCCCCCTCCGATTTCAACTATAAAATGGTGATTTTCTTGAGTCAAAATGACAGTACAGTACTCCTAAACATTTTTTTTCTTAGAAAAAAAGCACTGGCTAGAGCTGTGTATGGAGAGCACCACCACAGCACCATCCTGTTTTTCAATGCCACTTGGGGCAGTTTAATTCCGGATTCCCTCTCTTAGTGCTGGGGGCTGTTCCTGCTGCTCCGCACTTCCCTTTGCCCCACCGCTTCCCCCCAGGAAAACCCGCTCTTTGCCACTGAATTGAACTCAGCGTCCCATTCCTGTTTTCAAGATCCAGTTTCGGGTTTTCAGCGAAGTGACATTTGCTCCAGTTCAGCGGTGAAGAGGGGCTTTCCCTGGAGAAAGGGGGGGGGGGGATAAGCGGAAAGCTGCTCGGCCCCAGGCTGTCTGAAGCAGCCCCCTCGGGCGGGGGGCGCGCGGAGGGCCCACGCTCGGTCAGAGAAAAAGGCAGGCTATAAATAAATATATCATATACTGTACTACTAAATTGCTGCTGAAGAATAACCCAGGGTGGTTTACTGTCTCCTTGAGATGCCCGAGTTGGCTTTCCCAGAGCTGCAACCCAAAATGGTTTGCAAAATCCCAGGCAGAGGGAGGGAGACGCGGGTTCAGATCCTGCCAGCTGCACAGCATTGCTCGGAGCGAAGAGGCTGGAGGAGGAGCCCCGCGTTTGCAAAAGGAACATTCTTGCTAGGGAGCCTAAATGGAAGCGAAGCAGCCTCCTCAGGTCCCTTCTTCCCCTCCACCAAGTAGCCCCACACCTTTCTCCCACTTCCCTGTCAAGGGGGAGCTGCGCATCGTTACACGCGTGCCTTTTATTTTACTCCACCCGATTCCCCCGGACCCACAACCTGCTGGGGCCGCTGCGTGGACGAACCTGAAGTGCCGAGTCGCGCGGACTCCGTTTCCCGCGCACCTCTTTGGGCGCATCTGAGGAGGCGGCGCCGCGGCTGCGCACGGAGCGCCGGGCGGCGTCCAGTTGCCGTAGCAACGAGCGGAGGCCGCCGCCGGCGCGCGTTTATGTCTCTGCCGGAGCCCGTGAGGAGGCGGCTGAGCTCCTTCAGCCGGACCGTCTTCACGGACAACAACCGGACCGGACCCGGGAGCAGCGCCACCGACAACGTGCCGGGTGAGTGGCGGGCGAGGGCGCCGGAGGGGCCAGCTACAAAGATGGCGGCGGCGGCGCCGTCACGTGGCCGGCTGCCAGGAGTCGAGATGGAAGGGCGCTGGGCGGCGGGGATGCAGTGCAGAACCCTGGGCAGTTGCAGCTGCAGTGGAGATTGCAGGGAATGCAAGATCAGGGGCTCCTCCCAGAGCGTTTGGGTGGGTGGGTGATGGCCACTATTGATAAGCACTATTGTCTTGTTTTCCTTAAGAAGCCCAAGGAATGCCCAATAAATACCTTATTACTCATTTGTTAACTGCTGCCACATGAATAATTGCCAGGTATTGGAGGACTCAATATAAATCTCTTTGAAGGGCACCATACTGGAAAGATAAACAAGCTTTCATACAACGTGGCCGCCTTTTATTGGATATGCACGGCTTCCATCCACCAGCAACACAGGGAACGTTGCGGAATGACACTTTCATCTGACTATACATCCAATGAACCTCATCTGGGATTGCTTTTGTTACATTTTCACTTTTTGTGATGGCTCTGCACACCAACCTGCAGCTGTTATTGTTGCTGTTACTATTTTTTCTCTACTTTATATCTACCGTAATTCATTTGTAACTGAAAATCAATAAAACACACCAAAGAAGAAGCAGCCCCTAGTGGAAATGGGTTCTTCATTTGCGTGCTGAGGTCCCCAAGACACCCTTCCCAATAACTCACACATCACACATTATTTTTGTTTAAGGTTTTTGGCATAATTTTGGCCACAACTTTATTATCATACAAAATGTGAGTGGTTGCTTAGGCATTGGTTATGACTAGCTGTCCCCCCCGCCTTGGGGGACAGCGCTGACTCCCGTGAGTCAGCGTGTGGAGGAACAAGACCAGGGACAGCTGGGACTGCGACACAGACCCTCAGCTATTTCCTGCTTGCTCCTTGGGAACTTACACGGCCCGCACCCTGCTCCAAGGGTTTGGACGAAGGGATGGTAAGCCCCAGAATTCCTTTAACGGAATTCCCAGCAGCAGCAGCATTGGAGGGGTAGGCACAGCCAATCCATACCCCTCCACCAACCAATTTAACCAATGCCTAACCGCCAACCTTACAAGTTGTGACGATTTGCTACGTAGTAGGCAAAACCCAATTGGCACACACTAATCAGCCAAAAGGAAAAATTCCTACTAGGCCCCCGCACCAATGCGGACGACCCCATGACAGGCAATAGCAAGGTCAGAGCGAAGCCCAATCAAGGGAGGGCGGGCGGGAGATCCGGTGTCCACAGCGAAAGAGAAAGGAACAAGCTGTGGCCCTAGCTTAAATAATCTCTGATCCCACCCCTAAAATTGGCAACATCAATTTTACCCCAGCAACTCCATCCACCAATCTAGTTCGAGCCCTTGAGCCTAACTTGCCTGACAACCCAGAGGGTGTCTTGCTCGGCCCCATCCGCAACCCGTGCTCTCCTTTAGTGAGAACACGCTTTCTGGCCACTGGCCACTTCAACTCTGCAAAAATGTGTGGCTTTCTCAGGAGCTTTTGTAAAAGCGGGTAACAACTTGTGTAATTTTGAATGTTACTAGCATGAGGCATATAATATGCTTTTAAAAATTCCATCGCGTCCAAATGTTTATTTAAATTTTTCTGAATCACAGAATCATAGAGATGTAAGGAATGTCGAGGGTCATCTCCTCCAACCCCTTGCAATGCAGGAATCTCATGTCAAATTCTGTAATGAACCCAGTGGCTGAAGCAGTGTGGTGTAAATGAAAGCTGAAAAGAAACAAGGCAGATGTCAGGAAGTAGTATTTTTGACACTACAAAAACATGAAATAGCTTGCAAGATGTTTGCTGAGGCAAGAACTCCAGAATCAATTGAGAAATAATGGCTGATTTCCTAAAGGAACTGAAAAAGATTTCTATAAGTCATAGAATTGGAAGGAACTCTGAGGATCTTCTAATCCAGACATAGGCAAACTC
This sequence comes from Podarcis muralis, assembly GCF_964188315.1. NCBI lineage: Eukaryota > Metazoa > Chordata > Lepidosauria > Squamata > Lacertidae > Podarcis > Podarcis muralis. The sequence goes on along the minus strand of NC_135657.1, from coordinate 119,069,851 downwards.
GGCCCTCCAGATGTTCTGGGACTACAACTCCCATCATCCCTAGCTAACAGGACCAGTGGTCAGGGAGGGTGGGAATTGTAGTCTCAAAACATCTGGAGGGCCGAGTTTGCCTGTGCCTGATCTAGTCTAACCCCCTACAATGGAGGAATCGCAACTAAAGCATCCCTGACAGATGGCCATCCAACCTCTGCTTAAAAACCTCCAAGGAAGGAGAGTCCACCACCTTCTGAAGGAGTCTGTTCCACTGATGGAACAGCTCTTACTGTCAGAAAGTTCTTCCTGATGTTGAGTTGGAATCTCTTTTCTTGTAACTCAAAGCCATTTGTTCCAGTCCCACCCTCCAGAGCGGGGGGGAAAAGCTTGCTCCATCTTTCATGTGACAGCCTTTTGATATTTGAATATGGCTCTCAGTCACCTCTTATCCAGGCTAAACATACCAAACTCCCTCAACTGTTCCTCGTAAGTCTTGGTTTTCAGACCCTTGATCATCTTGGCCACCCTCCTCTGCACACATTCCAGCTTGTCAATGTGCTTCTTAAATTGTGGTACCCAGAACTGTACACAGTACTCGATATGTGGTTTGAACAAGATAGAATAGAGTGGTACCATTACTTCCTTTAAAAAAACATTTTATTGAAACGTTTCAGCAATAAAAACAGATTAAGCTAAATAAAAAACAAAACAACATAAAACAAAAAAAGAAAGAACGGATTATTTGGGCTTAGAATTTCAAGCATGTCTTTTTTCAGAAGCGTCTCTTTCATCTGAAACCTATGGATATTTTACTTCAAAGTAACTGTGCATAAAGTTGTAGCCTTCAACATATAGAAGGAAAAATGTCTGAAGTGGCTGGTGGGTTCTTTCCTCTGTCTCTCCAGATAATGAAATCGTCTCCAGTTTGCCCTTGCAGATGTCCCTCTATTTCAACCTCTGCTTTTTCCCATTTTGGTGGGTCAGCAGTATAGTGATGCTGCAGCTGAAGGTGAGTTCAGAAGACAATTGGTACTCTTATAATCCTGTTTCATCTGCTCTTGTTCTGTACACGCTCTGCAAGAGAGAGACTAGTAATTGTGCATCTACATACCTGGTAATAGCCGTACTTCTATAATAAGATTGAGAATGTTCTGAGTGGTGTTTATTTAAAGAATTTTGTATCCCACTCTTCAGCCAGAAAAAGCTCCCAAAGCAGTTTGCATATCAGTGCAAACAAGGCAGTCCTTATGTTTACAGTCTAAAGAACAATCACACAACGGAAAAATAGATAAGGAGGGAGGATGAAATAAGTGGTGGCCAAACTTTTTTCAAAGAGGGCCAGATTTGATGAAGTGAAGGGCCGACCAAAGAGCCAACCAAAGTTGTTGAGCTTTGTAAACAAAGTTTACAAAGGATTGAAGTTGTTGAGCTTTTTGTATGATTTTACCCCAGGAAATAATCTGCCACAGGAGTTGGATTAAACCGACCAGCGGGACAGATTAGGCCCCCAAACCGGACTTTGGACATGCCTGATAAGCAAACTCTGTTATAGGTTCCTATATTAAGTTCTTCTAATGACCAGCCAGAGTGGAAAAGTTCAAGGAGATGAGGAGAAAACAGTTAATGGTCGCAGTTGCATTGATGGAGTGACCCTCCATCCCTTTCCTCTCCACCTCTGCTGCAGCCTGGTGTAATGACTGCTGCCAGTCAGGTGACAGTTGATGAGAGGGAAGGGCCTGACTTCTCAGCAGAGATGGCTCTCCATTCCTTCTCTCCCTCCCCTGCTGTAACCTAATGAAATGGCTGTGGTCAAGTGACACTTGCAAACAGGTTTATTACATAAGCAGGCAAGTTTTTTTTGGGGGGGGGGGGGAAACACAGTTAGATTCTCAGTATAGTATGGATTCCAAGAATATGAGAGTCAATTGGCCAATGGTAGTACAGGCATACCTCAGAGATATTGTGGGTTCAGTTCCAGACTACTGCCATAAAGCAAATATTGCAATAAAGTGAGTCACACAAAGTTTTTGGTTTCCCAGTGCATATAAAAATTACATTTACACTATACTGTAGTCTGTTAAGTGTGCAATAGTAGTATATCTAAAAAAGCAATCTACATACCTTCAGAGCCGTCTTTTCCATTGGGCTTACTGGCGCGTTGCACCAGGGTGCGGGCCTCTCAGGGGCGCCCCAGTGAGTGGGGGAGCTGCGCAGCTTTGCCGGCAGACTCCCCTTTCCCTCTGCACGCCTGCCAGCTGCGCCCCGTCAACCGTATGGCTGTCGAGCGTGCAGCTTCCTTCCCAGGCCCCCACAGAGGCTTGGGAAAAGGTTGACAACTCTGGGAAACGGGGGTGGGGCGCCAGAGGGATCTTTCCACCACAGCGGCGGATATGCTTAAGACGGCCCTGCAACCTTAATTAATGTGACGCAGAGACACCAAGTGAGCACATGCTGTTGGATGCAGGGTTGCCACAAACCTTCAATTTGTAAAAAACACAATTATCTGTGAAGTGCAGTAATGCGAAGCGCAACAAAACGAGGTATGTCTGTATTTAATTTTTTGTCATTTCTCAATTCTAGTATCCAGTCTTACCAGACTACTACAAGTTCATCTTGGTGACAGTCATTATATTAACCTCTCTGATTGAAATGATCCGCTTGTACCTAGGATACATGGGGAATTTGCAGGAGAAGGTAAGTTTGCCTCACAACCATGAGGAATTCAGGAGCAGTTATCTCAGACTAATAGATTATTAATATTGAATAACCTTTCTTAGGTTACAGCCTTCCCCCAACAAATTTAGTAGCTGGACTCAGTCCTGAAGATAAGATACCACACAGACATGCTGGTTAGACTCATACATGGTTTTTTGTAGGCACTTGTATGGAGGAGCTTCTGTAGCACAGTGGCCAAGACAAAGTGTGAAAGCCGGGAAGCAGCTCACTAGGTAGTCTCAGCAAACCACTGCTCTCTAGCCTAAGTTCCTACCCTCTTCTGAAATATTTTTAAATGGAATATTTTAAAAGTCTCTTAAGTGGTGCACAATGGTAAAACAAAAATGAAGCATACTGTAAAACCAATAAGCAGTAATATAAAAGCATTTTTAAAAATAAAAGAGGAATTGATGCATTCAAACACATAAAACAGGTCTAGTCTTAATGGGTCAGGGAAAGCAACATGGAGTAATGAATGCTATTGGCCACACAGGGCCGTTGTAAGAGTTGAAAAACAGTATGTGAAGCACTTTGAGTACTTGAAATACACTACAGAAATGTTAAGTATTAAAAAACCACAGTGCTAGTATTAGTAAATGCCATTCTGGAATGAAATGTAAAAAAACCCAACAACCTGGGATATAATGTGGATCTGGAAGGAAATGGAGCTGATGTGTATCTGTCTAACAAAGAATAAGGTTAAGACTTTGGGGCTGCACTTTTCCTATGCACGTTTACCTAGGAATAATCCCATTAAATACAGTGAGATTTACTTATGAATAAACAAGCACAGAAGCGCATGGTGGATCAGTCTAACATGCTGTCTGCAATTCCAACATTCTAAAATTCTATTCAATGCTTAATCTGATTAATGTTTTAGCCTTGCAGTTGCATGGATTAGTAAGAAAGGAAAGAAACGCTCCTGAGTATGTGCAGAGCGTGTTTTCCTAGCTACTGAAAAAATGTTACACACAAGATGCTTAAGCATGTTGATTTCAGGTGCTTAAGCAATAGTAGCCGGTATGGTGAGTCAGAGGCACTTACATGGCCTCCATGCAGGTGAGGCACTGCTGCTTATTGAGAGGAGCGAGACAGTGGCAAGGTCAGAACACTGCAAATGCAGTGACCAGTTCAGTTCAGTGTGTTTCCACCACAACACCCTCCCTGCCCCATCCCTGTATGCAGCAGCAGCTCACCTACCAGGAGCTCAGGTAAGCAGCTCTGCCCCACCATGCTATTTGCTTCCATGTTTAAGTCTGTATTGGATTAAGGGGCGTACCTAAGGGTTTTTTAGGTTGGGCCCCGCCAAGGGCTCAGGCCCAGGGGGGCACAAAAACCACACCTCTCTACTCTGACTGAGAGTGGCTAGGAGCCTGTCTGTCCCTCTGCACGCTCTCCAAGCTGTTCTTCCGCTGCTCTGGGCAGCTGGGTGAGGCACACAGGGATGGCGGGGAGGAGGGCAGTACAGCTCCTTGCCAAGGGCGCAAGGAAGCCTGTCTACACCTCTGATTGGATTATGCGCTACATGTTTAGGATTGGGGTGCTAGTGGGTTTCTCCACCCCACCCCCTTCCTTCTCCTAATCATGGTCTCTTCATTCTGACTTTTGTTGCCTGTGTAAATCCTACCTCTTTATCCTGAAAAATGCTGTAAGGTCAGAACCTGCTGCTGCAACTGTGACCCTATTTCCTAGGGGGAGACAGATGAGAATGTGAGCAATACAATTTGTCCTCTGCTGCTGTCCAGGGCAGCTAAAGGGCAATGCTTCCTGTTGAAGAGACACAAGCTAGCAATTTGCATCCACTCCCTCGCTTCCCCCGGCTCTCCCCAGTCCTGTTTGTGTTCTGTTCCCCCTGTCAGCAAAATGACATCTGGCTGAGATGTCTGAGTGAAAAGTCTGGTGGGGTTGGGTCTGAGGGAAAAGTCACTTTGTTGGCAGGGTTCTCTTGAAAGCTGCAGCAACAACAACAGAAGCAGAAAATCTGCAGAAGTTGAAAAGCTGTTTAATAAAATCTCTGTGGCTCTTAGTTTCTCAGTGTTCACACTTTGGACACAGGTGTTAGAAAGTCTGACCAATAAATTTTCTACTACTGAGTCGTCATGCTGCCAGGAGGTTAGTATATTGATACAAACACACACACCCCCTTATTTTTTTGCCTTTAATAGGTTCCTGAACTAGCTGGCTTTTGGCTCCTGAGTCTCCTTTTACAACTGCCCTTAATTCTCTTCCTGCTTTTAAATGGAGGTCTGAAGATCCAGCCCTTGGAGCGAGCAGTGAATATCGTCTTTGTAGTCTTCCTTGTCTTCCAGGTTGTTACTGCATTCATTGCCCTCAGAAGAATGGTGAACCAACTGGCAACTCGCTTCCGTCTTCATGAGTTTGACCAGCTAGATCGTCATTTCCGCTCTGATAACCTAAGCTGGCATAAAATGAGAGTGGAGGCTCCATGGGATATGAGGCCACGTGTGGAGGAAATTCGCTCAACAAGTTCTAGTTGGACATCTGCCATGAGGGCTTGATGCAGAACAGCCACCTGCCCATCTTCCTTGGTTCCTGTTGCCTTAATTATTTGGGTTTCTGAAACTCTGAACTTGTTCCAGATAACAAAAAAGCTACTCTTCTGCTAGAAACCTGTAAGATGAGCATTGCCACCAGTGTCTTCACTGTGAGCCAATTCTGTTGTGATAAAAAATACTAACACAGGAAAAAATGTGACACTGGAATGTAAAACCTGCATGTATTTTGCAGGCATGATTCATGAGGTTAGCTTTCTACACAATCTTGCCAATTTTATCTTGTGTAATCCACATGGATGTGCCTTCCCCTGTAACACTTTAGCATGCATTCCTCTTTAGACATTTTTCAGTGAAGGAAAAATGTTATATCAGCAGTAGCCCTCAGATTCACAGTTGTTTTGGACTTCTAAAAGTCTTTGTTTTTATACTTGGCTTAATTTTTAAATGTGTTTTCTTAATATTTCAATAACTGTTGCAAAGGAATATTTTGTAAAAATAAATTGGTGTTAATATATTCTATTGAAATATTTTACTGCAATTGGCTATGGCAAGCTAGCATTCCCCGTTGAATGATACTTTGCAAGTGATAGACATAGCTCTTCCAATGTGTATTGCTCCTCTATGACCTTCTTTCTAAAACCCAAAACAGAATTGCCTGATGGACTTACCTGAAGGAGAGTTTCATTTTGAGATAGTTCCATGATTACTGTACATAGGAAGACAAAGCCATGAAAGTGTGCAAGTTCCACAGCTACTACATTACAATCTACATCCAAGGCTAAAGGTTTCAACAGTGGTGGCCAAGCCCTTGAAACTGCAGGAGGTAGACTGAAGCTGTTCCCCACTTAGGCTCTCAACTTTATTTGAATTTTAAGGCTTGTATCAATTCTAATGGATCCAGCTTCTGTCCAGGTCCATTGGAAAAGTAGAGTATGGGTGTCCTTCATTCTCTCTTAGAAAGAAGTGACAGGAGGGGATGGTGCTTATGGCACTTGCTCCAGAATACAAATTCACCCATAAATATATTAGTGGGGTAGGGAAGCTTTTAATGTTTAATAGATTATTGTATTTTAATAATCTGTTGGAAGCCGCCCAAAGTGGCTGGGGAAACCCAGCCAGACGGGTGGGGGTATAACAACAACAACAACAACAACAACAACAACAACAACGCCAACCAGAAGGTCGGCAGTTTGAATCCCCGCGATGGGGTGAGCTCCCATTGCTCGGTCCCTCTCCTGCCAACCTAGCAGTTCAAAATCATGTCAAAGTGGAAGATATACAGTTACCGCTCCGGCAGGAAGGTAAACAACATTTCCATGCGCTGCTCTGGTTTTGCCAGAAGCAGCTTAGTAATGCTGGCCACATGACCGGGAAGCTGTGGACAAACAGCAGTTCCCTCGGCCAGTAAAGCGAGATGAGCGCCGCAACCCCAGAGTCGGTCACAACTGGACCTAATGGTCAGGGTTCCCTTTACCTTTACCCATATACTACACAATTCCATCCATCTAAAAAGTGTTTTCTGCCACTCTCAGGTTTTCAGAACTGGTTGTAACACAATTTGGGTTCTCAAACTAATTTCTAACTATCTAAGGATAGTTGAATAAAGGACACAGTTGAGGATAGGTTTTAATTCTGAAAACCTCATACCCGCTCTACAGTGATATGACTGTAAAGGCAACAAAACATGATGGAATAGTGATCCAACAGTGCAACACAGTTTAAGAAATGTTGTTACAAGCCTGTAAAATGTGTATTTTGTGACACCACCACTGGCTCTAACGATACAGCTCTCTCTGGGCCTGCTTTGCAGTGGTAACCATGAAATCATTACAGCTGCTCAGAAATCGACTGCCAGTAAATTCTTGTGGAAAGCAGAGGTTCAGTGTTGCCCTGTCTCTCCTGCTCTCTTGCATACCCACAATTCTGGGTAGGTGTCATGGAGAGAGTCCACGTTCCCAGAGAGATCACCCAATAACTTGCTTGTGTTTCTAGAATTGCTTTTAATCATAAAGCTTTAGACTTCATAATTAGGGTTCATTAAATGCTTGACGCTGATGTCCACCTTGCATTTATTGTTTCAGATTAATTTAGCAGAGCAGAGCTGGCACCTATTTACATTTTCCAGCTTTTTCAAGACAAATTTACATAAGAAATACCTAATTCTATGCAATTAGCATGCCTGTGATATACCTAGGTTTTGTTTTATGACAGTACTGGTGGTCTTGTACAGTTTAAAATAGTGCTATATTCTGTGCAAGGGTGCCAGCAGGGCTCTTTCAGGTCTTTTCTTCCTCTTAAATAGATAATGATGTGGCTAGTTCATTTATTTATTTTTACCCCCAGGGAATGTATTTATTTTATTCCACATAGTTGTTATGAGATTCTAGTCAGGAGATTAGCATTATGGGGGGAAGTTTCAGAAGATAGTGTTTTATTGGTATGGCACATTTACAGGCTGATTGACTATTCTCTCTTATCAATAACAGCAATCTTCAAGGGACATAGCCTTTTATTGGAAAATGCTGAATTTCTCTCCAGCTGATGAGAAAATGCAATGCTAACCTCTGGCGTGTCTTAGTGTTTTGGACTATCAGCTTGGATGAAAAAGCATAAAGGGATGTATCAGACCTCTTAGAGGAGGTGCAATGGGGCTTGACTGGGGATGCAAAATGGACAAAATTAAAGGGAGGGGGTAAAGAAAATTACAAGAAACAGTGAAAAGAAGGCACAAAAAAGGGTTAGTTTGGTAGCAGTCAGAATAAGTCAAATGCAACAGGATTGAACCTGCGCCGTGTATGTAAAAGACTGAAATGAAGAAAAGCCCTGGATTACTTTGTTCTTCAATATTGAATCCTACCTCCCCAAGTGGAATAGAGCATGAAATATGACAGATATAAGCCAAGATTGAAAACAGCCATAAAATATATTTTAAAAAGAATCCTTGAAAGGTTTATGAAGTTTTCTGAAAAAGTAAATTGAAACTGAAATTACACTGGACAAAACTTAGTAAGTCCCAGGGTGCGGTCCCAGAGGGAAGTCTTTCTAGAAGGTAAGTCCCATTAAACTCAGCACCTTACTTCAGAGAGAACTATGTTTAGGACCAAGTTGCTAACCACGTGAGTATGACCTATGTAAATCATGGGATAAATTGATTTTTGTTTTTGTTTTTAGTATATGTAGCCACTGTTTGCTAAGGTCGCACATTTGATGTACTATGTGATCATTTTGCTTGTAAAAAATTAATTTTATAGTTAGTATTTTGACCTGGTTTTGTCGAATGACAAAATACCAACTAAGGAATGTAGGACATACAAGGCACATTGTAATGAGAGGGCAGACATTATGCTCTGAGTTCCAGAACCTAAAAAGGTCTCACCTGGTCATCGTGTGCTTCAACAACTTTAGAACTGGTGCCTACAGGCCATTTTTTCTAGACAGTTCCCCCCACACCAATGAATGAATGAATGAATGAATGAATGTAGACACAGTTCTCTCCAGGCCAGCATCCTGATGGAGATGCAAAGTGACTCCTGTCCAGCCATCTGATTATTCAATGGAGCGGGGTAAAGACTCCCATCTCTGCATGGATCTGCTGAGGAGGGGTGCTCTTTCTCTGTGTACCTGAGTTTGTGAGAGTATGGGATGGCCACAGCTACTTTTGGCCACACCCACTGCAAGCATCTGGCCCCTGAAAGGTTGGCCAAGGATGAATGTGGTCCTTGGACTAAAAATGGTTCACCACTCCTGCGTTAGAGGGAAAGGAAGAGTATAGGTAGGTAAAGTAAGGTAAAGGATCCCTGGATGGTTAAGTCCAGTTGAATTCAACTACGGGTGGCATCACTCACCTCTGCTTTCAGGCTGAGATAGCCAGCGTTTGTCTGTAGACAGCTTTTCTGGGTTATGTGGCCAGCATGACTAAACTGCTTCTGGTGCATGGAGCACCGTGACAGAAGCCAGAGCGCACGGAAATGCCATTTACCTTCCTGCCGCAGTAGTGCCTATTTATCTACTTGCACTGGTATGCTTTCGAGCTGCTAGGTTGGCAGGAGCTGGGAAAAACCATCCGTCACGACCACATCACCACCCATGTGGGAGAGAATACAGTGTTGCTGTCGCCTGAAGCACTCAACATAGGATTATCCCCCCTCCAGTTTATCATGATGAAACTCATAGCAACCAGAGTCTCAAGTGAGGCCATGGGCTTAGCCGGGGGATGGGGGGCAGCTGCCCCACTTAAATCAAGTAAATAAATAAAAATACTTAACTCACCAATTTTGTTGCAGATAACTCAGTTCTGCCCCATCCCTAAAATAAAGTCTGCCAATGCCCATGAGTGAGGCCAGTGCGTAGATAAGGTTGTCAAATATCATGAACACAATCCAGACAACACTTTTTCAGACCCTTGATTCCAGGTGGGTGCAAGATAGGCTTGACGTATTTCAAAGAGTGAGAATCTGGACACAAAAGTTGTTTTTGAGTTATCTTTAAGAAAAAACTGCTGACATGGGTTGCCACATGTCTGGATTTTCCTGGACATTTTGCTGATTTCTGCCCAGATACTGTTTCCAACTGCAGTATTCCCAGAATGTCCAGGAAATTCCACAAATATGGCAATCCTCACTAAGATTAATGCGGGAAACTGTTGTACTGATCCAACAACCCAAACAATGGGATAAATGGAAGAGGTCGTTGAAAACTGATTGGGGAAACCCAATTAATTTGGATTGTATGGGGAATTGTTCAGCTAAGGAGGTTTATACTAGTACTGCAGTTTTACTGCAGTTGGCAGCGTACAGTAGGCTGACTGAGGAGATTGTGGTTGACTGTTTATGATTATATACTTGCATTTTAAAACAATGAGCTCTGTTATCTGGTAGGCTGGGAGATTGCTTTTTAATTTTGCCACATGGCCTGCTGCCATCTTGCTGAAGCTGTTTGTTGTTTCTGATACCAGTTAATAAAAAGCGAGCAGCTTGAATTTTCAATGCTGGCTGACAGCCAGTTCATAGCATAAAATCTTTTTCTTACAAAGATTATTTGCTACTTCCCTGGCAAAAAGGAGGGACATTTAGATCCTGCCCTTCATGCCCTAGAGAAACCTATTTCACCTCTGTGTATGTAAACATTTTAAAAATTAACGTTAAACCTGAACAAAGAAATATGGACCATGCATTAAAGATGTAGGTAGTGATGCTTATCAGCATGCTTGTGTCAGAAATGGGCTACAAGTCTGTTTAGCTCCTTGGAGAAATTACAAATTTCAGCATAAAATAATCAGTTGCTGCAAAACCCCAAACATTCAAAATTCTAAAATTAGTATTTTCCTCAAAGCAAACTTACAGGTTCACAACTTTGCATCATTTTGGTTTAACTTTATTTAAATTTACTTATTCTCAGCTCACATGATGTTTTATTACCTCTTCTCTCCTTTAAATAATTGTTTCAGTGAACTGCATTTTGATACTATCATTATCATCATTATCATTATTAGTCACTTTATGCACAAAAAGCAACCCATTTATTTAAATGGAGAGAAAAATGGGAAATCATAATTTTAAACAAGGTGTTCAGTCAGTTACTATAGCCACGTGCTATAGTGATTCCTCTGGTAGCACCCAGAAGCCATTTTCATTAAAGAAAAGGCATTTTGAAGTCACACACACACACACACACACACACACACACACACACACTCTCTCTCTCTCTTCTGATTTAGGGTGACAAAATACTGTAGCCCAACTTGTTAATGCACCTGATACCCTAATCTACCTATATATTTACTTAGAAGTAGAAGTTACAGTTGCAAACCCTTTTCTCCAGTATTGTAAAAAGCAAACAACACACACACACAAATCTATTTCTAATTCAATGAAAGTGCAGTTCACAATCCAATGGGCAGAAAGTGGAGTCCATTTTTCTATTGTTCATACTACAAGTCCATCCCAAATAAGGATTTTACCTTGAAATTTATCCCTTTCTGTGATATCAATTGTTCCACCATTTTTTAATAGTTTGCACCACGGCCAAGTTCCAGGATTGGGATAGATCATCTTAAAGGTAAAGGTACCCCTGCCCGTACGGGCCAGTCTTGCCAGACTCTAGGGTTGTGCGCCCATCTCACTCAAGAGGCCGGGGGCCAGCGCTGTCCGGAGACACTTCCGGGTCACGTGGCCAGCGTGACATCGCTGCTCTGGCGTGCCAGAGCCGCACACGGAAACGCCGTTTACCTTCCCGCTAGTAAGCGATCCCTATTTATCTACTTGCACCCGGGGGTGCTTTCGAACTGCTAGGTTGGCAGGCGCTGGGACCGAGCAACGGGAGCGCACCCCGCCACAGGGATTCGAACCGCCGACCTTTCGATCAGCAAGCCCTAGGCGCTGAGGCTTTTACCCACAGCGCCACCCGCGTCCCCTTACACAGGTCTTATAAGGGGCCCTGTTGGTGAACCCAGTTGTTTTTGGTGGGTCTGGCAGTGGAGTCTAGATAAAAAGCAAAACAATTTACAGTGGTCCCTCGGTTTAAGAACAGTCCGGTTTAAGAACGATTTGGTTTACAAACACCGCAAAACTGGAAATAGTGTCTTGATTTGAGAACTTTACCTCGGTCTAAGAACGGAATCCGGATGTTGGAAGGGCACCGGCGGTGGGAGGCCTCATTAGGGAAAGTGTGCCTCGCATTAAGAACGGTTTTGGTTTAAGAACGGACTTCCGGAACGGATTAAGTTCGTAAACCAAGGTACCACTGTATTCACCTAAACTGTACAGCACCTCCCCCCCCATCCCCAAATATCCAGTGGCTCAGGGTGAAAAACAAGCTACAACAATTTCCCCTCTCCCTTTTCTGGCATAAGCAAAGGATTTATTTTGCTTTTCTGGTTAGTTAGCAATTGTAATAGAATTGCCTTCCAAACTGCATTGTTAGGCCCTGATAATATCTATTTCCGCATCAGACTTAGTTTTGAAGCATAATGGTGCATGTTATAAACTGTACGAAAGAGCCCTGAGCTGTTTAGGCATGTTCCAAATGTTTCTGCTTAAGGCAGTTTGCTTCAGTGATACATAAATGCTACACTGGTTGTTCAGGACCACAAATGAACTGTCACCAGTGCAGAGTTGATGGGGGGGAGTCCCCCCCCCCCCCCGCAAACAAGACAAAGGATACATATAAGTAAATAGGTTGGTAGAAACTTTGGGCTTCCTCTAATGTGTGCTAGAGAAGGCATAGAACATGAAAATAAAGGGAACAGGAGCTCAAGAAAGCATATTCTGAAAATATGGAACCATTGTGTTAGAGCCATGGGAAATTCAAAGAACAATTGGAGCATCTTCCATGAAAGTAGCATAACATGAAACAGTCAAAAGTTTAAAAGTAACAAAGGCCTTTTCCACAGACCATGTTGATAGAAAAAGCAAACACGTTTGATTATTTTGCCACCATCACCACCACTCCCAGCTGCCTAGAACAAGTAGAAATGTTGTTAGATAAGGGACAACTCTCTATCCTGTTAACAGTGCTGTCCTATTAGCCCTGATCTCCATCTGCTGGTGGGGATGGGGGTCATTACTAAATTCTATTGCACCATCAGTACAAGAAGAAACACCAACATTGTTAATTTATGCTGGAGTTGCACCACTGTGCAGACAGTATATTCAGGCATCCCTGTATTTACGTGGGCTTACGTGAAATCGGGTACAGTAGGGAGCTCTCCAGCTCTCTCCTGCCATTTCCTGGTTTGCCTTGGATGCTTGGGGGTTGGACTAGATGACCCCTGTGGTCCCTTCCCACTCTACAATTCTGTGATTCTATTTGTTTATGTGCGTACAACATGCATAAGTGGAGGGATGACTGTACTGCTCATGTAACCCCAGAAAGACACTACTGATACCTGCAGAAAATTTAGACCGTCTTGGGTTGGGAAGGGAATCCTTTGCTCCTTAAGGGTTTAGTTCTGCACTCAATTACAGCGAAAAAGGTAGCATAAATTTTCATTCTCCCTGCCTCCGCAGCCTCACCTGGGGATAGGGTTCTCTCAGGAGACAAAAACAGCAGCCCACCAAGACTGTGGAAGCCTCAATATGGGAACACAAACAGCAAAAGCAGGTACCGTATTTATTGCTCTATAAGACTCACTCTTCCCCTCCTAAAAAGTAAGGGGAAATGTGTGTGCGTCTTATGCAGCGAATCCAGGCTGCACAGCTATCACAGAAGCCAGAACAGCAAGAGGGATTGCTGCTTTCACTGTGCAGTGATCCCTCTTGCTGTTCTGGCTTCTGAGATTCAGAATATTTTTTTTCTTGTTTTCCTCCTCCAAAAACTAGGTGCGTCTTGTGGTCTGGTGCGTCTTATAGAACGAAAAATATGGTAAGTGGGAGAGCGGCAACTGGCTGAAGGAGGGTGGGAGGGTAGGACTGGTCCCTTTGTATTCATTTTTAATTATCATCATTATTATTTTAATCCACCCTTCACCCTAAGGTTCTATTGCATGTTACAATTAAAACACAACACTAAAAACAGTTTTATTATGATTTATTTATTAAATTTGAATACAGCCCTTCATCCAAAGATCACAGGGTGGTTCACAACATAAAAATACAAAATGAGGAACACAAAGTACACCTCCACCATCAAACCAACTGATATTCCCCCCTCCCACAAACACATTTATAATTCAATAGTATGGTCAGCCAGTCAAAGACCTGGTTATAAAGAAATGTTTTTGCCTTTTCTGCATTTTGGCTAAGCTTTGGCCTGAGCATGTCAAGTTACTATTCTTGGAAGGGGCACCCTAAGTGTATACGACCCCTTCTACATATCAGCTTAGCACCTAGACCTTCTATTCACGATATGGATCCTTTGTCATAAGTGGATGCATGCTTTCAAGATCTGAATAAGAGGGCAGTTGTTTAAAACATTAGTGTTCTCATAGTTCCCAAGCCAGATTCCACAATCCACGCCTAGCAAAAAAACACAAATCATTCCAGAGTTTTAAAAGCAAGGCCACTCCTATCTGATAGGAAGATCTGCCCTTGAAAATACAAGAAACTGCATGCCAAGAGGGAAATATTTTCAAGAACTTACATAAGGAGCTCCACCTCTGCCTGTTCCGAGCTCCAATCAAGATCAGTAGAAAGTGTTTTGAACTAAACTATACTGTCAAAAGAAAAACACTCCTTTTGCCTCCCCCCCTTCAATTGCATGAATTGAGAAACCTCAGGATGTTCACTTACCAATACTTCCAGAACAGTTCTAAAGAATGTAATTGGGAGTATAGAACAGAAAGAGATACAGTGGGTTTGGGAAGGATTTTAATAGGATTTTATAAAGCTTAGTTCTAACAAAAGTATGGACTTTAATAGATTGCTTTTTAAAAATAAAAGAATTCTCTCGCAGAGAAAATCCTATTCAAATACAAATTGCTTCATTGATTGGCAAGATTGATATATTCTTCTCTGAGTAGAAAAGGGTGAAATCCTTTCTTCGTGCAAGTCTAATTATGATGCCAAACCTCCACTTGGGAGTTCCTTCCTTCCCATGTGGCCTTGGGCAATCAAAGTCCTTCCTTGATCCAGTGGCAAATTAGGGTTTAGCACTGTATTATTTCTCTCTTTCCTCACAGGAAATTCAGTGATTCAGTCGCAGAATGTAATGGAGTCTCAAAACACCAGCTAGCAGAGTTCCTTATACCCATCTAATGTTTGATAAATTACCTACCCTTGTCTTTTAAAATAGTCTAGAAATACTAAAATGAAATGATGTGATCCATTGCCTACCCCCAAGGGTGCAAGAGTGGGGAAATAGGGGGCTCCAAAGAGCCCCCCGGTCACTCATTCATGGCACGCCAGCCAGTATTTGCAGTGGGAAGCACATATGAGTGTAGAGCAGGGCTAGACAACCTAAGGCCCGGGGGCCGGATCTGGCCCAATCGCCTTCTCAATCTGGCCCCCGGACGGTCTGGGAATCAGCGTGTTTTTACATGAGTAGAATGTGTGCTTTTATTTAAAAAGCATCTCTGGTTATTTGTGGGGCATAGGAATTCATTCATTTTCCCCCCCAAAATATAGTCCGACCCCCCACAAGGTCTGAGGGACAGTGGACCGGCCCCCTCCTGAAAAAGTTTGCTGACCCCTGGTGTAGAGTCTAACCAGCCCACTGTTTTTGTGGGCTGCTGTACCCACCGATCCTTGGATTTCTACATTTGCAATGCTGAAGTTGTCTGCTAATGTCTTAGGGTTGATTTACGTGTGCATGCCTATCATTTTATAATTTCCTTACTTGCATTTGTGAAAGCAATCGCAGATCAAAGCTTAAAAAAAACAACACCCTACTGTTGTCAATGCAAACACATTTTACACTGCAGCCGTTTTATACATGCAGTGAAGAAAAGGGCTGTGCATACATTTCCATTTACTCTGGCTCCAGGGCACTCCCATTGCTGTGTCTGAAGCCACGTTCACATGAGTTTAGCATCACTGCATTTGAAGCCACTAAATTGTACACAGCCAAAGTCACCAACTGGAGATAAATCAAATGAGCTAGATGTTTGCGTGAATTAACCCTTAGTGTTGTGACTCGCTTAGTTTTCTGTATTTGGAATGAGGATTATGAGAGATTCCTCCAGCAACCCTGGCCTTTTTTTTATCCCTAGCCCCTCAGCAGCAGCCTTCAGATGACTAGGGTATAGATTACTTCCAAGTAAGTAAAAAATATTATTTTGCTTGCTGATTGTTTGGAAGAGGTTAGTATTTCTCTGAAGATGCAAAAGGTTGAGTTCAGGATATAGTTCTGATTTATCTCTTTTATGTGTCAAAGCCTTTATTTATTTGTCCTTAACTTGCATCCTGTGGTTTATGTAAACTTAATATGCTCTTGCATTTTCTGTTCCATTGTAGTTAGTAATGGTTTAACATTCAGTCTAGAGTGCTAGATGAAGCTGTTGAATCACTGCCGGGTAACATCTGCAGCTAGTGATACAGAGATAAAGCCCACTTCATTTATGAATTACATTGTGATTGATCAAGTAATCCTCCAAAACTGGTGGACAGCATGGCTACTAATGGATAGAAAGGCCCAAAAGTCAATGAATTTTGGTCCTTGGAAAGCTGAATCTTCCATTCAGTAACCCAGGGAGTAATAGGTGAATGGAGTATTTTATGCTTAATGCCCAATAAACTTTAAATATTAAGTGGTACCCAGTATCTGGTATGAGGATATCATAGTCAGTGATATCAAAATCTGAAATGATATTGAGAGGGAACAGCAGAATCACTCTTCCTATCACTCAGGCAAGAGGTTCTTTTGGATCCCAGCAGATGGAGGACTATCAGACTGTCAGGTGAAGAAGTGGTTTATTAATCGGAAAATATTAATAATAAGATAAAATAGCAGTTAACATAAGGGACCAAGCAAAAAATACAAAAACAAAAGGATATTAGGGAGATAACTGCAAAAGCGAAGTTCATGGTTCCTCAATTGCTGTGGAGACCCTGGGAACAATAGCCAACGTCCTCTGGTAAGTCTTGTGCGAGAAGTCTCCGAGAACTGCTGAAACTAGGCTCTCATACACGGGTTTGAGAGCATGGTCTGATAACAGGTGTGCTCATGAAATCACTTTGTTCTCATAGCCTTGATGGTCAGCCAACAGGCATATCCTTGGGGCCAAACTAGGTACAGGTCACTTGTCAGGCATCTTGTTCTCTCCAGGGGGGCCAGGTGTTTGGTAGTTGGACAAGCCATGACATTTCAGCAGATAAATAAAGATTTAAAGCTACATTTACATCAAAACCAGGAGCACCACCAACTGGCCATTTTTCGGGCAATACAATGACCAAGGCAAATGCAGTCCTGAATCCAGATTGGAATGGGTCTAGATAACTAGTTTCTCCAAGAAAGGGTAGTAGTTGTTAAGGGACCTGGGTGGCGCTGTGGGTAAAAGCCTCAGCGCCTAGGACTTGCCGATCGCATGGTCGGCGGTTTGAATCCCCGCAGTGGGGTGAGCTCCCGTCATTTGGTCCCAGCTCCTGCCCACCTAGCAGTTCAAAAGCACCCTTAGGTGCAAGTAGATAAATAGGTACCGCTTTATAGCGGGATGGTAAACGGCGTTCCGTGTGCTGCACTGGCTCACCAGAGCAGCTTCGTCACGCTGGCCACGTGACCCGGAAGTGTCTCCGGACAGCGCTGGCCCCCGGCCTCTAGAGTGAGATGAGCACACAACCCTAGAGTCTGGCAAGACTGGCCCGTACGGGCAGGGGTACCTTTCCCTTTAGTAGTTGTTAAAATTCTATTTGCTCCAGAGTGGTTCCCATCCCCCGCCAGGAATGGACCATTATCACTCCTTCAAGGCAGCAGGCATGAGCCCCTCATGCAAAAGAACAACACTCAGAACCCATCCAGTCATCCCACCCCCAAGATCACTTTGATTAGTCATGAATGTCAAGGGGTGGGAGGGCACAGCATTGAGCACAAACCCACAAGCACCCTGTCAGTATTACTGATGTTTCAACCCAATTATTAGAACAATATTTCCCAGCAACTTTACATAGACAATAAATAGCATGGAGGGCAGAACATAGTTCTATAATGCCCCATGACACAATTGTCAGAGCAACTGTCCCCCCACTCCCAGCACCAGTATCTGGAATCAATAACATAAATATGAATGGGATCACAGTTCCCCAGATTCTGAATTCTGAACGCCAAAGAACACAATATTGATACTACTGAAGTGCTCAGAGGTTCTGGAAAATGACAAGGACCACATTCCCCTGTCATTTTCTCATGAAAGTTCTTCATCAAAATGATAGTGTTCCAATGCCAAAACCATACCTGAAGCCAGATTGAAATGAATCCGGATATCCTGTGTCATCCAAGAGTGTTTGGAGTTGAGAGGCCATTATCTACTCAAACACCACTTCAAAAAGAGGGGCAAGGAAGTGGAATTTGAAGCTGGTTGAAAGTTGAAACAATCTTCATGTTTCAAAAATAATTTACTTGAAGGCACAAGATTCCCCCACCCACCCACTTCCGGGAATTGGCTATTCAACTCCTCTTGATCTGATGAAATTAACAAGGAAGGAAGCAAATAAGTAGTGAGGTGCATGCAGCTTCATCAACAAATTACCAACAAATTCTGTAGAATCAGAAGAAATGCACAACTTGCACATAGTAGTCTCTCACACCTTAGCTTTGTGCCTCTGCAGCACCTGGAATTTTTCCTATTGTCCTTGTAGCTTGAGTGAGCTCATGTATTTCCATCCCACTGCAGAATCAGGACAGCAAATATTCTAACAGAATTCTGTGCCTTCACACAGGTCAGCCAATCAGTCAGAGCCTGAGGCTTCACCATCACAAGTATAGTACACTAGAGAAGGAGCTTTATGCTTGGTGTATAAAACTCTAGAGTCTGGGACCATGAGGCTGAATAATAAATGGACCAATCACTTCATAATTGAAATGTGCTACATAAGTTTCCTTTGAGTCCATAAGCAGCATCCGGGTGGAAACTTTGCCCCCCCCCCCAAGCAAAGAAGAGCTCAACAACTTTTGTGTCTGGATTTTCAATTTTAGAAATATAATGGGTGTGGGTGTATGCAAAACTCCTATAACAATCAGAGTTATCTGGTTCAGAGATCTGGCTCAGTTTGGTGGTTCTTATCTAAATCCCCAAGCTCTTGTTCTAGCTATTAAGCCCCCACCCCACCCCCAAAAGGGGTGTTAGATCCTTGGCACAATACCCATTTTGTGTAAGATCTGTAATTATGCAGCTGCCACAGTGACTGTGAAATTCAGAGAGAGCTCTGTAAATGTCATGTGATAACAGTTACCATGAAAAGTACCAACTTGTTAAGTAATTTACACCATAATAATTAAAAGCTAATCACTTGGGATTCAGCACTATCTAAAGTATATGCTGTTTCTCCCCAGGAATGTTATTTCTGAGCTATATTTTGCAAGGACAAAAAGTTATTCTCTCTGGTATTGGTACATTCATTTACTGAGAAGATGGCTGCCAGTAACAATGAAACACACTACCATGTTTTGTTGCACATCACCACAATCTGTGGGCGGTGTCAGATTCTAGGGCTCCAGGTACATTTCATGTTTTCATTGGAAATGAGGCCCAGCGGAGAATGTGGTGTCTTTATGACATATGGTTTATTTACTCATATATACAACCTGAGTCTATAATGGAGGGGCTCACAGCATTGACACTCCAAGAGAGTCTTGCTTCTCCCATAGCCACAGCATTGGCTTCAGAAAGACACCAGCCATGGCTCGGCCTTTCTTCAGCTTGCTGCGTTTTACAGGCTGAATCTGTTTTCTTCCAGCCTTTATCATCCCCAGCCGCAATCCTAAACTCTCCACTCTGCTTTGTCTCTCTCATAGTCCGGAGAGGAGTTCCTCCCATCTGCTGGCCAGCAGAGGCTCTGCGTTGCTCAGAGCCCATCTCCCTGTCTTTGTTCTCTGTTAATGGTCTATTGTGATGGACAGCCAAGCCAGACCAGAGTCTGGTGATGCAGTACATCAGAATTCCACCAGAGGGCTAGAGCCTCTCTCTGATTGGCTACCAGAGGGGGTGGAGCCAGCACTTTGGGAGGGACTGCTGGCTCCACCCTACTATTAAGAGCCTGACTTCTAGTTTAACTCTCCAAGCATTGATTAAACTTTAACACTTACTAAATCCAGGAATTATGAGTGTCTGGCGCCCACAAACTCATAACAGTATGCTTAGCAGTGCAACTGTTTAGCCCAAGCCCATGCAGGTTTACACAGATGTAAATACCACTAAATTCAATATGCACGCATTAAAAGACAAAGGCCACAATTACTTTGGAATAAGTCCCATTGAACTCAGTGGCACCCACATCAGAGGTCCCATGGGGGGGGGGCGAGAGTGCCCCAAAAGTTTCAAGGAATAGACCAGGCCCCCTCAAAATTCTGTGGCAACTGTGCTCATGCTGTGCTCACATCACTTTCACAAGCTGCGCAGCAAGCTTGTGTCATGTGCTCAAACTGCATGGCATGTGCATGACATGTCAGCACATTGTGTGCAAGTGACTTCAGCACATTGCGCAGCATGCGCGTACAGTGCGTGCATATCAGGCAGCATGCTCGCATGACATCAGCAAGTTGCACAATGTGTGCACACAGCATGTGCATGTTGCGCGGCACCTGCCTCCTCAGTCACGGGGGCAAGCCAGTGTGTTTGGTAAACATAGATAAGATTGAGCTGACTTGACATGTATTCTACTACATTTTATAATGAAAGTAAGATTGTTGTTCATGCATGACAGTAGAATAGGGTTGTCATATCTTGAAGAGCAAAAAAACAGGAAAGGCCAAACCAGGGAAAGAGGCCTGTGGGTGGGCGGGGCTGCTGCCCCCATGCGCCTCTTTCCCTGACTCGGGCTGGCAGCAGCTGTGGCGTGCAGAGCAGCCCCAGCCCAACCACCCCCACCCCCCTCAAAACCCTGGACATTTCCTTTAAAATGTCAAAATCCACCCAGATGGGCATGTTTTTGTCCACCCATACATTTATCGATTTTTGGAAGCTTCCCAGGCTAGAATGATGTTATGGGACCTGCTAACATGTCTGTGCTCCATGCGCTATTGGTCTGGAGTTAGAATACTGGGGCAAGGGGAGGCACCAGTATCACACTGAGGTGGAGTCTGCATGATGGCAGCAGCATTGTGGAGATCTTGCCTGAAGTCAGGGCAAGGGGACAATACGGACCTGCTATGAAGCTTTCCATCCAAATGGAGGAAAAACCTCTGGAAACCAAACTGTGATACTAGACATAAAACAGAAATGGACCTTCATCTTCTTTCTCCATTTTGTTAGGAACATATAGGCTGGCTGAAAAAGGATTCCTTAGAATAGCAGCGATGTTAGCATTTATTTGAGAAAAACTTCAGCCCTAGCATTGGTCAAGTTGTGAAGCTTTAGGTGACCTCTCAGAAATGACCAAGAAAGGTGGTTCACATAATTTTAAAGCCATCTTCTATTACTTCTGTTGCTTTCTGCAGCATATTATTTCTTAGGCCCAAATAGTTAGCAAGTTGTACATTTACTGCTTGGGTCAACAGATTTGTGACCAGTTGTCTGTTGCAGAACTTGCTTTGCACAAAACTTTGCCTTTACATAACAAGTATACTCCATTATTTTGCACTAAATTTGTTGATGTTTGCATTGATCTATGCAATTTTCACAAAGCTGTGTTATGCATTTGGAGAAGTCCAAAAAGCAGGGCCAAAATCCAATCGTGTTGAGCTTCTGTTGTTTTTAAGTGCAGCACCCAAGCTCCAGAGGCTGCTATATTGCTTGGATTGTGGTTTACATTAGTGCACCAATATTAATTTGTGACTACCAGGGAGGAGCTGAAAGCCGGAGGTGCAGCCAAAGGCCATTAACTTTGGCACAGCTTTGTCTTTTAGAAATGCCTTCCCTATTTGCATCCAGTATTCATCCTGCTGTGCTCATAAACAATGGCAAATACCGGTAACTATAAAACCTATTTGGGGAGAACACTTCTCCCTCTAGTGGTCAGTGTTTAACTGAAGGCTTGCTGGTATTTCGCTCCTTTGGACATAGTTTTAACCCTTTAGCTCCATCAGTTGTCCAAGCTGTTCACTGAAACGCTGGATAAACAGTAATCAGGCTTAAGAGCATCTGTCACCAACACATAAGCACATAAATGCCACACATGTTCTATTTATTTGGTTTTGGAGCAGCTGGTGCAGCTTCACAAGGACAAAACGTCACAAGAGGGGATCACAGTGGCCTACAGGGACCACTCATCTGACAGAACTTAGAACTTAAATACTTTTTGTAAACTGATTATTGTTCTTTTTGTAAACTGCTTTAAGGTTTGTTTGTTTTCTTTTACAGTCACATGATATATAAATTTGTGGAATAACATTTTTTTACATACACAGCATTAAATTGTTCCCATATGTAAAATGGTCTCTCTTTTATCACATCACTTCTAATAAAACCTCGTTTTTGCTTAACATGCCTTCATTACACACAGTATCTTACTTTTGTGCTTAAATAACAGTGCTCCCCGCCCCCCGGCATGCAGGTATCCCTGCCTTGCCTCCACCCCATGGCTAGGATGGAACATGAATCTGGGGTCAGGGAGCACCTGCCAGGCAAGGACCTTGCAAAGTCTTCCAATGGGGAGGTGTGGGTGGAGTGTTGATTGAAAGCACTCTTTTCAGTCCTTGCTTATGGAACAATTTGGAAGCTGGCAGGTGCAATGAGCTTTGAAGTCAAGTCTTCTTGGGTTACAGCTCAGCCTCTTCACTAGTAGACTGCATCACACATTCCAGGTTGCAGAGTTCCTGGCTAGTTCTCCCATGGCTACATAAATATTCACGGTCCCGTTTAAAAGTAGGTAAACCACAGCATGAGATTGGCTGTGCTAATACGTATTTGTTCCAGTTGGAAGCCAAAATCTCTTACAGATACTTTTTTAAAAAGCAGATGCTCAAGAGGGAAAAGAATGTGAGTCAGACCTTTGCTATGCTTAAACTGCACAATACTTGGGCAGTTTTAAGTGATGACTATGTATTGATAGCACTTCCTTTGGCTGCTGCAGCACATGAGGTTTGAAGAGCTTCTTCCCCCAGAGCAGCAGCATTTTCTTCTAGCAATATCAGCCTTTGGGTGGAAGCAGAATATTTCCACTGGGAAATTCTAACCTTCCTCTCGCTCTCTCTCTCTCTGGCATTTTATTGTATGACAGTTCTGGAGCAAATCCTAAATAAAATCTATCTAAACTAACCCAGCCCTCATTCTCAAGCTGGGCCAATGTGGCTTTCAGCTGAACAATTTATCCAAGAAATATGTGAGTTAGATGTACCTAAGCACTGTGGAAATCATATGAACTAAATTCCTTACTTGACCCATTGATTTCAATACACAGCTACCTTTCTGTGGACTGAGGTCAAGAATTTCCAACATCCAGCTGCAAGAGTTTCTTAAAGTACGAAGTCATAACGTTGTAAAGTGTGAATAAAAACCACACAGAGACACCATTCTCCAAAGAGTTGATCCAATTCTCATTGCTATTTTTAAAAAAAGAAAAATAGGCATTTGTTGGGCTCTGAGCCACCCACTCCCTGTTGTGCACATCCCTCTTCCAAGAAGGACACAAGAACTCCGCAATCAGTACTGGATAAATCAAATTTCTGTTGAAAAGCAGAACAGTTCCTTCAAAATTTAATCCACAGAAGAAGGAAGTAACCAAAATGCAATAGGTGCACTTCCATGGTGTCTTTCCACTCATGTTTTGTACAGCCTTATTCACCTTCAAAAGCCTTTGGGGAACTTTAAAATATTTGTAAAGCAATCATATTCATCTCCCTGCCTCACTCTGAAAAGGCCTTCTTTGGTTGCTTTTATGACATGTGTGCTACTACCTTGATGATAAACAGGCCCTTTTCTAAGCCTCAGCTTCCTGAGGAGAGAATACAACACCAAGAAGGTTGAAGCCTTGCTTATTCCCATCAGATGATCAAGCAAAGCCATCTTTGGGAAAGCTCTCTTCTGATCCTCTGATTCTTCTGATCCTCTGAGATCTTCCCAAATACCCTCAACTGACAGGTATCCATTCCAGATATCCACACTCTACGTTTAAAGCCCACGGAGGACCCCTAGGCAGCCACGGCTTCCCCCAGAGAATCATGGGAAAACATAAACCTAAACACAATTTAGTATTTTTTGGTTATTATTGTGTTATTATTATTTTTAATAAAATGAATAAAAACCAAATAAGCACAAAGCAATAATAGCATGCAATATTTCTAGTACAGATCCTTATTGAGAGTTAGCTTACAAATTATCCAGTATGAGAGGTGTAATCCACAGGCTTTCAGTACTGGTCTATTGTTATTTGCTCTGCTTGTAAAAACAATAATCCCCCCCAGCTATGAACGTGTCATTTATTATTATTATTATTAATTGAATTTATATACCTCCCTATACCAGGAGGTCTCAGGGCAGTTCACAGAACATTCATTTCTTCCCTTTGACCACACACAATTTTTGACAGAGTTTTTCCAAAAGGGCAATTTCCCAAGCTTTATTACATGGCTATGAGGGTGAATGTGAGTGCCACAGGCATTCAGGTACATCAGTAGAATACTTGTAGACAGTAGCATTACATGGTGAGACCCACCTAATTCAGAACTTCTTAATGTGCAATACTGATACAGCAAAGGCCTTGAAAGAACAGTTTTGTTTACAATAGGCAAAACAAAAATCCAAGAGAAACAAAATACAAAGATTTTTAGTGTATGTGCTGCCAAAGCGAGCACACAAAATACAAAGATAATATCAACTACTTCTGATGCATACATGCAAGTACAAACAGATGTTCTGTTATATAGCTGCTCAACAGTGACTTAGAGAGCCTATAGTATTAAACTTAAATCTGGTCATGTGACAAGGCCAGGGATTAAAACCTTGTTTTTTTGCCAGCTTCCCTCTCTGTTAAAGCTTCATTCTGGTTCTTTAGCAACGGCAATCCATCTGTTAAATACTACTGTGATTTCGTAACAGAACTTTGAGCCCAAAGGTAAACTCAGCATATTGCCTTTTTGATACAGGCAAAAGCGCTATTTGCAGATAAGCCCTGTGGTGGAATTTCTATAGCAGGGTTGAGGATCTGTTTAGGTGTGAGAATATATGTTTCCAAATATTTGTAGTTCTTTGCTGTTTTATTGTTTTCTGTCCCAGGATCTTTTGAGGGAAGTGTGGGATAGAAACGTAATAAATTAAAGGAAACAAACACTCCCCCCCCCCCCACTTAGGGGGCAGTCATGGTCAGATGCAGAAATCTGTCATTTCCCATGGTAACCTGCTGCCATGAAGGACTTGCTGTGCTGAATTATTGGGAAAGGCACCCATACAGCAGCTGCTATGTGAGTTGCAGCTTTGATTTGCTTTTCCCTGACGCTCCTCTAGCATTCCGCAGCATGGTAATTAACTGCACATACTGGTTTTAAAATAAATCTGCCCGTGACGTGGACTGGTGCGCTTTGTCCCAGACTATCAGCAGCAATCCCTTTGGAAAGCAGCTGGAGACACAGCTGAGAGCCGGCTGGAGCACATTTATTCTGTGCCATAGCAAGCGGCTGCCTGAGAAAATTGCAGTGTCACACTATGCTTCCCTTCCTCATTCAGGCACACTCATGAGGAAGGAAATGACAATTATTTTATTTTAGGCAAGTGCCCTTGGCAGCCCCTTTTTCTGGCAGCAGAAATGTTGTCCTTTCATTTCTCATGGTTAACACATAGAGGTGATAGCAAAAGCTTAAAAAGCTACATTTATCCCAGAAGAGAAATAGTAAATGGCTCCATGAAATTGACTTTGATGCACTGAAAACATGAGGAAGCCTAACTGAACACAGAAAAAAATTAGGAACTAGCACATCTATTTTGATTGCTCACATTTCAATCAAATTGTTTGGGCCTAGCCTATTTCAAAATACAAAACTGGAAAATATATCAGGAACTGAAGGCAAATGTGTGTGATGTATTATGGAGCAGAGAAGATTTTTCATACTTTTAAACATTCATAATGAACATGATTATGTGGGTTACAATCTTAAATTCATTTCTTATCACTTTGGGGCATCTTGAGAGAAATTTTGGGCCTAGAGGTAGCCAGGTAATGGAGTAAGCACAAAGGGGCCTCAGCCCTCCAACATTTCTCTGATGAAAATACGGATGTCCTATTCCAGAATAATTTTTTTATTATTTATACCCCGTCCATCTGGCTGGGTTGCCCCAGGCCCTCTGCGCAGCTTCTAACCTCCTGCAATGCTGGAACCACAGCTAAGGTCAACATGTTCAATAACTTTTCAGAGGTTTAATGGAGTCATATTGGAATTATCCCTGCCTCTGGGTATATTCAGTTTTTTCTGTGCAATGGTGTTCTGGGCTGAATCGAGCAGAAGTTATAGTAAGTAAAAAATAATAATAATGACTAGAAACCATAATAGGAAAGTGTACACATTGCAACGAGAGTACTATCATACCACATTCAAGACGAGGTTGAAAAATGGTACAGTGCTGAAGTATCTTACTGCATCTTGTGAAGAGGTGGGCCTGACAAATCCCCACTTCTGCTCTCTGGGTAGTGTTCACCTAAAGTGTTCACCTAAAGCACCTGGTCAGCGGAAGACCTGCATACCTGCACACACCCTTTTAAAAGAAAAATGAGTGCAGATTTACTCTTTGGGGTGAAACTGCATACCTGTTTTGAGTAGTAAAGGATCAGGAAATGTAACTGCAATTAGTCTGCAGAATGACAATAATTACCATCAGAATAGAAATTTACTTGGTAGAGGGATCACTTCCCTTGCTACACTTGCTGCATTTTTTTGTCCCATTGTTGCCTCCAGTCAAACTGTTATGTAGGTTTTTGAAACAATATACTAACAGACCTAGGCAAGATGAGCCTGCACTTCACGAGCACTGGCCCCTCTTCCAAACCTTCAAGTCTCTGAAAAATCTATTGTCTATCTCCAGCCTGGAAAACTTGAGAAGAGACTTCTGTACTGAAACTAAAATTACTCCGTTACGCATACACAGTTATCAAACTGCTGCTGCTAGAACAGGACTAAGTTCATGGCAGAAGCAAGGGGGAAGCAAATCACATCTTCCAAAAGAAAGCCATCTATAGATAGGCTGTGTGTCACTTCCAAATCTGATTGCTATTCAATTATGTGTGGAATTGTATTCATCACAAAACCCATGAATTGATAGCAGACAGGAAAGAATCAAATTTCAAAGAAGGCAGCATTACTTTTTTTAACGTTTCAGTTTATTATCTCAGTGGTGCTCTGCTTTATTGCTGAGCTCATAGTTCGCTGGAATAAATAACAGGGATGTGGGCACAAACCATTAACGGAAGATAATTCTGCATAACAGAGGGCAGCAAAATTCCAGCTGTGTCTCTGCATTAAACAAAGCTCTCTCTCTTTTTATGGAGAGTGGGTTGTTTAGCCAAAATAAAGCAGGAAAAGGGGGTGCAAAATAGACCAGAAGTGTAAATTAGGAGGTTTTTGTTTTTATTTTATTTAGTTCAAGAAAATTCTGAACATTGTGTATCTTGCATATACCATCTGACTTTACCACAAATGCAAAAGATACAGCCAATTTTGTATGACATTACAATAATATGGACAAAACAGATGTACTCTGTGGTACATGGTTTATCTTTTGTTGTCATCTAAATTTGAATGCAGGATACACACACACACAATGTTACACTTATACACACACACGTATAAATAATAGATAGACAGACACACACACACACACACACACACACGTCAGTTCTCAAATAAGTAGATGCCAAATATTTTTGTGATAATTTCTGAGTAAAATACCAATTTTCGATACTCTAAAAAATGTAACTGTCAAGTCAACTTTGAGTTACTTGTGTAGCTCAAATTGTGTGCAGAGAGGCTAGAGCTTCACAATGATTGATGGCTAATGGGGTCTGCATCCTCCAGGAATGATGGGGGGGGGGGAAAGACTGCTGTTGAAATAAAGACTGACTGATAAAGTATGTTATAATTTTTACTTTGATCAGTTACCAGGCTCTGGGGTCCCTGCATGCAAAGAAAACAAGATTGGGACCTCGGCCAATGACTCTAATCAAAAGACTACACACTGAAACCCAGAGGCATAGTGTGGTGAGGTGGGGGTGGGGCATCACCCTGGCACAATTTTTTGGGGGGGGGGGGCATACCCTGGGATGCCTTGAATGATGGTCAGGGGTGCGGCAGGTAACACTGGCCTCTGTCCCTCTTTCCTTCTCTCCCTCCTCTGATACCCTCTAGCATCTCTGTCTCCCGAAGGCTTGCACAGCTGTTTGTTGCCCCAGCCCTAGCTACAAGCCCCACAGGCGAATGCTGCCTCTGGGGCTGACCAGGGGGCGTTGGTTGCCAGGAGCTAAGGCAGCCTTGGAGTAAGCAAGCAAGTGGGCAAGGGAGCCCAGCCAGCCAGTCTGCCAGCCCTTGCTGTTGGGAATGGACGGACAAGTCCCAGGCCCCTGTGGGGCAGTGTGAGGAGACACCTCTCTTTGGGGTGGGGTGGGGGGGTCAAGCTCAGAGACAGCATGGCAGCAGCTGCCCAGAGGACTCCCAAGGAGAGGGGAGAGGATGCTGAGGGAACACTCCACAAGGGAGGGTCTTCGAAAAGGGGTGAGGAGCTGCTAGCTCTGCAGGCAAGGGGTGCCATAACTGGGCTCCTGAGACCCACAGGAGTGCCACAGAAAGAATGTAGTTGGCCAAGGGAGCCGTGGACTCAAAAAGGTTGAAAATCTCTGCAGTAAAGAATTGAGGTCCATTATCACTCCTCACAAGCTGTGGGGCCCCATGCCTGGAAATGTTGGACAACCATATGAGAAGTCAGTTCAGCCAATGTGGCTTTTTCAGGGAAATGAGAAATAGTAGTCCATGAGCAGAAGATACCAGTTTCCCTGGTAATGAGAGAGGTTGCGCAACAGCATTAGTGGTACATGGTGGGGGCTACCCTTCTGAAGGCAAGCCAGAAATCTCTTCATTTCTTCTGTTTCTGTTCCAGCCACCAAACTGATTATTTTGTCCAGGCCCAACACTCTGGTGCCCACTATGGATTTAGCAGTGTTCACAGTGCATTCTAAAACACAGTAATTTTGCTTCACATAAAATGGAGTCTCTCCATCAATAGATTCCATCCATGTGACCAACATTAGCCAATCACATGAAAACTACTAGATAACTCTCTAGAATTTAGTTACCAACCAATCAAATTTAACACAGTATTGCATACAAGCATTTACAATTTCAGAGAATTAAATTACTTAACAAAAATCATCCCAAGAAGTTCACCATTTATCAAATGATGTGATCTTTTCTGGATCTGAGTTCATCCCATTTGCAATAGTAATATGCCCCAGGAAGCAGACTTGTTGGACTCCAAACTTGCGTTTTTCAGAGCGAAGTGTGACATTCGCTTCTTTCAGTTGCTGTAGGGTCTGTCACAGCTGTATTTAAGCATGATTTTCTACAAGTGTTGAGGGGGGAAATGTACGAAAAAGTGATCATGCGTGTGTGAATATGAAAGACTGTGGATTAAAATATGTGCCCCGTTTGGTTCGTGGTATTCACAGAAGGGCTCACATAGCTGAAGGAATCCTGGCAGAGTTGCTAGCAGGGGCGAGATATGCAAAGTGCTGAGCAATGATTCTCGCAGTTCCCAGAGTCCCCTGGACACAGGCAGGCCTTTCTGAGCTCAACAATGGCCTCTTCATGAGCCGGCTAGCCAGTGGTCAATCTGGCATACAGTCCTCGTCACATGAAAATATGAGAGGAAGGCTTGGGATACAGAAATTTTGATCCTTTTCAAGTTGCTTAGGAAACCCAGAAATGAAACAAAGCCTTTTGTTAAGTCACAGTATGAATAAAAGAAATTGCAAAAAATGATTAGAAACAGAAAATAAAGACTTCACACACACACTTATGAGATGTTAAATTATCCTTTGCTCCTCGATGCAGGCAGTTACTTGGTGCTAAGATTTGTCATACACAAAATCCTTAAATAGATTGCCTTGCTACATTTGAAGTGTGATGTGTGGGTGAAGCAAAATACTTGGGAGGCAATTATTTGTAGTACTGTACTGTAGTGGCAAGAGTTTCTGGTCTAGGCATAAGCGCGAGGGCTTCAACTTTTTACTACAGCTAGAGCTATGATTAATTTCCATAGTATTTAGAATGGTACATCTACAACAGCTTCAAATATTTAAAAGAGCCAAGACTCAAGAATATCAGGGCTAGAAGGAAACAGGTGTACGGGGGCCGCAGGATTTATCCTCACAACAAACCTGGCTGAGTGATTTTACTAAATCTTTGATTTACTTTTAGCAAGGGTTTATAGGGTGCTTTGTTCACTGCTTTGCATTCTGCAGAGACTTGCTGTTGTCTCAGTTACAGATAGGTAGCCGTGTTGGTCTGCCATAGTCAAAACAAAAAAAATTCCTTCCAGTAGCACCTTAAAGACCAACTAAGTTAGTTCTTGGTATGAGCTTTTGTGTGCATTTAAAGGTATCTGAAGAAGTGTGCATGCACACGAAAGCTCATACCAAGAACTAACTTAGTTGGTCTTTAAGGTGCTACTGGAAGGAATTTTTTTTGTTTTGCTGTTGTCTGTTTGCCTTGCTGGTTTGGCACATATTCAGGGGTTACTGTGGGAATTATTGGGGTAAGGGGCTATATACAAAAGTCTTAAGGGCTGCTTTGGATGCAAATAGTTGCATGAAATAAAATCTATCAGAGAATGTTAGTACCATTTGTAATATGAAAGCAGCTCAACTCTTCTTTCTGTGGGAAACATTGCCACCTTGTGGACACAGCTCTGCTTTCAAAATTAAAAAAATAAGGAATTATTTAAGGCTACATCATATCAAGGGAGAGTGGGAATTCTCAGGTAAAAGCAAGTGCTATTGCTTGTTTATTATTATTTATTTCATACACCTAGCATCATTTTGCCTTTGAGCAATTTACAGGCTCTTGAATGAGGCTTCCAGGAAGAGCCTGAGCAATGCAGTAGCAAAGCTTGTCCTTCTTCAGAAATTTTTCTTATGGGTTCTAACCACGTTGAGAATTCCCCTTTGTGAGGGATGGGCTGAAAGGGAGATTTGTGTCCAGCAGGCTATTGCAAACTAGACATGGTGCAAAACAAAACGTTTTTCATCTCTGCAACCCTTCAAGAGAAAAGGGGATCTTGCTCTTTTTTAAAAAAAAAAAAAAGGGGGGGGGACACAAACTGCAGTACCAGAAGTTTGCAATAGCTTGAAGCTTACAGATCATATCTTGTGATATTCATTTATTTAATAAACTGATAAGCTGACTTAAAAAAAAATCCCAAGGTGGCAAGGAACTTGCTGAGCCAGGTGTTTCAATGATTGCCTGGTTACCTGCAAGAGCAGCTGCCCCACATCTTCTTGCTAATGTCTTCTGAAGACACCACACAAAATGTTGCTGTAATCAGAGTTCCCCCAACTTTTGCAAGTGACTGCCAGTGAAGTGGAGCAGAAGCTGTGGAGCTCTGATCATGACATCATACCATCTGCCTTTTACTCAGGACCAGCAAGCAAGGTGAGGCAAGGTGAGACAACAGCCTCAGGTGGCAAGATCCACAGGGGCAGCAGATCCCAGTGTAGATCCGCCCCCCCCTTGTTCTTCATATAGATCTTCACTTGCTTCTTCTTCCCTGGCGAGGAAGGGGACACCATTTTGTGGATTGGCTCAGGTGCCAAAATGTCTTGGGCTGGCCCTGCTTTTACTAGACATTACTTACTGGCAAGAGACAGAGGAAGGCTCAGGTCTCCTGCTCTTGGAGGCAGCCAGAAGTTCCTTGTGCTAGCTGGCTTGACTGCAATGAAGGGTGGGATTCAATCAGTTTACACAAATTAAAAATTCAGTTTACACAATTAAAGTTGGTTTGGAGTTCTTGTGGAACAAGCCTGTTTCTACCAAAAAAACCCCACCAAACAACCCCAACCCAGACTTTTTGTGATAAGGAAAGCAATGGGGGAAAGCATTTACTTGCTTGTTACACTTTTGTATGATCTCTGCACAATCAGACCACAACATATGTTGACTTCCCGTTGGAGTTATGGCAAGCTAAGATATTGCCTGCTAGCACTCCCACTAGCAGAGATTGTTCTACAGAGATGAGAGGTGGTCAGGAGATACCTAACTCGCCTTTGGACTGGGCTGTGTGTGTCCAAGGGCACAGCCTGCCTCAGATGTTCTGAAGAAGACATTCATCTCGTACTAGGGGGGAAATAAATCTGGGAAGCTGACAAGCATCTAGAGCAAGGCAAATATATTATGGTTACCAGACATCCCTGTTTCCCGGGGACAGTCCCCAGATTTACAAATCTGTCCCCTGACAAAATCCATCCCCGGAATGTCCCCGGATTTCATTTAATGTCCCCGGATTTATACTTTAAGTGTTGTAGATTTATTAGTAGGGAATGAATGCCGCATGATTGGTTCAACGGCACAAGACACATCAAATGGGGACTTCCAGCGAGGCAACATGGCAGGCGCCACGGGAGCGAGCAGTTCCTGAAGCTACCAGGCTGGCTCCGGGCTGCTGAGACTGCCACTGCCGCCGCCACAACCGAAAGGGAACCGGGGACGCCTGGCGCGTCAACTGGGGGAGCCACTCTATTGATTTTATTCTTACACATGTTTTTATTTCTGAAGATTTATATGTGGGATAAATGAAGATAGATGCAGAGGTGATGGATAGAAGAGAGGGACCAGTGTGAAAACAGGCCAGAGGGGTTTTCCTCAGGGTGTGAGGCTGAGAAAGGAGGAAGTGAGAGCTGGAAGACTCACTTTTCTTTGCATGTGGATTGGAGATTAAGGTATAATTATGATAGAGGGATATATACATATAATTTTGTGTTTTATTATGATTATTGCTATTTTTTCTTCTCTTCTCTTTTTCTATTTTCTTGTTCTTCTCTCTCCTCTATTTCTTGTCTTTTTGATTCTGTTTGCTCTAGATACTACCCTATTTTAATGTTTTGTAAAAACTTTAATAATAATTTTTTGGGGGGGGGGGAGAATGGCAGGGGGTGGGACTCCCCTTGGTTTGCAGACCACAACATATGCTAAATAAATAGCTGGTGTTGTCTAAGCTACCCACAAACTTTGTGAAAATAAATCAGGATGAACACCTGAATAAACAGGTTGTCCAGAAACAACCCTACAGCCTTCCCATTGCCCCATGCATTTATTTTGACTATTAACCAAGATACACAATTACACAATGAGCAGGATATCAGGTTTATTAACAGTCATGAACAGAAGTCATATTCATTGCTGTTTATATATAAGGCTGGCAGAAAATACAGTCGCTCATAAATTGAAGGGAAAAAATACTATAAGAGTTACATTTTAATTAAGATATTGGGGGAACTGGGCAGAGGACAAGGGGTGATAAAAAGAATTCTGTAAGAACTGCTAAGAAACAGAAAGTAGCATCTACTCACTAACAAGAAATGAAAGGAGATTATGAATTGGGGAAGGGGGGTGCAACTTGTATTGCATTTTCTTTATAAACATTCAGACTGCTCAAGAGATACTCTGTACGTTTCACTGGGGCTAGTTCTCTGTTGTAAAGGCCGTTCTGGCGACTTGGCTCTGAGTTTTAACAGGCCAGGGTCTAGACTAAGGAGAGAGTGGATGTTATTCTGATCAAATGATGTCGATGTCCCAGGCAAAGCAGCCTCTTGAAAGTGCAAGTCCTTCTTAGTAAATTTATTTTTTACTATGCTGCACAGCACACTGATCACCACTACAAGAGCACAGATGAAAAAAACAGTGGTACCTACAAGAATCTCGGTATAGCGGAACAAGGAGCTAATGCCTGCAAGACAAATAAAACTGCTTTGTTGAACTCGTTCTTTCCCGAATGTTTTTTAAGCACAAAATTGCCTTCCACATTCAAAAGAGCTCAGCCAACACGTCATAGAACAAGTCAAGGATTCTAGGAGACCAACATTCACATTTCATGCTCCTCCACACTCAGGACAGGAGTTAACTATCTTAGGGTGAAGACACAACATTTTTAGAACATAGTAATGCTGAATTAGGAAGTTCTCCTGCCACACGCAGTGCAAACATAACTTGCCCTCTTCTGGAAAATACGGCCCTGCTTTCTGCAGCATTATGCACAGTTTGAATTTCTTTGTTTAAAAGCAAATCTGGGATAACCCCCCTGTCCATTAACCCCCATAGGCTACTAACCATCACTTCCTTACACTGCTTAGGGCAGTTTTGCAACTATCTAAATGTTTTGCTGTTTCTTTTTCTTTTTTTTATAAGGTCAAGGAAGAACATATAACAGAACATAATGCACATCACACCTGAAACAAAAGGAAGACAGCGCGCACCAAGTGTGAAGCAAAACGCAGGACTGAAGGCTGAATCAGCATAAAGCTTGCTGGCACACATGCCTGAATATCTGTCTGTCATGCAAATTGTTAAGGCTAAGCTCACACTATTGAAGAACTCACCGTGACTGCTTTTTAAACACTGTGTCCACCTTCATCCATATATTCTCAGGTGATATGAACAGAAGCATAACTACATCAAAGACTTTCAGGAGCCACAGTACAACTAGAAAGGCATAATCTTACTCTGACAGCTTAAGAGGTTGCTACGGTAAACTGGCTGGTTGAATTTCCAATGCAAATAGCATACTTCTTCTAAGATGGACAATTATTTCAAACTCACCTTCTGTCTGATTCTACAAGATTTACTGTTCATAAGAAAAAAAAACCCTGCCGTAGGATGAGCCCAGTCTTGTGCCAGCTGGCTGGGGTTTAAGAAGAGGAATATACTGCCACATGCACATCCCACTACAAGCAAGAGAACAGCTTCCAGATTAAGATGTGCACCCAACTGATATCCCATAGAACGAGAAGGGACACTTTCTAATGGTCCAATGTGTCTCTGTTTTATTTTGTGATAAGCATTTATATTTTAGTTTTAACATTTTAATGCAAACTGCTGTTATGTTAAGCAGCATAACATATTTACTATTCTTACTAATTATTTTTATTCTTATCCTTAAGGATTCTCATTCTAATTCCCAATACTAAATAAATAAATAAATCCCAAAGCAGATTTATAAATACATACCTGTCTGTGGATTATGAAAGCACAGGGTTCCTGAATTTTTTGGAGAACGATCCTCATAACCTTCTTTACATTGACATATATATGTACCATATCCATTGTGACAGATTGCCTTGTCACCACATAGCCCAATCCCAGAGCTGCATTCATTCACATCTGGCAGGTAGAGAGAACAAAATTGTTCTGCAGTAACATGGTTATAAACCTTGAATAGCATGTTTTCAGACTACCATTCATATAAGCCACAGCTAACCAATTAAGTAGGAATTTAGTATGCACTGGAAGCTGTCTTACTGCCACTCTTTACTTCTGTCTCCCATGGATTGGCAGAATAAACACCAAGACAACAGCCCTAAGTCACATAGGTGCAAGAAGAAAGAAGAAGAAAAAGACGTTACACAATCCCAGCTAAACAGATATAAACTAGAAACAACTTATACAAACAATTCTGAAAACAGAGGATAAGTCAAAATAACAAAAATATAAATGAAAATGTTGGGGTATGCAATGCTATGGCATTCCATATGTATGGAATAAAATAGATTTTCCTTAAGCTTTGGCTTTTCCCTGATGTTAAGGATTAGTCTTTGCATGCACAAAGCTTTTATTAGCCAGCTACCTTTTTAGATATGAGCACTGCATGCAGTATTTGAAGTATTATAGCTGATTAATTTCCCATCTTCTCCTTTTCTTCACCTCTTTCAGTGGACATTAAAAAAAAAAAAATCCCTCCCACTTTTCCTGTAGCATCCATTCTATGGTACCCCACCCCACGCCCAGCTCTTTCACTCACAATGAACACTTTATGGTTATGCATTTCACAAGCACTTCCTCACAGGTGGAAGCACTGCGCAACCTCCATTATGGCTGCACCAGAAATCCTGCTCAAGCATGTACTTGGCATGTGGCGCACCAGAATGTCAGCAAAATTGGCTGAAATGTCAAGGGTGGATGATCTTCACCACCACTAGCTTTTTAACTCGACAACACTAAAGCTCCATCTGCACTATACACCTAAAAGCATTGTTATACCACATTAAACTGTCATGGCTTCCCCCAAAGAATCCTGGGAACTGTAGTTTGTTGTAAGAAGACCCCTATTCCCCTCACAGAGCTAAAATTCCCAGAATTCCCTGGAAAGGATTGGCTGTTGCTGTTTATGGCGTGAAGAGTGCCATAAACAGATTTGCCCAGCACACTTCCGACCAGACTGCAGCTAAGCATGAGGAAATTGGCCCTGAGTCTCAATTGATGAGACAGATTACTGTATTTTTCGCTCTATAACACGCACCCAACCATAACACACACGTAGTTTTTAGAGGAGGAAAACAAGGAAAAAAATATTCTAAACGAAACAGTGGATGTATGATTTTTGTGGTTCATGCTGTGGCCACAGAAATGTGATCTGACAGTGAGTTTGGAGTAGCCCAATGCAAAAATCCTGAGGATCCATGTGGACCCATGCTTTGTAACCACGTTTTTGCACCACTGCGGCCCCAGGCAACAGTGGGTGCGTGATTTTTTTGGTGCAAGCCGTAGCCATGGACATGCTATGTGATCTGATGGTGAATTTTGGGTGACCCAGTGCAAAAATCCTGAGGATCCATGTGGATCTGTGCTTTGTAACCACGTTTTAAGTGGGGAGGGAAGGAAAAGCACTCAAGGGACAAGGAGCACGCGTGGGGTGGGTGGAGAAGGATGCTGCTAATAATGAAGAGGGAGGGGTATAAGGGGAGAAGGCTCCTCTCCTCTCCTGCTTTGCTCCTTTAAAGCAAGCAGGCTCTGCTTTTCTCCCTCCTTCCCGCTCATCCCCAGCTTAGAGAGCTGAAACACTTTGCTGCTATGTAGTGAGCTGAGTGGGGAGGAGAGAGGGACAGAGAGCCTGCTTGCTTTAAAGCAGTGTTTCCCAACCTTTTTTGGGCAAAGGCACACTTGTTTCATGAAAAAAATCTCGAGGCACACCACCATGCCAGATGGGGAAAAGTCACTTTTTACTTATGTAAAAAAAAATAAAAAAATAGTAACAGCATAGAAGGTAATGGTTATCTCTTTGATGTCTGATGGGAGGGCATTCCACAGGGCGGGCGCCACTACCGAGAAGGCCCTCTGCCTGGTTCCCTGTAACCTCACTTTTCACAGTGAGGGAATTGCCAGAAGGCCCTTGGCACTGGATCTCAGTGTCTGGGCTGAACGATGGTGGCGGAGACGCTACTTCAGGTATACTGGACCGAAACCGCTTAGGGCTTTAAAGGTCAGCACCAACACTTTGAATTGTGCTCGGAAAGGTACTGGGAGCCAATGTAGGTCTTTCAAGACTGTCGTTACGTGGTCTCGGCGGCAGGTAGCAGCGCTCACAACTTACGGACTGCACCGTGTAACAGGTGTCTGGCCCAGCAGCCTAAGGCGGACAAGCCACTGAAACAGGCATTCAGAATCCATTCATTTCATAAAACCTGCAGGGCTCAATCTCTGTGTTTGTGTATGTGTGTGTTTCTGTTTTGCCCAAGGGTCTGGGGGTGGGAGAGAGCTCTTTAGCATGATGCTTTTAAAACAATTAAATTATCAACAAACAAACCTGATGATACGAATAGCAACGTCAGGTGCTACGGGGGGGGGGGGGAGGAGAAGGGGGCCTACTCAGAAGTAAATACTGCGTCCAGGCGCAATTAGCGCTGATTTAAGGTGCACCAAGACTGCCTAAAAACCTCACCAAAGATATGCAACAAAGCGCTTCGTTGCAGAGGGGAGAGTTTGTGCACCGTGGAGGCTGGAGGGCTTCTATTCTACATGCGGGGGTTGGGGGGGCGAGGAAAATGTGCTCCGTGGTGGGGCGGGGAAGGCAAAGTTGCAAAAGCGCCCTGCTCCTTCTTCCGCGGAGGGAAACGCTCCTGCGGAGGCGAGAGGCAGCGAGGAGGCGACGAGGTGAGGTAGGGAGAGGAAAGACGGGGGAGGGAACCCAAGGAGGATTTGCACGAGAGGGAATGAAGGGGAAACGCGCCTCCCACGTGGAGCACTTTTCCCCGGGAAATGCACGGGGTGGGGTCGTGGCTGATCCGTGCTGCGCGCTCGCGTCGTGCGTTCCAAAGTGCTGCAGGATCGCCAATGCAAGACCCCCTTTTAAAACCTCCCCCTCCCCCAGCTCTGGAAAAAAAGGGGGAAGGGGATGGCGTCGGCGTCGGGGTGCGGAGGCTGCCCGTGCCCGGCCAGGCGTCGGTGGCGGTGTCAGCGCTGCTGCAGTGGCTGCTCCTCCTGCGAGCAGTGAGTGGAGCGCAGCCGCAGCGCCGGCGGGGGGCGCGCGCGCTAGGGCGCAAGGCTGGCGGTGGCGGCGGGGAGCCCGGCGGAGGAAGGAACTTGTCCCTTCCCTCTGGACTCGCGCCCCCCGCAGATGTTGCGCCCGGTGCGACTGGCACCCCTGGCACCCCCCACGCTACGCCACTACTCCCACGGCACACTAGGCAACGTCCGGCGGCACACTAGTGTGCCGCGGAACACCGGTTGGGAAACACTGCTTTAAAGAAACCAACCGGACAGGAGCCGCTTACACTCGTGTAAGCGGCTCCTCTCCTCTCCCGCTTTGCTCCTTTAAAGAAGCAGGCTCTCTGTCCCTCTCTCCTCCCCACTCAGCAGCTCTTCTCCCGCTTTGCTGTTTCAAAGCGAGCCACGGAGGAGGGAAGGAAGGGGAACCATGGATCCTCTGCTCACGACTGCAGCAGATCCCCCCGCCATCCGTAGGCATTCGCTCCATAACACGCACAGACATTTCCCCTTACTTTCTAGGAGGAAAAAAGTGAGCGTTATGGTGTAAAAAATACGGTACTTTATTGCCTGTCATTAAACTTAACAGTTGCTATTTACAGAAACTACTGTAGATCCCCGCGGCAGATCTGCTTGCATCCTCTCAGCAGATCAAAACCGAAACTCTCTCTTAGTCACTCTCACATAATGCGCTGCGCGTGCCCATGACTTCACTGTCTTATCTTTGCACCAGTGTAAACAATCCAGCTTCACAACCAGAGTTTCATCTTACATGCAGAAACTCAGGAAGACAGTTTTCTGAAAACGAATGACCAGTACCCCCAACAAAATCATGCTGAGAATTGTAGCTCTGTGAGGAGAAATAGGGGTCTCCTAGCAATTCTTAGCACCCTTAACAAACTGCAGTCCCCAGGGATGCCATAACTTCCTAAAGTGGTATGGTCCTGCTTTAAATGCATAGTGCAGCTGGGTCATGGACACTGAGGGGATAACCCATAGTCTTCATGTGCATGGTTTCAACAATGACTTGCTTTGGAGCAGGACCTGTCATTGTAAAATAAAGTGCTAGAAGCCAAAGGCGAATGTGCTTCAAACTCCATGAGGGGAAGGCAGATGGAGAAACAAGATGATTTGGAGAGAAGCAACTTTTGGGAAGAAGAGTTTGGATTTGATATCCTGCTTTATCACTACCCGAAGGAGTCTCAAAGCAGCTAACAATCTCCTTTCCCTTCCTCCCCCACAACAAACACTCTGTGAGGTAAGTGAGGCTGGGAGACTTCGGAGAAGTGTGACTGGCCCAAGGTCACCCAGCAGCTGCAGGTGGAGGAGCAGGGACACGAACCTGGTTCACCAGATTACAAGTCCACTGCTCTCACCACTACACCATGGCTCTCAGTGGGAAAGAGTTACACATGCCCCTTAATGGCTTCCCTGCTCCAAATTTTCCTCTCTTGAAGAGAAAAGCAGGTATTAGGCTTTTGTTGTATGCTGTAGAGTTATGTGGGTCAAACTGCATGCAATACCTGGATTGCATCCTTCAACTGATACCAACTAGAATGAAGTTTCAGTTCCATTTGATGCCATGTAATCAACTTCTAAATTGATTTAGGAGACAGTGACACAATGTTAAGGTGTAATTCAACATCACACTATTACAATCGTTCTGTCTGCAAAAGCACTTTTGCTTGCATGATGGAGCAATAGCGATCTGTTTGCTGTTCTGGGGGATCTCCTGACTCCCCAAGCCTATCTGGGAGAAGCCCTCTTGTGCTGGCTCTCATTAATGCAATTGTTCAGTTGAATCCAGCTCTATGTGATCAGCTTAATTGTTCTGTGGATTAAAGGCCTAATCTTTCCTCCTACTTTCACTGGTGCAAAAATAGCAAGCCCAGAATTTTATTCACTGAATGATTAAAGTTTCTTTTCTAGCTAGTGATAGGAAGACCTGTGGAATTCCCCCCCCCCCTTACTCTCCCATCCCAGACCTCCCCAACTCTATCTAACTTGCTATTTTATACCACCCATAAATAGTGTAACTCTTTTTACACACCTCTCACCACAACTGTCTGAACCTTGCCAAGTTCCACAGATGCTCCACCAAGGTCTTCCAGTTGCAAATGCAATAAGTGAGATATATTCTTTTCTTCTGGTGTTAGATGGAGCCAGAACATGAATATCAGGTTTGGACCATTTTGTCTACATATAAAAATGGAAGTATTAATTTCAAATGAGTGAGTACATTAACACTTCCCTTCTCTAGTAGCTGAGCACATATAATAAAGGTATTATCTCAGCTTGGGAATAAGAAGACAGAAGGCAAGTTGAAGGTTTACTACAGAGAAGGAAGGAAGAAGGGTTGGAAATAATATTGTTGGCTTTTCCTCATTAAGTGCAACTGATAAAGAATAGCACGCAAATTCAGGGTGCTTTAAACCAAGTTTGTTACCATTTTAGGGCAATCTTATAGCTTAGCTGACATACCTATCAGTTTCAATTTCTT
This sequence comes from Podarcis muralis, assembly GCF_964188315.1. Taxonomy (NCBI): domain Eukaryota; kingdom Metazoa; phylum Chordata; class Lepidosauria; order Squamata; family Lacertidae; genus Podarcis; species Podarcis muralis. Next base: position 119,029,177 of record NC_135657.1, on the reverse strand, counting down.
CTTTCCTTATAATTTCCTTTAACTTGACTTCCTTGACTTTGATTGAGAGGAGTTTCACTTTCTCTTGCACCTGAAGAAAAAATGCCCAACTGTGGGTTTATATTACAGATAACCAATGGTTAAATCAATGGCAACAGAAACAAAGGTGCTGATAGCATAATTAATATCCTGTTAAAAATAACAACAAAAGCCTCACCTAGGTATGGTGGATCTCAGTTTTTCCTACTATGGGACAACTACGCAAGTATATGTAATATAAAAATACTATTTTGTTTTTATAACTTTACTTCAAGTGTTTCAATTGCACCTATAATAAATATGTATTATATATCTATTATATCTCTTCAATATTGTCAGGGAACTGACATCGGAGCGAGAGGCGAAGGGGAGGCTCCCAGATGATGCTGGCGAAGGACCCAGCACCGGGGGGGAGAAGCAGCTCAGTAGAGGGGGAAGGAAATCAGCGCAACACCAGGGATAAAGGGGGGCAGATGGGGGAATCGGAGAGAAGGCTCCAGGACTCTTCACTGGACATCAGTGAGGAGAGCACAGGTCCTCCGCTACCCACACCCTCCCTGCGCAGAAGACTCCCGCGCAGTGAGAGGAGGAGGAGACTGGGCGTCAAACAGCTTTTATGTTGGAAGAGGTTTAAGAAACGCCCACTGACGGATTCTGCTAGCGACTGAGGCAGCCACGTTGAGATGGGCTGTGCAGTCAGAACAAGGTTGAACAAGGCAATTTAGCCTGGAGAGGCAGCAGTTTACGCACGAGTAACTCATACCCATTACAAATATGTTTCCACTCTTCTTTCCTTCTTCTAACTCACAAAATTCTTATTCCATTTCTCAATATCAACATCTCTTAGTCACTCTGAATCTCTTTCACAAAAGCTCTTATTATTCCAAAAATAGCGAATGCTCACCATTTCCCCAAAGATGTCCATTTCCTTGTGTGCTTTCTGGTGATTCTTTGTGCTTCCATTTTATTCGTCACAAAAAGCTGAAAATCCAACCTTTCTGCTGTCTTTAATTTGTCTGAATACCCATGTTTAACTAACTGTGCACTTTGAAAATTTATTAAACTCATTTTGTGGAACTGACATGATACCAGCATCAACATGACGTGCCACAGGCAAGGTGTGCCCCCACCTCAAAAAGAAAGAACTAAAATTGAGGACTTGAGGCTCCTCTATTAAAAGGACTGACATATAGCATTACAAACACAACCGGCTTTACCATACAACCAGTGCCATTTGTTTTCTTACCTGACTCTTAATAGAGTCTATGAGAGCTTTTTCCAACTCACTTCCAGTGGGAGAGCTCCATCCTTTGTTTTCTATACCAAAACTTATTTCAAACAGAAGATCTGCAGAAGACCCAAAGATTGCCGAAGTACAGTGAGGATATAGAAAATAGCAGAGCAATTCCAACAGCTTGCCACTGTATTTAAAGCTAACAGCCCCCTAAGCCAGTGTGGTCTAGTGGTTAAGATGTCAGACTAGGACGTGGGAGACCAGGGTTCAAATCCACACCCAGCCATGAAGCTCATTGGGTGACCTTAGGCCAGTCACATTCTCTCAGATGGACCTACCTCACAGGGTTGTTGTGGGAATTAAAAGAGAAGGAGAAGCATGAGCTCCTTGGAGGAAAAGGTGAGATATAAATGCAGGAAATAAATGAGCACAAAGGAAAGTGTTCCCTGCACCCAAATGGCCTACTTGCAGCATGAGTATCATTTGTTTAACAGTCAGTGATGTGTCAGGTCACCCAACCATTTAAAGGATCTACATTGGCTCCCAGAGCTGACCTTTAAAGCCCCAAACAACCTTGGCCCAGTATACACAAAGGGGTGTCTCCACCCCCATCGTTCAGTCTGGACACGGAGGTCCACCTCCAAAGGCCTTCTGGCAGAAGTGAAGCTACAGGGAACCAGGCAGAGGGCCTTCTTGGTAGTGGTACCCTCCTTGTGGAATGCCCTCCCATGAGATGTCAAGGAGATAAATAACGACACAACTTTGCAAAGACATCTGAAGGCAGCCCTGTCTAGGGAAGTTTTTAATGTTTGATGTTTTCTTATGTTATTATATCTGTTGGAAGCCACCCAGAGTGGCTGGGGCAACCCAGTCAAATGGGTGGGGTACAAATAATAAATTATTATTAATTATGATTAAACTACACTGGGAAAACAAGTTTTTTAAAAGTTCTTCCACCCTTGAGGAAGGGGATATGGAAACGTTACCTCCAGGATTGTGCTCAGATTCCAGTACAAAATTATTGTCATGGGGCTTCAAAACAGAATCCCTCTCTATGGAAGAAAGACAACGGAAAAATATCAATCTAGTATCTGGAACATGAGAGTTCTAGTGCAACGCCCATAAACACCATCAAGTCAGAACTGTATCTGACTAACATGTACAGTACATACAGTTTATTGCAAAATAATCCTCCCCCCGCAGCTCCATATGCAATATGTGGAATGAAAATACACTTTATGCTTGCACACATGTTTATATGCACAAGTAAAACATTTATCACTGAACACAAGACATCTGACAGCCTTCAGAGAATTGGGGGCATTTGCCTTGTGGTACCTTAAAGATTTAACAAATGGATTGTGGCATAGTCTTTTGTGAACTAGAATATCAGTCGGTAGGCGAATATAGACGCAAACACAAAGAAAGAGAGAGAAAACATAGCTGGAGTTTTGTCAAACAGTAGGGTTCCATTATCAATAAAATAAATAAATAAAATAAAAACAATTAAATGCAAACAGTACAGAGTGAAAATTCTGCAAAGGAAGAGCAGTGACCATTCATAATAAAAGTGACTGACCAGTACTGAACGAGTGGGGGAAATTCAATGTGTGAAGCAGCTCGGATTTAGAGTGACAATTTTGTTTGGTTTGCCAACAGTTACTGACTCCCCCTCCTATATCAAACACTAGAAAAAGCTGAAAACCACACACTGCTCAATGGAGTTAAGCCAGATTTCTGAAACACTCAGGCTAGCAAGGATTTCTTCTGTACTTTCCCCAATTAGCTCCATTCATTTACTAGCCTCAGTTGACAGATAAGCAGTTTAGAGGTAACAAGACTTACCATAGGAATTATTCTCTGCTTTCAATGAAGTTTTATGACTTGACACCTGAGCAGAAGGTGAGTAGGGAGGATTTGGGTTTGTGCGCTTCTTTTGCAGTCGCTCTGCGTTTCTGGTTACTGGATTGTTGAGAGGCGAAGTAGAAACTGCCTCTACTTGGGTACCTTTTGAGTTCTTTGAGGGAACAGCCTGGAAATTCGTAGCTGTAGTGGTTGTGGGGCCCAAGAGTTTCCTATTAAGCATCCTTAGAGAAGGAGCAGGAAGCACATTAGGGTACCCTACAGTGGTCAGATAGGTTTTTGGCTTGGCTGTAGGAATGTCTGGCATTTCTGTAGTGAACTGCTCTGCTCCACGAGAGTCATTTTTCCCTACAGCAGTACTCACTGCTCTGTACTTATCACTGTTGTCATTCTCTTCTCCAAAGGCTTGATTGTTCCTCTGCTCTCCTGTCAATACTTCCTGCAGTTCCAAGTGTTGAAATTCCATTTCATCCATGATTTTCCTGGAGAACTCAGAATTAGTCAGCAGTGAGTGAGGAACCTGTTCTTGCTTCTTCTCTGGGATACTTTTAGGAGGTGAAACTGGAGTTCTCTGATCTTCCATGAACATTTGTGGGAAAGTAGTGCCACTCAAGGCAGATGTTCCTAATATTGTTCTCCCAGTGTTGCTCTTGTATGCTGGCTCCCAGCGTGTGGTTCTGTGCCCACTATTTTGAAGATTGACAGATTCAGTGGCAGTTCCATGACCTTTCATTGCCACCAATTTTGTCATCATTCTGACCTTTTGGGACACACGTAGTGTGGCTGAAGAGGCAATTGGCTTGTACATAATTGCTTTGTCTTCATTCTCAAAACTGCTTGCTTCTAAGACTAGAGTTTTCTTGAAGTTGCTGGAAGAGGTTTCATTCCCATTCCCAATGTCATCAATAGTTGGCTTAGCAACATGTATCCTCTTTATATCAAGAGGTTTCAAGGTAACTTTTTTTTTGGTTTTCAAGAGAGAAACCGTAGGCTGTAGGAATGATTCTAAGCTTGTAGCCTTGCCATTTCTCCACCACCTCTCTTTACTAGTCGCAGGAAGCCCATTTTCGCTGCTAAGCTTTCTGCTGGTGTTTACAAAATCCAAAATATGCTGTGAGTGCATTATAAAAGACTTGGGAGAAAGTCCAGCACTGCTGTTAGATTTCACAACTGGCCTTTCACCACCAGTAAAAGTTTCATAATCTTCAAATACATAATACCGTCCTTTAAAATATTTATGACTATGGTTGTGAGAAGACATTGTTGACAAAAACACTATATGGACAGCCACAGCCTGTGCAGCAAACACCAAAGTACCATGGTTTCTGCATGCATAAGTTACTTTGCTTTCGACACTTGACAAGACTCCTTGGAATATGAGCTTATCCTGATTTTCTTCACATTGTGAAACCCCTTCAAATCCTTCTATGTAAATCAAGATGTGCTTGTGAGGACCAGCCCAGATAGTCCAGTTGCACCAGCTGTTGCCTGGCATCCTGCTCAGATCTGGAGGAGAGAAAGTTCCAGCATCGCCCTCCAAGACAGCGTGGCAACTTGTTACAGGAAGATACACCAGCAGCCAAGGGAATCCCAATTCTGTAGGTGGAAGATGAAAGAAGGTGTACAATCACCATCACTTTGGGCTCATCCACACTTCCGCTTGTTCGGAGCCTAGAAAACATGGGTCCAAGGGGTTTTCTGCTTGTCCTATGCTTTCTTGGCACAGGTCTGAGTGGTTTTGCCTTTGTCCCACCATTTCCCTCCTGAAAACCTGCTCTTTCATGCTAATCAGAATAGATGGCAATTTGCAAAAAAACCAATTGCCATTTGTTCCAATTCAGCACTAAACTGCGGGTTTCCTCAGGGGGTAGTGGCAGAACAAATGGAAGTTTGGAGGATCCATTTATTGAGCACAATTGGTTTATTGCAGGCATAGGCAAACTCCGGCCCTCCAGATGTTTTGAGACTACAATTTCCATCATCCCTGACCACTGGTCCTGTTAGCTAGGGATGGTGGGGATTGTAGTTCCAAAGCATTTGGAGGGCCAGAGTTTGCCTATGCCTGGTTTATTGCATTAGAAGAACGACAATAAAATTGCTAGCACATTTGCAAAGCTAAGTAGGGACTGGCCTGGTTTCTTGGCCTTTATTCAATGTTTTGAGCATCTGGAAGCACTTCATACATTGTATTAGTTATGCTTATGTCAATCTGGCCAGGCAATTTGGTGTTCTACCTGTTTTGCAGTATACCCATATTGCTTACAGGCCAACTATAGGTCTACAGTAGACAAAGAGAGACAGCATAAAAGATCTGCTCAGACAAGCTCCCCTTGCCCCCCAACACACACCCCAGAAGCAGACTGCTGATGTTGACAGATCACTGGTTGGGGAACAAGTGGAAGCCTGCCTGAGTTTAGGCAACTTCAAAATAATGCTGACTCTGGACACACCTTGCGAGGTAACACAACTGCTGAACAGTTGGCTTGCGATTTGCCAGTTTTCAAGGCAAGAGAAAACATTTCTGAAGATTTATCACAGGGCCACTTCACACATCCTTTCCAGATATAAAACAACGCCACATCATCCAGGGTTAAGAATGAAGCTGAAAAATCATTTTATTTTACTTCTTGGTATATACGTGCAGTTGGCATGTATGTCAAAAGCTGACAGCACTTGCTCCTTGGTGCTGACTGGAGGCCACTGTTGTGGTTGTGACAGTATGGAAAACACCACACTAATCTTCTGACACCAACCAGTCAATCATTGTGCCACTTGGACAAAATCTGCTGAAGAAAATGTTGAAAGTTTGTATTTCCTATCCCATTTGCTGTAAGCTATCAAGAGCACAAATACAACTATCTGAGAACTATAGGTAGTCGATCAGGGTTGTATGTTTCAGAAATAACAGCCTCCATCTTCTTGCATCTGAGCCATCACATCCAGTAATGGGATTTGCTTTGCTTGACTTCTCCTTCTTATGGCTCTCTTTGCAGCTTCAAGGCACTGAGCCCAACACCTCCCTCCCAAGGGCTCCCAACACAGAGAGATTCCAGGGATGTGGTGCGACAGCCCCTCCAGTTCCTCAGTTAATCTGAATCTTCTCACTGCTCAGCTGCAAAGTTCATAGCCTATGTAGCTGAGCCTGAAATAGTGGCTTGAGGAAAACTGGCAAAGAATAAATCAAATCACAGAATCCCACTGGTGGTCATCTGAGGGGCATGAAAATACCAGATCTGCAAAATTCAAAGAACACCCTAAAGCTGGAATAGGAGAGGCAGCTGTTTCTGCCATGGGAGTAATGTGATACTTTAGAAATAAACATAATGTAAATACTGCCCTGTGGGCACTTGTGCATTTAAAGTGTGGGGGGATACAAAACAAACACACCACCTATGCTTCCCAGATTTAAAACAGGGACTGACATTTTCTCTAGCCGTTCTCCCTCTTTGTTTTAGCAGAGCCCAACCCAAGGGCTTAGTCAGGAACAGCAGCAGCAGAAATCCATTGCTCACGGGCTCCTTGCTCCGCAGCACCCCATCCTGGAAGGAAGACAGCTAGCCTCTAGGGATTACCTCACCATTTGAATCATCCCTTTGGTATTGAGCCTACCCAGCAGCCATATTGCACCCCCCCTCCAAAGTACACAAATCCCAACAATACTTGTGCACAGTACAAAATTGCTGTCAAACCCATGAATGAATCACCTTGCTCCTTCACTGTCAATTTTAAAGCTCACCTGGTTTTGAATCCTGGGATCCATTAAGACTTGTGTCTGCCTAAAAAGAAAACCAAGGGATTTACTCTTATTATTACGCAGGTATAGCACAGATACAAGCGCTTTTCCCTACACACAGTCATTCCAGGGCTCACTGCTTATTAAGTGCCAAAATCCCATTAACTCCAGGAAGTGCACAGTTTACTCTACAGAGGAAATGGTGCGTTTATTTAACATATGTGGCTATTTCTATCAGAGGTACACGGGATATAAATGGAAGAATGAGGCACTTACATGAAGCCCTCTTGGGGCAAGATGTGTTTGGCTTGACTCTTAGGCCAACACCAATACTCACCCATTCATCATGTTTTCCTACATCAAAGTTTGGTGTCGGGAAACCCCTGGAAGGTTGATTGGTAGTTTCCTTCCCTAATGAGCAAGAGCAAAGCAAAAGAAGAAATAATGCCAGTGGAAAAAGCAACTTCATCATAAAGTTTTACCAAGCCCCTCCATTAAATATCTCCACAGTTGCTCCTTTCCTAAACCATTCAGTGTCTGCTGCAGCTGCTTCACTTGCTCTCTCTTAGGGAAGCCTGTTGCTGGATTCTCTCTCACTTTTCAAGGCCAGCCAATTCTCCCTCCACCCAAAGGCATTCTATTATCCAATCAGATTACAAGGTTTCCAGGTAGCACTAATTAAATAGTTGAGGGCTCACTTGCTTGAGAGGATGTTTGCATGTTTACTTGGAAGTAAGTTTCACTTTGCTTAATAAGCCAAGCCCCCAAGAAATAAGTTTGCAGATGGACATAAAAACAAATGTGGGCAGATGGCGTTTGCTAGCTGTGGACTGTACTCTCTAAGTTGTTGTAAAACATGCCTTTAAATTTGATAATAAAGATTGTTTCTATTTATGCCATTCCCAGAGAGGTTCATGAGGCACCTGCTCTGTATTCTTTTTAAAGGTAAAGGTAGAGGTACCCCTGACCATTAGGTCCAGTCGCTGATGACTCTGGGGTTGCAGCGCTCATCTTGCTTTACTGGCCGAGGGAGCCGGCATTCAGCTTCCGGTCATTTGGCCAACAGGACTAAGCCGCTTCTGGCGAACCAGAGCAGTGCATGGAAACGCCGTTTACCTTCCTGCCAGAGCGGTACCTATTTATCTACTTGCACTTGACGTGCTTTCGAACTGCTAGGTTGGCAGGAGCAGGGACCAAGCAACCGGAGCACATTCCATTGCGGGGATTCGAACCGCCGGCCTTCTGATCAGCAAGCCCAGGGGAGGGGCTTTTAATAGATTTTCTGGGGCTTCCTAAAGTTTTAAAGTCCTACCTATTGCTCTTATTGATTCATTTCTCATGTGAAGTGTTTTATATTGCTTTATATTATCTATATTAACCATTTTTATGTACATGATGCCTCGAAGTGAACTTCAGTCATGGGGTGGCATGGAAATATTGTTAATAAATAAAATACATGTTTATTCAGGAAATAAATACTTCCTTAAAGAAAATCCAATGGAGTTAAATGACATTCTCAATGACTACATAGTATTAGACTTAATATGAATTTGAAGTCAAATAATAGAATAATGTATGACACACATACCATAAAGGACCAAGGCCAATAAACCTAAGATTTCCCAAACCCATGTTGGTAAGTTTCAGCACAGCACTTACAACAGCCCCACCTTTTCAATGGTGCATTATTGATACCAAAAAAAGCTTTGAAAGGATATACAGTAAAGCTGGTCCTCTCGCTCCCTCTGGTGGCCATGTGTTGTTTTAGCACCAAAGAAAGCCGATAGCTGAGTGGGCAAAGCACCATCAGCTGCAGCACAGATGACATTTCCCAAGAAATCAGTATGCTCCCTATTTAAACATTAAATGAGAATATTATTTTCATGCTCCTGTATTACTTCCTACCAAATTGTATATCTGTCAAGTGTATTAACATTTTTTAAAAAACTGGTTAATTGTGTTTCAATGCATTTATTATTTCCTAACAAGAAATGCAACTTGCAATATAGTACAACTTAGTAGCTGACTGATCAAAATTGTATTCTTAGAACATTTAGTGGGGCAGACTTTTCTTGGCAGATGAAGGCACAGGGAAAAGTTTTGTATAGCTAGTATCTCTCTTCATGCAAGCAGTAACAGTAGGAAAGCCTATTGAATTCAGTGGGGCCTGCTCCCAGGTAAGTGGGGTTCAGAATGCAGCCTAGGCTAGCTGAACCCACATTCCACCGAAAACAATGGGGAAATTAGTCATGACTTAAGTGCCAGTTCAGCTCATAGTATGGAATGTCAGAAAACTCTTGGCAACTTTAATGAAATATCCTTAGGCTCCAGTCTAATGTACTTACCTGGGAGCAAGCCCCACTGAACACAATGGGTCTTACTTCCGAGTAAACGTGCATAGGCTCAGGCTATGAGTTGACTACAAGCCTAAATACCAAAGCAGCTCTCTAGATTGCCTGGCCTCTTGGTGCTGTTCAGAGATGGCGCATGGAAGACACGCATGCAGCATATATCATGCACAAAGGTTGGAAATGAAAGTCTCAGCTCAGCCACCTCTAGGGCTATGGGCTCCTCACAACCTCTCAGCCTGAGCTCAGACAGCTGATGCAAATATAGAGTCTTGGATCCGTGGGTAGAAGCGGTTCCTGTTCATGGAGCAAACGCCAGGTGATAGAAGAAAAGGGGTGTCTTGTCCATTGAAAAGTGCCACTGAGGTGATAAGAATACTTTTACTGATCCCAATCCTGTGGCTTCAGTAGTTGCCTCCTTGGACTCACCTACATTCGTACAAAGTGCTTTATATGTGTTACAACACTGTGACACCAGATGGCGCTGTGGAGCCCTGTCTTTCGCCAAGCGAATTTCCCTGTATGAAGTTTACAACGCATTTAACTGAATTGCTTTTTTGATGTGTCTGGGTCCAGCCCTGCACTGAAATTAAGCAAGCAAAGCTTTCCCTTTTTTCCTGCCATGGACATGAAATGATGAAGAAAATTTCCAGCTGCTAAATTTTCTATGTGTTAGGCTACTGTTGAAGGCACAGACTGAAGACAGCAGGAAAACTAGCAGCCGTATCAAGAGTTGCAGGTTGGAATTCGGCAGCATTGTCTTCATTGTTGATGCTGTGCTCTAGAACATACAAAGTAATGAAAATGAGACTAATACCTATCCCTGTTGGCTGGGATTAGGAAGGGTGGCTTCCCAGAAAAAGTGAGCCTAGGCTCCTCCTCTTTTAGAAACCAGGCACCCTGCTCACTTGGCCCCAGAGATTGTGGTGGGACAGGCCTGGATTAGGAAAAGTGAAACTGCTTTGAAGTTTTATAAAGCCATACACATTTCCCCCCTGAAGTAGGAGAGCAAAGTATCTGATCCACAACTTTGGCTCTAACCCTGCAAATATTTGTAGAGTACCTACTGAGGTCATAGAGGTATATAGACACAAACAGCTAAAAAATGGGTTCATCAAGATTTGAACAGTGGCCTTACTCTGTGAAGACAGCTTTGAACGGAGACCAGAGAAGGTAATCTAAGGCCAATGTTTTTCAGACAAGAGAACATCTGTTTCCTTTCACTGCTAACCTGCTGTAAGGCTGTCCTGAAATGAATACTGACGTCTGTAAGTAGAGACGTTGTTGACATAGCACCTAATGTGATTTTTCTGCATGGGAAGGTGTTCCAGGGTCTGGGAGAGGCACGAGATGTTTGTGTGCGATTGCAACATGGACTGGGATGGGCAATGGATGCCTCCCAAGCAAAACATTCATGCAAGGAGTGTAGGATTTCTCTAAACAGTATTTTGGGAACAGGAATATATTTTGGGTCTTCAACAACTAAGAAAACTAGCCAACGCCCACAATGCACGCACACACACACACACGTTGGAAATATTACAAGGAAGAATGGCATGCTAACAGTAGTGATGGCTGGGAATAGATGGGCAGTCTAACCAGAAGCTCCTGCAGTTTGAATGGTTGTGCAGAAGAAGGAGCTTCATTAGCTTCAGCTTTCCATTCAAGGCTGAAAAAGCTGCCCTTGCAAAAGTTTCCCTTTCTACACAGGTATTTCAATAAAGAAGCCCGGTTGCTTGTAGCCATAAGTGCTGCAGACATAGGAATTTATTACAGCCATTTAAGTGACATCCCCCTGCCCCCTCCCCCCAAAGAGGCTTTGGGCCTTGAATGGTTAAAGAAAGACAGAAATGCAAGGGATGCAGCGGCTCCAACCATGAAGACAGTGACTGCCCGTTCTTTGCTCTGGAGGGTTGATGAAGCAGCAGGCCAGAGGCATCTGCATGGTCTGGATGGAATTTGCTTCCTCCAGAGAAGCTGCTTGGCTCTTTCACTTCTCTTGGGAGGTGGAAACTTCTTGTTTTGGAGAACTATTTTCTTCTGTCTGATGGATGCATGTTGAAATATTATTTGCCTGCTGCTGTACTACTCTAACCAGCTTTGTAATTTTTAAGATTGCATTTAAGGTATTAACATTTTACAAATGTTTGTACAGTCATACCTCGGGTTGAATGTGCTTTGGGTTGAGCGCATCCAAGTTGCGCTGTGCAGCAACTCGGAAGTAACAGAGCACGTTACTTCCGGGTTTCGCCGCTTGCGGATGTGCAGACGCTCAAAATGATGTCACGCGCATGCACAGAAGCGGCGAAAAGCGACGTGTGCGTGCGCAGACGTGCCGTTGCTAGTTACGTTTGCTTCTAGATGCGAACGAGGCTCCGGAACGGATCCCGTTCACATCTAGAGGTACCACTGTATTGCTGTTTTTATGTTGCCTTCATTTCTTGTTCTTGTATGTTGCTTTGTGTGGCCTATAAATACATGGAATATAAATAAATAAATAAATAAATCCAAGGGTAAATATTTTATCTATAATATCCCTTCTTGCAATTAGCAGCTAATGGGGATGATTTCCTTGCTACTTTGATATTTCACTTTATCTTCAGCACCTGGCACTCAGCTCTCACCTGTGGCTCCTGGAAGCTGTCGACATACGACAGTGACCACATTCCGGGAACGGCTTCAACTGGTCAGCTAAACCAGGTGAGGGTAGCCGATGGGTCTCAAAGCCTTGGTAAGTGGGACCCCCCTGTTCACGAAGACAGGCTCTGGGGGATTGAGTGGATGAGACCAATGGTGGGTCCAATGGTCACGGAGGGGTTTCTGCAGGAGCTGCAGAGGGAAATGCGGGGCAGATGGGCCTTGTCAACCTGAGAAGGTAGCTCATCTAGGAGGAGGAAATCTTTGACCCTAAACCTCCAGTGCCTTGCAGGAGATCTTCGGGAGAAGAAAAGGCTAAGGAGTAAACCCCACACAAATCCAGAGTGGAGTCCCTAAGATGGCTGGACAGTGTCTTGTACGCCTCCTTCCAGCAACTCCTGCAGCCCAGCAGGTGCCAAATATATTGTTCTGTTTTCCTTTGGACCACCTCAGCGAGGCTGCAGGGTGGTGGTCTTGTTATCCGGGCAGAAACTTATGTTTCTGTTTCTGTTATGCTGCTTTTTTTCTTTAAAGAAATGCAACAGAAGCATCAAGCCTCTGCTAAATCATGCCACATTGATAAAAATCCCTTCCACAATGGCTTATATTTCCCCTCTGGCACACTTGAGCCTGGTGCTTGAAACGGCTGAATACTTTTACAGCACAGCACACTCCCATGTAGGAGTGCTATCTTGAATAAAATTGGGGGGGGGGCAGGTAAGCCTTGCCCCACATGACTGATCACATGACATGGTGTGTGCACATCATTTGAATTGCAATGACCATCAACTTTAGGGGGCCCGCCCCCCTCAAATATTTTACTGGGGGAGCCGAAGGGACCTTGGCCCCTAGGAGTTGGCTCCCAGGCTCCCATGTATGACTGCTCTGAAATCAGGGTTCAGGGAAGGGTTGCAACCTCAAGTCAGTTTTCTTTTCCCACAGCAGGTGTCACCATTGCATACTGCTTTGTGCTAAAAACAAACAAGCCAGCTCTTGGAAATCTCAATGTTTATTAGACTTCTAAACTGCTCAGAGAGATCTGGGGTGTGGGAAACAGAGTATTTTGTATCCTGGTGTTCATTTCAATGCAAATATCCTTGTTACCAATGCAAATCTGCCTATGCAAATCTGCCTGTGCGGAACCACGAAGCTTTAATGGCAGTATCCTTTGTGACCTTGGAAAGGAAATGCCGTTCTCGCAATTTGGTGACTGATAAACCTGCTAGGGACCCGTGACCTTTCAGCAGGTGGCAATCCTGGTTTAAAGTTAGCTCCTAAATGACACACATGAGCTGGCTTCACAAATACCATATTGCAATTCCAACTGCTGCTTTTTCAAACCCAGTGTTTCTTTTCTGTGACGCTCAGGGCTCAAGCCTCTAATTCCCGTGCCCTGCGAAAACGAAGCCTGCTACCAAGCCTCATCATGTGGAACTGAAACAAGAGCATATTTATTTCCTACTCTCCCTTCCTCCACTGTTGCTTCTCCTTTGGCAAATTTTAGATTGTAAGCTCCTCAGGACAGGGATTTGTCCTCTGAGAAGTAGAATCACATGGATGGCCATATATAAATAATAATTCTGAATACAGTTTTGCCTTTTTAAAAAAACCCTCCACGTGCTTTGCTTTTATTCCCACCCCCAACTATCACAGGATTCATGCATAAGTAGTGTTCGGAGATGAACATGTGATATATTCCATGAAGAAACATGGCCTTAATACAATAATGGTAAAATGTGTAGCGGCTGATATAAGGTGGTGATGATACATTAATTGCAATTGCTAGCTCAAAAGTCGCAGGGCTTGATCTAGGCAAGATAAGCAATTTCAGGTGCCCGTATGCTCAACTCTGTCCCACTGAACTGAACTCAACTGAACTCAACTCTGTCCCACTGAAAGGGACCCCAAAGAGCTTAACTTTACTTGGCTCAGATCCTGCCTTTCCACATCCATAGTGCTGACACCCCTAAAGTCCTAGGTAAAAAGGTAAAGGTAAAGGTAAAGGTACCCCTGCCCATACGGGCCAGTCGTGTCCGACTCTGGGGTTGTGCGCCCATCTCACTCGAGAGGCCGGGGGCCATTGCTGTCCGGAGACACTTCTGGGTCACGTGGCCAGCGTGACGAAGCTGCTCTGGCGAGCCAGCACCAGCGCAGCACACGGAAACGCCGTTTACCTTCCCGCTATAAAGCGGTCCCTATTTATCTACTTGCACTTAGGGGTGCTGTTGAACTGCTAGGTGGGCAGGAGCTGGGACCGAACGACGGGAGCTCACCCTGCCACGGGGATTCAAACCATCGACCATACGATCGGCAAGTCCTAGGCGCTGAGGTTTTACCCACAGCGCCACCCGCGCCCCTTAAAGTCCTAGGTAGGTTGTTGTTATTACCTTAATTTTGATATCAGTTGATTTTTATGATTTGTTTGTCTTTGTTGCTGACTAATTTCATGACAATGTCTTATGCTGAATTGGAAGGGAGCCCAAGGGCATACCCTCTAACTTTTCTCCGATGAAAATAGGGACGTCCCATTGCATAATTTGACTACTTATACCCCACACATCTTACGAGGTTGCCCCAGCCACTATGGACAGCTTCCAACCTATATAAAAATGTAATAAAATAGTAAACATTTAAAAATCCCCTTTCCTATACAGGATTGCCGTCAGACGGCTCAGGGGTCAGATAACTCCATACTCTCCAATATTTCTCCTTAAGAAAAGCAGGATTTTCCAGGATCAAATCAGAAACCGGGACAGCTTCTCTAAATCGGGGATGTTCCCTGGAAAATAGGGACACTTGGAGGGTCTGCAAGGATCATCTAGTCCAACCCCCCACAACGGAGGAATCTCATCTCAAGCATCCCTGAGAGATGGCCATCCAACCTCTGCTTAAAAACCTCCAGAGAAGGAGAGTCCCCAACTTCCTAAGGGAGTCCGTTCCATTGTCAGCTCTTCCTTTCAGAAGGTTCTTCCTGATGTTGAGTCGGAATCTCCTTTCTTGTAACTTGAATCCATTGGTTCTGGTCCTCCCCTCCAGAGCAGGAGGAAACATGCTGGAAAACAGCCTGAGTCAGGCCCTGGCTCCATCTTCTCCAGTTCTCCCCGGCCCCCAGCTCTCCAGACTTTCCCAGCCCTTCTCCCTGGATTCATTTTTATCTAGAGATATTGCGGACACGGGTGGCGCTGTGGGTAAAAGCCTCAGCGCCTAGGGCTTGCCGATCAAAAGGTCGGCGGTTCGAATCCCCACGGCGGGGTGCGCTCCCGCTGCTCGGTCCCAGCGCCTGCCAACCTAGCAGTTCGAAAGCACCCCCGGGTGCAAGTAGATAAATAGGGACCGCTTACCAGCGGGAAGGTAAACGGCGTTCCGTGTGCTGCGCTGGCTCGCCAGAGCAGCGATGTCATGCTGGCCACGTGACCCGGAAGTGTCTGCGGACAGCGCTGGCCCCCGGCCTCTTGAGTGAGATGGGCACACAACCCGAGTCTGTCAAGACTGGCCCGTACGGGCAGGGGTACCTTTACCTTTACCTATTGCGGACAAAACCTGATACCTAATACGTGCTCAGCATGTGCTCTGCTACCAATAGCCCCACCCAACGTGAAGCTTCCAGGTGACTGAGGTTTGGGCTTGTCATCAGTGCATGGTGCCTTGAACTCAAGCCCTGTGCCATGGAAGGAACAATGCTCACAAACCTCTTGGAGCCACATGGGAAGAGCAAAGCCCATGAGCAGCACAAGAAGATGCCCTGTACTGAGTCAGACCATTGATCCACCAAGCTCAGCATCAGGGCCGGTCCTGCTTCAGGGGGCAGGATCCACAGTGGCAGCAGGTCCCAAAGTAGATCTTTATTCCTTCCCTTGTTCCTGATATGCATCTGCACTCACCCCTTCTTCCCTGGCTGGGGTGGGGAGGTGCCATTTTGTGGTTTGCCTCAGGTGCCCAAATGCCCTGCCCAGCATTGTTGTCACTGACCGGAAGAAGCTCTCCAGGATTTCAGACAGGAGTCTTTTCCCAGCCCTCCCTGGAGATGCTGGGGGTTGAACCCGGGACCTTCTGCATGCAAAGCATGTGCTCTGCAACTGAGCCTCATATGGCTGGACATTGTTTAGTAGGCCTGCAGAGGATCAGGGATTTCAAGGGATGCAGGAAAGCGGGGAAGATCTGCTGCTACCCGTGCTGCTTATGGAATGGAATTGGAGGGCGGGGGAGACAGGGCAGCCACAGGGTATCTCAGCCTGGTTACACTCTGGTGCTTAGCCAGGTTGTTTTCAGGGAAGAAATGGAGTGGGCTTGGGAGGATACACAGAAAGAGACTGGCAGCAAACCTGCTTGTGTGGCTGTGAGATACAACAAGGCAGGCTGGCAAGCGGCAGTGGCAGCCGCTCCTCCCTCCCTGTGTTCTGTGTGTGTATCTGCACCCTCTCTTCCGCCCACTTTGCTTTGATCAATTAAAAGCATTTTGTACCTTACACAGACCTCTCGCTTCCTTGGTGCTTTGTCTCCTTGCCTGCCTGCCTTCCTCCAACCCCATTCCAGCTTCTTTTCTGCTTCTCCCTCCTCCTCAGCTGATGCTGCACCAGCCCCCCCCCCTGAACTTGCTCTCCCCCCCCCCACCTCACAATCCCATGCATGCACTACTTGGGTGGGTTTAAAAAAACAAACAAACTTTAAAATAAAATATCTATTTTATTTGGGTGCATCTCAGGGTTCACCTTTCTCTTGTGCACAGGCTGTTGCTGTGTTGGCTTCAGAAAGATCAGTGCTAAAAGGCTGAAGATGAGAAATAAACATTAATGTTATTTACACAGGATTTCCTGGTCATTTATGTTTTAAAGAGATATTAGCACTAATAGGAGAACACATTTCAGGCTATTAGAAACAACAGTAGGCATCTTTTTGAAAATTGCCTTGAACATTGTCCAGTGGGAGAACTTGCAAATTGGCTAGGAAAACCAGTGTAAGACCCTTCCAGCTCTACAATACTATGATTCTAAGTCTGCAAATGGCCACCTTGCTAGATGCTGCTACTTTCATTAGTTTTGGCATGAGCTGAGCACATGGGTAGGACCACAAAGTCAAGATAACATAACATAGACTCTTTCTGGTACAATAAAAGAACTCATGAGCTGTATTGCTGAGGTTGGGTAATAAACTTATGCCTGTTTTATCCAGCCATCAAGGCCAGACTCCAAGGCCAGTGAAGTAAACACAAAAAGGTGGGGTGGGGGTGGGGGACTGATACTGAATCTTATTTAAACAGACATTTTAACAACTTGGAAAACTGATTTTTAAAAATTATTTTACTGAAAGCTTGTTGCTTCTTTTATTGCCCCTCTAATTTTTCTCTTCTCCTTCTATTAAAAGTACTTTGAGATCTTTGGGGCAAGTAGTTTCTTTATGACTAAGCCACTTAAAATGTACTTTGCATGCAGTAATGATGTTGTAAACATCCACTTTGATTGTGCAAAGTAGCTCTCTCCTCAGGTCTTGGTATGGCTGATCCTCTTAAAAAAATTAAGAAGCCAGCTTTAGGAAGTGGCACTTGCCAGTCCTCGTGGGAGCAAAAGGCAGGTTTGGTTATTAAACTAATGGAAAAGAAAGAGGCACTTTGGTTTAGGCCTGATGAAGTGAAACAGCTTGCATTTATATTGCTGGTTTCCAAGAAGCAGCATTAAGGTGTATGGGCACCAGGATTTGCGGGGTGGGATGATGCCACTAGCACTATCTGTTTGTGCGCCTACACGCTTCCTCCCCCTGCTCAAGCTGTGCATTTGTAAATAAACAAATAGCACAAAACCACTCAGTCTCGAATATTCTCTCTGCCCAAGGAAGCTGAGCCTCTAAGTACAAAAGGAACTCTTTGAGAAAGGTCATGCAAAATAATGGTAGCAACAGCAGTAACAACCACGACGTCAATGTCAGGCTGTATGCAGAAATCCGCATTCTCTTCAGAATATTTGTACTGAATTTGTTTAGCATGCTCCCTACCTCCCCATCCATTTCATTTGTCAAATTGCACTTGGCATCTGTTCTCCTCCTGCAAGTCCCACCTGGGTTCATGGGCTGCCAAGCTTGAAGTTGGCAGAGCCTGGAGTCATAACATACAGTGTACCAGTTAGTCATGAAAGTATTTCGCTGTAATATAAAGTTGAGCTTCTGAGTTCAGTCTGATCGAGCCACCGTGATAAACTCAAGGAGGTATTACGATGCTGTAATTTAGAGTTTATAAAGCATCACTTAGGCAGATGCCAATTAATGCTGGTGGTTTGCCTTGTTTATGATGTGTCAAACTAATTAACCCAGCACACAGAGGTGTGATCTGCATTCATAGGAAAATGGGAACAGGCTGTGCCCAAATGTAACAAGGGAGTGTACTAAAGGGACCTTCCATTATTCCTTCTCACATCAAGCTTCTTCCAGAGCTAGAAAGAATATGCACATCATAAATGGATATGTTGACTGCCATTTAAGCACACGCTTGGATTCCCATCCGTTGAAGTTTAGACACCAGGCTACAGAATTCTGCAGTTTCCAGGACAAGGGAAGGCCCATCTAGAGCGCACTGCAGCAATCCAGTCTTGACGTCCCCAATGCCTGCACTCCTGTGGATCAAGCTCTTCTGGTCCAGGAACGGTCATAGCTGCCATACCAGGCGCAGCTCAGAAAAGGTACTTCTAGCCAATGAGGCTACTTGGGCTTCCAGTGACAAAGCTGGATGCAGAAACACCCCAGAGAGCATGCCTGCTCTTTCAGGGGGGATGCTACCCTGGGCTGGGCAGCCGATTTATCAGATATGGGAACCCACCCTCCCCAAGTGATCTTGCCATGAATCAAGCACAGCTTATCTCCCCACACCCACCCCAGCCCTGCCTGTAGGCTACTAGCAGTGTTGAGAGTGCAACATGTTTCTAAGAAGTAGTCAAAGAGATAAAGATCAGCATCAGCACGCCTGAATAGCATGAGCAAAGCCAGTTCAGTGGTTCCTGTGTTGACAGGAAGAAACGCGTCTGTGGAACTAGCAGGGTACACACACACACGAAGGATTGAGTTAACTTCTAGTAGGGAGAAACACATTGTAATAACTGAATGTTTCTACTGAGGTGAGTGAATAATTAAAGCAGTTAATTCAAGGCTGCCTTTCCTAGGAAATGGATAGCAGCCCAAATAAACAGGAAAGCGGGAAGAGGCCAAAGACTAGAGATTTGTCATGGAATATTAGCAGGACATTATAAGTGTACATAAGGTGTGTTCAGAAAGGAGAACTGCTGGAAGGGCAAGAAGGTGTGCAGTGCCAGGTGGGCCTTGCATGCCGGATAAGTTTTTGCGCATGGGAGCCAGACAGCTTTCATTCAAAAGTCCTGTACTTCACAGCTTCCCACTGCATGCATCTGTTTCCTATGTGGAGGACGGTGCCGGCTGAGGCCCTGCACAGAATCAGCTCCCAGCTGGTGGGTCCTTCTGAATTCCTGGCTCCCCTGCCAGGCCCTCACTTGGTTAATTGCTGCCACCAACCATGTTCCCACCTCCACCATATGCAGTTCAGGAAACTCAAGGTGTGGTTTTGCTACCGTGGGCAAGGTATTCTGTGAAACATCCTACCACTGTGTTCTTAGAATTAACTTGGGGTTAAAACTATTGTGATGAATTTTGGTGTTCAGGGTTTGGCTAAACAGAGTGGGAGTCCTATTTACTGAACACAGCATGTTTCCTACTCATGCAACAGTGAAACTTGGAAGAGGAAAATCCAATGCTTCTGCAACTGACCCCCCCCCCCCCAATAGATGAGATGACTGAACAGTCCACTGAATGTCACACAAATCATGCTGGAAGCCATCAATTGCTGCACTGCTTGTCAGGTGAAGTTAGTATCCTGGCCACCTTTCCACATGAAAAAGCAAAATGGGGATATGTGTGTTTCAATTTATCAAGCTCAAACTAAAACCATGTTAGATGTATGGTACATAGCTGTCATGGTCTCCACTACCCCAGAATCAACAGCTTAGCCATTGCCAGCAGCCCTGGACCCAGCCATGACAGTGAACTTGGTAAAAACCAAAGAAACTGCTTCTCTTTGCTTCCCTCATTCTAAAGACAGATAACCATTGCATGTCATCCCTCTCACTTCTCATTTTCATGTTTCATTTATTTACCTAAAGCTCTCGTGAGACCTGGACTTCCCTTAACTTGCAGGCCAACTTTTCCTCCTCCTGGTTTGTTTCTCCCTTCTGCAGTCTCACTGGGTCTCTAAGTGCCTGCCCGAGAAATACCCGACTCTCTCTGTGTAGTAGGAACTGTAGTGTAAGCTCAGGGTCCAGGCAATGAGAATTGGGTCGCCTGCACAATTTGTAACCATTTAACTCTCTTGCATTTCTGTATTGGTGCTTCAAGCCACAAAGCCATTCCTGTTTGCTCTTTGCCATTTTGTAGAAATAAACTAAAGAAAGCATAGCATATGGTGTGGGTTCTTGCTAATTCCCCTGAAGAAACAAGATAATATTGGCATTTATTGATTCCTGCCAATTACCCCCAAATGAGCAAAGCAATATGGGTCATTTCTAATGTAATTGTGCCAGTAGCAATAATTTCTGTGCCTTATAAAGATCCTCAAAGTAGTAGCTCTGTGAAAATGTCTGTAAGTAAGATTCAGGCTCATGTCTATGTGTCTGTGAGTAGATTTGGTAACAGCCTCTGACTGATGACACAGTGGAGATTTCTGCTAATTCTCAGATTTCAGTATCAACCTCAAAATTACATAATTACACACTGAATAGCTGGAGGAATTGAAATCATTGCTAGAGTTGTTGGAGCTTTTAAAAAATGTATTTTAAAGTTTGCCTAGCAACAGAGGAGACTGAAAACACCCCATATTGGCCAATATTATTATGACATCTCTGGCCTGGTCTTCCAGTTTCTCTTTATCAGTCTTCAGTTCAGTGTCCACTCTCTCTCTTGTCTTTATTACTAGCTCTGTTGTCTCCTGACAAGCCCCCAAATCTTGTCCAGCCTTTAAAAGTGAGGAATCTTTTCATTGCGGCATTTCAGTCAAAGCCTCAAAGAACTACCAGGCAGGCATGGGGAGGTGCTTAAATTTAGATAGTGCCTCCCTTTCTGGGGGGAGGAAATTACTATGTGTTTTGGAACCTCTGCTCTTTAATGCCAAGCACACGGGCACAGGCTGTAGTGACTCAAGCTGACTGATGATTTATCCCAGCAATCTGCATTAGGTAAAATCCCACACCTGAAGATGTTCCTTGAATTGAGTACTGGCCGATTGCCAGGACTCTGCTGAGTAAGCTCAAGACAATGCCCTTATACCTCGCAAAGGAAGGTACTAAAAGGAGGGCATTGTAGAATGAAAGGGTGGTGAAACGGATGCCTAGAGAATGCAAACAATGCATGTATGCTCAGAATACATGTTTCACATCATCTGAAAAGTGATGTAAGAAAACCTTTCAAACAGTACATGACTGCATTTGCAAAATTAGTAACACACAAGGGTGACATTAAATGAAACGAGCCCTCCACAGAAGTAAGTGGTCTGCTAAAAAGGAGCCAGTGAGTCAGTGCCCTATTGCTCATCTCTGCTCATTTCATGTTAAAGTATTTCTCCTTTTGAGGGCGACAGCAACGCCCATACAATAACTTGTTCCCCTTTTACAAATTAGGATCTGAGGTGGTAAAAAAAGATGGTCTAGCCTATGCAGTAAGTCCAGGATGAGGGCAGCATTTGGATGAGGGCCTCCTCAGTCATTTATTATTGCTGAGCATGAACAGAGAGGGAGGGGAGGACTGTTTGGCCTCTTCCCTCTCCTCCGCTACCAGAACTGTTTAGCCTTGGTTGGTGTTCTGAGGGCCCGGCTAGGTGTCTCAGCTGCAAGGCTGTCTGAAGACCACCTCTTAGGTGACACAAGCATTGCAAGATGGTGTTGGAAGCACATGCCAGCAGGGTATCCCCAGAGGGAGACAACAGAAGGCACCAGCCCATTGGGGGAAACCTCTGATGGGTGAAGATGAGCAGAAGTGGCAGGGCTCTCTGATGTGAGCTGTGTGTGTTTGGGGTGGGGAGCTTTGCATTTAATTTTCCTTGTGGAAATTAGATGTTTTCGTTTTGGGAGGAATTCAATGTAGCACTTAAGCAGATTGCTCTGTCTGTGCATGCATTTCTGCTTGCCAGATGGAATGATCTGCCCTCTCCTCCTCCCATGCGCTGTTCTGGGGGGTTCTTCCAATTTCCCGTGAGTCAATTTGGTGGGACAGGAAGGGCAAAGCCTCACTGTGCTAGAGGAAGTCCTTGCATGGGCTTCTGCTGGTGGGGCTTGTTAGTTGAATCCCAACCTAAGATTTTAGCTGTCCCAAATGGGGATCAAACCTACAACCTTGGCATTATCAACATACCGTATTTTTCGCCCCATAGGACACCCTTTTCCCCCTCCAAAAACGAAGGGGAAATGTGTGTGCGTCCTATGGGGCGAATGCAGGCTTTCGCTGAAGCCTGGAGAGCGAGAGGGGTCGGTGCGCACCGACCCCTCTCGCTCTCCAGGCTTCGTGCAGATCTCCGTAAGCCGTGGGAGCCCGCGCCGGGCTCCCACGGCTTGCGGAGAGTTGCCTGCATGCTGAAGCCTGGGCGCGCTGAGCTTAACACAAACATATTTCATGCTTTAGAACTCAAATGAATTGGCTTTACAAAAGAAATTTCCTGCCAGGTGAGTTTGCCAGGTAGCAGAGCACAAAAGGGTCCAGTGCTCAGCAGCAAATAATGAGAAATACAAACAGAAATTGTTGCTGTTATCAGAATCTCTTTTCAGTGTTTTGTCATGATGAGGACAGGGAGTTATGGATACCACCAAATGAATCACATACGTTGCACTCACTTGCTCATACTAAAAGCATGTGGATATTTGCAAGTGTTGTTCCATTGGACCAATGCCCATTACACCAATAAACTGGGTCATCTTATGCACTGTGCACCAGTTTTGCCACCTTGTAACTCACCTCCCACACTCTTGCAACTCAACTTTTCCCTGCTTGGCAGGGCTGAGCCAAACCTCCACAGTTCTGTAGAGCTTTCCTCACAGGCGAAGAAAGCTTCCTCCTCAGCTCTTTCCTGTCTGGCAACCATTGCACTATTTCTACAGAACTCTTTCAACAAGAAACTTCTACAGAATTCTTTCCTTAGTGGTTCTATTTTGTGCTTTTGTCACTGACGTTAGGTCCAGTCGCGGACAACTTGGGGGGTTGCACACTCATCTCGCTCCATAGGCCAAGGGACCCGGCGTTTGTCCGCAGACAGCTTCGGAGTCATGTGGCCAGCATGACTAAGCCACTTGTGGCGAACCAGAGCAGTGCACACAAATGTCATTTACCTTCCCGCCGGAGTGGTACCTATTTATCTACTTGCACTTTGACGTGCTTTCAAACTGCTAGGTGGGCAGGAGCAGGGACCGAGCAATGGAGCTCACTCCGTCACGGGGATTCGAACCGCTGACCTTCTGATCAGCAAGCCCTAGGCTCTGTGGTTTAGACCACACAGCACCACCCGCGTCCCTCAGTCAGCTGTTTACAGACATGCAAAGTGGATTAAGAAGTGTTGGATACCTAAGTCAAAGGGTTGTGATTTGCTTCCTGCAGCGGTATTGTTCAGTGAGCAACACAGAATGGCATGATGCAACACAACCCTGCTAAAATATCCCAAAGATGTATTCAGTGCTATCCATACAGAACTGTGAGCAGTCATTGAGTCACACCCCACTTGGTTAATTAGACTAGAGACAGATAAACCTGTACATGGCCTTGCTGAATCAGCAGCGCAGCATTTGGGGAGAGATAAGGAAGCCGGGGAAGAAGTCCGATGTGAAGAAACTTTTTGGAGAGGCAGATACTAGTATAAATGAAGTGTGCTGGATTTCAGCCTTAGGGATACTATAAAAAGGCAGTTTTGCCTCTGTGCTGATGTTAGATTTCTGCTGATGTTAACTTTTTCACTTTTATTCCAAATCAGTGGAAGGCTGCAAATTAGGAACACAAGGATTAGGAGCAGGCCACGAGTTGTATTCTACCTATCTAGTCTCCAGTTCAGCAACAGGAAAACTCTTCTGTCAAATCTAACAGCTGCTTCACACAATACCCTCAATCATGCACACAGACCTGTGTATTAAAGGCATATTAAAGTCATGCCATAGTATTCTGCTGCATATGCGTGGAAGTACAAAACAGTTGTGCAGTTTTGAGGCAGAAGGTGTACACGTTTCACCTCCAAAACCATGTAAAGCAAAATGTTATGTGTTAAAACAACTGAAGGTTAGTTGGAGGAGAATGGGAATTGGCTGGGCCAAGAAGAGCATGGAGTAAAGGGGGGGTGGGAGCACAATGTGATCTGAGCCGATAGCAGAACTGTGTTAATAAGAAGTTAAAAAGCAGGTTAATCAAAAGCTAGACTGAGATGCTGTTTTACCAATTTTGGTTTTCTTTCACTCACAGCCAGCACTGCATTTTCCAGCAAAGTTGCCAAGTAGAAGGCATTTCCATGTCATATGGAATTCTTTCAATTTTATCTCAGGCAGAATCATACATACAGAAAGTCTGAACGTTTAATCAAATAACTGATTTTTTTTTTCCTCTTTCAAAGCCGCTTGGTTGGAGAATTTCTGATTTATTATACTTTTAAGCCAAATTTATGTCTTCTCTTAAGCACCCTAACTCCCACTAAAGGTTATTAAATGTGGCTTAGTTGCTTTGCAGATACCTTTTTGCATACCAAATTCTTCCCCTCCTCCATTATTACAGGGTGGTGTTTTGTTTCATGTTGTAAACATCCTTCATGTCTCAAGTCACAGCAGTGCATTTATTGCCATCATGATTGTAGCACAAAAAGTGGTTGTGTGACGTGATACAGATACTCAAAGCATATTATATATTATGAGATTAATTCAGAATGATGCAACTCTCTTAAATGACCACACCACTTGGGGAAGGAATATCCTTTTATTACTTTTGAATGCTGGAGATGCACTTTTGCCATAGTACTACAGAATAAAAGCACTTGTAAAGAAAATGTATGTCTTTAATTTCTTATTAGTTTCTTACTCAGGAAGCAAAACTAAGATTGTTTTCCACCTGCATTTATTTTGTGAAAATGATGGACTACAAGTTATGTTTATGCAAGTACAACTGAAAGGTACCCAAGTCATACTTTTAAAGACTTTTTAAGGAGACGTGACATTTGAACATTATTATTATTAAAATTTGTGTACTGCCCCTTATCTGCAGATCTCTGGGCGGTTCACATAAAATCACTTAAAATTATAATTCATGAGAATCTCTTGTCCACCACTCTTTCAAAGAACTCTTGTGTTTCCATTTCAATAAACCTCTTTTTCCATGGAAACATGGCTCAGGATTCCCAAGGATACCACCAGCCTCGCTCCTCTCCTATGAGTGAAGAAAATTAAAGTAACTGTGTTGAAAAATAACACAGCTCCCTTGGTCTCATGTAAGCGAGCTGTAATTTAATCACTTGGGACCAATCAGAGCTTGATAAAGAAGTGTTATCCTTGACGTAATTTTCTTTTCCTTCTGCCTCTTAAATCCTGAGATATATATATTCAGTATACCTCTAGTTCCAGTGAATTCTGCACACAAAGAGACAAGGATGACTTTTAATTGTGCTTCAAGCTTAGCTTCTTACTGAACTTTCCATGCCAGTGGCAACCCACATGATGATCTTCAGATGTTCTTAGCTTCCCCTCACCAGGAACGGCCAATAGGCAGGCAGGAGAGGAGCTATAGTCCAGCAACATCTGGAGGCATGGTTCTTAGGAAAATTCTATTATTCCAGTTGTCTAAGGACCAAAGACTATGTGATAATTATTGTTGCAGTGGTTATGCAAGTGGCCACTGCAGGGAGGGTCCTGGGAGTGGAAAGGGGAAAGCGTTTAGCTTCCGCCCACTGTGATCTTACAAACAAATTGTCTTTATGAAGCAGCTATTTGCATTTCATGGGAAGCCTTCACAGCCGCCATCTTTGCTTCCTTCAAAATGCAAACGGCAAAAAACAACAACACATTATAAAATGCAACCATGTCTCAGAGGGGAAACCATCAATTCAACCCCTGCATTGCAGGGGGTTGGACTAGACGACCCTTGGGTCCCTTCCACCTCTAAGATTCTATGAATCCCCTCCCCTCCAAGTTGCTCAGGCTTGTGGTAAAGGGCAAACACAATCCATATTCCTTGTATAACATATGGCAAATGTTTATTGAATACATAAATCGTTCAGGCTGTGGCAGGAATCCACCCAGCACTCATGGGAAAATGTGGCGTGATCTCTTAGAGCAATCAAATGACACCTTAACACCTGGCATGATAAATGTCTGTAATTTTATCAGGACAAGTTACTAGTTGTTTTCTCAAAATTTTTCTGTACCATGAAAATAAATAAAAACAGTATTTTAAAAGGTTGCTCAGGCTTCCCTGTAAATACTATTTGCATTAAAATATGCAGTTAACCTCACACCTAGTATGACCCTAAAAGAATATGATAAGCACCAGGTTAGAACAGGCGCTATTCTTCGCACCCTGTGCCTTTCTCATGTGTTCCTAGTTCACAGACTCACTTTTGCTTATGCTAAGAAAGAATAGACCTAAAGAATGATAAATCAGAGTGCACAGCGAGGAGAATGATCTTCCTGCATTTCTTAAACTGCACACTTGCTCCACAAAAACACGAGAGCGTGCAATTGTAGGAACATTCAACATCCATTGTAGGAGCATTTCAAACAGGCACAGATCTTTCTGGTATTTGTTTAAATTTCTCAAGTATTTTAAACCTTGCATTGTAATGTGAGTTTCACTTTAGAACCTGAAGTACATTGCCTGCCGATATATACCCTAAAAAACAAAACACTCCACAGTTAAGTATGTGGAAAAGCTGGATGTACATTCACATTTTGAAAAGGGCCTTTGTGAACATGAAATTATTTCATGCGATTTTTTTTCCCCGTAAGAGAAGGAACTACTTTAAAATATGGATTTGTTTATCATTTATGTACGTACCTAAGTAGTGCTTTGCTAGCTATTACCATTGTCTAATTGATCCCTGTGGAACCTTTTCAGACAAGAAGCATGTTTTTGAATATTGTCCAAGCAACCCAGGCAGGCCTTGCTCAAAACAAGACGAAAGAAGAAAGAAGCGTTTTATCCAGTCCTGCTGTGCCAGGTCAAGTTGAAGGCACTCAAATCTGAAAAGCTCACACTCTGTCTCCCACTCTCCACTCCAGTATTTATTTACACAGCCTCATCTAACATTATCTCCATATTAAAACTGCTGTTCTAAAGTGGAGAATGCTTAACATATTCTGCTCAAGAAACATGTTGGAGAGAAAAGACTACAATGAAAGATTAACTTATTTTAGAAACCTAATCACAGATATTAACAACAAACAGAACTGAAGTCATAACTATTGTTGTCAGAGAATTACAATGCTATTTGATCACGTTATAGCACAATCATACAATAATATATAAAGACACAGCTGCTGAAGATGCTGTGGTTTGTTAATCCATGGCTTTCCATGATGTCCAAACTAAGTACTGCTTACAAACCAGGATTGGGTTAGCAAACCACAGTACAGCAGTTATCAAAAGAAAATTATCTGGGCCATACTTTCAAAATAAACTCGCACCACACCCAATTTTTATTGGTAAGGAATACACTGAAAAACAAAAAAGAAACAACTCCTAGCTGTGCTTGATTCATAATACAGAACACAATTACTTTATAATAGGATCATGGAACATCCAGAAAGTATAAAATAATGCAACTACTTAAGAACATGAATCATTCCCAAAATATAAACAAGTCTCTTCTATTTGAACCTTAATATGTGTACAAACACATGGAGAGGTGTGAACTTGCTTTTGCTGGATAATCTCATTTATATTAGGTCTAATCTGAGACAAAGAAATCATCTCCTAATCAACAAAAAGAAACCTTTCTCTTTTCTGAGCTATCATATTTGTCAGTTGAAAATCCTTGTTAACAACAATATGTCCTAAATATCACTTGGTGCTCTTGTTCTTATTTTGAAAAGATATCTATCCATATTCTGCGCATATATATATATGCGCATATATATGTAACATTTGTGCTGCCTTATCCAAGTATTGTACAGGGATTATAGTGCGTCTGGAAGTGGTGTACTCTTCCAGTTGGGGTTCCTTTTTCCAGGGAAAGATTATGCCAAACATTCTAAGATACCACAAGACTCTTGCTTTTGCTGCAATAAACTACTATAACTAGAGCTCTAGTTTACCACTTTAACAGGTACAAGTTGGCAGCATATGCTTTCAGATTCTTAAGAGTCTTTGTGCTGCATCCATCATCAATTTCTACTGTAATGCTTCTAAGCTACTCGTGCTGCCCTCGTGAACAGGTCTGGAACCCCGTGATGAAGGGAAAGGGAGTGTGTGCCACTGAACTAGAAAGACTTCTGAATAAACATGAATTTGGGCTGCACATGTAATTCTGAAATGGGACTGTTGTGTATTTCTCATTAACTTGCTTTTTAAGATGTACAGCACAGCTTGGACTGTTCCTAAGTTTACAGCACCTGTTCCCTATTAGGAGTTACAGCCTTAGGCAACAGTCTAAATTGTCTGAATTTCATTACATTCATTAAGTTATTGGGAACTTACTGTTAAGGGCTTTACCATTTATTTATTTTATTATCTTTCCTTTCTAAGAAGCTCAGAGCAGCATACATGGAGTTTACTCAATGGCCAGGTGTTGTTTTTAGTTTTATTTCTGGATAGTGTCTAGTGAAATCAATGAGACTGAATTCAAAAGTAACTTGACCCACCTATTTCAGTGGAGCCAAAGTGCTACTACCAGCATAAAGTGGAATATGTTCCGGCTTTTGCATACACAGAACATACCAGATAGAACCAATCGGCTGTAAAGTCAAAGTATTAAAATACTGCAAACAAGTTTCTAATCAAATCTTACAGCAACACACTTTTCAAATTCAAAGACATTTTATTTTATTTACAAAAATAGAATTAAAAAACTCATTTTTATCTCTTGATAAAACGTAGAGATTGCAGACAATATGAACTTTGTGGTGCGGTAAACGTGGAGTAAAGCAACAAAACAGAATACAGAAAAATGGGGAAAAACGAGGTGAGTGACAAGGACTAAGGTGAACAAGCTTACTGTGTGTTTTCTCAGAAGTGTGTTGCAATGTATTCTTTGGGGCTTATCCACAGGCAAATGTTCACAGGATGCGGGCCTTAAAGTCCAGTCCTCTACATGTCTACTCAGGAATAAGCCCCTTTGAGTTCAACAGTGCTTGTTCCATGTAAGGGGGAACAGAACAGTGGCCTTAGAGTAGGGGAATACACTAATGAGCGCTACTACTGCAATGGGGCTTCCCCCTTCCTCTCCTCCACCCCCACCCCAAATTGGCTGTGGGGTATAAGAACAACCTCCAGAAATGCATGTGGGGGAAGAAGGTTTCCTCTTGCAAGCTGAAAAGCTTGTGCTAGTGACTGCCATGATGAATTCCTCCCTCAGCAATTTTCTTTCTTAACGTAAGCATACAACTATATCAGGATAGAATATTTTTAAGAATGAACAGATTTCCCTTCAAATCTAAACATCAAAAAGATAGAAACCCCTCTGAGGAGACTGGAGCCTATCTCAAAACAATGTGGAAGAATGCCACTGCTCTAAGTTTTGGATTATCGTCAAGATGAGCATTATATATATACTACCAAGGCTGCTGCCTGTAGATCTCTTTCTCAGTCTCTCTGCCACTGAATTGTTACCTCATAATACCACTAAGCCTCCCCTACAACATGGAAATGGAAATGAACTTGGACAACTTGGCTGCACCCACAGAAACAGAGGGGCTTTTCCAGCGCAAAATGTCTCTCCTTGTTGACTGGTTATGATTTGCTCCTAGCAAGCAGTGCAATGGTAGAAATTGCACCAGTGTGATGGACAAGAACATGGCCCCATCTTATGGGGCAACAAACCACAGACCCAGGCCATAAGAGCTCTCAAGTAAATTAAAGTTGACATACTGATGGTGATCATTATAGTGTGAATTATTTAGACTTGTCTATACAAATTGGGATGTACACACATGTACTTTTTGAAATTCAAAAACAATTAACTTTATTTAACTTTTTATATTTCAACACATTTAAAATAGTTTACTCTATTTAAATATGACTGACAACACTATACAAATATTTCTTAAATATATTTAAGAAAATGTTTTGGTCTTCCATCTGAACAATAAATACAGGCACTTCTACGTATATAAAGAAAGCAGTCATTGTTTTGAATAATTGTCTGATATAACACAGATGAAGATATGGCAGATAGAATGTTTTAGGACCTGTGACTTTGAGATACCCTTAATAATTATAGGGGTCATTTGAGTGATTTGGAATCTCAGAAATTGCACATTTTCATAAAGTTCTAACCCTAGACCATAAGGAAGGCCCAGTTTTTGTAAGCCAATTAACAATTCACATATCAGTTAATTTTATCAGTGAAGTTGCCTGATTTTTTTTAACAACATAAAAGACAACAGAGCAAATGTTAAGCCTACTGTGGAAATAAAGAGACTGTGTAGGTCTGATACCAGTTTAAGAAAAAGTGTAAAATGCTTGACCATTAGCTAAGTCTGATGCAAAGCAACACTTAACCTCCCAAAATATACTTTAAACTATACAGCTTCTCAGCCATAGATATGTATCATCTGATATTTTAAACACAGTTACATACACATTACACAGATCTCCATAACATTTAACTGAATACTGTTGAGTGGGAGGATATAACGAGACAGTGGAAAAGGAAAGCCATAAAAACCAACTGTTTGGTGGCATGAGTTGCATTTTACTCAGGAGTAGGTCCATTTAAATCCATAAACTTAAATTACTTGTAACTTAATTCCAATAGGAGTACTCAGAGTATGAGAGCTGAACACTCCACCCAAGTTTATTTATTTTGAAGTTACTTTCCTGAATTTGAGTTCCAAAACAGTCTCTGAGATATCTTATCTCAGGAAAACAAATCAGTGTATAGCTTCTATCACCACAATTAAATAATTATTATAATTAGAAAACAGGAAAGGTCTTCTAATATTTGAGCTAAATGGTCATTAAATTAATAGTTTAATCACAACTTCTGAAGGGTATGCTTTTTCAGGTTTTTATTCGGTCAAAGTATTGAACGCGCGACAGTGGAAAGATAAAGGATTGCATCTACATGCCATATCCTCATGATGTGCATTGTTACTGATGTAATTGTTCTTTTAGAAGTTCTGGACAAACCATTTATAGCGAGTTTTGCTTTGCAAAACAAACTATTCAAAGTACTAACCATTTAGCCAAGAAATTAAACCCAAATTTGGAGAGAACTTTTGGACATATATGTACTCAACAACTTAAATCTGGATCTTGCAAGTTCGTCCAAATCTTAATAATTTCTTGGGGTTGCCTGCTGTGGACCAACATTAGATTTGTGTAGGAACAAATATTATCCCTGTGTTTCTCTTCAATGCCAAAAGTCTTGAAGCCTTTATGTTTTTCGGGAGCAAGCCCAAGTTTCTGAAGGCACATTCCAGTATAGACATCATCAATGGGATAGAGCAGGACTTGGTCAGATGCATTGGCTAATCTTAATGCAAGATCACCAGAATAGAGAAACCCACCACCTCCTGCATATGGAGGGTAAGAGCCTTCATAAATACTTTCTGGGATATAGTACTTCAGTGTCTTGTCACGATGAGGTCCAGCATCTTTGATCACATCACCTATGAACAAGTCTTTGGCTTTATCCTTGGTTAAACTCTTCAAGTAATCCAGGATCTGATGCGTGTTCACAAAAACATCATCATCTCCCTTAAAAATAAACTGGGCATCTGGGCAGGTATTGCTCACCCATTTCAGAAACAGTACCTCTTTCAGGGTCAAATTGAAGAAAGTATCTTTGTAGTCCCATAAAAGAATATCTTGGTGGCTTTCACTCTCAAATTTCAACATATCTGAGAGATCAGGAAAGTTATCCTCCGGAGAGTTCTGGCCTAACAGGAAGACCCTCACAACAGTTGTATCTCCCGATTTAATTTCTTTCCCCCAAGACTGTCGGATTGCTTGTCTTCTGTCAAAATGGGGAATAAGTGATTTGATAGCCAGAAGCAGAAAAGGTTTATGTTTGCACTTGTGTGGTTGGTCCACTAATAATGAATAGTTTCTACATCTCAAGTAATGCAAGAAGTCTTTAAATCTATCTGGCAAGTCTTTAAAGCCATTAATTTGTAGAGCTACAAATGGGTCAGGATCACACGCATTTGAAAAGCTGCCATTAGAAGATAAGCTTTCTTCCACTGTCATATTTGTAAGCAATGCAAAAATCGGATTGGATAAGCGTTCCAGCTTCTGCTGCTGTTTATTCCAATATGCCTTGTGAGGAACAAATTTTCTCCAGAATTTGGCCTGTGGTATTATAACGTGCCTTTTTGAATTCTTTGCTTGGCCACTGCTCTTTGACACCTCCACAATCACATATATAAAGAAGTTGACCATCATTAGAATTCCCAGCAACTTTAATCTTCTGCGTCCAACACTCATGTCTCATATCTAGAAAAAAGAAAGAGCCATTAACATCTGAAAAACATGTAATGGTATATATAGCAAGATATTGTTCCAGATGAATGCAATTATTGTTTGACTAGGCATCTGGAAGAATGCGAAGCTCAGTAAATCAAAATCTCATCCTGAACTGGGAATACAGTAATGCACAAGCTGCTTACAGCAACCAGTATGAATGAAAGGTATAAAACTGAACAAACAACAAGATTTTATTTCATAGAACTATAGAGTTGGAAGGGACCCAAGGGTCATCTAGTCCAACCCCTTGCAGTTTATTGAAATAGTTATAAACCACATTTTCATATAAAATATCACAGGGCAATATACAGACTAAAAACACAGTATTAAAATAAAAATGTAAAACATATCACTGAGAATTGATTGGCAAAGAATCTCAGATCTGAAAGGCCTGTCTGAATAAAAGTTTTTAGAAGGTGTCTAAAAATGTGCAAGGAATGCTCCTGCCAAACTACTATAATAAAATAAATACTGGGGGAAGAATTGTTTTTATTTGTCATTATGTTATGTATGTTTGTGTTTTTCTATTGTAAACTGCCCTGTGATTCACGGATGTATGGTGGTATAGAAATTTAATAAAAAGATAATAAAATATGCTAGGAGTGCCACAGGGCAGGGGCACACACACTAAAGGTTTGGCCCTGATAAAGGAAGCTAAACCTCAAGGGTACCTCTCTCTCTCGGACACATGCTCTTATATCTGACTAGGAGAACAAGCTACCTAACAAAATAGTTCTTAATGTACTGGATTAGTCATTTGTATTACTGATAAGTGGAACTGAATATGGAGTATAAAATAAACTCAGAGAAAGTTATTTCCATAGTACTACTTGTAGTTTTCATTATAAGTTTTGACTTATAAAGCACTGCCCATATGCTGCACTGCAGTGTGTGGAATAAATATATTATTACAAGTACAGTATTACGTATGCCTCTAGGCAATGTACAGTTTAAAACAGATTAACCGTATAGAACATCATGATCAAACTACAGCTAGCAACACAATCCCACCACAAGCATGCTCGCTCTCTCTCTCTCTCTCTCTCTCTCTCTCTCTCTCTCTCTCTCTCTCTCTCACACACACACACACACACACACACACACACACACACACACACACATCGCTCTTAGGTTATATAATTCCAATAAGCAAAATTAAAACACTGGCTGAAAAAGATGCTAAGATTTTTTTAATGTTGAAAACAATTAAAAGACTTATGAGAAAAGAAAGGTTTCTCTCTGGCACCAGGGAGACTTGAAGGGGTGGAGCAGGAGAAGAAGCTCCCTTGGGGAGAATGATCCACAGGCAGTGAATGGGCGTGGCCGAAAAGGCCGTCATTCATTGACCCTGTCCAAATCTCAACAGAAGAGCACTCAGCAGATCTCTGAGGATGATACAGATGATACAAGGCTTCTTTTGACGTTCTTCAATATGATCAGATAAAAGATCTTGCTATGACCATACTAATTCTAAGTCACTGTTGCAACAGGAACATGTAATTTAAGTAAAATGTTGCTTAATAACCAGGATGTTAATGAAGGTCACCTGAACCCCATCTTACCAATGTTTGATCTTACTCTAAAGGAGGCAATTGTGAAAACAGTGTAAGTGGTTAGAAAACTAGCCTGAGTTTACCTTCATATAGCTCTAGCTCATTGGTTGTTTTTTCCTCCCATTTCCAAATGGAGTGTTTGAACAAGGAGAGGCTTTTGTGAACTCTCATTTTCATGTTTGGAGGATCCAAAAATATTGCTTTTGATCCTCCTAGGGAAAAAAGTAGCACAGTTTCCCCAACCTATTGCCCCCTCAGATCTTTTGAGCTACAACTCCCATCAGCACCAACGAACATATTGCGCTAACTGGAAGTTATGGGTCAGGAAAGGCTGAAGGAGTCTTTAAGGTAAAGCTTGATGTATACAGTTGATTTAAGCATGCAAATTATGTGACAGAGACCTTTCATATATTGGCACCTTAAAATTTATATGAAGGATTGTGTGTTTAACATTCCCCTCCCCACCCTGAAAAATATTTCAAAATTCCCTTTCATATAAAAGCTTGCATTAAATTCTAATGCAGCAGACTGGGAATTAATGGTTTTTAATTTGCTCCTAAAATTTATCATTCAGCCGCAGAGACCCAAGGGTTGGTCGTCTTCTGTAGCTGCAGCAGTGCCCTTATAAGATTCTACAACTAGAGCCAGTGTGGCATTATGGGCAGTGCCAGGCTTGAACCCGAAAGACTCGGGTTCAGATCCCCCCTCAGTCATGAAGCTCACCTTGGCCTGCCACTCATTCTCAGCATAACCAACTATCAAGCCTGGTGCAAGGATAAAAATGAGTGCTGGGGGTGGGGGGAGACAGGATGGGACACATCCATCTGTACCAGACTATCTCGGCGGAGGAAGGTTTGCTGTTTGCTAAATAATACCCAAACCCTTCCCACATGCGTGTAGCAGGTCAGACTGAAAACAAGGGGTGCCTTTAGACATCTGTGGCACTTTACAGCGTAGAACACATAAATAACAGCAGCAAAGTTACTTGTTTGGAAGTTGTAATACCAGTTCCACCGTACAGTACTGGTTAAGCAGCAATCTTTACCCTACAGGCCTAAGGGAATGTGCAAGAGTAGCAATTAGAATTTCTTTTCAAAAAATACTCATGGCAAAGGGTGATATTCAATGGCAGTCAGGGCATTACTCAGTTGGATATCACACAAATAATTCCTGAATGCCCCTTGGAATTATGCCACTTGCATTACTTTCATTTAAAAATATTTACAACATGCTTTTCTGCTAAACAGAACATTTAAAGAAGTGGCCACAATCTCAATGATATATGTATAAAAAGCTCATGTAGGTAGGATAGATAAACCCAAATAGCTGAGAGCAAAACAAGCACAGAAACAAATGCAGCAAACAGAAAGTAAACTATTCCCAAAGCCCTCAAAACAGTCTTTGGCTGCAATATTATACTCACTTATCTGGGACTAAGTTCCATTGAACTCAGTGGAGCTTACTTCTGAGTAGAAATGTATAGGATTGCACTATCAGTGTGGAGACAGAAGCCAGGAGTGAAGAGGCCAGATGTATCACTGAGGAGAGGGAGATCCAGAGCCTGTGTGCAATAGCTGATAAGGCCCTGCCCTAGTAAAACACCCACACATCCACCAACATGCAGGAGAACACAGCCTTTCCTCATAATTAAAGAGTCAAAACAGTCTGTGGAATTAACTACCACCTAATTATTTTATGCCTGATTTTTAATTAAAGCATTCCGAAGATAAAGGCAAGCTCCTTAGTTATTTAAAAGAGAGCAAAATTATTTTTAGGATGCTAAAAAGCAAATATGCTTCTATCTTGGGGCAATAACTTTGCCCAGTACAGTGGTGCCCCACAAGACGAATGCCTCGCAAGACGGAAAACCCACTAGACGAAAGGGTTTTCCGTTTTTGAGTTGCTTCGCAAGATGATTTTCCCTATGGGCTTGCTTCGCAAGACAAAAACGTCTTGCAAGTCTTGCGATTTCCCCCCCGCTCCCCCCCTTTTTCTAAGCCGCTAAGCCGCTAATAGCCTTTTAGCAGCTAAGCCGCTAAGCCTTTAATAGCCGCTAAGCCGCTAAATCGCTAATAGCGCTAATCCGCTAAACTGCTAATAGGGTTGCTTCGCAAGACAAAAAAACCGCTAGACGAATAGAATCGCGGAACGGATTCTTTTCATCTTGCGAGGCACCACTGTATTTAATACTAAACTGTGAATGAGGAACAGTAGCAGGAACGTAAGCTTACCTTAAACATAGCTTGATATCAAGATGGATCCTAAGAAACTAGAGGGTTTCCCACCTCCTCCTTTCCACTGAAGTTCCCTGTTCCCCCTTGAAAAGCCAATCCAGAGGGCTTGTAAACCCTAAGGAACAGCATGGGGAGCTACTACTGGAAGGAGTTGGCAAAAGCTGAGAAACCCGCCCCCTGCCAGCAGCTGTCTGGATCCAACCTGCACCCTGGTACACAACTGTACTGTGTGTGTCGGTCTGTAGCCACCTTCATCTGGTATGCCTAGAGGTGTCTTGACAGGCAGACGGTGATCTATATTGCTCTCATTCCTTCTCCTGCATGCTTCCTATACACACAAAAAATCAGAGAAGGAGCAGGCAAGTAAAAGAAGTTAGGGTCCCCACCATTTAAGTTCTCACTACTGCTAACCATGGGAGAAATTTAAGAAGCAAGACAAGATCAATCAAGAGCAGTTAGATAGGAAATTATAAATGCTTCTTGTGCAAAATGCCTTCATACCAATTTTTTCCTCCTCCAATTCCGACCATTTCCTGGGGATTCCTCAACACCTGGGATAAGCTTTGGGGGTTGTACAGGGAGTGGGAAAGTCATGCTGCACTGTAAGCAACCTAAAGTCTTAATGTAGCAATTCTGGTGGCAATTCTTATTCACCACAGATTACCAGGCAAGTGGCTGTTTGCAAGCCCAGCGTTAAAATATCCATTTGAATTTCCCCATAAAGGCGTAATCTTAAATTTTCATTTTATGTTCACATTGGTTTTTTTATATTTTATATTGGGGGGGTACATAGTGTGAAAAAGAGTAATTATTGTTGATAGTATAAAAATGCTGTAATAAATAGTAAAAATAAATAACTGAACTCCAGGACAGAACCACTTCTAAAAACAAAATAATTGTGACCAGAGTAATTGCCAGGAATGAGCTATTTAAATGTAAATTAATTTACGTCTCCATAGGAGACAGGTGCAAAAAAAATAAGGTAGGCATCAATCTTATGTCTGCTTTTGTTGCACACTAAGGAGAAGGAATCTTGGCTATCTAAGCGAATTTTACTCACTTGTAGAGAAAGCAGACTGCAGGCTTTGGCTACACTTAAGGGTTGTGTTTGCATGCAAAGTTAAACCATGATATTAGCCCAATTGTGGTTCTCCTGATCCCCCCAAGCCAATTCTAGGGGTGCTGGGGAGGAGGAGAAGCCCCATTGAACAACTGGAAGCCCTTGCGCAGGGCTTCCATTGACGGGACTCGTTAGCTGAATCCTGTCCTATGTGACTTAGTTGCATCTGGAGTATTGTGCCCAGTCGGGGGTACCACATTAAAAGAATGACACTTATTAACTACAGTGCTTCCAAAGAAGGAAGATCAGCATGGTGAGGGGTCTGGTAACTAAGTGATATGAGTTATGTATGTTTAGTCTCAAAAAGATTAATGGAGTACATGACTGTGGTCTTCAAATATCTGAAGGGTTCTCATGTATAAGTGTTCCCTGTTGCTCCAGAGGGTGGGATTAGAATAGATGGGTGGAAAATGCAGAGAAGCAGATTTCTGCTAACATTAGCAGAAACCAGAGTGGGGGCGAGACATTGCACACCTAAGACTGGGCCCAGCCTCCTAATACTGCTGTGCTGCCTTGCATATTCCTTTCTTTGCTCACCAAACCTGAGAATGCTCCTGGCTTCTCTGAGGAAAGGGAGAGCAAGGCATTGCGGAAGAGGGCGTCCAGAGAGTGCCAGTGTCACTTTGCAGCACTTCAATCACAGCTTAACTATACAATTATAAACTTCTTCAAAACACTAAAGTTTTAAGAAAATGTTGACGTGTATTCTGAAGCAAAAATCTAATGAACTCTTTGTCAAAGTGAAGCCAGGCCTTCTACTGCCACTGCAGCTGGTGGGAGCAGGTGAGTGAGTAGGGGGAAGTGGCAGCAGTAGATGGGCAGACCAGCCACCATAATTTTCGCTCTATAAGACGCACCTAGTTTTAGAGGAGGAGAACAAGAGAAAAAAATATTCTCTCCCTCTCTGCTCAGCGCCTCTCCAGCAAAGCGGGAGGAGAAAAGGAAGGGGCTCAGTTTCTCCTCCCACTTCCCTGAAGGCGCCTGAGTACAGCGGGAGTGAAAGCAACGCGAAGCCTCCTGAGCACAGTGGGAGGCTCCTGCTCCCTCTTGTTCTCCTGGCTTCAGCGAAAGCTGTGCAGCCTGCATTTGCTCCATAAGATGAACACACATTTCCCCTTGCTTTTTAGGAGGGGAAAAGTGCGTCTTATAGAGTGAAAAATATGGTAATTATGTTAGCAGACAGCCAGCTGGTTTGTTAATAGCAATGGTGGTGGTTGGCTGGCCCTGTGGCTAGAAGATGGTGGGTCATATGATCTGTTAGTCTTCCCCATCCACTTCATTCAGTGTGGGCCTGGAAGAAATTTTCTCACAGCATTATTACTGATTGAATTAGTTTTTTTATGTGCTGCATTTTAATCCATGGCTTAAGTATTACGTGCAACACAACCTCACTGCTTCAGATGGCACAGTTGGCCTTTTGACTATGAATCAACAGCCAATCAGATAAGCAGTTAATAATATTGTATATAGCAAAAGGAAACTTACCAAGTACTTCCAGATGGTTGAAGGCAATATGGAAGATACTCAAATTAAGCAAATAAAAAACTTCATTCTAGCTCAATGACTATCAAACTACTATATAAAATACAGACAGGATGGCATTAATGAGCTATGATATCAGGCTAGCAAACCTGAATTTATTACAATTTCAGATGGAAAGGAGAGGATTTGGTATTGACTCTTCCTAACAGAAAAACTGTAAGGCATACAGGGGAGAGAGAAGCTGCTACATAAAACTGCACTGGCACTTTCTCCTGTATGCCGTGACATCAGAGTGCATTGTTAGCACATATTAGGAGCTGGATACACTGAAGTGATATTTAAAAGTCCTCTCCAGACTTCAGAAAGAAGGGGCACCGTCTGCAACACAGCATGAGTTTCATGTACCAGCATCAACACAATTGGGTAGGAAGGGTAAGATTTTAGATATCCAACACACTTGTGAAAACTGATTACAAGTAACAGCAAACTATATAGGTAGGCCAAGATTATGTATTCAGGTAGGTCAATATTAGTAGCTGCTGCCCATATTTGGAGCTGCAGAGATTGTGTAATTCAGAGGCTTTTGCAAATGTCATCTGATAAACTGCCATGAAAAAGAACAAATCTTCTAAACAATTTTACACAATAATTTACATATGTGTAGTTTATTTTGTTTTTTGAGCTAAATTTTGTAAATACAAAGTGTGTCATGAAGCCCACAGCATTAAATGGAACTTCTGCATAATGATGTGTGACTGTGCACTTATGTGGAAGCAAGTCATACTGAACTTGGTGGAGCTTACATCTTGAGTAAACATGCATCGGATCAGGCTGCCCATCTCTAGAAACTAAACAGTACAATCCTAAACATGACTACTAAAAAATACATCGTATTGAACTCGATAGGGCAGGTAAATGGGGTTGCAGTCTACCCCATTTCATGTTTTAAATTACAATGCACAGTGCATTGTTTTGGGGATTCAAGCACAAAAATGTATGTGATTCCCAAGGCGTCACTTGCTTTCAAGGCTTTCAACACATGGTCTGCTTTCTCCACCTAACTTTCAGCTGCCTCCACTTCCTAAGACAGTCTAGGTGGGAAGGAGAAACTAGGTAAGATGATGATGATGATGATGATGATGATGATGATAATAATAATAATAATAATAATAATAATAATAATAATAATAATAATAGAACATAGATTGGCTACTTAGCCAAAGGCCTGAAAGAAGAAGAAGAAGAAGAAGAAGAAGAAGAAGAAGAAGAAGAAGAAGAAGAAGAAGAAGAAGAAGAAGAAGTAGAAGTAGTATGTTTTTGCCTGGCACCTAAAGATATGTAAGATATGTAATGAAGGTGAGAGCATTCCACAAGCAGGAAGCCACCGCAGAAAAGGTGTTCAGTGTGTGGGTGCCTTTTGTTGAATATGTACCATTCAGGTTATTATAACTGTACAGGCAGCAACCATTTTGCGAACGTCTGATTGGCACACAACCACCAACACGTAGGTCCTTTTAGACCCAGAAGAGGGCAGAACAAGGGATGGAACAGCGCATGCTTATGCATGCTCCACTAATGTGGGGGGGGGGGGCAGGAATGGAACCCCCGTGCAAAATGGTTGCTACCTATATTATGTGTTTTACTTATTTTAAAATTATAATTGCTTTACTTGTTTTTGTAATTGTATATTGTTGCAACCTGTCCTGGGACTTTATGGCAAAGGGCAAGGAAGCTTGCAAATAAATAAGTAAATACAGCAACTTTCATATTATTGAAGAAAAGTTTTGCTTCTATTATAAAAGTAGAATTATGGCTAGCCTCTGTTAACCTGGCACTTGAACAGTAAAGTTATCATCAATTTAATTATATGTAAAGTTCTGTGTAAGTAAAAGGATTGGGGAGGGGGGCAACAAGCAAATAAAGATTCGGGGTTGATGTTCGTGAATTTTAAACAATTAGCTTCAAATCATAGATAGCATATTTTAGATTAATGTACACTTTATAAAGTCAAGAGGTTGGCAGCCTTCTTCAGCAACTTCCATAATCTCTGACCATTGGTAATGAGGACCGGGGCTGATGAGAGCTGTGTCTCATTTGACAGGCCACAAATTGGGGAAGGCCAACTTAATGTTTCAGTATTATTATTGTTGTGTCAGACAACAATAAATTCAAGTTAGCAGCTCCATCCTGAAACTGCTTCACTTGTTTTATGTAGTTTTAATCCTGGGAAGGATTACGGTGTAAGAAAGAGATACAGTACTTCTAACTTTTCTTCTTTCACTGGCCACTGGCTGTATTGTTTTTTGTGTTTTTTTAAATAACTCTTTATTGGGTTTTATATAAAGGACCACAATTATAAATAAATAAACCAAATAAATAGACCAAAACCATCTTGTACCATCATTCATGGATAACAAAAATAGCATATCTCAGACATTTGGTTTGTGGTTAGTGGCCAATATATAGGTTCCTGGTTTATAAACTAATTTAAACAAGATAAAAGTAACAGTTAACATTCAATATCACATAGCCAACTGTCCAGTCAAATATCCTTGTGGTTGTGTTAAAACTGAATATGGATAATAATCATTTTCTTTTTAGGTTACAAATAAGGCAAAATTGGGTACTGATATATAACTGAACGTGAGAATGGAAGTGAAAATATTGTTTAAATAAACCAAATTGAGCCAAAGGCTGGGGGCGGGATTGTTCATACATACTAGCTGTAATAATAAAATTTCAGGTCTTATATATATATGTTCATAAATGACCAACCAAGCACAGATCAACACAGGAAGACTGACCTAAAACCATTTTGACTCCCAAGCTGACCAAATGTTTCTCTGCAAGGAGGAAGGAAGTGAAAAACCTTGTTACAGGAATTGGGTAATCACTATTTCAAAGGAATGGGCAGACTACCAGGAAAGGCAATCAGATAAGGAATTATCAGATAACCTGACTGACAGAAAAAGCAACAACATTCAAATTTCTGTTGTAGACCACCTTTTCTGTGATGTAGGTATGATGTTTGTAGGGGGTGGTCTTGGGTTACACCTTCTGTGA
Organism: Podarcis muralis; assembly: GCF_964188315.1. Taxonomy (NCBI): domain Eukaryota; kingdom Metazoa; phylum Chordata; class Lepidosauria; order Squamata; family Lacertidae; genus Podarcis; species Podarcis muralis. Next base: position 118,987,213 of record NC_135657.1, on the reverse strand, counting down.
TGTACGTATGATGTATAGAGGGGTGGTCTTGAGCTCCAGGGCAGGGAATTAAAAATATCTATTTTTTGTTATTTTCTCCTACCAATAGGGAACCCACGTAAGGACTCTATACGGGCTCTTGGATACCCCATAAGGGGAAAAGGGCAGATTTTCTTTACAACATAGCATATGTAATAAAATCAAACCACTGGGATGAAGCCACCCTTCTTGATCTGTCCACATGTCAACCACAGCATATTTGTTAGTCTCTCAAGAAGTGCTACTTTCTAGACTGTCTTATATCGGTTATCTACTGTTACACCAAAAAGATCTTTCTAGTGTTGAGTATGTTACATTGTGCAGACTGCAATAAATGGCTTATTAATTGTTTGTTGTGTAAACTCAGATCATTGCCTTAGCCCCTCCACATGAAAAGAAGAAACAGGGTTAAACTACACAAAGTCAATCATGCAAGCATTAATTTTTTCAGCCGGAATCCTTCCCACCCCAGCCACAATGTCTAAGGGATAATATTAAATGCTTGTTCTGTAATGCTGATGAAAAAAGCTGTTGAAGCAATGGTATTTGAATAGCTAGATCAAACTGGTTACAGCATGGGAATTTCCAGATGCCCAAGTAGGTTAATTTTGTTCCTGTGATACGACTATAGAAACTCTGATTACTTAATCACATTTTCTCCCTTCCAGGAACACAGGTTCTGCTCACAAGGCACAAAATTCAGTTTGCACTTACATATGTTAATGTCTAATTTTCAAGTATCCAATTCTACAAGCCTATGCAAGTAAGTCCTATTTACTCAAAAAGACTTATTTCTGAGAAAGAATTCTTAGGATTGCTCTGCCTGTCATTCACCTTGATTTTGAACAGGTTTACTTAGAATCTGGATCCCACGAGGTACTTTTTGGTAAGAATATTTAAGATTGCAGTCAGTAAAGGTTGAAATGGTAAAGCATTTCAGCTTCTGGTTAATTTAGTTCTCATAAGCCCATGCCTGTGTCAAGTTCTTAGTCAATTTCTTTTCCAACAGGGATTGCGGTAAACCTGCATTACAGTTCCTTGAAATGGGTTCTATATACTTTGAACTATGAACTCCTGATATGCTGTAAGTAGCACCACAAAATTCATGTAATGGAAATCAAGGGACTGAAATAAAATTCAGAAATATTGTTTTAAAAGAAATAACAAAGATATGATGACAGAATTTACAACTAGCTTTTGATAGTTGAGATAATGAATTATATGGTAAAAAGAGAACTTTTATTTCAGTAACAACAGTCAAAATTAAAGAGAGCAGAATTTGAATTAATCTCTGACTGCTTTTCAACAGCTTGCAGAGCTCCTAGCAGCTAAACTACTATGAAAAAGAATGATAAAAAGCTGGAGTTCAGCTACTAATTAACAGAAGCTGGAAGAAAAGACAAGAGGGGTTAAATGGATCACTAGTTGCTTGGCTGCCTCTTCTGAAACTTTGGGTTTTTTTCCACCAGCAAAGAACAGACCTTTAACCCAAATATTACTGTTTGCAATGCATCACCATCTAACAAGATAAGCAGCGATGTTGTGAATAGGTAAACACCATGAGCCAGTTACAATTGCTTTGACTATGTTTGTGGAAGAATATCAGCAATTCAATGAGAGGGCAGCTCAGAAGGGCCAACCCTGTGTTGCACTATGTTATGCATCCATCATGTGTTCAGATTCTTAGTAACATCTGAATAGTCAATGATGTGTCAAAAAGAAAGGACTGAGTAATGAATCATGCAACACTTTCCAAGTGCCATGGTGACTAAGATTACAAGCTTTCCACAGTGACAAACCCAAACTCTTCAACTATGAAACGAAAAGAAAAAGAAAAAGACTAGCCAGGAGCCCTCATGCTTGTCCTCCGTTCATATCTCTATACCGGGGGTGTCCAACTTCCAAGAGATTGCGATCTACTTCCACTATAAACAAACTGGCAGTGATCTACACATTGGATTGACTGGAGTTGTTGAGCTTTTTTGGGGGGAGGATCAGCCAAAGTTGTTGTGTTTGTTGGGGGGGGGGCATCAGTGTCCCTCGATTGGCCAGGATCAACCAGGTACATCGTGATCGACCTGTTGGACACCCCTGCTCTATAACAGGTATTCTTATGATTTCTGAACTGGGCTACTTGGCTTACGTCCTCCCCTTCCATAGATGGCCAACAAAAAATGGAAAGAAAGATCAGTTATTGCTCAGCACTCCTGGAATGGGATCATGGACAATGCAAGTGAGCTTAGTCCCAGTTTATCCAACAACTGTTGAAGAGGTGCTGCATTCTGCTAGTGGATCACCCACATTATACTGCAGGGGCCTGAAATGAAGCCTTGATGTTTTCCATGAGTAAGTTTAGACCTCAGAAATATTTAACCATGCCAAGTAACATTCTAAAGGTAAAGGTAAAGGGACCCCTGACCATTAGGTCCAGTCGGGGACGACTCTGGGGCTGCGGCGCTCATCTCGCTTTATTCGCCGAGGGAGCCAGCGTACAGCTTCCAGGTCATGTGGCGAGCATGACTAAGCTGCACGGAAACACCATTTACCTTCCCGCAGGAGCGGTACCTATTTATTTACTTGCACTTTGATGTGCTTTCAAACTGCGAGGTTGGCAGGAGCAGGGACTGAGCAACGGGAGCTCACCCCATCACGGCGATTTGAACCGCCGACCTTCTGATCGGCAAGCCCTAGGCTCTGTGGTTTAACCCACAGGGCCACCTGCATCCCATAACATTCTATTCATTCTACTCATGTCTAATTAGGCTCTATACTAAGCTACTGATGATGAAATTATTTCATCAAGTTTCCCTCTGCTTAAAAAAAAAATCCAACCAGCATTAAAACACTGGTTAGGACTTCTATTTGATTAAATACCAATTGCCTCTCAAGGGGTTTCTGCTCTATTTTTTCTTAGCTGAATATACAGTAATGCAACATTTCATTATTCATCTTCTGTGCTGCATCTAAATGTTCTAAAGATGTGTGACTTATCTAGCTGTTGCCACCAATGCTAGCGCTAATTTCCAGAGTGAAAGTTGTTACTCTACAACAGAGGTCAGCACCTTTTTCAGCTGTGGGCCGGTCCACCGTCCCTCAGACCATGTGGTGGGCCGGACTATATTTTTTGGGGGGAAAGAAGAACAAATTCCTATGCCCCACAAATACCCCAGAGATGCATTTTAAATAAAAGGACACATTCTACTCATGTAAAAACACACTGATTCCCAGACCGTCCATGGGCCGGGCTGAGAAGGCAATTGGGCCGCATCGCCTACCCCTGCTCTACAAGGTTAGCATTTGTTTACTATCCATGTTGTTCTGTCCACTGTGCACAATGGCCAGATTCAATGGCCTTCAGGTGACCAAAGGAACTACGCTTGTTTTAACACACTTTGTCCTCCTGTCCTCTTATTCCCCCTCTCAGCTGTCTCTCCACTTGACATCCAAAAAGGAAACACCAGGGAAAGTGGGGAAAGCCTCTGTTAGCACATGTTTGCCACACTAGCAACCCTTGGCTTACTGTGAGGTGTCAGATGAGTCACTGGTCAAAGATGCACATGAAAAAACTCTTGAGGATAATTTAGTAGCTATGATTCTACAAATGTGTAAAGAGCCAGTATGTTAAGTTTTTCTTATCTGAAAGGGAAACCAAGTAACCACATTTCAGAGCTAAGATGAAACTATTAGGACTGCAATCATTACACACTTGCTACATGGGAGCAAAAGCTTTTATTTAAATCAGATTCTTTGAAGAATATAAACATAAAACAACACATTTCATTTTAAAGTATCATAGTTTGAAATTATGTGACTGCGTTATTAAAGGTCTAAACACAAAATCTATTTGAACTGAACTCATTAAATTTCATCCAACACTTTTTACTAGAGTTTAAGAGTTCTTTCAACTAGGATTTACTCAGAGTAGACCCAGTGAAATCAATGCATCTGACAGTCATGTTCATTCATTTCAATGGCTCTACTCAAAGTAAAATTTAGCTGAATACTACCCAAACTCTTTCTATTTAAAAACAAACCCAGGGACAAAAAATACAGTGGTACCTCGGGTTACATACGCTTCAGGTTACAGACTCCGCTAACCCAGAAATAGTGCTTCAGATTAAGAACTTTGCTTCAGGATGAGAACAGAAATCGTGCTCTGGCAGCGCGGCAGCAGCGGGAGGCCCCATTAGCTCAAGCAGTGCTTCAGGTTAAGAACAGTTTCAGGTTAAGAACGGACCTCCGGAACGAATTAAATTCTTAACCCGAGGTACCACTGTATTTGACTTCTGGAGGTGAAGCCATTGTAAATAGGTCAAGAGCTCTGAGGTGGGGACATGTTGACTACTGCTCCTGGTCATGGTAGAAACTGTCACTTGTGTTCCCTTTTTAAATGTGATGCTCAGATTGTGCTAGCCCTTCTTCTATAACAGCAGACATCATGGATGCATACAGGGAAGGTGGGGAGAAAGCATGGAAAATTGCTTGTGGGCACATGTATAATTTGAAATGGTAAAGGGACCCCTGACCATTAAGTCCAGTTGCGGACGACTCTGGGGTTGCGGCGCTCATCTCGCTTTACTGGCCGAGGGAGCCAGTGTTTGGAGGGTAATTCAGTCAGCTGCTTCACTCCTTTTCTGGTCAAGTGGTAGAAGAATGCAGAGTAGTCTGCATTCCTGAAAGACACTCCAGTAGTAGTGCTTGGAACGGAAGGGTTGCTTTGCCAGCAGCCTTGGACCAGCAGCTATAGTGTCATAAGTGTGATAATGGCTGGTTGAGCAATGGCTAAGAACAAGTAGCATGTATCAGTCTCAGTCACCAGCTGAAGTGCCTTCAAGTTTTTGCTCAGGGCACATTCATCAAGGCAGGCATGCTGCTACTCTCTAGTATGACAAATTGCCAGCTATCCTCCAAGCTCTGAAGGTGCTGAGGTACATGGGAATGGTGTGGATGGGTGGGTAGAAGGTAGCCTACTGTATAAACTTACAAGATTACATTTATTACGTTTCCCACCCTGGCCTCTAGTCCTGCCCACAATTTACATGAGGTCTCTGGAAAGTTGCCCAGAAGACAATGTGGTCCTCAGGCGAAAGAGGCATGCAGGCAAAATGTTTGATAGCAGGGCCTAAAGCCCACTGTGTGGCTTCAGGAAATACTGCCCAACAGTGCATGATCCTCTCTACTTCTTTCTGGATCAGAGAAGGGGTTATAACTGGTGGGGGGAGGGCTAGCAACTGCAATGTTTGGCTAAGCCAGCAAGGTTAGAATTACACAGCCCTATTCTCGACTCCGTTTTCTCTGCTCAGTGATCTCATATTATTATGTAAGTACTCACTGAAAGTATGCTCTCTCTCACAGTAGTTGAATTAGTAGCATGCACTGGTACTTTCCCCCTCTCTCTGATCCAGAGTTTACATTGTGTTGGTGCCCAGCAGAATAAGTGGTGCTTATTTATTTAGGAATATTTTTACCTCCTCCCTCAGTATTGCTGAAGTGACATTGTTCCCTTCTTCATGTGCCTCCTCCTTGAGAGGTCAGGAGGGTGGCAACACGAGAATGGGCCTTCTCTGCAGTGGCTCCCTGGCTTTTACCGGACTTGATTTAACCAGGCTTTTGCCGGACTTGATTTAACATCCTATACTCTTTTTAAAATGCTGGCTCTTTTTTGGGGGGGGGGGGAGTTATTGGGTTATTATTTTTGTTTTGATTTTATGTATTTGATGTTTTATGTGAACTGCCCTGAGACCTTCAGGTATAGGGCAGTATAGAAATTAAATAAATAAATAAAACTGTTAGAAACATTAAAATCAAATGGCAATAAAATAGCAAAAGCATAAAACTGCAACAGCATAATAAAACAAAATTCAGCCAAGGTGGTCTTGGGAAATAAGCAGGCATTTGCATAACAACACTAATGTGTAAGAGCCTTTGCCAGAAGCTTCCCTAAGGAAGACATTCCAGAGGCAGGAAGCCAACACCAAAAAAAGCAGAGATACTGAGAAAAGGTTCTCCAAAGGTCTACTTAGCATATGGGCCAGGTCATTCGCTGAAGGAAGTACTTTAGTACCTGGGTCCCAATTTATATAGGGCTTTAAAAAGGTAAGCACTTACACAATGAATCAAGTCTAGAAACCTGACAGGGCTACTTCTGGGTAAACATGCAGCGTACGCTGTTGAATATTCCAAGTACAATCTTTGGCCCACCAAGGACTATAAGGCCTACTGCATTCAGCTAAAATCTGACCTGCTAGTTTATGAATTGCCGCAGCTAACCCTTATGTTTATGTTGCTGTTTTTGAGCAACTCCAGCTAGTGGATCTGGGGCTCTGGAATGAAAAAACGAAATAGACCCCCATCAGCCTAAAGTATGCCCACCCTAAAATGTGTGGTGTATTGTTAGGTATTTATTATTGTGCACCTCAAGCTAGGACTATCTTTACTGTCAATCAGGTGGCAAGAACGTTTTACTTTTGTAACAAGGAGAAACATTTCTGTCAACTATCTAGCTGTCCTTGCTTCTGGACAGTGCCCAAACTTAAGTCTTCATGTGTTATGCTTCATGTGTTATGCTTGCAGAAATCCTCAATTTCACAATTGCTGCCCCAAGCAATTACAAATCATTGCAGCTCACATGTGTGGGCTACACTCCCAGAAGTATGACCAGAGGTTCTTTGATAATGTTAGAAGAGAATGAGATTTTTAATCGCAAAGTTATGGGTTTGAGCCCCACATTAGGCAAAAAGATTCCTGCATTGCAGGGGTTGGACTACATTACCCTCATGGTCCCTTCCAGTTTGATGATTCTGTAAGTTTTAATTGCTACAGCAACCAAGACAGGGTTAAACATTCAGGACATTTTATAATCAGCCCTTTCCCCTGGCAATTCAAAACATGATTTTAAATCCCCTTGATCCACCCACACAGAACATCCTGACTTTTTAAGAACATGGTCTTCTAAGAGATTCTCACCTTTTATTATAACTTGTTCCTTAAAGTGTGTGTGTCAGACTAACAGACTCATGATTTTTACAATCCTGATTAACTACAAAATAGCGTATAGATTTCAAAGTTTGAAAAGTGGAGTAGCATCCAAGAGCTATGCATTGACAAACACACTTCTCTATGTTTGTTTTGTCCTTTGTCCATAACATTTGACGTACACTTAAACCTTTATTCAGTAATAACTTTCACTGAGTTATTACAAAGGATTTACTAAACAGGATTTACTTCCAAGCATAAACTCTTTTTTCAGTTTCTGTAATCTACCTTTAATCTGCATCATGCACAAAGAGCCCTAAGGCTTCTTTCATGAATACACATATGCAAACACTACCAAGCAGCATATTTGGAAGACACTTGAAACTGAGCAGTTGCCTTCATTTACCAGTGTCTGTAAACAGAATGGTTGCAATTATCAAGCTTCAGTACTTCCTATAGCCAGGAATCAGATTCACCATAATTCTCTTCAGTTTGCCTCGGCTCCAGTCAGCGTGCTGGTGTTCTGCTACTGCCTTCCATACTCTCCAGTACCACTCCCTTGCCAACAGTCCCTTCTCCTCCACCATTCCAGGTTTCCCCAATCTGGTGCCCAACATTGGTTTTAGATTACAACTTCCATCAATCCTAAGAATTAAGCATCCTGGTTTGGGGGGGGTGATGGGTGTTTAAAGTACACAAAACATCTGGCTGGTATCAGGTTGAGGGAGGTTACGTCAGACTCTTAAACAGTCAGCTTTTCCCCAATGTTTAAAATATATATATTTTTGATTATAATGTACAAAACAAAACAGGTGAGGATATCCACAATAAACAAACATCCTCCCTTCCTCAAGGTCGGTGTGGACCCATAGGCATTTTACGACTGCATTCCTGAGGAGAAAAATAAGTGTCTTATAATCATGTGTGTTTGTCTCTCATAAGTAAGTGTATGAAGTTCTGTCCCAAAACCTGAGGAATGCAGATGACATGTTTATAGCAGGCTGAAGTTATTTCATGGATATCACAAACATCTCCCAAGTTGCCACAAAATTCCAGTGCCTTTGCCTTCCCCTTTGCTTATGTTAAAAGTTTATTTCTCTACCATGGCTACAGTGGCGTAGCGTGGGGGGTGCAGGGGGGCCCGGCCGCACCGGGCGCAACATCTGGGGGTTGGGCAAATCCACAGGTTAGGGGGCGCAAATCCACAGGTTAGGGGGCGCAAATTACTTGCCTTGCCCCGGGTGCTGACAACCCACGCTACGCCACTGCATGGCTACATGCTACTCTTTGCAACCAGGCTCTTAAGCAGCCAGTTGATCCCTCCCTACCTGTAGCATGGCAACTTTTCTCCAGGTTGTTGTACACCTGACCCAGCATGTGACATAAAGGGGAAGGCCTATTAACACCCTGATAACATGGTGACACACCAGGGAATTATGGAAATAGTCCATTCACTTCCTTGGATTATGAGAAGTCTCAAAAGACACCCTTTTGCTACCTTTCACCTAAGCCATACCAGATATATTCTACTCAGGTCTAAAAAAGAAAATCAAAATTTTATATGAAAATTAAATGACACTTATTGGGAAAAATCTACAGCATGGGGCATTTTATGAAAGCTAACATTACTGTTGTCATGCAGGTGACTAGTTAGAGGTAGAGGTATGGAAACATAAATAACCATGACTATATCCCTATCTATGAAACAGTGGTATTTACCACTTTTAATAAAGTGCTTCGTAACATAACAAAAACTCATTGCAACACGTAATTTTTGTGATCTTTGGCAAGAATGGAAAGATTCAAGAGCACAAAAGAATCAAGGATTCTCCTTATCTGATGAAAGGTAACAAATTCCTGTCAAAACAGATTCCATATTACCTAACTGAATCCTAAAGTTAATCATTAAACTACACCATGGTGGGCTGTTATCTGGAGGTCATGCTAAAGACTTTTAAAACAATTTCTGCTATACATTCTTGTGTTAAAGACCAACTAAATTTAAAGTAGGTTATTTTAAGGCTTATTCATGTTTGATGTCTGCACCTATATCAGTGTGGTAAATTCTTTATGCGTGAAATCACCCTCATGGAGTGAGATCATTGTGTCAAACCCTACAATAAAATTAACTCCACTAAATGTGAAAGAAGAAAACCTGCACAGATGCTAAAAAAAGAACTCCAATTGAATTCCAGAGGATGCTTCTATGTTTGGGGCAAATTGGCATGGATTATGCTTGCCACTTCCAATTTAGAATGAATTATTTTTCCACTTTACAGCAGAGGACTGCAGCTTCTACGGGGCAACTGTCAGTAGAACTGCCCCACTTCACAACAAGGGCTCTGTGTTGCAATTTTCTTCAATATACTGTAATTCATGACCAATGCCAGAAGATCACAAGGTAAGAGCAGCCAGGGCAAGCGCCTGCTATATTCCTCCTTTCAAATTTGTACCTAGGGGGAGCCCTCTTTAGTGTTAGAGTAGAAAACAAATCTCAAGGCCAACTTACTTTTTCACTCAAGCAGAAACAGAAACAGCTCTGTGTCATGTTGATACCTGAATAACAGCAGCAGAAATCTGGCCCGACTTCTTTTTACTATCCAGATTTCACCATCACCCTTAGCCAACCACCCGCCCCCTCCCAACGGGGCAACCATCTACATATGCACTTAGAAGTCGTCGCCCCCGCCCCCAGTCAAATGTAAAAGTCAATGTGTCTGGGATTGCAACCTCAATGTCTTTGTAGACAAAACCCCTCGACATTTTCACTTGCGCCCACATGAACTCTACCATTCCTGAATACAATATAGACAAGGCTGATGAATGGCCTGTGCAGGTGGGACAGGCAGCGGACAGCTGGGGGGGGGAGAGGGAGAAAGAGAAGAGAAAGAGAAAGAAAAGAGAAAAGAGAAGAAAAGAGCCACGCCAGAAGAAGACAGGCTCCAATCTCAACGCCACAAATCTGAGTCTCGCTCGCACGCGGCCACCGAGGACGCCCGAAGAGGAAATTCCCCCGTTTGTCTCATAGACCTCAACGCCCAGTCTTGAAGCCACAGGCTGAGCTAGAATTTTCCACGTCCAAGCCCGGGGAGCGGGGCGGAGGAAAGCGAGCAAAAGACCCGAAGCAGGCGGGCGGCGGAGCCTGGGGCTGGGAAGGGGAGCGAGAGGGCGCCAAGTCCGCCAAGTCCTTGCGCGTGACCCCTTCCGACGCCCGGCCGAAAGCGCAGCCTCCCCTTCTCTCCCCCCCCCCCCACGCCGGAGCAGCCCGCAGGAGGGCTGTGGCCGCGGGTCCACTCCTGCCTTGCCCGCCCCGCCATCCACACAAACACACACACCTTGGCGATGGAGGCTCGCATTACCTTGGCAGACAATGGCCCGGGCCGCCGCTGCTGCTCCTAGTCGTGCCGTCGTCGGTGGACCCGCCACCATCGCTTTTCAGGTGGCGATGGCCTCGTCGGGGGCGCCAGAACCCGCCGCGGCTGCTCCCATTGCGCGCCGCTTCCGCCGCGGCGTGCCTCCCCGCCCCCAGGTGCGGCTCCCTCCGCTCTTCTCGCCGGGAACGAGGCCGGTGCTGGAGGCCTGGCGGCGGCTTCCCTCGGCTCTCCCCGACGGCAGCGGGGAAGGGAGAGTTGAAGTCCGGGAAAGGGCGGGTGGCGACGCCGCCAACGCCGCTTCCGCCCGCCTCCCTCCTCCCTCTTTTGCGCGCGAGTGACTCACTCCCTCGCTCGGCTCCGACAGAGAGCGCGGCGCTCTCGAGGGCACAGCGCGGGCAATGCCTAACCCAGCAGCAGCTTCGGCGACGGCGCCGCGGGCCCGCCAGCTCGCCGGGTGGCGGGGGACATGCTGGCCAGGAGGCTACCTGCTCCGAGGGGAGGGCAGGGCGGCGGCGGCGCGGCCACTTGTTGCTCGGGTGCCCTCCGAGGCTGCTCCGCTTCCCGCCAGCCTCTCGCCCCGCTCGCGCAGGAACCCAAGGCAGCCCCTCAGGCGGCCACGCTGCCGCTGCCACCGGAGGAAACAGACGGCGAACGGGGAGAGGAGCGAGCCAGCGAGAGGAGCCAAGCTCCACCTCCTGGGCGGCCGCTTCGGAGACAGGCCTCTCGGCGGGAGGCGGAAAGGGAGAGGGAGCCCGAAAGAGTCCCGCTCCAAGTGCAGAAAAGGAGGGAGCGGGGGGCGAAGGGGGAAGAAGAGCGCGGCGAAGCAAGGCTGGCAATTCCCGCGAAACAGCAGCTGCGGATCTAACGAGGAAAGAAGCCCATCGCGGCCACGTCTGAACAAACAAACTTGCTCAATCTTCCCTTGGCCGCTGGGGCGAAGCACGGCCCTAAAGGGTCTCGACGTAGCCGGAGGGGGGCGGGATGGGGGGTTGAAGGCACCTTGGCAGGTGCGGAACGCCGCCGGAGCGCCTGGCAGGGTTTCTGCTGTAAACCCCGCGGGTGAGATGCCAACGAGGGCGTTTGCAGTTGCAGACAAGGGTCTTCCGTGTAAACGGGTCGTAAAGACCCCCCTCCCTGGGTTTGGCACCTTGGCCCCCACCACATCCCTGCTTCTTCAGCCCTCTTCCCCGGTGGGTGGGTTTTGGCTGTTTGGGTTGTATATTTCTGCCAGCTCCTCAGTCACAGATCTGCCAGCCCTCTTTCCATTCTGGGCATGTACAGAGGCATTTCTGCACCTGGGTGCACCTTTAAAAATAATCCTAGGAAGCACACAAGAATAAATCTTACTAGCCGTTTTATATTTTTCTGTTGTAAACCACCCTGAGATCTTTGGATGAGGGTGGTATACAAATTTAATAAATAATAACAATAGCCTTAGTTATTCTGCTTCACAATAGGAAAAATGGAAGCTTGTGGTTTTTTGCATGAGGCAATATCCATTCCTGTTTGTTGTTGCTTTTTAAATACTGAGATCTTGTGGAAGAGTGGTATTTACCTGACTTGCATAAGGTTTATTTAAGAGTTGTACAGAGGTGGCAGAATTATAGATTATAGATGTACTTTCAGCGTACAGCAGTTGGAGGAAATTGGTGTGATGAGTGACCATCTACTGTGCTCAGGTGAGGGGCAAATAGACATTAGGGGTGTGGTGATATGAGGCTGCTTACTGAAACATCATGTGTGACAAAATGCCAACTCAAAAAAATACACCAACAATCTTCTACCAGGGGTGATTGGATGGGTGGCTGGGTTATTTTCACTTATCAGATGTTTTACATTAAGGGGAAATCTGGATTAAGTGTGTGTAAATCAATAAATACAGGCTAACGTTTTGATGCCCACAATGTTGTGTGGACTCTGTGAAAAGCATATGTTCACGAACTCATTCCAAAATTACGGTAACTCATTTGTCTGGAAGCCCCCCAATTGCTTTGTTGCTTTTCTGTTCTTCCTTCACTATCATCAGGACAAATTAGGGCTTCAGTTTTTCATCTACATTTGGTATAATTACACACACAAGCAATTAGTGCACCAAAACAGAATCTCCTCTAGGGGTTTGCTGGAGTAAATTCTCATTAGAATTCAGCACAAATACAAGGAAACGGATCCTTGCGCATCGTTTCCAGCTGTCAGCCAGTCTAAATTCTACAAGACATCTGCTAGTTCTGATAGTCACTTCATTACCAAAGTCAATGTAATAATTGCTGTTAACAGGACAAGAATTCAGACCTTGGTATGGAAGGGGAAAGCTATTTTGGGGGAAAGGAGTAAGAGTCATCAGGTTCCAAAGGTCAATCCAACTCTCATGTAAATTTGAGGCTAAACTGTTGCAAAGCAGTGTAGTTTGAGAGCATTGTTGTGGTATGTTTGTACATTCAAACAATTTATGTATAAACTTAAAATAGACTCTCTTGAGTTGGTTGTATGTCCATAGCAGCCGACTCATTTTGCTTTTATAAGTAGCAGTGAGCCATATAATAGCAAAGTGTATGGGAGAGCTAGGATTCTCTTGCCAGTCCATTTTTCATCTAAAAAGTATGGAGCCCCTTGCCCCCTCCAGCACTTTCGACTCATCTACTCCTCTCTCACCCGAGTTCAACAAAATTAAGGGTTCAGTTCTGTGCACTCCAACTTTAAAGTAACCCCACTTAGGATAGAACGGCAGTGACAACATCCTTCCCAACACAAGTCATACAGGAAAATGTAAACAAGTTCTTAGTTCACACTGTAGCACTATGTCTTAAAGACTATATTTTTGTGTGTAAGAGAGCTCATGTGTCATCAAATTTCTAAATTAATGCCATGCAGTTTAATGTCAGTATATATTAATCCTGCTAAAACTTGTAGATGAGTGCAAAGTTCTCAAGAGTACAGTTGCAAAAAGTGTGTATTTTAAGCTTAGAAAAAAATCTAGATTTAATGCAGAGCTTTCCAAACTTTTCATGTTGATGACACACTTTTTAGACATGCATCATTTCGTGACACAGTAATTGAGTTTTACTATCAAACCAGAGGTTAAACTACAGTAATCCCTTTCCAGCCCCAGGAGGAGTGTGGGGAGCGTTTGTGGACACACTGCAGCTGACATACTGTGTCACAACACACAGTTTGGAAAGCTCTGCTTTAATGTACATTGGGGTCCCCAACTTTTTTGGGCCTGGGAGCAGATTTGGAAATCTAAGAAACTGCTGTGGGCAACACAAAGTGCTCAATTCACACCAGATAAACTAGTGATACTCAGACCACTCCTGCATGCAACAGCCCCTCGAGCATAACAGCTATTTACACTCCAAAAATAAATAAAATAGAAAAAAGGAGCCAATAGTCCACCCAAAACTACAGGCAATGTCACCCCACAAAACAACAACAAAGCCAAACTCCAGGCAGGGGTGCTGGCAGGTGCCAAGGGATGTACCTGAGGATGCTGTGGTGCCCATGGGCACCATGTTGGGAAATGTATATGTAGATCAATTTAATGCATTTCCCTCCCTCAGATAAGTAGAAGCCACGTGTAGTTTATAAGAAAAGCTTTGGTCTCCCTCTTCCTGGGGACATTCACAAGCTTCTAAGGGCTAGGATCCAGAGATACTTTAGACTGGACCTAATGGTCAGGGGTCCATTTACCTTTAAATGCCAGAAAACTGGAATAGACATGGGAGTTTCTGTAACTGAAGCTGTCATGCAATTGAAGGTACCATTCCACGTTCAAGTACCACTACATCCTCCTTGCTGTCTCTGCTGGTTCATTTGTCCTCTTTATGAGCAATTGATCTCATGCTGGATCAAGTTCCATAATTGGGGGAATCACTGCAGAGAAGGCTCTGTTCAACATTCCTAGTGATTTCTGCAAGTGGGTATCTCAACAGGTCCTCTAGAGTAGAACTTAAGGTACAGGCAGGTTGATACATGTGTAAGTAAAGGTAAAGGTACCCCTGCCCGTACGGGCCAGTCTTGCCAGACTCTAGGGTTGTGCGCTCATCTCACTCTATAGGCCGGGAGCCAGCGCTGTCCGCAGACACTTCCGGGTCATGTGGCCAGCGTGACAAGCTGCATCTGGCTAGTATGCGGTCCCTATTTATCTACTTGCACCCGGGGGTGCTTTCGAACTGCTAGGTTGGCAGGTGCTGGGACCGAGCAACGGGAGCGCACCCCGCCACGGGGATTCGAACCGCCGACCTTTCGATCGGCAAGTCCTAGGCACTGAGGTTTTACCCACAGCACCACCCGCGTCCCTTTTATATGTGTAAGTAACCTGCCCCAAACTATTTGGGGCTTTAAAATTCATGACCACTTTGAATTGGGTGTGGTAACTGGGCACTGGCAGCCTACGACACTAGATCAATATTGGTGTACAGGCATCTCACGTGTGTTCAAGTCATGTGCGACCACGCATATGCATGGTACCAGAAACCTCGAAGTGGGGGGAGAGACCTGAAGAGCCTTATCAAAGCCCTGCTGTGCCTCCGGCTCACAAGGAGACCCTCCCTGGAGCCTGAAGGGGATGTCCCCTTTGGGCTCTGGCGAAGGTCTCTTCATTAGCTGGAGATGGAGTGGGGTGCTCCTCACTTGCACACAATTCACTTATGCATGCAGATATCTTCCTGTGGTTTCATGTAGAGGTTAAAACATATGGGGGACAGAATAAAACTGAGGCACCCCATAAGTCAAAGGCCTGTGAAACAAATTCCTCAGCAGCACCTTCTGTAACTGATTCGCCAAGAAGAACCAGAGCTACCGCAACACTGTATCCCAGCCCAGGCAACAGGTCCATCCATTTCCAGCATAAGTCATCCACTTGGGCAATTATGGCTGCTTCTGCTCCAAAACTAGGCCTGAAACCAGACTAGTATCACCTGACACTGCCTGCTCATATCAGCTTACCGAAAATGGAAGATTAAAAACTGGGATCTCTCAAACCAAACGTCTAAATTAAGCTTCTTACCATGGGTCTCACTAAAAGGTAAAGGTACCCCTGCCCGAACGGGCCAGTCTTGACAGACTCTAGGGTTGTGCACTCATCTCACTCTAGAGGCTGGGAGCCAGCGCTGTCCACAGACACTTCCAGGTCACGTGGCCAGCGTGACAAGCTGCATCTGGCGAGCCAGCGCAGCACACGGAACGCCGTTTACCTTCTCGCTAGTAAGCGGTCCCTATTTATCTACTTGTACCCGGGGGTGCTTTCGAACTGCTAGGTTGGCAGGCGCTGGGACCGAGCGACAGGAGCGCACCCCGCTGCGGGGATTCGAACCGCGACCTTTCGATCGGCAAGTCCTAGGCGCTGAGGCTTTTACCCACAGCGCCACCCGCGTCCCCATGGGTCTCACTACTGCCTCTTTAAAAATAGCAGGGATCATTCTCCCCTCAAAAAAGGTTTTCACGACATCAAAGATTCACACACCCAGCCCTGCCCTGGCAGTTTTCATCAGCTAAGATAGGCATGACTCCGGAAGACAAATAGTAGACCTTATCCCTCCAAGTAAGTGGCACACATCTTCATGTTTCACAAGCTGTGACATGACCATATGGCACAAACTGTCACAACTATGGCATCAAAGTAGGCATGGATGCAATGACTTTATCTGCTAATTACTTAACTAATTCTTTGAGGATTATTGTTTTGTTTTTTAATATGTATTTCTGTGTTTATACTGTAAACTTCCCTGTGATCCTCGGATGAAGGACGGTATAGAAATTCTCTCGCCAGGTCTGCACCCAGGAGGCCCTTCACTACATGAAAGACCTCTGCAGGACTATGTTGAACAGACAGTGGTGGCAAAGTATGATTTGTTTGCCACAACTTAATAAGACTGCAAGTGGGTTTTCATCTCTGTTCTGACGTAATCATAATGAGTCTTCTTCCATTTATGTTATAGACCCTATGGTTTCAAGGAGCTAATACTGGCTCAATGACTAGACCGAGATCATTTGGGAGTGATCAAAACAACATTCTCTCTGATCCATCTTTCAAGATGCAGGGACAAAAGAGGTTGGAGAAGGGCTGGAATCAGCCCAGGACACTTTGATGCCTAAGGTAAAGGGATAAGACGCTACTCCTCTCCCATTCTACATAAAGAAGCCAATTGGACTGGTAGCTAAGTTATGAAATTTTGCATGTTAGCTTGGGAGGTCAGGGCAGGCAATGTGGCACATGCAGTTCTATTTTCCTCCACTTTGCTGCCCCTCCATATCTCACCCCGTCCAACTCCCCATCCAAGCATCTGCCTCACTCTGCCTAATGGTGGGGCCAGTCCAGGGAAGAAGAACTCAAAAATTGCACAGCAATTATACTAATCCCTTCTGTCTCTAAATGTGATCCCTATTTAATATTTATATAGCACTTTCCCCAATGTCAACCTTCATTAAAGCAAAGATAATTACTTTTGACAAAACAAGTATGCAAGAGTACAGTCTACTACACCTGAGTGGTCCTTGTGTAGAACTGGCACTTTTTAAAAATAGTTCCTGTGAACCAGTGGTATTAGTATCTAAAAGGATAAAGCTGCACTCCAATTTCAGCTCTTTAGTTCCTGTATGCTGCTAACTGTTTCTCCTAGAATGTCCTAAATCTATTCTTTGACTTCCTGTGTGTCAAAAAGAGTGGTTACAAGGCAGTATAGTCTAGATATGGTGTCGCCTGGGGATGAATGTTTAGTTGATAAGTTATTTACCTATATTTTAACTGATTAAGCAATCAATGGATTAACTGTAAATCAATTTGTATATTACTGTAAATTCAGTATGTGTCTTTTTAAGCATGGAGGGCACACTTTCCCCTCTCCCTCAATCACTGGAGATGTTATTTAGCATTTCAATGGACTTCTGACATCTGACCAAGCAGATGCACTTTCAAGCATATCATCATCAAGGTAAGGGGAAGAAACATGCTTTATTTCAAATGAAAGCTGAGATTCTCAGGAAGCTGAATTCTGCAGAATCGTGGTGAAATTAAATCAGACAGTACAAGATACAGACTTTTTGCAACATCAGATTGTCTCTGCACCGGAAAAAGTAACATGAGAAGTAGACTTGAAAGGTAAGACTGATTATGTACGATAAGATAAAAGTTGAGGTGAAAGCCCTTGAATGCTTCTCTCTTGGGAAATAACTGAGTAGGAACTATTGCTTGCCAGATCAAGCCTCACCTTATTGTATTCAGTAAGCAAATCACTGCAAATTTCACCATCACTCTGTTGCTTATGGACTTAAAAAAAAGGAAAGGGTATTTTTCCTTTGATTTGATGGTGTTTACATTGTATAGCTTGTAATATTGATCCTTGCAGTGTGGTGCTATTATTTGCTGAAATGGGATGAGAAGTACTAGTGTCTGATGAGGCAGCTAATTTTTATTTCATGATGTGCCCAAGTAATTATTTATCCCTCACATTTGTATCATGTCCTTCTATTACCTTGGAAATGGCAGTCCCTTTTCTCATGTAATGCACAGATACAAATATTTTAAGGGGAGTATTTTCATTTGTTAAAAGGAAATAATCATGCTTCAGATTAGGAGGGTCCCTCTTTTTAAAGTATAAAAAAGAATTACACAGTCTTCATCATAACTAGATACATGCTTGTTTATCTGTCTAAACCAGAGGTTTTCAACCTGTGTGCCTCGGCATCCTTGGGTGATTTAACAATTGGTCAGGGGTGCCGTGGGGTGCCCTTCTTCTCTCTCTCTTTCTCTCCCTCTTCATGTCACCCATGCTTTCTGCATATCTGCAAATCCTCTTTTTTTCTGCACCAAATCTCTCCATTTTTTTCTGCACCAAAAAAGGTGGAATGGGGTGTGGTGGTCGGTAGAATGGGGGAATCCCCACTTACACATGTCCTGTAATGGAACCTCAGTGAAAGTGGCTCCCAATTCTAGGGGCGGGGGGTGGGGGGGACCGTTTGACAACAGTGGGACTGATCTCTATGTGAACATGTTTTAAAATGCCTTTTATATCTAAAAGGCAAACTTGGGTACATTTATATATGCTTGCAGAATGCAACTTTTTTTTTTAGAATGCATGTTTCATTTTCTATCTGTATATAAAACAGCATCAGCATTAGACACTGCAACTAGCAGTCTTGCATGTGCAAGCAAAACTGACCACTTGCTGGAACAGGCCAGGGTCCAAATGCTGTAATGAGTTCAGGAAAAATAACTGTTTGCTATAGTAGCTGCTTGCTCCCTAGTGATTACTTTCACATATATATGTGCATATAGCTAAGAATTATACGACAGAATTTGAAGCAATGGGAATTAGACCTGTTTCAGGTCTGCCCTACAGCTTTCTCTTTATCCCAGATCCCTGCAGGCTGCTTGTTGCTTACTCAGTTCTAAAGCAAAGTTCTTATGTGCATATGCAAGGCCTTCTCAATTATTCCCCTGCGTGGCAGGTGGAGCCTAGCATTCCTCAACACCAGATTCTTGAGGCCTACTTGAATTCTTGCCTTCATGTCCTGCTTGTGGGCTTCCCAAAGGCATCTGGAAGGCCTCAGCTTGAAACAGAATGCTGGACTTGGTGGTCCTTAGATTCAGCAGAGCTACGCATGTTCTTATTCTGAAGTGGTTCTAGGGTTATGTTCTATTATGAGTCACTCATGGTTACAACTTGTGGGAGAGATATTTAGAAATGAAAAGATACAAAAACCTGCAAAACCTGTTTACTAGTAGAGAAGGTGGGATGACTATATTCACCACAAGATGTGATCACTCTTTCAAACTGCCCCCAGGACTCTCAAAACCTAGTCTTTCTCCAGCTGAAGCTGAGAACACATGTTACAATACCCACATCTGCAAACAAGCAAATTTGCCTTATTTACCCATGTCAAAATAAGATCTTACTGGATTCCAATGGATTCCCCCACCCCCAGTACCTCCTTTGTTATTGTGGTAAGTTTGCCTTGCTTTCTGTTCTTTTAAAGCTTCTGGGTTTTGTAGCGTTCCAAATTTCATAGTACATAACTGAGAAAATTATAGCCCTAGCTTTCAATGACTTCCCCCAATAAATGCTCATAAGAAAAGATGAATTTCTTCTTGACTACACAACATAATTTGGCTTACAAAGCTATTTATTTAGCCTGACAGCCACCACAACCAGATTCAGCCTGGGACATGTTCATATTAGCACAACGTGAAGCCAAGGCTGCTGAAAGGCCAGACAGGACAGAAATATGGAAGGGAATGGTTATGTAATGTCTCAGCCAAAAGGATTAACATGACTGAAGGACACAGAGCTTGATTCAGCAATACTGCCTGCCCCAGGCATGTTCCTGTGACGTTGGGTTGTAAGAAAGCTTAGGCATTCTCTTCACTTTTTGCTTCCTTTCCCTCCCCTCAGAAATTATTATTTTCTCAGCAACCCAAAAAGCCTTCAGCATTCAATTTTAACCTAAATCAGTGATGGACGCTTACAAGACCACAATCTGAGTCCTTTCTTTGACAAGACTCTTGAGTACTTCGTTGGCACATATATTCTGCAGCAACACAAATCTGGAAAAGCCATAGAAACTGAGAGTGAGAGTGTTTGCCTGGATTCTGCTGATGCCACCTCGCAGAGTAAGCCTTCCACCATGGAAAGCTAATCAAATATTACAGTCATCTTGTAAGAAAGACAACCATGTGCTTCAAACTTTTGGAAGAAACTGTGATAGAAGCCCATGCATAACCCTATGTTTTCTCCCCAAATGGGATTTAATTGACTTTGATTGGTCTATAAATGTTACACGCAATGGCATGAATCATAGAATCAAAGAGTTGATGGTTATGTCACACTTCAACTTGCTATACAAAGCACTAGAAAACCTCTTAAATCTTCTTCCCTGTGTGCATTAATGTTTTACTTTACAGAAGCATGACCAATCTGGGTCCACTTTGCAATGCACTGTTATCATATGTTTATTGCCCATGCACTCTCTCTGTCACACAGGTGACATTGCAGTCCAGGTATGTTTGGGAATAGAGCCTGGAACAGCTAGAAGCAAAAATCTGTAATAGAGACCTTTGTACACTATACAGTATACTGAAGACAAAGGATCTGGATCACTTAAGAAAACAATACTGTAACATTTCCCCACACCCTAAAGGGATTTAGTAATCTCTTTAAACCACCTGCATCATGTTCCTCCCTCATCCACTGTCATCTGGCAGCAGTCATTTCATCCCATCAAGCTGCAGCAGAGAGAAAGCAAGTGTTGCTACACCCTCAGTGGGAGATGAGCAACTTTTGGCTCCTCCTTTTCTTGAACTGCTCTTTTCCAGCTGGTCATTATAAGAACTTTGTTCACTGAGGTCTAGTGGCTGAGTGTTTCTTTCTCCCTCCCTCTCAATGCCTTCTTTTGCATTGTATCTTAGATTATCAGCACAATGTCAGATATGTTCTTGTATTTTATCTTTGTAAGCTGCTCTGGAACCCTTTTTGAGGTGGGGTGGGGTAAAGATGTTTTAAATAAATCACAATAAATATAACACTACATGCATGTGATAGGTCTGTCCTTGAGAGTACAGTTCTTCCAATAAAAGACCAAAGGAAACATTGCTCACAGGGAGAGCAGTGAAAAAATCTGGAATCCAAATGAACATATTTGGGAAGAGGGAAGCTAACCACATCTTGGTATGGTCACATGACTATCATTCTCCATGTCCCTCCCAGGGTAAGAGCTTTTTGTTGAAAGAAACAAAATCCATGGGGACATATAACAAGTTGTCGTGTCTACTGTTAAACAATTAAGTCCAGTATTCCTGCTTTCTAGACTTCTGTCAGGCACTAAAGTTGAATAAGGTTTCATCTTAATATAAAGCAATGTATACTTTCACTCTCAAGTAGTAGTCAACTCACTATTATAATTTCTTTGCAATTTCAGTTGCACATAGAAGTTTCTAGGCAACCACAAGAATAATAAACATGGGTGGGTGGAGAAATGTTCATAATGGGGGGAAGCTCCATTTTTACATGGTTTTATAAAAGTATAAAAATTTTATACAGTAAAATATAAAAAAGATATGTGCAGTTTTAAAAAAATATTTTGCCAGTCACTTTTGAACAAATTCATATTTCAATGAGTATTATTTTGGCTAATGGCCCATATTTTCACCACCATTAAAAACCATTAATGTATATATAAGACAAAATGTAACTTACAAGAAATAAGAGAGGAGCAAAGCAGAGAATTCAAATGTGTCGACAACAGCGGACGGTAGTTTTCACTTCAATTTGTTCAGTCTCCTTGAACCTAAAACTGAAATATTAATTTAAAAATAAATATATATATTGAGGGTATTGGATGTCCTGGAGGCTTTTTCAAAAAGGCATGATGCAGTCTGCTAGATGCTGGGACTGTAATGCAGAATTTGCATCAATAGTTCATATGATATAGTGATACAGGGTAGTGGCCCTGTTGTGTGGAAAAATCTTTCTTTGGTTTTGGGAACATATTTGTTTGTGGATGTTAATCTGTGATCCTGGAGTGAATGGGTCACTCCTCAGTGGCAGAGGATGTGGAGAACTGAGAAGCAATTAATTGTGGTGTGATAAGCATGGCAGGATATGCTGGAGTAAGCATGGTGGGGGTAGGTGTGAGGGGAGTATGAATATCCTGCTGTTATTTCTGGGAGGAGAAGGTATGGCATAGTTAGTGGCAGTGATCAGAAAAATAGAATGGGACACCAGCTTCATGCCATCCCCTCTACTGACCCAAACTTGCAGGGAACTGGTGACTTGGCTACTGGGACTCCCAGGCCTCAAATATACAAACCAGGTCAGACTTTCTTTACTTTAAGAAATTCTATCTCAGTCCAGAAACTTTCTACTCCGTTATAATGAACAAGACACATCTTGAGCATCCCCCCACCCCACCCAATAAACACAAGGTCGTGTTTATTCTTAGTTAATCTCATTGGACAGGGACCAAGAGGAGACTGTTACCATTCATTCCTACCAGTACTCTATCACAGTGTTTCCCAACCGGTGTTCCGCGGCACACTAGTGTGCCGCGAGACGTTGCCTGGTGTGCCGTGGGAGGGAGGCGGGTGAGGCGGGCGGCGAGAGGCGGGGCGGCGGCGGCGAGGAGAGGCCGCCCAGCGCGGGGCTCTCGCCGTCTGCCTGCCTGGCTGCCTGCGTGGCGCTGACGTCACGGGGCTGTAACGTGCCCCACATAGGCACACGCGGGGCGGCGAGCGAGCTCCCTCCCACATCCCATCGCCGGCTCTGCACCAGGCGGTAGAGCTCGGCGAAGTCGCTGCGCTGGAAGGCCAGCAGCGCGCGCGCCTTGGCCAGGCTCTCGCCCGCCTGCGCCTCCAGGCACGGCGCCTCGGCGTCGGGCGGCAGCGAGCCCAGGAAGCGGCCCAGCCGGCCGGGGTCGCCCGCCTGCAGCAGCGCCTCGCACCCGCACGAGACCTGCTCCGCCGAGAAGCGCGGCGAGCGCGGAGGATCGGGCGCGGCGGAGGCCAGCCCCGCGCTTGGAGAGGACACAGCAGCCGTCGCCAAACCCGATCCTCCTCCTCCTGCTCCGCCGCCGTCCTCTGGCTCTCAGCCGGGAGAAGCCTGCGGCGACGGGGCGGGCTCCTCCCCCCTTTGCGCAGCCACAAATCAATCTCTCTCTCTTTTTTCCCCTCTCTCTCTTCTTTGCTCAGACGCAAGAAAGCGCCGCTTTTTGGAAATCCGGACTGCTGTCCCCGCTGAAACGATACTTTAAAAAAGGAAGAACCCACTGGCTCTTATTTCTGTTTAAAACAGTAGATCCCGAACTCTTTTGGCCCACTGCCCCCTTGGTTCCACATCCCCCAGTGTCCCCTATGCTTACTCTATAGAAAGCATTACAGGGGTTAACGCGGCTCGCGTTTTTTTACATAAGTAAAAAGTGACCTTTCCCCATCTGGCATGGTGGTGTGCCTCGAGATTTTTTTCATGAAACAAGTGTGCCTTTGCCCAAAAAAGGTTGGGAAACACTGCTCTATCAGCTTACTTGGTTGTTGGCAAGTGTTAATGGTCAATTCCTCTCTGTGTACATGATGAACCTCAGGTGTCCCAAGAAGAATTGGCTTTCCCCTGATTCATCAATTCATTTCTTCCTGGCCAGCCCTTTTCTTGAATCTCCAGCGAGAAAAAGAATGGGCAGGATTCATTTAAGCTGATGTGTACACAGAATGAGGTCCACTTGTGCAATGGGACTCCACCCTTGCATCCCCTAAATCTGTCTGTAGGGTTTGGGGAACCCCCAGCACAGGTTAAGGGGGTGCACGCAGAGAGAAGAGAGGGTGGCAACCTTGTTTTAGGCATGCATGCATACCCACTTTGGGCTACATTGATCTCCCCTGGTGCTTTTGTCACCCCTTTGAATGCCTTCTAGGGTACCCTGCAATGACTTGTTTGCATGGCGCCTGAAGGGACTCTACTTTCAACTTATCAAACCTAGCTTAGAATCTATATCAGGGTGAGGTTAGCTAGAAAACACTTGTTTATTTTTAAATTTCATGCTGCTTCTTGTTCTTCTACTTGCTTATTTTGAAGCCTTTAATAAAAAGTTTAATTATAAACCTGGAGCTGACTGAATAAGGTTTTGTTTGCCCACAGTCTCCCTCACCCACAGTTGGCTACTTGTGCCTAAAGCTACCTGGTTAAAAGAAGGAAACTGGCCCAGATCTGCTGTTCTCCACAGAAGAGGTCTGAATTCTTACACATTCAGACTAGGGTTATATAATGTGGGTGGTGGCTGCCTCTCGCTCTCAGCTTCACCTACCTCACAAGGAATATGTGTACCTTTGTCACACATGGTTGTCCAGCTAAATACATTTTAATGCAACAAGTACTGAGGCTAATGGATTTTGGAACTGTACAATCATTTCCCCTAAGCTAGTAAACAGCTGCTCATACCGTTTAAACAGAGGCACCACTGATTGTTTGACTCAACCACAAAATGTTCAATGTTAATCTTACATCAAGAAGTAGGCAGGAATAAAGTTAAATAGATGGCAAGAAGCTGATAGTTACCCATATTTATACTAATTAATGATGGGTACTCCCCCTCCCCCCGTCCTCCAAGATATTTCCCCTTTACCCTACACTCACAAAGCAGCTGGCAGCTGTAATTTGTGTGCAGGTATTTCTGGAATAAGTCATTTCAGAATGGAAAACTTAATATCCCGTTATCAAATGTTCATAAATGTCACCAATATCAGAAAGTATAGATGTTTCAGGCTGTAGAAGTAGAGTCTCTAATTGAAATCATTGGAACAACTGTGAATTATGAAAACTGGTAAAATTTTGTGATGAAATAAATGTCATTCTAACAAATGGGCGGAAAAGGGGAGGCAGTTTTCACTGATTCTCCTCTCTGCTTGCAGCTCCCCTTACTGAGCACATTTTCAGGGGCTGTAGGGACAAGGAAAGTGTGTGTTGCCTCACTCCTTCTCACCAGCAGAAGCATCCTGTGAATGGAACTCCACTCACAAGATGCTTCCAATGGTAGAAAGATACAATTCAAGATTAGCAAAGTCTGATGTAGATCCCTTTTTACAAAAGTAAGTCCCCCTTTTCCTAAGATGGTCATAATGAAAGAACTATCTGTAATAGCATTAAGGAGTGTCTGAGGAAGCCACAAGGCCCTGGTTAAAAATATCATTTAATCCAGAAACACTGAGGGGCGGTTAGTATCTGAAACACTTTATTGTAGTCAGAAGATCTTGAAAAGAAGAATCATGTGCTGGATTCTCATTTGTATTTCACTAACCTTCAATCAGATGATAAGATATAGGGGAGAAACACAAATTTTCCATCCAGCTGCAACAAAAATTTCAGACATTTCCCTCTCCCTCCCCCAATGAAGCACATCTGCCAAATTTCAGATAAATGGTCAAAGGGCTCTTCATTTAATGAGTCCATTAAGAAAGGCATTGACTAATTCCTCTTTGACATAATATCAAAAAACCAAGACAAAACAAAACACAATGGTGCAGGGGTCAGCAACCCGCGGCTCCGGAGCCGCATGTGGCTCTTTTACACCTTTGCCGCGGCTCCGGGGCGGATACTAGCGAGGGGAGGAGGCGCATTGTGTGCCCCGACACTCCCCACTGTTTTAAATGTTGCAATGGTTTTGCAGCTCCCAGTTTTTTTTTCTTCGGTCCAAGTGGCTCTTTTTGTCTTAAAGGTTGCAGACCCCTGCCCTGGTGCAATGCAAGAACAGAAAGATGAACAGACCTGAGTGCCAAGGTAAAGAGTATTCCTCCCAGGCGCCCAACAGCTGGCGGCAGCTTGGGTGCCCTGCAGGCCCAGTGTTGCCCGGGGTGATCAGCCCCTCCCGCACCCCCTAACTACGCCACTGGTGTATGGAAGTCCTGGGTTGCCAAGACGACAAGACCTCCCCCCTCAGTCTCACTGATGTCCAAAGGAAAGCAGAGCAATACATTTGGCACCAGTTGGGTTGCAAGAGTTACTGGAACAAGGCATACAAGGCACCATCCAGGCAGCTTAGGGACTCCACTCTAGATATTAGGATTTACTCCTTAGTCTTCTCCCAAAGATATCTGACAAGGCAGTGGAGATTAAGGATCAGAGTTTTCCTTCATTTAGATGGGATACCTTCCCTGGCTGATGAGCCCCTCTGCCCCTCATTTCCCTCTACACCACATGCAGAAACTGCCTTCTTGGCCTTTAGAGCCACTTTTGGTCTCATCTACTCAATCTGCCGGAGCCTGTCTTTGTATGCAGAGAAAGTCCCTAATTCATTGAGGGTTTAAGACCCATCGGCTACCCTCACCTAGTTTAGCCGGCCGGTTCCTGGGGTGTGGTTGCTGTTGCATGCTGACAGCTTCTAGGAACCACAGACGGGAGCTGAGTACAGGTTGGGGACTAAAGGTGGACAAACTACCGCAGAAGGAGCAGGACATGTCTCCCACCAGAGGTTCTACCCCTTCCCTACCACCCCATACACCTCTGCAGACCTATGGTCTGTATTTAAAATGCTAAACAGGTACCCCCAAACAAAATAAGAACAAATATAAGATCAAAGTTCCTGTTTTCCAGAAATTGGTCAATTGCCAGCCCTGGCCAGGGGTTGCACTTCTCCTGAAGAAACAGGACCGCAGTTTGGGAGTGCTTTTAGATCCAGTATTGTCACTAGAGGCCCAGGTAGTCTTAGTGGCTAGAAGTGCCTTTTAGAAGTTGTGACTGGTGTAACCATTACAGCCATTCCTGGACAGGGAAACCTTGGCCACAGTAGTTCATGCCCTGGTGTCTTCAAGACTCCGTTAGTGCAATGTTCTATTTTTGGAACTTTCTTAAAACATTTTTGTTCAGACAAGCCTATCCAGACATGTAAAAATAATGTGTGTTTTATCTCTTTTTAGCTACTGTTGATTTTAATAATGTTTTTAAATACCTGTTTTTAACTGTTGTCACTGATAATTTTAATGCTTTATTTAACATTTTCATAAACCACTTAGTTTTTTGTTACAATCAAGTGGTATATAAATTAGTTTTTAAAATCTCTCTAATAATAAAAATGTTAAATGCAAATGGAATGCAACAAGGAATGCTTTTGTTTTACACATACAATCAAGGATCCTTTGTCACTCTCTAAGTGCACAAATCATGGCACTTTATTATTATTATTACTACACATCCCTTTTTTAGTTTCCAATGATCAGATTCTTTTGCTAGAGTGTGCTCTCACTGTTCTCTCTCTGTGAACCTTGTGTGCCCCACTGTCACACATCATATAATCTGGCCCTGGCTAAGGAAACTGAAATGAAGAAGAAAAAGAAGAGATAGGAGGCACCAAATGAACCCTTACTCATTCCTGAGTAGTTTCTGTTTTCATAAGCAGAGAAATGTGGTGTTCACCTCAAGATAACAGCCACAAAGGACCCCATATATCCTGAAAGGATCCCCCTAATTTGAAGTAAGTAGGGTCTTTTTGGCTGAGGGCTTGTGTCTCGTAAACCTGTTAAAGCTATTAACTGGCTCCCCAGTGGTAGTACTGTGCTTACCCATCTCTCTTTCACAGGTAAGGAAATAAAACAGAAAGAAGTTAAGTGAATTCCCCAAGGCTATAATGTACAGAGAAGTGACTGGTGGATGGGGAATTTGAACACATTCATTTTAAAGCTACAATCCTGTCATGCTATCTCTCCAGGCAATGAGTGTCTCACTCTGGGGAGAAAAACATTACGCAGAAGTCATGGAAACTTGTCAAGCGAGGTTCAGCAGTTGCTCTCTGGCTACACCTTGGAACATGGATCATCATCTTGAAGCCAGAGAAGCTGAATTCAGAAGGGAAGAACAGAGAATGTCTGGCCTATGTCTTCTCTTTTGTGAGATACCCTTCTAAGTTCCCTTTCAAAGTCAAGAGTGAAATCCAGTTCATATGTAAAAATATTGAGATAGGCAAATCATTATTGCCATATTTTTCCGAGGCATAAGATGCCCCAATGTATAATTTTGGGGACTCCAAATTAAGAAAACACCCCTCAGCACTACCCGTGTATAAGACGAGCCCCTTGTGATTGATTGTGTGACTGCGGAAATGAATAAAAGCCCCCCATCTAAACAATGACTATCATCAGTGCAGGTAAGATTTCTTTTAAAAAAATTTATCATCTACAATACTGTCTTATTTATTTTATAGCATAGTACATTGGTTATTGCTTTGATTTGATGGATCAATGGTCTTGTTGGATAGTAAAATTCATGTTAAATTGCTGTTTTAGGGGTTGTTTTTAAAAGTCTGGAATGAATTAATCCATTTTGCATTACTTTCTATGGGAAAATGTGCCTTGGTTTTGGAACACTTTGGTTTTGGAACAGACTTGCAGAATGATTTAAGTTTAAGAACCAAGGTACCACTGAAATGCTGACTTGGCAGCCCCCACCCCAAACCAACTGCTGTGCAAATCTTCCTTTACCAAAGGCTAAAGAATCATAACATTAACAAGATTATTGCACTTTGTTACAGCAATAAGAAGAAAGAGACATCATCGACATACAGTACTGCATTAGTATCCATGCATTAAGCGGCCTGGGAGCAGGTATGCGTTGTTTTCCTCTTACGTAAGAAGAAAGCATTGCCAAAGGTCATTTGGGACACTTATCAGGGCAGGGATGGAAGCAGACCCAGCTCTCCTGATTTCCAAAGTGAATACTGAAAACTATGCAACTGCAACACTTGAGAAAGCATGCCTGCCATTCTTTGTACATTGTCAAGGGCTGGGTATACACAACACCTCTAAAGCATATTCCAAGCACATTCTTTCCCTCAAAGGATTCTGGGCCTTCTAGTTTGTTAAGGATTGCTGAGGATTGTAACTCTGTGACAGGCAAACTTTAGTGGCCAGAATTCCTTGAGGGAAAGAATGTGCTTGGAATGTGTTTTAAAGCTTTAGTGTGTACACAGTCCTCGACGATATAGGAAGAATGGCAGGCAACCTTTCCCAGGGGTTGCAGTCACATATTTTCAGTATTCATTTGTGAAAGAACTCAGCACTCTGATGTGAAACTTTAAATAAATCAGTGTAGACACATCTATGTAGTTCAAGGCATTTGAGCAATAGCCTCTGCTTCTATGCAAAAAGGTCAGCGGAGAGGGGGTGAGCTAGCTCAGATACATAAGGGTAATACTTATTTGTTCAGTGCTAAGAAAGAGGGCCACATTCATTTTTATGGAGTTGCTATCAGCATGTTTTCACCATCCTTCCCAATCTGTCACAGTCTTTCCCCTAGAGTTTCTGTATGCTCCCAAGGAATGTTAAAGTAGGGCCGGCCCACCCATCAGGCAAGGTGAGGTGACCACCTCAGGCAGTAGGATCCACCAGGGCAGAAGATCCCAATATTGATTTTTCTTCCTCATTTGTTCCTGATCTTCCCTTACCCCTTCTTCCCTGGCAAGGAGGAGAGACACCATTTTGGGGTCTGCCTCAGTTGCCAAAATGTCTTGAGCCAGCCCTGATTGAAAGTATTGCTGGATGGCAAGGTAGTGGAAAAACCAGCATTCTGCAGAGCTCAGCCACTATCTGCAATTCTTCATATCCACCAAAAGGGCCCACATCCTATAAGTGACCTGTCTTTCAATATAGGACAAATGCAAACATCTCCCAATGTAGTGTGTATGAGTCATTTGCCATGACACTCAAATAGTGGTCCCCCTGCCATTTTACAAGCCAAGACTCTGTGCCTTAAATGGGCAGGCAAGGATCTACCACTGCATCTCCAGTGCCAGAAACAGCTGTGCTCACTGCATTTCTGCAAGAGGCAGGTCTCCTCTATCCACAACATAAAAATGGCTACCCTAACCATTAGATCCAGTCGCGGACGACTGTGGGGTTGCAGCGCTCATCTCGCTTTATTGGCCGAGGGAGCCAGCGTACAGCTTCTGGGTCATGTGGCCAGCATGACTAAGCCACTTCTGGCAAACCAGAGCAGCGCATGGAAACACTGTTTACTTTCCTGCTGGAGCTATTTATCTACTTGCACTTTGTGCTTTTGAACTGCTAGGTTAGCAGGAGCAGGGACCGAGCAACGGGAGCTCACCCTTCTCACCTTCTGATCGGCAAGCCCTAGGCAAGCCCACCCGCATCCCTGTATTACCCAGGTACTATATGGTTGCTGGGACGCGGGTGGCGCTGTGGGTTAAACCACAGAGCCTAGGACTTGCCGATCATATGGTCGGCGGTTCGAATCCCTGCGGCGGGGTGAGCTCCCGTTGTTCGGTCCCAGCTCCTGCCCACCTAGCAGTTCGAAAGCACCCTTACGTGCAAGTAGATAAATAGGTACCGCTTTATAGCGGGAAGGTAAACGGCGTTTCCGTGTGCTGCGCTGGGGCTGGCTCGCCAGATGCAGCTTAGTCACGCTGGCCACGTGACCCGGAAGTGTCTTCGGACAGCACTGGCTCCCGGCCTCTTGAGTGAGATGAGCGCGCAACCCTAGAGTCGGACACGATTGGCCGTATGGGCAGGGGTAAAGGTAAAGGTAAAGGTACCCCTGCCCTTACGGGCCAGTCTTGCCAGACTCTAGGGTTGTGCGCTCATCTCACTCTATAGGCCGGGAGCCAGTGCTGTCCGCAGACACTTCCGGGTCACGTGGCCAGCGTGACATCGCTGCTCTGGCAAGCCAGCGCAGCACACGGAACACCGTTTACCTTCCCGCTAGAAAGCGGTCCCTATTTATCTACTTGCACCCGAAGGTGCTTTCGAACTGCTAGGTTGGCAGGTGCTGGGACCGAACGACAGGAGCGCACCCCGCCGCAGGGATTCGAACCGCCGACCTTTCGATCGGCAAGTCCTAGGTGCTGAGGCTTTAACCCACAGCGCCACCTGCGTCCCCACATGGGCAGGGGTACCTTTACCTTTTATATGGTTGCTATCCCAGAGACAAAAGGTATACGTTTACAGAGCAACATCTGGGGCCAGCTATCTTCTGTTGGGAGGGCAGAGTGAGGTGCAATGTTGACCCACTACTGATTAATCCCTTCCCAAAGTAAAACTAGCTATGGCCATAGTTTTAAACCACCTTCTTCACATTGTGCCTTGAACTATGGGCATTTCCTATGACATGCAAACGCCTCTTAGCAGACTGAGGTCCAGTGTTTCTATCTGAACATGGTGTAAACACTGGGGAGAAGAGGAGCTGTGACATCAGTGATGCTGTGGGCTCTATGCAAATGGTAATTTGCATTAAATCACATTTCAGGCACTTATTCAAACCACCGTGGTCTCACAGGCATTGGGAAAAACTATTCTCCCCTCCCAGTTATTAATCACAACAAAAAGGGGTGCTTTCTACAAGCATATGATAAAATTATGTCTTTTGTTCAATAGTAAAATCTTTGTTTCAGTTTGTATTTACAGTAGGGGTGGGGTAAACCAGTTTGGATTAACCTGGTACAGTTTCATTGGCTAAGAATGATGTCCCCATTCATCTCTACAGAGCAAAAAGAGAGAGAACTCTGGGGGTGGTGTGGGAGTGGCTGGGTACAATGGAATGGCACTATATCTTGAAGTACCCCTTGAAATGGTTTAGGGTAGTTTCACTTCTTGCTGCAAAAAATGGCCCATTTCTCTGCCTTGAGTATGGAAGCTAAAGGAAGGGGTCTTTCCAGCTTAGCTCTAACACCATTTGACCTCATGGTTCTACTGAATTTGTCTCTTGACCAAAAATGCTGTAGATTCAGTTGACCTTTTTGACTGTTGCAAAAGAAAAGATGTAGCAAAATACAGTGGAGCAAGCTGCATTCTTGGCCGAAAAGTTGGGATTTTGCATGCACAAAAAGACAGATCAGGCAGAAATACAACTGAAAACCTGTTCCTTCATGACAAAGCTGTCATGACAGAAAAAGCTTTCAAAAGTGAAATCTTCTACAAAGAACCAGATCCACTGTACTGAATGAACAAGAACATCCTGTTTGTGCTATTTTAATTACATTAATGTTATTCAATTAGGATTATAAGATGCCCAGGGTCTGTCATAAGACAGAACACCCTGGTTTCACTATAATGTAAAACAGAGCGGCACCAGAAAATGTCAGAGAAGAGCGCTATCAATGGATGATCAGTTCAGGAAAGGGCACTCTGAGGATCACGGAAGATGCTCCCAGCCAACCGTCTCACATATCTGCCACCATTCATAATAAGTTCTCGCTCAACAATATTTGCTCAGAAGACAAATACTTTCCTTTACTAGCTCCAGTCCCCAGCCAACCAGGAGGCAAGAACAGGCAACTATTCTGCCAAAAGTATCTTTGCTGCCTTTCCCTGCCTTTCTCTGCTTGTGCCTCTGAAGTGAACATTAGCACATTTGGCCAAGTGCAACTTTTCCATCACTCTAGCACTACTTGACATACTGCATTTTCTCCCTACCCCATATATATGAAAAAGAAGAAGTCCTTCTTTAGCTCAGCTGTTAGCAATACTTAAAGGTAAAGGGTCCATTAGGTCCAGTCGTGGCCAACTCTGGGCTCATCTCACTTTATTGGCTGAGGGAGCCGGCGTACAGCTTCCGGGTCATGTGGCCAGCATGACTAAGCCGCTTCTGGCAAACCAGAGCAGCGCACGGAAACACCATTTACCTTCCCGGCGGAGTGGTACCTATTTATCTACTTGCACTTTGATGTGCTTTCAAACTGCTAGGTTGGCAGGAGCAGAGACCAAGCAAGAGGAGCTCACCCCGTTGCGGGGATTCGAGCCGCCAACCTTCTGATCGGCAAGTCCTAGGCTCTGTGGTTTAACCCACAGCGCCACCCACGTCCCTTTGAGCAATACTTAGGAGGCTTAAATCTAGTGCGCACATTATATGCAATGTCAGATGTGGCGCAGGCAGAGATAGATTTGTGGCTCACACAGCTGATCCCTGCAGAAAGCAGGACT
Source organism: Podarcis muralis (assembly GCF_964188315.1). Lineage (NCBI taxonomy): Eukaryota > Metazoa > Chordata > Lepidosauria > Squamata > Lacertidae > Podarcis > Podarcis muralis. The sequence continues at coordinate 118,954,450 of NC_135657.1, read as the reverse complement.
GAGCTCTCTGTGCATCAGCTGATGTGTGGGGAGTTCAGTCTTGTTTGGTCACTTCCACCCCCATGGGGCAACTCTGACAGGTCTCAACCCAACTGTCAAAGTTGGCCTGCAGGGTGGAGAGGAGATAAATATCTGGTTAAAGATAAAGAATCCCCACTGCTGACCTAACCGGTATAGCCACAGAATGATTCTCTGATGCAATGCAGTACCATGAGGGTGCCTACAGATGACCACAGTGGCAGGACAGAAATGTAGGGAAGGCGGTCATTCCTCAGATCAAGTTATTAATGGTTTTATAAACTAGTGGCAAAATATTAAATGTGGCCCAGTAGCATAATGTGCAGTACTGTCGGAAAGCAGAAGTAGCTAGAAGTCATGCTACCGCCTTCTGCACTTGCCTGCTGCTTTCTTGGACCAACCATAAGGGGAGCTCCACATAAAATGCAATAATCCAGTCTTGAGGTCACCAGTGCATCATCCACTGTAGCTAAAATATCCCTATCCAAAAATGGTTGGACTTGACACATGGCTGGAAGCTGGTAAAAAGCATTCCTAGTCATTTGAACCTCCATGACAATGATGGATCAAAGAATCCTCCCAGACTACAAACATGCTCCTGCAGACGGAAGGTAGCTTCATCCAGAACAGGAAACTGACATATTTCTCATATAGCATAACCAATCATCCACAGGCCTCTGTCTTGCCAGAATTGTATTACATCTGTCCACCATGGTGAACAGAATGCTTCTTTCTGCATGCAGATTTCTCAGAGGGAACTGAAGCAGGCTGAACAAGCCTCCACTTTCTGAACTCCCAGATCCAGTACAGGTACTAATTTGTTTAGCCATTTGTCCAATAAACATCATGCCAACCTTCCATTCATCTTTTGACTTTCTCCCAGTCTTAAAATATCTCCTGTAAGCGGTGTTTATTATAGTAGCAATGGCAGGAACAGCAGCTTTAAAAAACAACAACAAACTATTCTGCATTTAAACATGAAAGGTGTGGTATGCATTTGTAGTGCTGCAGTAAATGCAGAGCTGGATAACTGGAGGCAGAATGGGGAGGAGGAGGAAGTGTGTCAGGACCAAAATTTCCTGCATTTTGAGGCTGGACTGTACTGAGGTTGGAATCTGTCTGTCTTGGGAGACAATGGAGGAGTGTACTTTTTTGGGGTTGGGTCAAGCTGTTGGATGATTTTAGTGACTGCTGTAGAGAGCAATGTGGGAGAGACCTGTTTTGTTGCAGCTGGGGCAGATGAAGGCGTCCCACTGGGACTATGATGTTTCTTCTCTCTGTGCTCCTACCAGGGGTCATTTCTCCTGTGGTCACTGCTATGGACGCACAATTTGATTGCCTATCTCCAGGCATTGCGGCCAGTGCTGGATTTATGTATAAGCTAAACAAGCTATAGCTTAGGGCCCCAATCTCTTGGGGTCCCCCCAAAAAATTAAAGGAAAAAACAACTGGATGTACATTTCCAAAATATAAGATAAAAAACAAATAAAATAAAACCTACATGCAGCAACATTGTTTTGTGTTGTGTAGGCTCCTATGATGTACATATTTTGTTATGTGCAAATGGCTTTAGATATCCATTAAGTCCATAAATTACCATATAGCATATATTCAACACAAAAAACAGTGACAATTTGTTGTTGACAAAGGACAGCTGGACATATATTAAGCCCCATTACCTTCAGTAGCTTAAAGGTAAAGGTACCCCTGCCCGTACGGGCCAGTCGTGACCGACTCTGGGGTTGCGCGCCCATCTTGCTTAAGAGGCTGGGGGCCAGCGCTGTCCGCAGACACTTCCGGGTCACGTGGCCAGCGTGACGAAGCTGCTCTGGCGAGCCAGCACCAGCGCAGCACACGGAAATGCCATTTACCTTCCCGCTATAAAGCGGTCCCTATTTATCTACTTGCACTTAGGGGTGCTTTCGAACTGCTAGATGGGCAGGAGCTGGGACCGAACGACGGGAGCTCACCCCGCCGCGGGGATTCGAACCGCCGCCCATACGATCGGCAAGTCCTAGGCTATGAGGTTTTACCCACAGCGCCACCCGCGTCCCATTTTCAGTAGCTTAGGGTCTCATTAAACCCAAATCTGGCCCTGATTGTGGTTGTCTGCAAGTGCCTGGAGACATAGCATGGTTGATGTTACCAGCCTTCTTGTCACCTTTGCAGACATCTCTGTAATGCAGAGTTGGTCTGCCAATTGGCCTGGTGCTGGAAACACATCCTTGGGAATCCTGACATCTTCCACTCTGTGGACATGACCATGCCAGCATATACATCGCTGAGACAGGAATGTGAACATGCTGGGAATGTGAGCACATCTTTGTTTGGAATTCTGTCTTGTCATTTGATCCTCCAAATCCTCCTGACATGGCTCATGTGGAAGGCATTGAGACATCACTCCAAATAGGTTGTAAGTTGCCCACGACTCACTTCTATAAAGCAGCATGCTTAAGACGCAAGCCTGGTAAACTTTTATCGTGGTATTGGACATTAGCATCACGTTCTCCCATACCCTTTTGGAGAGGTGAGCCACTGCCATAGCTGCCTCGCCAGCTCAACGTTGATGGAGAGATTGCTGGTTATGGTGGAACGTAGGTAGACAAAATTGTCAACACCTCAAGTGTGTGATCACCAATGCTGATGTGTGGAGTGCTGGCAATGTCCTGACCTAAGATATTGGTCTTCATCAGGCTATGGGTAAGGCTGAACTCCCTGCAGGCTTGGGCAAAATGGCTGATGAGTCTCTGTAGAGATTCATTGGAGTGTGCTGTCAAGTCTGCGTCATCTGTGAACATCTCTCGGATAAGGATCCACCACATTTAACTTTCTCCCTTTCCCTGTAACATCTGATAGTCCAGACCTGATTTCCCTCCAACATTATTCATCCTATGCTAGTGGCAGCCAATCACGCAATCACAGAATTAGAATGGGCTTCAAAAGTCATCTAGTCAGACCCCTCCTAATGCAGGAAATCTACCGTTCCAGGATCCCTGACAGGCAGTCACCCGACAGCTGCTAAAAATACTGCAAATGAAGAAGAGCCCACCACTTCCTGATCCTGTCTGTTTCACAGGCATACTGCCAGAAAGAAGTTGGGTCTGAATATTTCTTCCCTTGCAGGAGAAGACTGAGGCATAATGTGGGGTAAGAAATTAGACCCTACATGGAGAAGGCACATAACAGCACTAGTAAAGATTAGAGGGAGACCCTCACATTGCATACTGCCTAATATGGTCAGTAAAGAGTATGAAAATTGCATCTCTCTTAAAATAAGCAGAGAACTACAATACAGTACCATTTTTCCTAGGGGTGGGTTATCCTGTTATTTAATCCCATCCCAGCTGGTGGGTTCATCTGTATTGTGAAGAAATGTGCCGGAGAAAACAATTTAAAGTCAGTAAGAAGAGAGACTAAGGATGGCAAGACAGACGTAAGTAATCAAATTAAGAATATTATAGAATTTCAATTTTGGGGGGAAAGGCACAACAGACATTTCTGCCCTTGTGAGAAATAAGCTATGGCTTGCTGAGAAAGAAGAGGACCTTTTTAAAGCAGAGAAGTGGAAGTAGCAGGAGGAAACATCTTCAACTATGTCTGAATGAGAATGCAGAACAGAAACTAAAAATGCAATCAGGCTAGATTCTAAAAGAAAGCCGAACAGGTGCACAATACTAAAGTGTTTTAGGAGCTTCCAAGCACTTTTCACTCAGGCCCAGCTCATTTCTCAGCAATCTATCGGACAACCTAGAATGTAGGTTTTCCACTTACTGTTAGGGCCACTTTGTGAATTCTCTATCAAAGTAAGATTTGAACTAGCAACTAGCTGGCCTCATACAATAATGCAACACTCAGCACATTTACTCAGAACAAAGTCCCATTGACACAATGACACCTGTTTGGAAAGCAGGGGAGGGGGCTGCAGGGGGGTACATTGTACTCCTGCCCAGGGTCAAAAAGGGGATCTGGGAGGGAAATTGTGATGTTTGGCATATTTTTTTAGTTGCTGCTTCGTTAAGTGTTTTATAGATTGTAATTGTTTCATTGATAATTTGTTAATTGTTTTATGATTTATGCTGTATGTTCTACTATGTTCTACTATATTCTATTATGTTCTTGTTATTTATTGTTTGCAAGCCGCTTTGAGATTCATTTGAATAAAAAGCAGCATAGAAATATAATAAATCAAATCAAATATCAAGTTAAAGCCATTAGATCTAGTAAACTTGTGACCTGTTTCCAAATATTAATAGTATTAAGTATACTATTGACAATTTCAGCAACAGTAGCTTCTGGAGAGAGGTTGTTTAGCAAATTTTAGCTAATTAATAATTATCTACAATGTCTCAGAAATGTCTTGTGGATTTGGCTAGGCTAAGTGTTGAATCAAACACTGCCAAAGCAATTGATTTCCATGCAGTAGTTTGAATTTTTTCGCAAAAAAGGCCAGAAAAGGTCTTTTTTAAAAAGCAAATAGCAAGTTAATCTTTTTTCTTTCTTTTTTTACTAATGCTTATGTCTTCTGATGATCTGATCTGCACTGCAATATAAAAGGATGTTTCAATCTGAATTATTTTTCCTCATCTGTACATAAACAAAGGTGTGCGAATTGAATGTGCTTTCTTGTTTCTGACCCTCTTTTATTTATATTTATGTATATTTTTGTGGAGGAAGTTTGAGAGCACAAGGCCTCAAAGGCAGAAAACTGACAGAGGGACCCCCTCCGGCCCCCTCTCGCCCCCCAGGCCCTTTTCAACCTCACAGGCCACAGGAATGATGGAGAGTCAGCGCCACCAACGTCTCCCGGCTCCCTGCATTTATATGCAGAACGACGTTAGCAGGCTTTAGCTGTGGGAAGGGAATAAAACACGAGGAAGCTGTAAATCTGAAGGCTCCTGAAAGCCTCTTGGGCCCACGGGGCGAAGTCGGAAATGTGGAGTTTCAAGCCCTGCCACAAAATGGCTGCCCTGCAGGCGGAGATTTCCAGTCCCCTTTCCCTCCTCTGGGATGCTTCAGTATTCTCCCTTCACACACACACACACACACACCCATCCCCTCTCACAGCAGCTCCATTCCCTGACCCTCTTCCAGCCCCATGGCTGCTTGATTCCTGCCCCCTTACCTCTCTCGCCCTCTTCCACACAGCGCAAGCGCAGCCGCCCCGTCCGGCTCGGCCTCTTCCCTTCCCCCACCTCCAGGGAGAACCAGCTGGGCCTCCTTCTCCAAGGCTGGGAGCGAAGGCAAGGAGGCCCTGGGGCCAAAGTCTGGGCCCCCCACAGCCCAGGGGCCCTCCAAACGGCCACCCAGAGAGCAGCAGACAGTGGGGGCCCTGGCAAACAGGCCCTGCAATGGCACCACGGGCTGGATTTTCCAGCTTTCAAATTCCAAAATTGAGAGGTGCTAAAAAATTGTACCATGACGTGGAAATGCAAAATACATTTGGGTCAAATTAATATAATTTAGTTTTGCTTGGTGAGTAAAATTCGTGTGAAATGGCACAGAAATCATTAAAAAAAATGCCAAGTACTTGCAGTTGTATACTTATTCTTATGCATTACCTGATATTTTCAGAAGGTAGAATTCAAATTCTTTTCCGAAAGCAGTTTACGTGCTTCTGCATCAAACGTAGTAGACTGACCAAGCTAAATGTTGTCCAATCACAAAAGTAACTGCAGATTTGAAATTCTCACACTCAAAAACTTGGGGATACATAACCTCTCAACTACGTAACAAGGGGGATGGGGGATGATATACCTATGACAGTTGACATAAAAAGGTTACGTGTCAAAATGATATTTCTTTTAAAAACACCAAACTACTCTTGCACGCTAGCTTACATGTTTAGAGTACAGTGGTACCTCAGGTTAAGTACTTAATTCGTTCCGGAGGTCCGTACTTAACCTGAAACTGTTCTTAACCTGAAGCACCACTTTAGCTAATGGGGCCTCCTGCTGCCGCTGCGCCACCAGAGCACAATTTCTGTTCTTATCCTGAAGCAAAGTTCTTAACCTGAAGCACTATTTCTAGGTTAGCGGAGTGTGTAACCTGAAGCGTATGTAACCTGAAGCGTATGTAACCCGAGGTACCACTGTACAACAGATCAGACACAGGGCATCAACCTGTTAAAGGAGAAACCTTATATGTACATCCAGTGCTGTGCAATCTCCTTACATGCCACTCCTAATAGCATCACCACCATTTCCCTATAAGGCACAGATAGATTCAAGCCCCAGATCAGGGAGCAAGGCTGACCAGTAATATCCATATTATCTGTAGCAAAGATCTGCTTCCAGAACTGTTTTCACAAAAATACAGCCCTGCAAACAGGGAACCTCTGTCCCCACACCATCGTTTGGGGCTGATACAGTTGATTGGGCAGCCATTCCCAAAGCTTAGCTGGATTTCCCTTTAAATGTGTTAGGATTTTTTTTGGGGGGGGGGAGTGCGTTCCTGTCACTCAGCCATTAGATTCCCTTCTGCCACCTCCAATAGCCGTTATTTTCTCCCACAGCCTTGGGGCCCATTCCTGCTCCCTGCTATTCTTCCACACACACTACTCCCCTTTGCACCCCTCTTAATGTAAAACGTTTTTCTCCTCTGCCTTTGATTATTCCCCAATCCAGTCATTCCCTCCTCGTTCCCGTCTTTCTGCTATATTCCACTTGTTGTTCTCTTGCACATTTGAATCTTCCATCAATAGGTGTCCCTTCCTGGCAGGCAAATAAATTTCCAAAGGGAAATTGATGGGATAAGACAATGTCATTTTAATATCCAGTGATCTTCCTTTGAGCGTACTTCTTGCTACACCTTTGCTTGCAATAGCACATTTTAAAAGCTGGAGATCTGTGTATATTTGTTTTAATCAACAGGGCTTCAAAATCTAATGCAGTACACAGAAGAGACTGTTATGTGCAAATTACAATTGTATTCAGAGTCTTGAGGACCACTTCAGAGAAGAGATGGCTGATGGAGAAGGGGGTGGGCAAGGCTCTGCAAAGAGAAGGATTTTCTACTGGAATGAGATTATAACCATTTCCTTTTTAGTGTGTTTTACCTCCATTGTGAAATTTTACCCTTTTCAGCAAACAAAAGCTTTTTCAGCAGTGCAGTATTATGTAACTTGTAAAGGAGCAGCACAATTAGTGATGAGAGATGTTAGACATATGAGAAAGCAGATCTTGGAAAAAGCAGAGCCTCCAGCCAGCACAAGCTAGAAGTGTCATTCTTCATGAATCCCCTTAGAGTCAATCTAGTGTGAAAGCTGCTTGGCAGATTTCTCCATTGCCAGCCAAGCCCTGTCCCCAAAGATGGGAGGATATGGTATTTTATATATATATATATATATATATATATATATATATATATATATATGCTTTCGTAGATTTTCACGGGTATAGGTATGCAGGTTTTGGTGTCCTCGGGTGTCTTCCCGTGTAAAAGTTGGGGTGTCTAGGCGACGTTTCGACGAGGTCTCACTCGTCATCTTCAGGCTGGTGCTTTCGGCTTCTTGTTACTGGAACAGAGCAGGATCTCAGTGTTTGAGTTCCTATAAATACTGTTGAGGGGTGTGGTGTATAGCCTCCAATGTTCTGGGCCGAGAGGAAGTTCCCAGGCTAGTGTGCCTTTTCTTCTTTTGTTCCTTAGTTGCTTGAGGGATATCTTGAGTGATTTCTTGAGTGATATCCTGAGTACCACTTAGGTGGGTCATTAGGTGTGGATTAGTTGCTAAAGCCTTTGTGTCTTGACCTCTTGAACTTTGTGAAGAGTTTTTCTGAGAAGATGGCTGTAGTTGTGCTCTGGCTTGGCTTCGTGTATAGGGGCGAGCTGTGGTTTTGTGGCCTGTGCCAGCCAGATCTGTGTAGGGATTGCAGGGGGGTGCAGCATCCGGAGGTGCCATCATGGTTTGGCTACTGGATGGTGTCTGTAATTTATCTGTGGAGAGGGTCTGGGTTTGGGTCTGGTGTGGTTGATTGGTGATGGCGTTCTGTGTGCCTCTGGATCTGGTGTCAGTTTTTGTGGGGAGGGCTAATTTCCAGATGTCTGGCAAGCGGGATGTGTCGTCACGCTTGTTCATGTTGTGAGGGTGTTTCTCTATCTCGATGGCTTCCATGATTATTCTCTTGTGGTGATGTTCCATGTTAGAGAGCAATTTGGAATCTGCAAAATTAATTTCGTGTCCTGTTTCTTTCATGTGTTGGAAAAGAGAGGAAGTTTTTTCTTCTTTTTTGACGGCATTCTTGTGTTCTGCGATACGTGCATTTATTCGTCTGTTTGTTTGTCCAATGTACGTGGCTGGGCAGACTTTGCAGGGTATTTCATAGACCCCTTGGTTTTCCAACTGGATTTTATCCTTGGGGTTTCTGAGGATATTGGCTATCTTTTGGTTGGCGCAAAAGGCTGTTTTGATATTGTGTTTATGGAGGATTTTGCTAATTTTATCTGTAGTGCCCTTGATATAAGGAAGGAGGGCCATGCCATTGTTTTCTTCTGTGTCTTGGTTTTTGGGGGGTGTTTCTTTTTGGATTAGCTTCGTAACCCTGTTTTGCTGGTATCCATTGGCAATTAACACATTTGAGAGATTCTGTAACTCAGTTGTCAAGTGGTCTTTGTCAGCCAGGCGTTTGGTTCTGGAGATGAGAGTCTTGGCTACGGAGTTTATTTGTGCAGGGTGGTGGTGTGATTGTGCATGTAAGTAGCGGTTGGTGTGTGTTTTTTTCCGGTAGATAGTGTGTCCTAGGGAGCCATCAGGTTTTTTGTAGATTAGGACGTCAAGGAAGGGAAGTTGGTTGTTGGCTTCTATTTCCATAGTGAATTGTATTTTGGGGTGTAGGCTGTTGAGATGTGTGAGGAAGCTGTCCAGTTTTTCCTTCCCGTGTGGCCAAATTACAAAGGTGTCGTCAACATATCTGAGCCAAAGTTTGGGTTTGTGTTCTGACTTGTCTAAAGCATTGGTTTCAAAGTGTTCCATGTACAGGTTTGCGATGACCGGTGAGAGGGGTGATCCCATAGGTGCTCCTTCTATCTGTTTGTATCTTTGTCCATTGTGGATGAAGTACGTGTTGGTTAGGCAGTGGTTGGTCAGGTCCAAGATGTATTCGGGGGGATTGTATTTGTTTTGAATGGCTGTCAAGGCTTCATTAATGGGCACTTGTGTGAAGAGAGATACAACATCGAAGCTCACAAGTAGGTCATTGGGATGTAGGTTTTGCTTCTTTATTGTTTCTATGAACTGGAAGGAGTTTGGAACGTGTGAAGAGATGGATTCTGCATAGGGCTGAAGTTGCTTGGCGAGAAATTTAGCGAGATTTTGTAGAGGTGAGCCTATGGAGCTGACTATTGGTCTGAGTGGTGTTCCCTCTTTGTGTATTTTGGGGAGGCCGTAGAGTTTGGGGCATCTGGATGATTTTTCTCTGGGGATGATTCTTAGCTGGATTTCTTCACTGATAGGAGAGGCTTTTATTTTGGATTTGGTGGTTTTTTCCAGATAGGTGGTGGGATCTGTTTTTATAGGTTGGTAGGTAGGGTCTTGGAGTAGATTTGATAGTTTTGCTTGGTAGTCCGATGTGTTCATCACAACAGTGGCATTACCTTTGTCTGCTGGGAGAATGATTATGTTGTTGTCTTTCCTCAGGTTGGTGAGTGCTTTCTGTTCTTCTTTGTGTAAATTGCTTCTGGGTGGTTTGCTGGAGCAGAGGATGTTGGTGACTTCAAGTCTGATTTTATTGGCTTCATCTGGGTTGATTTTGGTTAGGCTAGCTTCGACTCCGCATATGATGTATTCCGTGGGGATGCGTCTCGGGTTTACTAATCATATATGATTTACTAATCATATATATATATATATATATATATATATATATATATATATATATATAAAGGTAAAGGTACCCCTGCCCGTATGGGCCAGTCTTGACAGACTCTAGGGTTGTGCGCCCATCTCACTCAAGAGGCCGGGGGCCAGCGCTGTCCGGAGACACTTCCGGGTCACGTGGCCAGCGTGACAAGCTGCATCTGGCGAGCCAGAGCCGCACACGGAAACGCCGTTTACCTTCCCGCTAGTAAGCGGTCCCTATTTATCTACTTGCACCCGGGGGTGCTTTCGAACTGCTAGGTTGGCAGGCGCTGGGACCGAACAACGGGAGCGCACCCCGCCGCGGGGATTCGAACCGCCGACCTTTCGATCGGCAAGCCCTAGGCGCTGAGGCTTTTACCCACAGCGCCACCCGTGTCCCATATATATATATATATATATATATCAGTCCGCTATTGGTCTTGTCTGCCCAATCCACTGCACCCTGTCTTTGCATGCAGGGGAAGTCCCTAACCACAAAGGGTTTGAGACCCATCGGCTACTCTGACCAGGTTTAGACAGCTACTTGAAGCCGTTCCTTGGGGCTTTGCTGCTGTCGCATTCTGACAGTTTCTAGGAGCCATAGGTGAGCACTGAGGGCAGGGTGGGGACCAAGATGGACAAACTACCACAGAAGGAGCACGACGTGTCCCTCACCAGAGGTTCTACCCTTCCCCTAACACCCCATGCATATTGCTCTGCTTTCCTTTGGACCACATCAGTGAGGCCGAGAGGGAGGTCTTGTCGTCTGGGCAGCCCAGGACCTCCAGACACACTGGCCCGGCTTCACCCTGGGGAGGTCACTTTGGTTCTGCTAATGCAGCGGTTTGGCTTCACTTCCAGAGGCACACGCCATTGTCTCTTGAGACAGATGGATGCCAATTATATCAGTCCTCCAAAGAGCTTGAGGTAGAGCCAGTGGGTTCCCCCCACCTTTTAATCCAAATAACCCTGTGAAATAAGGTAGAGACAGTAATTGGCTGTGATGGAGCCAGTTTGTCAGCCTCTATGGTGGGTGGCTAAGCTGTACCCTCCAGATAGTGGGCCAACTCTCTTCAGCCCCAACCAATATAGTCAGAGGTTAGCCGGGCTATTTTTGTAGAAAAATAGGTGCTGGAACTCACCATGAATGCCCTCCTTGTTCTCTTATAATGGCAATGGCACCCACCTGACAGGTGCTGTGTTCTGGCTAAAAAAAGCCCTGGTGGTCAGGAATTAGTGAAGTTGTAGTCTAATAAAATAAAATAAAACAAGCAACATCTGTTTTATGAAGTGTTATAAGAATTAAAATAATGACGTAGAGCAGAATAAGATGTTAGCAAGCTTATAGGTGAGCTCCACTCCCACAGTCTCTTATCAACCCCGATGGTGGGGAGAATGGATAGAAAACTGCTTTTGTCTCTCTGCCCCCACCCTGACCATACCACTAGAATTTAGGGTTCCCAAATGAAATTGGTTGGGAATGAATGCAAGACAGACAAAATGAAGTGCTCTGTTTTAATTAGAGAAATTTAAGGAGAAGTCTACCCATGACTCCTTTTCATGACAGCCAACTGGAACCAACCATGTCCAGGAAACAGGTCACTGAACACCAGTTAGTGGGGAGCTGGTCTTGCTTGTGGGCTACCCAGTGGCATCCAAATGGTTAGAGGGGAAAATAGGATACTGGAGTAGATGGACCTAGGCAGGGTTCTTATCACAGGTGCCAACTCCCTGCGGCCCTGGGTGCCCAAGCACCCACCAAATTCCCCATGAAGGGGCTGGGCACCCACGACCCTGGGCACCCATGGTCAGGGGGCAAGCTGGCACTCCTGGTTCTTATGTTTTTACTCCTATGCAAATAAAATGGATAAAAGGACCATTTAGGCATACTGATTTAGAATATGGCAGAAGGATAAAAAGATAGCTCATCTCTGTCACTTGAAGTGATTCTATGCAGCCTGAGCAGGGAGCGGTAATGGCAATGAAGAATGTTTTCCACAAAACTAGCCAGCTTTCCCCTTCTCAATATTGTTTCAGCTTGAACTACTCCCCGTTCGTTGTTTTTACATCCATCTTTGAGAAACAGAGAGCTTGTTGAAACACCCAAGTCCACGGTTTCAAAAGGTGACAATCGCAGGAGAAACTTTGTGAAGAATGCTTTAGGGAAGCCTCAGTCAGAGCCACCGCACATAATGAGGTAGCCTGTCAGATCCTCTAGTCCAGCAACACTTCCAGCTGTGGCCAGCCAAATGCCTCCCAGAGCTCACACGTAGAGCACGAAGATGATAGATATTCCCTGTTTGCCCTGACATCTTTTATTTAGAAACTTATGGTCTCTGATTTATGGCTTCTGCAGGAAAACATCAGTGATATACACACCCTAAATACTGCATTTCTCTTTAATGTTTGTTGAAGTCAGTTGTTTAGAGTTCCTGTCATGTTTTCTCTCCTCTGGCATTGCAGAACCATCTCAGAACCATCCACACAACTTCTTCATTATAAAGCTTGTGCAAGTGAATTAGTTCCATCAGCTGCTGGGAAGGATCACTGAGCCACCCCAGAATCTTCCTGTTTCTCCCATGAAACTATATCCTTAAAAGGCTCTCATTAGAAATGACTGCAGCTCCCCTCAGCTAAATTAAGCTACTCTTTCTAAATATTTAAAACACACTAACACAAAAATGTCTGGAAGTGGTTGGGGCAGGCAGGAGGAGAAGCGGAGGAAAGTTCAAGAAATAAACAAGTGTGAACTAGGGGAAATGCATTAGATTCATCAGTCAAAATGCTTTAATGTTTCCTGTTAGCAATCTAAGAGGCATTTAGGATTTATTTTTTATTCAAGTAATAAAACCCCCCTCACAGTCTAAACTGCTTATTAAAGGGAAGCAGTGATCATTGTCTACCAGTACTTTTAATATATGCTTTCAAAAATCCAGTTTTAAAGCAACTACATTCCACTAAAAGATAAAACTTTATGCTTCAAAAAATAGGAAATAACATGCATTAGGCAAATGGACAGAAAACAGAAAGTCATCTTGCAGGCAGAACAGAACATCCTAGAAGACTAAAAGAGTAGGCAGTGAGTTCTATCCAACTCAATTCTACTCAGAGTAGACACAGTGAAACGAATGGACTTAAGTTAGTTGCCTTCTCTGAGTATGACTAACATTCTTTACATTATTATTAGCCCCAAAACCCAAACTCACAGCTGGAAAATTATTCCTGTCATTGTGTTATGCCTGTGAAATCCATTGATAACAAAAGATGGTGCAGATGTTCCCATGGGCAAAATCAGCCACAGAACAGCTGAAGATGAGGATGTTCCAGAGCCATTTCCATGCCTAATATTGAGGACAAGAAGAGGCAAGGTAGCAGTCAACAAAGTGCCATGTTGGGTGAATAAACTATGGGATGATTTTAGTTGCCGAAAAGTTGATATATTCAAGGAAGAACAAAGTTGAAGATTACAAAGGTTTTGGCTGAAATCAGACAAACAAATGGGGGGGGGGGGGAGAAGAAGAATAGAGCCCATAATATTTTAACACAAAAACTTTGTAGTAAAATAAGAGGGTTTCTCCCCCAACCCCTTGCATTCAACTTTATCTGTATAAATCAGAAGTAAATGATACTGTTCAATACAGCTGTCAATGGAAGCAGATTAAAAAGAAAGTAGATTATTTTGAACTGCCACAAAAAGCTGGTAGGAGAGAGAAACAAAGGTTACAATCCTGAACACAGTTAAGCTGTTTACAGGATGAAAGCAGCCTAACTGCATGAACTGCTCAGAATAACAGTTTAAACTGTGAAGGTATTCTGTGTTAGTGCTTGGCAAAAACTAGATGCTTATACATATTACACGACATTTAACAGTGTCCAGAAACCCATCTAATTAATATGTGCACGTCAACTCACTGTAGTGCATAGTTTCTTTAACAGGAACTGTAATTTTCTGTAAAGCTAAATTACAGTGTTTATAGCTTTGATTACAGCCTTCATTGAGCCTTACAGCACCACCAGAAGGTAACATATCAACTGCAGTAAACAAGCAATTTTGGAGGTGGCGTACCTGGCATATTGTATTTTCTTGTGTTATCACAATTACTAACTTTCTGGAAAGAGGTGCTGCACCCACTACTCAGCTATGAACAATGACAACCAGTGAGTATTCTCCAGAAGGAAACTGGTCTGAATGCTTAACGGACAGTGTGATGGTGCAGAAATCTAGTTACAGTGCCTGTCTGGTACGAAGGTTGCAGACATCATGTGCCCTGTACAAATAATGCAGCGGTGAGGTATTGGAAGAAAAATGTAGATTGCTCAAGATGCTGAAGTCCAGCACCTACTTCCAAGGCAGCATTTCAGAAATCTAGACTGGCAGAGCTGAGGGAATTTTTACAAGAAGCCATACCTATGCAGAAGAGAGGTCTTCACTTGAACTGCAAGGAACCAGACTGTTGGCACTTAATGTAAAATCTATTTTGCATTTCCCTTTCTGCTTTGCAGATGGGGATTTTGGTGATAAGCTGGTATTCAGGCTTGAAACTTAAAATTGTGTGCTGAACAGACATAACAAATGTCATTCATATATCTCAGTATTTAATTGAGTTTTTACATTAAAAACAAAGCAAACTTACAAACAGAATGCCAAAATGGTTACTTTAAACCAAAGGCCTCAGGTTGCTAAGCCAGTTGCGCCCCATGCCCTCTGCACGGATATGATGCCTTGTGAGACCAAACCCGCAGTCCTGTGTCCAGTTCTGGGCACCACAATTTAAGAAGGATGTTGAGAAGCTGGAAACATGTGCAGAAGAAGGCAACCAAGATGATCAAGGGTCTGGAAACCAAGCCTTATGAGGGACAGTTGAGGGAGTCAAGTATGTTTAGCCTGGAAAAGTCGAGACTGAGAGAATATGATGAAGATGATGATTTATTTTATTATTTATTAAATTTGTATACCGACCTATACCTGCAGGTCTCAGGGCAGTCCATAGGATAAAATCAAAAAAGAAAACCACAAACTAATTAATCAAAATGAAAACAACCTAATCATTCCCCCCCCCCATGTCTTAAAAGGGCATAGGATGTCAATCAACCAAATGTCTGGTTGACTGATAGTACTCACCCCACCCATCTGACTGGGTTCCCCCAGCCACCATCTTCAAATATAGCCATTTTCAAGTTGGAGCAAGCTTGCCTTCTCCTGCTCTGGAGGCTAGGACCCAAACCAAGGGCTTCAAGCTACAAGAAAGGAGGTTCCAACTAAACTTCAGGGAGAACTTTCTGACAGTAAGAGCTGTTCAACCAGTGGAACGGTCTCCCTTGGAAGGTGGTGGACCCTCCTTCCTTGTAGGTTTTTTAAAAAAATGTATTTTTATTAAAGATTTTCTTGGTTTACAAAAGTATGTGCAATCTCTCTCTCTCTTTTCCCCCCGAGTAACATTTTTTACAGATCAGTTTCATTTGTTGAGACATTAGGAAGAAAAGGGGGAAAGAGGTGAGTGGGGGTGGGGTCGGGTGGCCATGTTTCTATTTTACTTAATATATGTGGGGTTTTGTGTCAGCGTCGCTTGTGCAGGTTCCGTGCTAGTCACTTGTGTTCCTTGGGTGGTGAGAGAGGGTGGGGTTGGCCGAGGGTGTGGTTGTTCCTTGCAGGTTTTTAAGCAGAGGCAGGATGACCATCTGTCATTGATGTTTTAGTTGAGATTCCTGCCTTGCAGGGGGTTGGACTAGATGACCCACAGGGTTCCCTCCAACTCTGTGATTCTCTGACTTACAGAAATATTTTTCAGTTACTTCAGGATATCATCCATTTTTTTTCTAAAATGATTCTGACTTTCCTGCCTCAGCAAACCTCTGGTAAACTATTTCATATAGTTTTGTAGTGTGTAAAATACTACTTCCTGACATCTACCTTGAGTTTCTTTGCAGCTTTCATTTACACCACACTGCTCCATCCACTGAAGAATTTGACATGATGTAGCTTATTTAAACTGCATCCTTCAGTTCAAAAAACAGTTCTTGTCCAAAGTATATTTGAGCATTCAATATAATTCTGTGATCAAAGGTCACAAGTGCCTCAGCAGTTAGATCATGGTTTTAGTGTTCTTGACTCGTTAGGCAAGATCACATATCATTAACCATTAATATTACAAAAATGTGGCAACAGAAACAAAACATCATTGCATGATAGGAGGCCAGACGTCGTCGTGGTGCTGAACGGAGAAGTAAAATGAGATGGGGAAGGTGCCTTCAGATACTTGGCCCAGTTGAGGGCTTGGCTTGCAAGGACATCTGCTGCCATGGCACCCATGTGGGCACTCTTGGCATATCCCACTGCACTTGTCCTATGACGAAGCAGCATGTGCTTTCTAGGGATGTGATTAAGAGGTGGAATGTGTGCTGCTTGGTTCCTTATATTCTGTCCGATGTGTATGCTGTGCTATAAGAGGGAGGGAGGACCTTAAATCTTGTCCAGTTTGTGCAAATTAAGGAAACCCACACCATTTATTATGTCACATTGTTTATTTTGCTGGTTATGAGGAAGACCAAGGAGCTATGCCTGAAAACTCAGTTGCTATAAATTCTACTCATCAAGTCATTTAGTTCCTGGGATTCCACAAGGCATTGCCCCATTTCCTGGCCCAATTCAGCCCATCACCTAAATCAAAGGTGTAGGACCTCATGCCTGGGGCATTAATCTAAACTTCTCTATCTTGTCTATAATGCCTCTTGCTTGCCTGGAGGTGTGAGTGTGTGTGGTTAGAAAGTGCTGACTTTTGCATGGCTGGACTGAAGTCATAAAAGATAAGAGTCACATCTTTCAACCCACCTTACTTTTTGCTTCTGGACCCACCTACTATTGCCATGCGGCTCCAGTAAGGTTGCGCCCGGTAGATTCCAACCCTCAGGTTTAATAAAGATTCCTCATCCATGATATAAACCAGGGGTAGGCAATCTAAGGCCCGGGGGCTGGATCCTGCCCAATCGCCTTCTCAATCCGGCCCACAGATGATCCATGAATCAGCATGTTTTCACATGAGTAGAATGTGTGCTTTTATTTAAAATGCATCTCTGGGGTATTTGTGGGGCATAGGAATTTGTTCATCCCCCCCCCCAAAAAAATATAATCCGGCCCACCACATGGTCTGAGGGACGGTGGGTCAGCCCACGGCTTGTACATAATGTGGAACTGCAGATTGCTCCAATGTGAAAACAAAGTTTTCACTCTCTTCCTCTCTTGCGGGCAAAGGAGGACAGTAGTGTAGGAGCAGATGTTTCCAATAACCATAAAATCGTGTTTATGACAATGAAACAAGGATCAAACTGTGGTTTGGTATCCAGTAGTAGTCCTTCAGAAAACCAGGTCTTCTGGGAAGAGATGTATTTCCTGCTGCCCCATAAGCAATGTTTTGTTTTTTGTTTAAAATATTATTCAAAATATGGAGGGAAGGGGCAAGAGAACTAGGACCTAGCATCAAATTATTTCTCACACTGTCAGAAAAAGCAGGAATGGGACCACACATGGGGCTCCTGGGCAACAACCAGTTCTCCTCTTGAGGCAGATAGCCCCACTGAGAAATGGGAGTAAGGTGAAACTGAACACTTGACATGCTGAATAAATTAGTTAAAATATTGAAGGATGTTCTCAAAGGAGGGGAAAGAAAAATCCCAATAGCAACCCTGCCAAAGAACCCCCCCCCCCCCACAATCAAATCCATCCACAGAAAGCAAGCAACAGTACTGTAACCCCTGAGAGGTTCTGGATTTCATATATGCATGTCACTTTAATATTTTGCCCTACAGTTTACATTTTCAATATGCACTGTTATATACCACAAGGCATTGCTCTAGAGATGTAACAGTTCATGCTGAAAAGTCTTTCTGATGTTAATTTGCTCTCCATCTGAAATTACACCTATTTAGGCTTTTCAAATGACTGGATAATAATTTCCAGCATGGGATTTTGAACTTTCATGCATTGTGCTTGAAGTAGCCAAAATACACTTATGCTTAATTTTCCTGATAGGGTCTGACAGTCTGACAATGGTTTCCAATTATGAACTCTTTGTGTATACAAAAAACTGCTGCTGAATATGAAGGGAAATAAAGGTACGTATAGGAATTTACTACAGGGATTTTTCTCCTGGGCCTATTGTCACATAGCAGCCACTGCCACAACTCACTGGAGGGAGGACCAGGCCTAGGCCTCACCGGCGCATAATGTAACTAGCCCCGCCCCCAAAGGAGGACCGTCTGTGCAATGGTCTGAGCCACACAGCATTTCTCCCTAAAGAAGGGGGAGCTTGAGCCAGAATGCACACACGAAGGCCTGTTTAGAGTACCTGTGCAGCGATGGGGCATGCACCTGTCCTTTCACCATGCAAGCTGCGATGTCAGCTTAAGATAAATGCCTGAACTGGCCTTCACGTCTGAACCAGGACTCTTGTCTTCGTTCCCCAGTACAATCTGTATGTATAACTTTCCATTCTTTTCACTTTCACATTCGTTCTCATTTGACGCAAGGGAGCTCTTTTCTGGTCTCAACTGCTGGAGAAAAAAAGTGAATAATAGCAATACCTCCTGTTGTTCTGCAGAGCTCTGCTATTAACTCTATTTTAATCCAATTACATCCTTTTGTTTTAATGGGCGGAATGATCTTTGCAAGCGTCTATGCATGTTTTTCCTGTGTTACTTTTTTGTCATCTTTATTTCAGTTCTTACATGACAGAAGAATGAACTAAAATATTTCACAACAAGCATGATGACCAAAGGAATAAACAGGAATTAAAACATATTTTGTGCCATACACAGTTTTAAATCAAAAGCTAGTTTGACTGAGTCAGAGAAGTAATGCTGTCTTCAATCTCCGAAAGCTTCCTCATCATTTGATTCAATTTGATCTCATCAAATTCCAAAGTCAAAAATTCAGATTCCTGGAACAAAGAAGGAAGGAAGATGTTAATGTTAGGAAAAAGTGCTGGAAACTTAACAAACAAAAAAAATCAGGAGCAAGAAAGACTATTTGGATGAGAACATCTGTGGACTGGTTCCAAACTAGACTTTTTCCTTCACAGAAATGCTTTGGAATAATGGCTGTGGGACAGTGAAAACAGAAAACAGTATGATGAAAGGAAATATCCATATTGATTTTTCTTCCAAAAGGAAAGTCATATGAGTATGTAACAGCAACACAACCCCCACCTACGAAAGGTGCAGCAGTAGGGTGGGGTGGTGGGGAGAAGTCCTGTGGGGCCTTAAAGACAAACCAATTTGTTGCAGCATAAGATTTCATGGTCCCACTGTCTACCACATGCAGGAAGTGTATAGATTACTGATGCGCACAGAGAGTCGCCAAGGATAGAGCTTGTCACATGGTCTACATGATCAATCATACAGTGTGAGAAAGTGACTGTCCTATTTTTTTGGGGGGGGGGCAATGTTTTTACATAAAGCTAATATGCATAAAGGTTAGCTTTCAAATTTCCCACATTCAGAAACCGTTTCTGCATCAAACTGTCTGCTGAAGAATGTCTACACATTTGACATAAATCCCTTGGGTGCAGCAGCGGTTTCTGAGAAGTAGTTGCTAGCATACAAGCCTCTTGGGCTTCATTTTTGCTCCAGAAACTGCTGCTAAACCCCAGTAGATATCCCCAGTATGTGGTTGCACTTTGTGGATTTTGCCCACCATTCCCCATCTTTTCATTTAAGAGCCCCTGATAAGCTTCGGAGGAACTCTTCAGAGTTCTGTTCTTTGAAAATCACAATACCAGGACAGTTGAAACCCAAACCAGACGCCTTGCAAACTAGTTACAGGATATATATTTTATCCCTCCCTGAATGCCAGCTTCAGTCAAGCAACAATGCTGCTCATCAGATAATTCTTATTTTGGCAGAGGAGCATGTTGGGCATTCCTCAGCACTGAGAGCAAGAAGAGCAAAAAAACTATTTTACATGTCAGAACTACTGATACTTACAAATATGCTGTACTGTAAAATAAAAGGATAAATATGGACTGACACATACATTAACGTTACAGAAGCTGCTTTAATGTAAACTGAAAGACGCAGACTGAATGTTATACATATTAATGAGAATAATATGTTTTAAACTGAGCTATCTGTGTCTTTCAAGGAAAAGTCTCTAAGTCAAAGTTATAGTGAAGAATTTGCGGCATTTACAACAAGTCAAACCAAAACTATACATACAGGGATTTAAAATGCACACACGCACATGCACAAACACAACCTTGCTGAGTCAATTCTGGCTATGAAGAATGTATAGGCAACAGCACCCCCCAAAAAAAACAACCAGAGTCAGTTTTTGTTTAACATACTTTATCTAAATAGTCTCTGAACTGATTCATGCTAGCAGTCTTTTTTTTTCTAACAGAATCAAGTGAAACCAAAACGGTAAACAACATTTCTTGCATAAAATTTCACATTAAAAACAGAGAAGAAAAACGAGGATGAGCCCACTGAGAATGGAGGACCAGATACATAACCTAAGATGAGTTTTGCTCCATATCTCTTATACATATAAGGCTAAATAAGCCATGCTTGTTTAGCTGAGAAACTGTCCCAAGGCCATGCTCCACATGAGAGCAAAAAGCACAGAGTCATGATAGTCTTAGGGGAGGTTTGTTTCAGGATCAGGCTTCAGCAAAACTGATTGGCTGGCAATTGTGGCGACAGGTCCTCCTAGCTCTGGCAAGTGGGTGA
Source organism: Podarcis muralis (assembly GCF_964188315.1). Classification (NCBI taxonomy): domain Eukaryota; kingdom Metazoa; phylum Chordata; class Lepidosauria; order Squamata; family Lacertidae; genus Podarcis; species Podarcis muralis. Next base: position 118,933,878 of record NC_135657.1, on the reverse strand, counting down.
GGAAAGAGACTAAAAGTTTTTCTATTGTTTGTGATATATTAGAACAAATTGAAAAGGTTGGAGATGGAGGAAGATGAACCAGTCTTCTTCAAACTCGGCCCTCCAGATGTTTTTGGCCTACAACTCCCATGATCCCTAGCTAGCAGGACCAGTGGTCAGGGATGATGGGAATTGTAGTCTAATAACATCTGGAGGGCCGAGTTTGAGGAAGCCTGTTCTAGGGAAATGCTTACTTGGGTGAAACTCAACTGTAAAAAGGGAGGGGGAGTTGGGGAGTGGATTTGATTCCCTCCTTTGGCCTGAAACCCTCACACTAAGAGAGAAACGTTAGAACTGAAAGCATTTTTCCTCAACCTTTCCTCTTGTGGAAGCAAATTCCATAGTTAAGTATTTGGCCGGTCCTGACTCTTTCAACATTCAGATACACAGGATGTCCATGAGGTCCAGAATTATGAGAGAGGGAGAAAAACTTTTCTCAATGCCAGGCATAATTGCATGTACTTCTGTCATGGCACCTCTTTTCTCTAAAGTAAAAAGCCCCAAATGCTTAAACTTTTCTTCACAGGGGAATTTCATCATCCTCTTGATCATTTTATTTGCCCTTCTCTGAACCATTTCCAACTACAATGTCTTTTTTGAGATGAGGCAACCAGAACTGTACACAGTACAGTAAGCCCACAACGTATGCAGGGGTTATGTTCCGGGGATCACACCTAAAGCCAAAATTGTGTATAGCCAAAACACTTTGGTTTCAATGGTGGGTGAATGTGCCAAAGTAATTTTCTACTTTTTTTGCCATGCACGTAAAGCTGAATGCACACAAGTTAAATGTGCACAAGTTACGGGCTTCCTGTATTCCAAATGCAGTTGCATTTGCAGTTCCTTTCCTAATGATAGTTAGCATGGAATCTGCCTTTTTCACAGCTCCTGCATGCTGAGTCGACATCTTCATTGACCCCAAGGTCTCACTCTGGTCAGTCACCACCAGTTTAGACTCTATAAGCATGTATGTGAAATTAGGATTTTTTGCACCAATGTGCATCGCTTTACACTTGTTAACACTGAGTAGCATTTCTATATCCCTCCACTGTCCATTTATTCCTACGCACAGAATCATAGACTTGTAGAGTTGGAAGGGACCAGGAGGGTCATCTAGTCCCAACTCCTGCAATGCAGGAATCTTTTACTCCATGTGCTTGAACCCACAGCCCTGCGTCTCATGCTCTCCCCACTGAAGCATATTCCACACTCTCTGCTTCCTGTTACTTAACTAGCTCCTGATCCCCAAGAGAACTTTGCCTCTTATGCCATGACTGATAAGATTCCACAGACGTTTTTGGTGCGGTACTTTGCCCAAAGGTTTTTTGAAAGGACGGATACAACTATGAGCAGAAGAATTTTTTGGGGAAATGTATGCAGCCAATGAAATCCATGATTCACAGTCTAGCCTATTTCCTAGACAAGGAAATGTGAAAGGCTATTTTTGTCAAGCCTGTCAGTTCTGCTTACCCAGATTGATAAGTGCTGTCTGCTTTGCTGCAGTCAAATATGTTTCTTATCAAAGCCTTCAGAAAGCATCTTCATTCCCCCTGCCATGTTGCCCGGCCTCCCACATTCTTCCCAGTGACATTTAACAGTACTCTGAAGGGACACTAACATCCTTTGCTAAATCATATTTTAGGGACCCCTGAGTCTGTCCCCATAACTTGAAAGTTCAGTAGGTAATCCATTTTGGACAGGCACTATAATATATTTAGCATATCGGTTAACAAATATAACATGAACAATTTTCAGCTTTACTTTTCTCGTAGAGTCTTTTCTTTCCACATGATTGTCTTTCTAAGCCGGCTGGAGGCTGGAGGACGCATGGAAAAGTGGCGGCTGCTTCTGCGCTACTTGTGCATGTCAGCTGCTAGGCAGGGAGGCTGAGCAGCCTAAAAAAGCCCCGCTGTGCCTGCAGCCTCTTTGGGGCTTCCTCTGCCCCCACACTGGCTCTGTGAAGGGTTGGCCTCACAAGCCACAAGGACTCGCCAGCTCTCTCCCACAATTTCCTGGTTTGAGTCTATTTACTTCCCAGCATCGTGCGGATACATGGTCAAACGTGAGTTGATCATGTGTAAGTGGGGGGGGGATGCCTGTATAATGCCCCTTGGGGTCCCTCCCAACTCTGCAATTCTAATTTCAATGAGCCTGCTCTAAGTAGGACTAACATTGGATACAGCCCATCATTGCAGCAGAGCGGTTTATCGAAGACAGGCATAGGCAAACTCGGCCCTCCAGATGTTTTGGGACTACAATTCCCATCATCCCTGACAACTGGTCCTGTTAGCTCGGGATCATTGGGAGTTGTAGTCCCAACACATCTGGAGGGCCGAGTTTGCCTATGCCTGATCTAAGAGGATTTGTACACATGGCATTGCAGGAAGATGGCTGTTCATATAGATGTTTGCAAGTGAGGGGAAGTTAGAGGCACCCATAGGTAAGAGTATTTCTGTAAAGGCCAAAATGTTCAGGAACTAGCGGTACAGACCATCTATGCCCTCTCTGTATACCATGTGCAGTGGTCTTGCTTTCTTTGGAGAATATAGGCTGCAGTAAGCATCACCTGAAAAAGGTGCTTTTAAATCAATTTGACTATGCCTTTGGAAAACGTGTTCTCTTACCTTGAGAGTGAAAAATTGCTCACCTGAATATATATGTCTCAAGAGACCTTGTTATTTGCTGTTCAGTTAAGATTCCTACCTCAATGGGACTTGCCTAGATGTAGCTACAAAGCCATTGCTGCTAATATAAATGAAAATAAAAAACCAATATGAAATGTGTGTAGACCCCAGAAAAGACTGTGTGTCTTGCTTTTTGTAGCTGAGCATGACAGCTAAGCACACACAGATCATATACAATGAGTAGCATCAAACGAAGGCAAACAGACATTGCCAAAGTTGCTCTTTTCAAATAAAATCAGCAATCTCAGAAGACACAAACTAGTCCATTGTGCAGTTGGGTAAGGATGTTGTAAAAAATTATTTAACATCCTATTGCATTCACTTCAACTGGATCAAACTGCAGGACTCAAAAAGTTTTTTGAAGGACTATTCCTATCCTGTGAGGTTCAAACAATGTATGATCACCAAATAAAAGCTGGATAATTTCAAAGTTAATGAGACGCAGTACAATCTTATTGGCCTAGTTGTTTTCATATGCACTACAATCTTGGCAGCAAAAGAAAAGAACAAATCACTATTCATGATAATTTCTCAATACAGTGGTACCTCGGACTACGAACAGTCCTGTTAATGAACCATTCGGTGAACGAACTCCGCAAAACCGGAAGTAGGTGTTCCGGTTAGCGAACTTTGCCCAAGAGGGTGAACGGAAGCCAAACGGTGGAAGGGCACTGGTGGCGGGATGCCTCAGTAGGGAAAACGCGCTTTGGTTTAAGAACACTTTGGTTTAAGAACAGACTTCTGGAACGAATTAAGTTTGTAAACCGAGGTACCACTGTAAATATAATTCTGACATGTACAGTGCAAACAAATGCATGTCTACCCTGAGGTCAATTAGATTACTCCCCAGTAAGTGGATACAGAATGGCAGCATCAAAATCCTGAAAGTGAGGCTTGTATCTGTGATTCCTTTCCATGGGAGAAGCATTTGATATGCAAAATTTTGTTTGCTCTCCCATAATTAGTTGGGTATTACATGATTTAAGAGGCTATGTTATAGGAGGAGGGGGAAAAGTTATCCGTCTTTCAAGAGGAATTGTTCTTTAATTCTTCTAATGTAGAATCAATCATATCCTATTGGAGATTAAATTGAAAGGATTGAAGGAACTGGAGCAAGTCCAAGAACAGAAGTAAAGCCTTCCATTTGCTACAGTGCAGTAAATTTAATTTCACTGCTTTTATGATATTACGTTTTTTTCAATCCATCATTTATAACCCTTAAATCAAAGGAGGATTATTTACCAGCACTCAAGTTAACCTTTCGAGGCTGAGCTCCAGTTGGTATGTGTGAAGTATTGCACACAAAGAATTTGAAAGATACGTTCTAACCCACCATAAGCAGAATCCACCGGCAATTCTTCCTATACAAGTCCTGCTGGAATGAATGGTGAAGTTAACAAAAGCACATACAATGCCCCTTTGTTTTCATGTAACCCATAGTAATATGTTGGGTTCTAAGATTGAGAAATACAAATAATAGTATTTGCGTTGCTAGTCATTAAAAACAATTGTACACAAGCTTATGAACTGTCCCCTCCTTCAGGTTTCACTATTCAGAACAAACAAAGTTTTAAGTAGGGTGGTTCCTTATGTGCTGCCCAAAAAGAAAATATGTATCACTGAAGACGAGAACAAAGGAGCACACAAAAAAAACCACTAGTGCGGCATTAGCCTCACATGTAGACCCTGCCGTTGAATTTCTGCCAGTTGTGCAGCTGTTAAGGGGGACCTTCAAACATTCAGTGAGAGGAATCCATGTGTTCCAAGAGCAAAGGAAGAACGAGATAAGGACAGTGGAGGGGGAGAATGGGAGGGAAGAATGGATGCTGCAGTGCTTAAAGGTCAGAAGTGCTGCCACCCTGTCACCTGGCTTGCCTAATTTCAGTGGGACTGGCCGCAATTCCTTTGCAGACAAGGAAAGCCAATCCTCTCAATTTACGGTATAGGGGTACGCACATCACTCTTTCTCATTACTCCTCCTGCCTGAAATTATGCTTCAGCCCTTTGCAGAAGAGATTACATCCAGGGAGCAGATGCAATCAAGAGAGGAGGGGGAGACTTTGGCTGTGTACACACTCCAGTTACTTTGCATGCAGTGCAGTGCTACTAATAGTTTATGAAGTCGTGTAAGCATGTGGTTACCACATTCCACACTTTGCTTGTAGTTTCTTGGGAAATGCTGCATTTTGATGCATTTATCCCCAACCACTTTTTTATGGGAAGTTACCTTTGCCCTGCGTGTTTCAAATTTCAAATATGTATTAATTTTTAAGAAGTACACTACAATTGTCATACAGGAAGGTAACATGAAATGCTGTTCATTAACATGGCTTTTAAGGTTTATAGGGAGTAATTCCCTGAGCAGAGATGTGTAGGATTGTGCTATAAGGCAGCTACAAAAAATCCAGCGCCAGTGAACGCCCTCACATTTGTGATTCTCCATCTCATGTTTCTCTACATTATTGAAAAAGGGAGTTTTGTCATAATCACTTGGCTCCCCTCTCTGTGTTGCTAGGACACGGGTCATCCATAATTGATTTGGATTAGCTAGTTTTTAGAGCTGGATGTTTCAATATAAATAAAAACTGTTAAAATATCCTCTTCAAAAGTTTGCAGCATTAGCAGTGATGACATGGAAAGACCATGAAACAACTTCATGCCGGGTCCGTGGCCAGGGTGAGATTATCCCCTGCTGGAGACCTGACTAACCCAGTGCCAGTAAATAAGGGTGTACGCCAGGGTTGTATTTTAGCGCCTCTTCTTTTTAACTTATTTATCAGTGATATGAGGAACCCATTAGCCGTCTCACATAAACTTATCCACACCCCTCGTATAGCAGATTACCGTTGTCCTTTACTTCTCTATGCAGATGATGCGGTACTACTCTCTTACTCCAGAGTGGGTTTAAGGAGGGCACTAAAGATTTTTGCGACATACTGCCATTCTAATCATCTGTCTATCAACCACACCAAGTCCAAAGTACTGATATTTTCAAGGAGTCGAAAACTTTATTCATGGAAGCTGGAGGGCACGAAAATCGAACAAGTACATAAATTTAAATATTTAGGAATTTATTTTCAATATAATTTAGGGTGGGAAGCGCACGTTGAATATCTTCAAAACAAGACAAAAGCCCTATCACACTCCCTCCTCCGTTTTTTCTACTCTGAGGGGGCCTTATTCATCCCTGCGGCCTTGAAAGTGTATAGCATCAAAGTGATGGCCACAATGGCCTATGCTGCTCCTTTATGGGCTGCCTTTGCAAACCTCTCACCTTTAGAGTCACTTCAAAGCCAATTCTTACGCCGACTTCTAAAATTACCAACATGCGTAAGTAATGCGGCTATTCGCTTAGAAATGAAGATCCCCTCAGTGGAGCTAGTAATATGGAGGAGAGTTTTGATTTATTGGATATCCCTATGGCATAAACTCCCGAACCACTATCTCATTCAATGCATGTGGCGGGATGACTTCACAAATTTGTGGTCAGGAAAAATCCATGCCAAATTGCTGTCCTATGAGATCTCCCCCACTGAATTGCTCAAACTGGATCGAAATGTGGCAAAAAGGTGTATAAATCAAAGGCCGGATGATGCGGAGCTATACCAAAATTTCGTAGCTGGTGGCGGAGCCTGCTCGCCGTTAAATTTCGGCATAACCCCTATCTACCGCGCTCCGTCCTACTTAACATCGCTTATGGCCGCGTCTCACCGATATGCCTTCATTAGAGCTAGGTTCAATGTCTTTCCTACAAACGTGTTGAGACATAGATTCACTAAGGGCCAAGTCCCTTCAATGTGTGCTTGTGAAATGAAAACATCTGAATCTTTACATCATGTTATGTTTATCTGCCCTTTGTACAGTTCAGCCCGTGCCAGTATACTAAACTCCATAATCCAGCCTATGGCTGACAAACCAGTAGACCTACAGCTTGCCTGGGTTCTTCAAGATGTGGATCCTTATATTACCCTACAGGTTGCTAAATTCCTAACAGCCGTCCTCTCATACAAGAGACGGAATGGAATGTTAGCTGATTATTGATAGTTATAAGAATTTTCTATAATGACATCAGATATTGATTTTAGCGTAGTGCCAAATCTTTTTTATCTTAACCTTAAATTTTTCTTATGAATGGCTAATATCTGTCCTTGTGAGCTGTGAACTGTGTTATACTACTTGTGGTTTGTACGAGTCCGCTGTTTTATTTGATTTGTTTTGTTGTGTTGTGTTTTATGATGGGCGTAAAGCCGAATAAACGTTTTTGATATTGAAACAGAAGGTAATAATCTAAACACGAGAAAAATGACCACATTCCAGAGCACCAAGCCACTTGGTATGTGCACAGAGACTTGAGACCTTTATTTCTTAAACACTGGCCACCAAACAATGCTACACTAAAGGTTTTTTTAAACATAAAGGAGTCAGGGGCATAGGATGACTATATTTCATGAATATTGTTTACTTCTAAACAAGTAGTAGTCCAGGATGTACATATGGAGACCATTGTCTGCATCCTTTAGGGTTTGGATTGCATCCAAGTCAGAAATGTAAAGTTGCAGTAAAGTTTTTCATCTGTCAGGTTGATCTTGTTAACCCCAAAGCTGTTCAGTACTTAGTGTGGGCTTTGCATGTATTTCAAGTAAGCAAGCAAAAGAACATTTGCAGGGCTCTCACCTCGCATTCCCCATCTCAAGGGGCCCACCAAGATTACCTAGGGCAGGAAAAGAGGGACGTGATGGCAAAGGGTCTCCACGTCCTTGGTGGATACCCTTTTCTACCAAGGAAAGGACTGGAATGAGTAGTCCCAAGGGGAGTGTGACGATGTTTGCATCAGTTCTTCCACCTCTGTATGAGGTGGCATGAATTGAAACAGGAAGCAGGAAGCATTTTCTGACACCTTGGCAATCTGGCATCAAATAACGTTGCAGACGAAGCATTTGCTGAAAGCAAAAGTAATGTCTCGGAGCTTGCCATAGTCAGGTGACGGGGGCAGTGGGAAGACTCCATTGTGATTGATAGGTGAAACTTGTAATCAGAGGGAATTATTATACCAAGAAAGTAAATCTTTTTTCCTCTACCCCCAAAATCAACTTTAGAAAGTGTCTACCACTAAAGTCTGTCCCTATTTATTTGTATTTTGGCAGATTTCTTACTCAGTGTCACCCCTCTCAGGTCTGCACTTTTCAGACCAATTTTCCACAGTGCTTCCTTTTTCATTGACTATAAAACTGTAACATTTGCTCGTCGCTTAATTTTCTTGCCTTCAGAATGGGTCCCGTGCCTACTTTGTTTGTTTAGTTGTTTAGTCATGTCCGACTCTTCTTGAACTCATGTTGGTAGCTTCGAGAACACTGTCCAACCATCTCTGTCGTCCCCTTCTCCTTGTGCCCTCCATCTTTCCCAGCATCAGTGTCTTCTCCAGGGAGTCTTCTCTTCTCATGAGGTGGCCAAAGTATTGGAGCCTCAGCTTCAGGATCTGTCCTTCCAGTGAGCACTCAGGGCTGATTTCCTTAAGAATGGATGCGTTTGATCTTATTGCAGTCCATGGGACTCTCAAGAGTCTCCTCCAGCACCATAATTCAAAAGCATCAATTCTTCGGCGATCAGCCTTCTTTATGCTAATTTTATTCAATTCTGTGACAAGATTAAAAAGTATAGGCATTTCCTTAAAACACACACATCCAAAACTTTAAAAGTGGTCAGCACAAAAGCCCCTGTAATTAGGTAAGCTAGTAGGCCTGCAACCGTCATCCACTTCTGTTAAAAAGAAAAAAATTATAGCTTGATAGACTCTGAGCTACATCAAACTGAGGCAGGCTGTTTTCCAAAGCACCAAATTGGGGTTCAAACAAAATCTGGTGGTTGGTGCACACCCCTGCTAATTATTTGCATAAGGAAGTCAAAGTAATTAAGATACAATTGTACCCTTAATGTTTGAAAGATTAATGATATAAAGAATGCTGCAGAAGTCCCGAGAAGGAACTTAGCTATGCAATAGCTGAGCAAATATTTGCACAGTGTTCTTTGAAGTAAATGAGGACTAATAAGGCAATTATGCCCAGTTCAGCTTTGATGACATCCTCTGGCATAGAATCCTAAAACTCAATTATGGTTTATATATAATTACACACTGCTTCCTTTTGCCATTCTAAATTAATTACATATCAATGTCATTGATTTTCATTCTTCTCATTATTCTCTCTCATATAAGAATGCCTATTATTTCTTGCTTACAAGTGCCATTGAGTGGTTTCTACACAATGGTGAAAGTAACCTTCTAGGATAGTTTCACTGTTTGTACCAAGGAGAGAAAACTCATTTTGCTGCTTTTAGGGCAAAGCTTGCTCTTCTTTTTACTCTGAAAGGGCCTGCAAGCTCATTGTGTTCTTTAAACAATTAAAAATGCCATTTGTATAGGAAAGGAAAGGAGAGGAATGAGTAAAATGTGGAATCCTTATCAGATTCCAGAAGTGGAAGGAATACCACCAAGCCCATTTATTTAGCTAGATAAAGGCTGTAAAGTGCTTTGCAGTCTGAAAGTATGTGCACCCAAGAACACTTAGATTGAATTACTTGGGCCTTAACCCCCCCCCCCTGTTGTGGATTTTAATGGATGGGACATGGTTTTGAAACTATTAGTAACTGTGAGCACAAAACACAAAGGCTATTAGCTAAGTATTCCAAATGGGCAGCAACAAAATGCGAACTTGTGTGAATATTAGGACTGCAATTATGGAAGATGACGGGAGTGGTTTTTATTTTTGATGTTGTTTCTGCCTGAAGAAAAAACTGTAAATTATGGAAACAATACTTGATCTTTTAGCTACATGCCTCAGATAATTTTTGATGAAAATGAGTTTCGCTGCTAATAATAAGTGCTGCATAACTTGCAACGCATTTAATATACTATTATAGTATCCCACTCGACTCGGGAAAAGGGGTTGGCCCCTGATTTTCTAACAGCCCTTTTCCGACCACATGACAGCAGTCGCTCTTTCCCCCCAAAACTTCATCAAAAATAAAGTTCTCACCTCTCCCAGAAAGAAAAACTTACTGTTTGTGATTTTATCATATGAACATTTAAGTTCTTTTTGCATTGCAGACGTAAGAGGAAAAATAAATATTACTGATATAAAACCAGCAGAATACCCTTCCATATTCTTCACAAGGTAGAAGATTCAGAGATTTCTGTCAGGTTGCCCACTGAAAGGGGTTCAACTTAACACAGATAATTTTCCCTGACTGGAGTGGTTGTCAGTAACCGGCCTTATCTTTAAAGCCAAACAGCACGATGGAACATTTTGTGTAGGAATGGAAAGGCATTAAAACTAAAACAAATACAGAAGAGCCAACAGTTAAATTAGGCAGTGTAAGCCAGTAACCCTGCTGGCAATCTACAGAGACAATGCTTTCAAAGCTGGAATAAGCATTTGGAGTGCTGCTCCCATTAAAGTAAACAAACACACATTAGAATTGAATAAAATTATTCTGGCAGAAGAGCCACAGCTTCATTTTGTTACTCCATGATGCCTTGGCTTCACTTCCATTTTGTCAAGTGTTTTCCTGGAAGCACACACAAAGAGCCCTGCTGTGTCCGCCACTGGGGAGTCAAGACGGGATTGCGCTTGAAGTCTCTTCACTACAGAATACAAAAGCTGCGTAGATATTGTTGTTTTTGGGGAAGACATGGGTGCCTAACTTCCAGTTTCCTGGCTTTGTGGAGCTTGAGCCAGCAGAAGAAAACCTGAACTCTGATTTGTAACCTGGCATTAAAAAATGCATTTCCCTGAAACAAAATACTGGAGTTGGTTAAACATAAAGAGTTTTGTAAATATTAATTGTTTAGTACAACAATTGATAGTTCTCAAGGCTACAAGCATGTTCATTCACACTCCAAACTCTAAACTGAACTGCAGCCCATTGTGAAGGGCACACATCAAGAAGAGTGTTACTGCTGGATAAAGTTTGGATCAGATCCTAACAATTTATGTGGAAATTCCTCAGTTTGGTTGTATATGTTTACATGGTTTCTTTACTGTCTGACTACTTAGTTACGGTGCAGTTATATTTCCCCCCCGCCCCCGTGTTGTAAGCTGCCTTGTGCATGGTTTGAACTGTGGACAGGTGGCATACAAATAAAACCATGTATGTATGTATGTATGTATGTATGTATGTAACAATAATGCTTATTTTAAACTGCTAACCACATAGCAATTCTTTTTTGAAAGAAAAAAGAAAAGGACTAAATCCCATTTAAATTTAAATCCCATTATATTCAGTAGGCTAGAACAGGCAAATCTGGTTTAGATCTGGAAGACACCTCCAAAACCTAGGAGTAAGGGGGCCCATTATTATTATTACTACTACTACTACTACTACTACTACTACTACTACTACTATCCCACCCTTTCCTCTCAGAGAAGCCCAGGATGGCAGTTATTAATTTCATAGTTGCCAAAGTTTAGCCATCAAATGCTTGAGTAAACAGGAATGTTTTTAGTAGTGAGGGAGACTGACAAAGCTCAGCTGGGCGGGCATTCCACAAACAGAGCCACCACAGAGAAGGCCCTGTCACGGGTCAACCAGGCAGCAGCCAGAGGCGGTGCCACCAACAGGGCTCTTGTGCAGATCGTAATTAATGAACTTGAAAAGCAACTGTATAGCGAACTCCTCTCTCACACCCTATAGCCCAGGTTCACTGGTATAAGCCCCTGCATGTGACTCTAGAGAAACAGGAAAAAAGACTCAGCAGGTTATGGGATAATAGAAATATTGATGACCAACACAAGGAAGCCATAACTGGACTGGGGTTTGATATAGATCTCATATAACCCCTATTTTAAAACAGCTGCAGTGATTATCGGTTGGTTTCCAGGCCCCATTCAAGGTGCTCACATTAGTCTTTAAAGCAACTTAGACCCCAGATATCTGAAAGACCGTCTCCTTCCCTGCAGACCCTCTCCTCTCTGACAGCAAGGTGCAAAGGAGATCTCTTGGTAGTTCTGCCACCCTCAGAAGAGGGCAATCTGTGGCAGCCGCTTACTTGGGGAACTCCTTCCCCACAGACATGCCCCCGGCACCTTCACTATGCACCTTTTGGCAGATGTGTGCTTTCAGGACTCATCCTGATGTTGTATTTTAAATTGTTGTCACCCCCTGGGACCTTATGGTGAATGGTGGGACATACATTAAAATGATAATAATAATCCTTTGGTAGCTCAGTCAGTATAGCATGAGACTCTTAATCTCAGGGTTGTGTGTTTGAGCCTCACACAGAGCAAAATATTCCGGCATTGCAGGGGGTTGGACTAGATGACCCTGGTGCTCCCATTCAGCTCTATAAGCAAAGCAAAGCAAAGCAAAGCAAAGCAAAGCAAAGCAAAGCAAAGCAAAGCAAAGCAAAGCATATACTTCATATACATTATCCCTAGGGAGGAGACAAAGGTTGTAAAATGGTAGCTTATATAAGGACACCCAGTAACTAGTAAATTAAGAGCTGGGTCTATAGCTATGTTTGTGCAGATGTGAGATTAAAAAATAAAACTAAAATATGATAAAAATCCTCAGCACATTTTGCTGTATGGTAATTAGGCAAAGCACAAGTGAAAATGTTTCAGAGTATCTTTCCTCATAGTGTATTAAAACCACTGGGGTGTGAGGTTATGAATAACCTCTGAAACAGGCTAATGAAAAAGCATAATTTAGTCTCAGCCTCTTTCACCTCTGCTTAGAGACCAGCACTGGTTGTTATTATTATTACTATTATTATTATTAATTTATACCCTGCCTTTTACCCTGACGGAGATTCAAGGCGGCAGATAAAAGCATCAAAAGCTAAAAACATATTGGGGGAAAATTGTTAAAAAAAATGAAGCATTAATAGAATTAAAACTATATACATATTAAAATATGTTTAGAAACATAAAATAATTACAGTAAAAACAGCATGGCACCAGCCCATTCATTAAAAGCGGTCACTTCTAAAAAGCCTGTTGGAACCCACACTTTGGGGCTCCCCCCCCTCCTGGCACCAGGCAGACACCTATTCTGAACCCCTTTTGGCACCTGCGCCTTTTAAAAACATTTTTGTTTTGGCAGGCCTATCTAGGTATGTAGAGGTTGGCAGGTATTTTTTATCTGTTTACAGCTTAACTGTTGGTTAGAGTTTCTATCTACAGTCAAGCAATATATTTTGTTAAATAAACACATAAAGTAAATAATGGAAAACGCAATGTATTAAAAATACAGCAACGATACACTGAGCACGTTTTAGTGAAGACTGTTCTCACTGATATTCTCTGTCAACAATGGTGTTTCCAAGCTCTCTTTAGATATAAATATTCTGGAAAAAGAAAAAGAAAAAAAAATGAAAGAAAATGAACTTGAAGGTTCAGAAAGAAGGGTGGAAGCTTCAGTTCTGCAGAGACATCTGTGTGGGCGGACTTTTCTCTTAAACCTGAGCTGAATATCGCAGCACACAAAAGGCCTAGGGGCCCACCCACACAGATCCTGTTGTCCTTGCTCATGGTCTGTATTTTCATTAAACACATAATTCATAATTTGTTGCACAAAGTAAGATCGGCTAAAGTATGGGATCTGCACTATAATACTGTTCTTTCAGGGTCTTAAAGAAATTGAGCCAATAAAACAGGGCACATCAAAAATATTTTAGCACCATGTTTGAAAAGCAGCTTTCCCAGAACAAGCTTTTCTACAAACTGCAATATTTCAATTTGGGAAATTAAGACAATGAAGTTTGCCTTCTTCTTTGACACCAATTTTTTGTATCCATAAGACAATGGAAGAGAACAACAATTTAATTATCCTCTATGCCAGGAAAGAGGTCCAGGTCTGTATTCATAAAACACCTGCTTTTCAAGAGGGACAGCTATGTTTGCAAGTGGATCTATATTGACAAACCAAGGTTTGTGATCAGCTAGGAAACCAGAGACAGAAACTGTGATTTGCAAACTGTTGCTTGGCTGAATGTCTGAATTGACAAGTGATAGTTATACAGTAACCAGTTCTGCTTCTAGAGATTTCTGAATAATGGATAAGAAAGTGAACTGAACTTATGAAACTGTCCCAAGGATGGAAAACATAAACAAAAATGAAGCTTAAAATCCACGACTTGCCTATTATATACTTGGAAGCGCAGACTCTGGCCAGTGCCCAGTTCACATATCACAGTAAAGCATAATTAATAGCTTACAATGAACGTGTCTTTCTGGGTACCGTAGTTTTCTCTTCTCAATTTGCAAACTGCTATTACATGGATGAAACAAATGACAATCTGTGGCTTAGTGTTACATCTGAAACGAGAATTGTAGCTTATTTTGCTTTGAGCTTGAGGCTCTCAGTTGTTTTAAGGCTGATGAAACAGCATCGGGTACAGCAAGAGACTCTTTTGTTCTAGCCACACATGTTGATTGCAGAGTGTTATTTGATAGTAAAGGCACAGAAAACTGATAGTCTACCAACAATTGACCAATGGAAGAGGAAGATCTGGGACATAATGATCATTAATAAAGTAATGAGATATAAGCAACTATGGGATGGAAGGATGCAGGCAAAATAAAATTTTCAACAAAATTGAAAAAATTCTTTTGCATTGGAATCAATATAAAACAGATGAATCTGTTATTTTAGATATGTAAAGTATGACATAAGTAAGTGTATGTATAATATTGTACCTAAATATAAAATAAAAAACCTAAATATTAAGCTATTTTTAAAAGGGATACTGGTTTCTTTGAATTTTAGAATCTGGTTAAAAAAGTTCCACCGAGTGCTGCTCTGAATCCAACCCTATGATGGGGGGTTAGGACACAGCTTATCTGCAATAGCATTCATCCTGGGACACACCAGTTAGGATCCCATTGTGACAAAACACTTCATAAATGCAAGATATGAAATGGAGACCCTTCTTAATTCCACCTGTGTACTAAGTGCTCTGAAGTGTGATGGTTATTATTTTCAAGTCTGTGGGTGTTCTATTCTTCTAAATCTTTTGCTTAAGTAACAATGGCTATCTCCTGAAAAGAACTTATTATTTCAATACAGTAAAAATCATTTTGAACACTTTGTCCTTCAAGTTACCACGTTTGTTTTCCTCTTCTTGTCTTTGTGTTTACTAAGCTATTTTTTGCACAGCTTTTATAATATCATCTACTAGTGATTGCTTAAGTTCTCTAACAAACCCTCTTCTCAAACCTTTCTCTGAACTTTTGAAAATTACACCTCTTGCATACAAATCTCTCATTTCTGCTGCAGTCTGCTGAAGATAGAAACATTGGAAAGTGAAAAATGAAGTGATTTAACATGCCCACTTTTCCATTGCATGCCTGGACTGGACAACCACCTTCCTTTCTGTTCAGAACAGAGAGGTGCAAAGTGTTGTTCTCCCTACATAAGTGTTGTGGTGGTTAATATACTGTCAGCCTTTTCCCCTGCTACTTATAGGGGCCAAGGGACCATGTTCATCCCATTTTGTGGCCACTTTTTCAAAATTCCATACTGGCTCAAAAACATAGGCAACTTCACATTTAATCACTGTGAAAACATAGTTGGTTTTTATATCTTTAGGTTATAAAACTTCAGGTTCGACTTCCGGTCGGCGCCAGCGTTTAATGGCGGTCCTTGCTTCGAGCTCCGAAGCAGGACTGCTCCGCGAGTTCGGGTCTGACCCGCTACGGCGAGCGGGGGACCCCTAAAATCACAGGCGCTGAAGCCTGTGAACAAGGAGACTCGGCGGGCACCTTTTGCGCCCCCCGGTACTGCGAAAGAGCCTTTTTAAAGGCTCCGGAGCGGCATCGGGTGTGAGCGCGGTGCTGAGAGTCGCAACCCAGCCCGCGGAGTGAAGCCGCGTCGCCATAAACGGAGAGCGCCGATTCCTTCCTGAAACTGGAATTTGACCATAAAACCCGTGAGTAAGACTGACAGACGTGAACGGGACATTTAAATTAAGTTTTGGAAATTTGGCTGAAAACGGGAAAGGCATAAAGTAAGGAAGTCTGCCTCCCCGGACTGCATGGCAATCAAAGCAACGAAAGAGCAAAGCTGCACTTAAAAGAAGGCTAACTTTTAGGCTGTCAAAACCTGACATCTGACTTAAACTTCCCCCCAGTAAGCAGGAGAAGGGGGGAAGGATAATTGGACATTGTAAACCTGCTTGAAGTAAAGTGAGGAAAAAGACTTTCCACTGTCAAAACCCCGGGACGGGCTGCCGGAGCAAGGCACCGGGAAAGTGAACTGTCAGTTTAGATTGGATACAAAGTTGGGGTTTTGTCTGAAACAAAGTTATTGGACTTTGATGGAATTACTTTGTTGAATTTCTGACTTTTGAAAGTGTTACAGAAACTTTTACTGTGGACTTTTACTCAAGATGGTGAAAGAGTCAAATTACAGAGTTATGAGAAATTAAAGTCTAAGGTAAGAGATTGGTTGCATTACCTTCAGATAAACGAGGTATTTAAACAGGACAGGAAAATAGGTTTCCAGATGGAGAGGTCAAAATTAGAAACAGAACTGTTAGAATCCAATACTAAGAACTTGTCAAGAATGTACAATTTGCTGTTGAAATGGAATACACAGGATGAAACGGTGAAAGCAGCTATGATTAAATGGGCACAAGACATTGGTCATAACATTATGTTCGCTGACTGGGAACAGTTATGGAATACTGGTCTTAAGTTTACGGCATGCAATGCTTTAAGAGAAAACATTATGAAAATGATTTACAGGTGGTATATGACCCCAGTCAAGCTTGCAAAAATTTACCATTTGCCCAATAACAAATGCTGGAAATGTAATGAGACTGAAGGTACCTTTTACCACCTTTGGTGGACCTGCCCGAAGATTAAAGCCTTTTGGGAAATGATCTATAATGAAATTAAGAAGGTTCTTAAATGGACCTTCCCTAAAAAACCTGAGGCTTTTCTTCTGGGCATGGTTGGCCAATTGGTGACAAAGAAGGATAGGACGTTTTTTATGTATGCTACTACAGCAGCAAGAATTCTTCTGGCAAAGTATTGGAAGACACAAGAGCTACCCACTCTGGAAGAATGGCAAGCGAAGGTGATCTACTACATGGGACTGGCAGAGATGACCGGCAGAATCCGTGACCAGGGGAAAGAGACAGTGGAAGAAGACTGGAAGAAATTTAAAATTTACCTTAAAAATTGTTGTAAAATTGAAGTGTAATGAGATGTTAAGGTGTTAAGAAATAGAGAATTGCAGCTGTAAACAATAAGTTAAGGAAATTAGAATGAAAGTGAATTAATTAATCAGTTGGAGGGTTGCTGAAGAAAGGCAAAAACAAGGATGCAGAAAAGGGGAGGTATGGGGAAGTCCGGGAAGCAAGGTGTAGGAAGATAAGATTACGGAAGTATACATGTTTATATGTTTGTATGTTTTGTTTGTTTTGTTTGATTGTTTGTTTTTATTATATGCTTGGAAAATTAATAAAAATTATTTAAAAAAATAAAAAATAAAAATAAAACTTCAGGTTCAAAGAATGTAGCCATTCCCACCCCCACTGCCCACTAAACATAGTCAAAAGTGGAGAGGAATGCCAATACCAAATGCTGCCATCTATTGTTGCACCGATTAAAGAGAGATGGATTTACTGTCTTTGTACACAGAGTTTCAATTAGCTATCATGTCTAACAGCTATGAATTTGTTCTTTTCTGAAGCTAGTGGTCATCAAAGTAACAGCATTCATTAAGCTACTTGTTAGGACTCGGCTGTCTGTTTCCTAAAATCATAGAGCACATGAAAAACTTAGATATATACACGTTTGTTTGTTTTTTGTATTTGCTTTCTTCTTCTTCTTCTTTTATTTTGACAAAGTAATAATCATAAATAAATAAGAATAAAAATGTGCGCCCCACCACCGAGACCATTCCATTGTAACTATCTAACCTCCCAAAATTTCAACACCTCTTGCGATGGTTTGACCCTTTTCCATTTTAACAGTACAAATTCTACAAACACCTTCTATATCTCCTCAAAATCATTTCTCCTGCGTATTCCCCATCTCACCTTAAAGGCACATGTTAATTTATCATTAATAGCTACATCCCACACCTCTTTATACCATTCTTCCATTTTATATTCTGCTTGCCCCTTCCATCTTCCTAGCTATTATAATTTGTGCAGCTGTCAATAAATTTGTGAGCAAGTCCTTCCTAGCCTGTGAACCTTCCACCCCATCGTAAATTGATAATAATGCTACCTCTGGACTTTCGGTCAGCTTTAACCCAGTGATTTCTGTTAGCTCCTTAAACAGATATATACACATGTTGAAAGTATTTTATTTTGAAAAGAGGCAGGTCTTCCTGCAAGATCTACATACTCCTTACTCATTACAGATATGAGCAACTGTCAAGCAGAAAAACTAACCTCTCCTGATGTAGCCTATGATAAATTATCAACATACATAATCTACCCAATGAAAACGTACATCTCCCCAAAGTTTTACAAACATCGTATCTGCAGAGCTTTAAATGGAGTTACTAGCTGCTTACCAAGCTGCCTAATAGCAGCTTCTGGGGGCCAAAGTGTATCAAAATGACCAGCTGTGGTCAATTCCCTGTTCTGGTGCCCTGCAGCAGTGTGAGTGCTGATTTTCTTGTGGGTAGTGATGTGAGGTGAGAATATTCTCTGGAGAATAGTCTCTGCTAGAAAATTCTCCGGAGAATATTCTCCACAAACTGTAAATTCTGTGTCGTCGACACAGCTGCTTTAAATGTACAAAACTCATTAATCGAGAATATTCTCAGGAATATTCCCCAAAAGATTATTCTGGAGAATTTAACATCACTACTTGAGGATTCATCCCACAGCACTGCTGTAACATTTAAAGGTCTGACTGTAGGTCCTAACCAGGGGTCAGCAAACTTACCGTGTCTCGGGCCGGTGTCTCCAGCGCCGATTGTGCAGCGGGCCGGAGGGCGGGGGAGCGTGTGCCCATACGCATGCGCACACCCTATTTCCAGTGCACTTCTGGGTTGGAGGAGCACTGGAAATAGCTTGTGTGCATGTGCATGGGCCTCCTCCGACCCGGATGTGCACCGGAGATAACGCTTGTGCATGCGCACAAGCTATTTCCGATGCTCCTCTGATCCAGAAGTGGGCAGCCGCGCAGCACCGGCAAGAGCGGGCAGCAGCAGCGGGGGTTGCTGTGGGTCGGATAAACGAGTCCCTCGGGCCTTATCCAGCCCGCGGCCCTTAGTTTGGGGACCCCTGGTCCTAACCATACCATGGTTGCTCATGCAGAATCTCATTAGAGGCAGATGCTGCGTGCCAAGGACCTGTGTGACTGCCCCCCTCCCCGCATAATGACGAACCTATAATCATTACAGCGGACACGGGTGGCACTGTGGGTTAAAGCCTCAGCGCCTAGGACTTGCCGATCGAAAGGTCGGCGGTTCGAATCCCCGCGGCGGGGTGCGCTCCCATCGTTCGGTCCCAGCACCTGCCAACCTAGCAGTTCGAAAGCACCTTCGGGTGCAAGTAGATAAATAGGGACCGCTTACCAGCGGGAAGGTAAACGGCGTTCCATGTGTGCTGCGCTGGCTCGCCAGATGCAGCTTGTCACGCTGGCCACGTGACCCGGAAGTGTCTGTGGACAGCGCTGGCTCCCGGCCTCTAGAGTGAGATGAGCGCACAACCCTAGAGTCTGGCAAGACTGGCCCGTACGGGCAGGGGTACCTTTACCTTTACCTTAATCATTACAGCAATCCTGAAGAAGCCATCAGTTCCAATGCTTCTGCTGTAATGCATATGAAGTGCCTGAAATTGCTCAGATTGTATGCTAAACAGCAGGGCCGGCCCAAGACATTTGGCACCTGAGGCAAAAGGCCCCCCTGCTGCACCCTTGCCTCTGGATGGTATCCTCAAGGGAAAGTCCTTGCAGAACCTTGCCATCAGGAGAGGGTGTGTTGTAGCTCCACATCCGGAGTTTCACCTTGCTAACAACCCTGGCTTTAAACTGCATTGTCATTCAGAAAGAGAGAAGTGAACTATTATGGAACTCAACTTTCAGCCAAACTAAGGATGTGGTTTTCTTCTTTTTCCTGTCAGCATATACAAATGTAACTGGTGAAGATTTTGCTATCATTTCAGCTGCTAATTTTTCACCTATCGGATAGATGCTAGACAAAACTAGAGTCCTACCAGAAAATAGGATTTTGTTACTTGGTTGCATAATTAATTGGAAAGAATAATTTTAGAAAACAATTTCCCCTAAAATATAGATTGAATCTTTTATAAT
The DNA here is from genome assembly GCF_964188315.1 of Podarcis muralis. Taxonomy (NCBI): domain Eukaryota; kingdom Metazoa; phylum Chordata; class Lepidosauria; order Squamata; family Lacertidae; genus Podarcis; species Podarcis muralis. The sequence continues at coordinate 118,913,879 of NC_135657.1, read as the reverse complement.
GATTAGCAGCCATGTGTTCATACCAGCTGGCAAAAAATCCTCTTAATATTTGGCTTGGACCATACAGTACTCTGATCTCTCTCACTTCATGTGACTATAGAGCATCGCTGATAAGAGCATACTCACTTTAAACCCTTTAATTACAATCAATCTGCTGAAAGGTAAAGTCCATTTTGATGACACTGTGGAAAGCTTTCATTTCATTAAACTGACATCAGACAAATTTCCAGTAAATATCTGATCAATTTTTCTGTAACACATGGCAAGCTTAAAGCACATAATTTCAGAAAAGCCTTAAGCTTTCCACTACTTTGTATAACATATAGAAGTCAGCCATGTTTTAATGCTCTTTTTAATTTTGTTTTTATTTATTGTTATATTTCTGTGAGAGTTGCCTTGAGTGCTGCCTTTTTCAATATAGAAAGGTCTATAGAACAGATCTAATCAACATTCATGCTTCATTTTAAAATTTGAACAGAATTGCAAAATGCTACATGCAATGTAAAAGAAACAAGAGATTACAGCTTTCTTACTACAGGATAACTGCTACCGCAGGATTAAATAAAAATGAAATCAGTAGACCAGAAAGATTCATGGGTATGTTGCTAGGTAGACTGCACAAAAACATATGTGCTTCCTTCCCTATGCCATGAAAAAAGAGGGGGGGGGGGACTTTCCCACTTCAAAGTTAACATATCTTTGGTTCAAACATGGAAACAATGGCTTTCTTTGGCTGATATGACTGGCGCTCCTGTCAAAGCCATGGCTGAGTCCGGGAGCACCCAAATGGCTCAGGCTGTTGACACAATTGCCCCTGAGCTGCCTCCCACTTTGTGTGGAGCCTGTTGGGCTCCCTAGTATATTCCAGAGCTTAGGGTGAGGAAACAAGCTGGGAAATGGCTCAAACATGAGTGGAGGAAAACTCCAGCTGAAAGCAGCTGAACACTGTACCTAGTGGCAGTGAAGGCAGCAAAGAAGACATACTTGGATGGCTCTGTTGCATCCTCCTTGTGCTGTGGTCTAAACCACCCAGCCTCTTGGGCTTCCGATCAGAAGGTTGGTGATTCAAATCTGCACAACAGGGTGAGCTCCTGTTGCTCTGTCCCAGCTCCTGCCAACCTAGCAGTTCGAAAGCACGGCATTGCAAGTAGATAAATAGGTACCACTGTGGCGGGAAGGTAAACGGCGTTTCCGTGCGCTCTGGTTTCCGTCACAGTGTTCCATTTAGCCAGAAGCAGTTTAGTCCTGCTGGCCACATGACCTGGAAAGCTGTCTGTGGGCAAACACCAGCTCCCTCAGCCTGAAAGCGAGATGAGCACAGCAACCCCATAGTCGCCTTTGACTTAACCGTCCAGGGGTCCTTTACCTTTACCTTTAACTCTGTGCCATCCAGTAGAGCTTTCCCAAGTAGTGCAGGCAGGGGCGTACGAAGTGGGGGTTGGAGGGGGCGGGCAGCCCCGGGAGCCACTCTGGGGTGTGTGTGACAAGATGGCCCCTGCCTCCCCCTCCAGCTGTAGAGTGGCCGAGGGTGCACGCAGTCCATATGGAGTGTGCTCTCACACACCAACCATACGGGCATCCGTACAGGCTGCCTCTCGCACGGCGACCGTACGGGCTGCAGCCCGTGCACACTCCATACGGGATGCCACACATGTGCAGTCCGTACGGGATGCCACTCACACGGCAGCCTGCATGTCCACTGCACGCAAGCGGCATCCCATATGGAGTGCGCATGTGCGGCATCCCGTACGGTCGCCACACATCCGTACGGGCTGCTGCTTGCAGGGCGGCCATACGGGCTGCCTGCCGCACATGCGCACTCTGTACGGGCTCCTCCGCCCTGGGTGCTGGAGAGGGTTCCTCCGCCACTCAGTGCAGGGCCTTTTATGGTGTGACCTGAAGGAGGTGACAGAATCAGTGGTATCTCACTGTGACTCGATTGCAAAGCACTGGCTGCCAATTGGATTCAATTCAAAGTGCTGGTTTTGACCTATAAAGCCTTAAACAGCTCAGGACTACGATACCTTGAGGAGCACCTGTCCCCATATGAACTGGCTCAGACTCTGCAATCATCACCTGAGACCCCTCTTTGTGTGCCTCACCACAAAATGTTTGGAGGGCAGCAACACAAGAAGGGGCCTTTGCTGTGGTGGCTCCCCATTTGTAGAATGCTTTCTCCAGGGATGCTCCCCTGGTGCCATTATTACGTATCTTTAGATGCCAGGCAAATACATTCTTTTCCTCCCAAACTATGGCCTCTTAAACTGTGTGTTTGCGGGGTGTGTGTGTGTTGTTTTTGTTTGTTATTGTGATATGTATTTCTGTGTTTTTATACTGTAACTGCCCTGTGATCTTTGGATGAAGTGTGGTATAGAATTAACAACAAGAATAGCAACAAGAACCACAGACAATTGAAGTGGACAGTGCTCACTTGAAATTAATGCCCTTTAGATCTATCAGACTGATAGTAGCCTGTCCACTTGCATAATAAAGCTCTTGAGCTGAACTGCCTCCTAGTCATTCATGTTCTGGAAGATCTTATTCCCTAAACGTGAAGAATTAGCTTCTGGTGTGCATAGGTATATATCCCAAGCATGCATGGCAAGAGCAAGCTGAGTCCCACTCTTCCAAATGCTCCTGGAAGTCCACAACCAGGCCAGGATGACAAATAACCTTTCCACATGCTTTGTTCCTGGCCTTAAAATTTTGAACACAGCAACTCCAGCTAGGCATCATTTGTTTTAGTTTTATTTATTATTTTAAAGGTTCCTACGTTGCCTTTCTGTGCAAGCTGTCAGGTAGCAAGCGCCTAAGCCTGCTTGGTCAACGTTTTTAAGACAGACCAGTCTCCAGTATTGACACGTACTTGAACTGCGCTTCAGTTCTGATAGCTGCATTTCAGCTCAGCCCATGGACGTAGCCAGGATTTATGTTGGGCAGGGGGCAGAACCAAGCTATCTGTCATGCGATAGGTCAGTTAGCTAAGCATTTATATTTATTTACTTGATTTAGGGGGGCAACTGCCCCCCTGCCTACGCCCATGGTTCAGTCTTAGTATTCCCATCGCTGGTGTGCAGGACTTCCAAACCCAAGTCCTGCTGCCCACGCCCTTGTTCTCCCACGCAGACATTGGGCTCCACATTTACCTTGAGAAGGAGACTGGGGTCGGGGGAGCAAAGAGTGGGATATGTTTGCTATTCTAGGGAAGAAGCTGGGGAATGTCACTAGAATCGTTGATGCTGCCCAAACCAGGACAAAGGAAGATCCACCCAAAGCAGTGTGTGCTTTGTATGCTTGGGGCATTTCAGCACTCGCTTAAAGGTGGAATATGAGGTGTGAGGGGGGAGGGCTATCAGAAGGAAAATGGGCCGCCATCAGCCCCATACAGACATAGCATTGCTGTGTTTCCACATTTTGGCTTCAGTTCTTTATGAATAAAAACAAGCTTTCATTATGCCAAGCACTGCAAATACACACCCACAGAACTTGGGATGATAATCATGTGAAAGGTCTCACATCTAAAGACCTCAAAATAAATGTTTTGTCCTGTTCCACATTTTTCCTGTGACCCAGCAGACGTACAGAAAAGCTAAATGAGCTCTTTGATAATTGTCTGCCATGGGACAAAATGAAATTAGTAAAGGAAGAAGCCAACATTTGAAGCAAACCAGCTAGAATTCTCCACAGAGAAATGGGATTTATTGATCTCAGTTAGGAAGATTTGTTCTTGCATTTTCAAGCATTTGTTCAAAAGTATCATTTTCCAACTGCAGAATCTGTTCCAAGAACACAGGAGGCTGTGTTATACAAAGACAACTACATCTAGCTCAGGATTGTCTTATTTATTTTGCATTAAACCCAACAAAAAGTGGATTCCATAATAAAATATTAGTCTTTTAAGAGCTGCAAGGGAGACTGGGTTGGCTGATCTGCTTGCTTCCCTTACCTCTCACAGCACAGGCTATGAAGGAGCATATTACAATATAACTGTTCTATTATTGAAGGACATGCTTAAATGTTACATTGCAAATGGGCCCCTCGTTAGAATGTCTAGCCTGGGCAGATAGAGATAAAGAACAAGGATTTATTGTCACACCAGGATGAGGGAGGTTGCAGGAAGGAGGGAGAGAAGACCAAGACCTTATATGGTAATATAGGAACTTATTATAAGTTTCGATTTCCCAGAAATCAGGTGACTTACAAGAAATCAGGTGACCTACAAGAGATCAGGTGGTATTCTATTTTGCAAATCTATATAAAGGGGCGCACCCTGACTACTGTGTACAGGTTGCGTACTGATCGCCCTGTGCCTTTGTTCTGCATATGCACTTCAAATAAAATTCCTGTTAATAACCTGCAAGAGCGTTTTGCCGCTTTGTGTGAATCTGTGCTTCAGGGACCCAAATAGCAGATATGTGTGGTCCTTCAGCTATAGCCGATGTTGTCACCCTTGCAAAATGTTTAATGTAAGTTGTGTCAAATACACACACACACACACACACACACACACACACGATGAATAGATCTATGGAAATAGGTGTTTTTCAATTGGGGTGATACCTCAGATCAGGAATAGTGGTTTTTACTAATAATTCTCTTCTCCTCTGCAAAAACCCACCTTGAATTGTAGTTACACTAAGAATTATACCATAGATCAGGTTTCCCACCCTGTTGCCTTCCAGATGTTGCTGTACTGTAACTCCCAACATTCCTGGATAGTACTGGCAATGCTGATAGGGCAGATGGGAGTCCAACATCTGGAGGGGAAGGCTACCACAGATGGTCAGCTTAAGGACAAGGACTCCCTCTTAATGATTTGTTAGCTGCCCTGGGAGCTGTATTTGGCTGAAGGGTAGTGTATATTTCCTTTAAGTAAATAAATGAAACTTTCAACACCAAGGAGGTGCTTAGAGAGATGAGATTTCCAATAACATCATTAATTGTGGCAGAATCTGGTGACTCACTTCCTCAAGCACCATTACAAACTCCAGCCACAGCAACCGCTTCATCCTCTGCAACATCTGCAGCTCTGCTGTCTCTAGCGTGGAGCTGGCTAGACATCCAAGATGCCTGAAACCAGGAAGCAGTGAACCCCTATTAGTCAAATTTTTCAATATTTTCTGTTTATTTGTGAAACACCCAAAAGGCAATACACACAGGAAAAACTTGCACGCACATTATTAGAAGAGGTGGTCTCTACTGAAAGCCTTTCCGCTTGTAAAATTTCACATGCGTCCACACAACCTTCATGTAGAAATGTGTGAAAGCAGACATACATCTCCAAGTCTGAGCCAGAAAGAGAGGAACTGAAAGGATAGTGGAACTATAACATGTATCTCAAGAAAAGGAGTTCCAGAAAAGTCTGTGCTTGCGCTGCGTTTTGTATGGCACAGCTGAGAGTTAAGCATAAGGACTTGGTACAAGTATGATCCCCTGGAACTGCCACTACTATTGCCTGGGTACTGCTGAGAGGAGCTCTGAGCTAGGGAAGGAGTAAGTTGATGGCACTTCCAAACATAAATATAAAAGAAAATGTAGGAAAAGATGTATGGATAATGGGTTTAGAGAGGTTTAAACTTTTGTCTCTGGGTCAGAGCCGTTTTGCCCAGACTGCCTTGGTTGTGCATACAGTGGTACCTCTGGATGAGAACGGGATCCGTTCCGGAGCCCTGTTCGCATCCTGAAGCGAACACAACCCGCGTCCACACGTCTGCATGCCACGATTCGCCGCTTCCGCGCATGACGGCATTTTGACCATCTGCGCATGCACGAGCGGTGAAACCCGAAGTAACACGCTCTGTTACTTCCGGGTTGCTGTGGAGTGCAACCCAAAAATATTCATCCCGAAGCTACTTCAACCCGAGGTATGACTGTATTTCATACCTTCAGACTATGGGGAGACAGATTCACTCCTTACAGAGCCCTGAAAAGCAACATAATCTTAAAATAGCTAAGGCATGGGCTATTTCAGAAAGGTTTTTTTAAACAACTAAAACGGGGGCTACTCTTAACAGGGGTCCTATAATGAAAGTGTAACCCGTCCAAATATTCAGGCACATAGAATGCAGCCACTCCCACGAGCCTAGGCTGCAGCTGTAGTACTGAAAAACTTGCAACAATCTGAGAAATATCTGTGGATAAACAGATTATTTTGAATTACAGTTTATGCAATGAATCCTCACAGTGATCCTAACATAGAAAGCAAGGCATAAAAAAACTGCATGTGGGAATTTTACTTGTTTAAGCATCGCACGAAAGATCTAGCTTTCAATAAAGCTTTTATTAACTGACATCCTCCAAAAGCGCTTCAACATTATCATTCTGTAATTTGCAGGAAAACATTCCTACATCTATGAAGTGCTGCCTACTATTGTTCTAGCTCCACAGAACGAGCATACTAATAAGTTATAGAACACTAGCAGCCCTGCACCGGGCTTTGCTTGGGAATTCTAAGAACCAAATAATTTTAAAAAAATCAAATCAGAACAGTTTTGAAAGGCTCAGTCTACCATCTTGATTCAATACGGCACCCAAGTCTACTAAATATAGACAATCTTCTCCTTGTTCTCAGGAACAATTATGCAAACATTGGTGAAAATTTCTGGTGATGCTAGGAATGCTAACAAGAACAACAATTAGAGTAGTTCTGAAAGTAGTGGTTAAAATTGGGACAGTTTTGAAAAGTTCAGTTCACTACCTTGATTAAAAATGGTGTCCAGTTGTATCTAAACACAGATGAAAAACCTACTCCTTGAACTCACAGAATTTGTTTACGGTATCTTAAAAGCAAAGCTAACCAATAAACAACTTTCCAAAATAAATAGTGGATGCTTTGCCACGTGAAATTGTAAAATGATGACAACAGGCTCTAGAGGCTCTGTTATACTGCTTATATATTCTTTGTTTGACAAAGGAAATTCAAATCTATACTTAACAAAATTACAGGACTCTGTACAAGTACAAATGCTTAAGGATTAAAAGGCTGACTATTAAAAGCAATAGTCTTCTGAGAAACAGAAAATTGACAGGAAGTCATGCAACAAGGAATGGTGTCACATTCTTAATCTACAATTATAACTTCTTCTTCAGGAACTTCCACATCCTGCCGTAAACCACATGCAGTAGTCATACCACAAAATGGAAATTCCTCAATACCCCTCCCCCCCCAAAGGAATTACAACAGAAAACAGAGGTGATCAGTTACAGAACAACCAATAATGGCTTGAACCCAGAGTTCCTGTGAGTCGAATTCTGCTCATTGAAAATTCATGCAGAAAGGATAGGAGAGATTTGCAGGGACCCCTGCAACCCACTTTCCCCAGTATTATTTTCCACCAATAAGAAAAGTTATTACGATAAATATTTTTTTAAATTAAATAATTAATGTTTTAATGACGTCTATATAGCTTCTGGGGGACGCGGGTGGCGCTGTGGGTAAAAGCCTCAGCGCCTAAGGCTTGCTGATCGAAAGGTCGGCGGTTCGAATCCCCGCGGCGGGGTGCGCTCCCGTTGCTCGGTCCCAGCGCCTGCCAACCTAGCAGTTCGAAAGCACTCCCGGGTGCAAGTAGATAAATAGGGACCGCTTACTAGCGGGAAGGTAAACGGCGTTTCTGTGTGCGGCTCTGGCTCGCCAGAGCAGCGATGTCACGCTGGCCATGTGACCCGGAAGTGTCTCCGGACAGCGCTGGCCCCCGGCCTCTTGAGTGAGATGGGCGCACAACCCTAGAGTCTGTCAAGACTGGCCGTACGGGCAGGGGTACCTTTACTTTTACCTTTTTATATAGCTTCTGGCAGGGTGAATCAACATGTGGCCCTCAGCAACATTTGATGCTCCCCCTGCCTTTGCGCTGTGTTTCCAAAGCTGGGTAAGCAAGGCACTTGGCTTTGAGGAGGCATGAGAGCTCCAACAGGGTCCTAGAGTCCCGCCTCCTCCTTACTCAGCTTTGGGGAGGAGGTGGGAGGGCTGTAATAACCTGCCAGAGCGCCCCCCGACATACAACAAGGCAGTTTGCAGCCCACGGGTTCTGTATCAAAGTGCTCTTGCTGTTGAAAAATTTCACTTGCTATGAAAAGTCGGGCCACCTTGGCTTAGGGAGTGCACAGGGATATCTCTGAGTTTGAATCTGGCCCTTGAACTGAAAGTGGTTACCCCCTCCTGGTGCCTATGAAGGGCGAGCAAGGTTCAGGCAGGAAGCAAACGGCAAGAGAGCTGGAAAAGGTGGAGAGAGAAGAGAAGGAAGACTGGTCTTTAAGAACCACAGATTCTATTAAAAAATACACACAGGAAACATAATTTTACTCTGTACCTGGTTAGTGTGGGTTGCTTGTTGGCCTGAATTTCTTTTTCACATGAATGTTTGAGTACTTGGCATTTGAAGGCAGAGGCACATATACTGTAACTGACGTTTCTTGAAGGATTCATCATTGTGGTGAAATCGACATCTCCATCAGACACATATTTCCCCATCTACTTATGGATAAAAGTACTACTACGAATCTCAGTTTGCTAGGGTAAAAACATACTTTAGTTCGGTTATTGAAAGAGGAGCCACAGTAAAAGTGCCAATACATATTTTGGCTAAGATGATTTGAGCACCTCTGTAGTATGGAAGCTAGTAACCCTAGCCTCCCCCACATGCTTAGAAAGGATGCATATAGGCTCAGTTATGGCAAACGAAAGTTAATGTGGTTTACTGTGAAGACACGGAGGTGGACTGTTTTTTCCTTCCTGTTCAGGCTAGAAAGAAACAAACCACACTCCCTGGTTTAGTTTTATGTCTAAATGAGGGAACATGGTTTGTTTCGCACCAACCAACCATAACTAGTCCATTCCCAAATCAAATTCATCCAGTTAATGTATTTGTAGATACTTTTGACATTCTCTCAATTTTACAATGCAATTAAGTTCAGACATACATATCGGTATGTTGCAACAACTTCCAAAGCAATATACCGGTAATAATATAAGACTATCAAGGGTTCAGCCTCATTCTTCCTGAACTTTAATCTACATGTCCTGCCAGAAATCCAAGACAGCAGCTCAATGACAGAGGTTAATGGTGCCATTCAGAACGTGAATCATTCAACCCCTACTTCTGTTTCACAGCACCCAGGTTAAGGTGATCATTCATGTGAAATGTCAGGTATATACTTTGCAGAATGAGACATCTCCCTGTATCAAAGACCTATTCCTTGGATAAGGGTGTACGTTCTCCCTCAGAAATTGTCAATGAAATGTATGCAAGCTGAGAGGGTTATACCAAGCTACGATTTACTCATGGTAAACCCACTGAAATTAATGGAGATAAGTTATTCACACCGATTAATTTAAATGGGTGTACTCTGAATATTTTTAACAATGGATATAACTTAGTGACTGTAAGAGACACTAGTCTAGAATGTCTGAATCAACGTAGTCCTTTTACATTTAAGCATCACATCTGGCTACAGTTGAAATAGTGCTATATTTTCTTCTGTAATAATAATAATAATAATAATAATAATAATAATAATAGCAGCTATGTGTCATGGGCTGGCTGGATGCAGAGGAGTGTGAGGGGGCACTAGCTGGGAACCCCCAGGGAAAGAAGGCTCAGAGCCAGGGGACTAGTGGTAGGATCACAATGAGTAGTCCAAGGGAGGAAAGGGAGCTGACTGGGAGGAACAGGTGCCAGAAGCTGAAGAGGCAACAGGGTTCAGTGAGCAGGAAGACGCCGTGGCAGAGGAGGGGGTCCAGGAGACAGAGATGAGGCAGGCTGCTGAAGAAGCCAGGGAGTCCCCCCCCCCCTCGTGCTACAATCAGCTCCCCTCCCACCCCATCTCCTAAAACACACAGAGAATTGAAAAGAGCAGAGCAGAGTTTGTTGTGTGCAGATGCAATTTGTGAATGCTTGAGAAAGACCCTGGAGAGAAGGAGCCTTAGAGAGTGTTGAGAAGTTGGTGACCTTCAGTCCTTGCAACTGCCTCACTGGAACAAGACCTACTGGGAGGAGTTACTGGGATCACTTTCAATAAAGAGCCAACTTCACTGACGCCATGTTTTTTATCGCTGACCTATGCCTGCCACTATGGGCCAAAAAAGGCAACTCCTTTTCGTGACCAGATCAAAAGGCATTTAGAAAAATGATCCCATTGAATAGTCATAGTTACATCACTAAATCCCTCTTGATCACCTTCCCTCCAAAACACGGTTTTGGCAGCTGGGCGGCAGTTATCAAGCACAATTGGATCCAGGAAGAGCCTTGGAATTGGATCCAGGAAGAGTACTTATTAGACCTTAATAAGACAGAGTATGAGGAAGACATGGGGACTGAACAAAGGACTGCAGTTGGTGCATAAAGCCAGAAAACAGGATGAAAATGTCTGTGTACAGGAAAGATTTACATTTTCTTCCTCCTGTCCCTCATACAGCAATACCTTGAATTTTCTTTGGATGCATCATATTTGATTTTTCCCCCAGCTGCTAAAGAATGTCTAGTGTATTCCCTGCTTATTTACACCTGATGCTTAAGTAAATTTACCCACCCACAAGTAAAGCATTCCACTCACATTTGCAGGTTTGAGGCACACACCTTTCCACTGTGCTAATAATAAGAATGGTTCCTTTTTCAATTTGACATCGGAATGGGAGAACCAAACTTGAGAACACTATTTTTAAACAAAACAAACCCAGATCCCTGTGGTCCACAAGCTGGAACTAGTTATAAAATGGCAGCGCAAGAGTTCAGAAAACACTGGGTGAAATTCAGACAGGCAGCAACAACTAACCTAAGTGACACGGATCGCATGAGTGAAATGGGTTGTGTCCACCAGTGCTGTTCCTTGGTAAGAATGGGAGGGAAGCCATTTTTGGTGATTCTCCCTCCCTCCTGTAACCCCACACCCAAAAAATGGCTCTGGAGTGTTGGGGGATTCTCCAAAACAGATTTAGGATGCCAGGCGATGTGGCAGGTTGGTGGTGGAATGGCTTTCCTCTCCATTCTGCTGACAAAAGTCTTTCCGTTAGCTAAGTTGTACCACAGGATACAACCCAAAGTTATGATTTTGTTGTTATTCATTTCATTTCTATACCGCTTTATATTTTTAAGAAAAAACTATCCAAGCAGTTTACAAACTACATTAAAACATCAAATAAAACAACCCAGAATAAAATATTACAGAAGAAAGCCAACTATAAAGTGTACATTCAAAGCAAGATAATGAACAGAAAAATAAAAAAATTATCTCAAAGGTTTTGGAATAAAATATTACAAAGGACCTCAAGTACAGAATGCACATTTAACAAAGCAAAGCTTTATTTTTTTTAAAAAAAACTATCTTAAATGTCTTGATTCCACCTCTTCGTGTATTATAGTATTAAATACACGAAGCGTTGGAAACAAGACATTTAAGACAGTGGGGAAAGGCCAAAGTTCAGCATCATGCAGAAAGTCTCTTGTTCAATTCCCCTCCAGAGAGGCTGGGAGAGACCCAGGACTGGAACTCTAAAGCGCTGCTTCCTGTGGGCATTGGCCGGACTGAGCTAGAGGGACCAAAGGTTTGCCTTGGAAGACTTTATATTCAAAAGAACTATACTTTCATAATATATAACTGAGAAGAATATGTTTACAATCTCATGCTTATTCACGTTGTTCCTTATAGACAGCTCCTGCACCTGTTTCTCCCTATGAACATTTAGGGATCTTCCTCTGTCTGTTTCACTTCAGAAAGATCACACTGGCACACACTGTCCTCAGCAGTATACAGCATACCATATACCAGTGTTTCCCAACCGGTGTTCCGCGGCACACTAGTGTGCCGCGAGACGTTGCCTGGTGTGCCGTGGGAGGGAGGCGGGCGAGTCGGGCAGCGAGAGGCGGGGCGGCGGCGGCGAGGATCCGCGTCGAGCCGGGGGCGGCTCCGCGGTGGTGGTGCCGAGGTTTCTCTCTCCATTCTCCCCTCACACACACACAGAGGAAATAACACAGGATCAGCTGATAGGACCTGGCCAATGGGGCGGCGGCGGGGCAGCGCGCGCAAAAGGGAGGAGCGCGAGACGGCGGCGGCGCAGGACGGGAGGGCGGCGCATTGCGCGTGCTCAAACCCGCCCTCCGAGGCGCAGAGGGGAGCTGGGCAAGCGCCTTCTTCAACCACGCGCTCGTTTAAAGAGGCAGCGCCCGGGCGGAACAGAACTCTGTGCCTCTCACCTAGGGATGAAGGCGGGCACCGGCTTAAGCCAGTAGTAGCCTAATAATGCATTAACTTCCGTGGGACTTCCAAGTAAACACAGTAGCCCAGCGCCTCCCTCCCCAAAAGGAGGGGGAATTACAGCAGCGCAGGCGACTCCTGCGTCTCCCCGATATTTAAGGCTGCCATCCCTCGTGCACACTTACGCGGGAGCAAAACCCCGTGAACAAACTAGGGCTTACTCCAGAGTAAATACGGGTAGGATCTGGCTGCAGTTGTACAAGAAGAAGCAATTGATAACGTTTTCGCGCCTTCGGGATTGCCTTCACGCCTTCCTCCTCCCGGGTCCTTGAGAGCGCGGGAAGCGGCAGCGCGAGACCGGCGTTGAGCCTGGTAGGTATTGCGCTTGCCAAGGCAGTCATTTGGGAAATGAAAACTTGCAAAGCAAGCAACCAGTTCAATCTGAAGTACGTGTATGCTTAATATCCTGTATCTGAAACCTGTTCTGCCCCCTCCCCCACACTTGGTGCCATTTTCATCTACACATGCAGCAGAGTAAGTTGACCCAGAATAGTAGCAATTCAGATGGGAGAATGACAGTGCTGAATGCTTTCCCATGTAGAACAGTCCCTGCAAATAAAAACCTAGCATATTTGGAAGAGGGATGCTAGCCTAACCATTACCTTCTATGCTGTTACTATTTTTTTATTTTTTTTTACATAAGTAAAAAGTGACCTTTCCCCATCTGGCATGGTGGTGTGCCTCGAGATTTTTTTCATGAAACAAGTGTGCCTTTGCCCAAAAAAGGTTGGGAAACACTGCCATATACAACCTAAGGTCCGGGGGCCGGATGTGACTCAATCACCTACTCAATCCAGCCTGTGGACGGTCCAAGAATCAGCATATTTTTACATGAGTAGAATGTGTCCTTTTATTTAAAATGCATCTATGGGTTATTTGTGGGCCCTGCCTGGTGTTTTTACATGAGTAGAATGTGTGATTTCATTTAAAATGCATCTCTGGATTATTTGTGGGGCATAGGAATTCATTCATATTCCCCCCCCCCCAAAAAAAAATACAGTCTGCCCCATTTTCACCACCCCCCCGAAACATCCGGCCCATCATATGGTCTGAGGGATGGTGGACCGCCCACGGCTGAAAAAGGTTGCTAACCCCTGGTATACAGAGAAACCCATCTCAGCAGGCATTCTCCCTCACACACAGAGAGAGAAACGGAGAGCAGACAAAAACGACAGCTACTTGAATAACAGTCACAACAGAATGGAATGCCTCCCTTGTGTGTCTCACAATCAGCCAATCACATGAGAGCTGCTGCCAAAGGAAAAAGCCCAAGTTAAATATACTCAGTAATTTAACATAAGTAAACAGTCCCATTTCAAGAAATTAAACCATTATCCTTAACATAATCTGCATAAGAAATGGACAGTCAAGATTCTCTGAGCTGCATATTAAAGAGGGTTTAGTGGATTTGAGCATGATCATCTTGCTTCATTTCCTCACCTAAGGTCAGATATGCCAGGCAACTAAACATCACATGATAAACTCTACTTGGATTGAGTCTTTTGAGACATTGGCAGCTGCAGAACAGTTTCAGCCTAGTTCATTCTGCTTCTTCAATTAACCCACCACCACATTCTATTTGCATGCTAATGAAAAACTAAAGTGACGTCTTTCAAGATTGGCAGCAAAATGAAATCTCAAGAATTACTATTGAGTTCTTGTCTCTTGCTGGTTTCCTTCATATGCACAAAGCCAAAGTCTGTTTAGCCTAACTATGATTTGTTCAAGTCTCCAAACCCTGCTCTGCAGTTAACCACGGCTTGTTTTGGCCAACAAACCACAATCTAAAACTATGATTTGTTGTTAGCTTATGAATCATGTTTTCTTTTAAATATGGCTTGGTGTTATGTTTGAACCTGGCACCTTCCCTTAACCATGGTTTGATTGCCCATCCTGTCCAAGATGTTTGCCATGCTACAGAGTCTCAAGGCACGAATGGTTTGAGCGGCTAAGTTCACTAGGCTAAGTTCACTAGTTCACTAAGCTAAGCGGCTGTTGCTCACACTTTCGTCAAAGGTTATCTCACTCCTAACTCTTCCCTGTCCTGCTCCTCCCTGACAAGCCCTTCCTTGCAAAGCAGGCAGCCTTGCTTCTCAACAATGAGAGGAGATGACTGCAGTCCAGTGAACATCTATAAGGGTATGAATGGCAAAGCAGCAATGTAAAATTGTATAAAGTAGATAAATAAATGAGTAAATTAAATGAATATGGAATAGGCAGAAAATATTAAAAATAAATTTAAGGAACCTCAGAAAGAGGGGGAAGGAAGTCAGGTTTCAAAATGTTAAAATGATTGTAAAATTACTGAAATGTATAAAATTGAAAATGATAAAAAAGCAATGTAAAATTGAATAGTACACTAGCATAGTCAAAATTACTTGTATTTTAATTACTTAGATTGAAAAACACAACAGCAATTCAACTGGGAGTAGTGGTGGTGGTGGTGAAAAAAAAACAGAAATCATTAACACTTGTAAAATGGCTAAGGCTTAAGTAGTTCACACAGCAACTCCACAAAATCCTAGGAGGATAAAACCAAACAGTGAGTTTTCAAACAAACCTCAATCCTCCCCATAAAAAGCTTGCAGCCTGCAGTTTGCAATTGGTTCCTCTTCTGCAACCACCTGGTTGGAAACCACGGTGCCTGGACATCTCAATAACGTTGTCTGAACCTACTCAATGATCTAAGCTGCTTTGGGCATGTGCTTTCACAACACATTTTAGAGGTGGTCTTTTATGATCAGTGCTAAGGGGCTCCGAGATGCTGCTTCTAGAGACCACCATTCTAGGGAGCTCTCACCAAGCTAAATGACACACTGGGCAGCGTAGGTGACACACAGGTATGGTCTGCAAATTCCTCCTGTCACAGCCAACTCCTAGGGGGTGAGGTCTCTTTGGTCCCTCCTAATAAAATATTTGAGAGGGCTGGGCCTCCCCAAAGTTGATGGGCATTGCCATTCAAATGGTCCTTGGAATCCCTTGACTCATGGCAGAAGGCACCCCTGAGGGAAAAGACACAATAATAGACAGAGGAAGAGGTTGGGGTCTTTAGTGATCTTTGGTCCTCTACCAACATTCAGGAGAAACTCACTCATTAGTTTAAGGAAGATGCCATTTTGCCTGGCACTCCAAGGAAATGTGCCAGCAGAGCAAGGAAAAAGGGAATGCCTTGAAAACGAAGAACAAGGAAGTGCTCAGGAGTGGAACCCAGGATGATGCCCGTCCACAAGGCGGCAACCACCCTTCTAGGTAGGAGAGACGCGACTCCTGGCTACGCTGCGAGGAGTGGCATTGTGTTCCTAACCAGCATCAGTAGAACAGTTCAGACCAACTTGCGCAAGGAAACCAGCCTGTCAAGGCAGACTCCTCACCCCATCCTAGGCATCTCAAGGCAGCGACAGGTGCCAACTCTGCAAAGGCCACTATGAAAAAGCACTTCTCTTCCTTGGGCAGTACTCACAGCAGCCTTTTCCAAGGCTTGGACTGACTGCACGTGGTGCCAACCCAGTGAGCAGCCCAAAGTCAGCCAAAGCACCATCACCTAGGAGACAGAAAGACCTACAGAAGAGCCGTCTTCAAACACCTCCAACATCACTGTATACCAAAAGTTACTATTGCCTAAAGAAGCCATAGCAGTGCTCTAGAATGAAGCTTTTGGTGCTCCTCTTTTCCCACAATAGGTTAGAGGCAAGAACAAGAAGGGAGGCAGGCACTGGAGGAATTGCAACATCTTCTGTTAGCACTCAGTCAGTGCAAGGAGACTGGTTAGAAGTTGAAGATCTAGCCTGCAATGAGTTGGCACTTGCATGCTGGCGGAAGTGAACAGTGGGACAAAGATCCAGCGGACCTTTGAAGATGCCAGCTACAACTTTCACAGCTTTCAGCTCAGAAGCATTCTAGAGCTGGAGCATATTCTGGGTGGGAGCTTACTTACAAAGTAGAACTTCCCACCTTTTCAGAAGCAACCTATTCTTCCTCTTTTTTCTGCTTGTTTTAGGTGGCACAGACAAACAAGCTGAGGAACCTGAAAACTGCACTTGCCTTCAGCAACAGGAGAAAGAAAAGGTGCTACTGACCAATGCGCAGGTTAAGGAACTGGATAAAGAACAGCATACATACACCGAAAGGAAAAAATTAAGAGCAAAAGGGAGTAACAAAAGATGCACTAAAGCCTCCCCAGCCACCTTTCTCACAAATGAGGCTCAGGTGCCAGAAGTGGACTCAGAGATGGGCAGGGGTTGGGAGTAAGTGGCAACAGAAAATATTGAAGGTGATCTTGTTCCCAATTGTATCCTGCTAACACACATTTTCTTTTTGTTCAGTGTTTGATGATGTAGTAGAGAAATAATGTAGAGGAAAAATAACCATTGACATCGTGCACAGCTTTTAAACAACGTTCAGGATAATAAATCTGTTTTAGTCCACTTCTCCCTCAACAGTGTGAACCTTGCCCTTTTATTACTGTTTTGTTTTTGTTTTTCACATTTCACTTTATCCAGTTACATAACTGTTCCAGCTAATACATATATTTTCAAGGTGAACAAAGCTCAAGCGATTACATTTATCCTGGTCACTAGGGTGACCGATTTCTAATAGTTTTCACTTGGGAGATAGTATATTTTTAATAAATTGCCACTATTACACCTGTCATACAAAAGTAAAGTAAGAAAGACATGTAACAGTCTGGATTAAAGTTGCAGGAAATGGGAAAACACTACTGCTCCTCCAAGTCTGTGCAAAGTCTTTCCACAACTACTCTAAAAGACATTTTGCATGCTTTTTCCTGCCTCTTAACACCTTAACTTTGCTGCTTCCTTTTCTGAGCCTGCTTCTAAAAAAGGTAAAGGTAAAGGAGCCCTGACAGTTAAGTCCAGTTGCAAACAATTCTGGGGTTGCGGCACTCATCTCGCTTTATGGGCCGAGGGAGCCGGCGTTTGCCTGCAGACAGTTTTTCTGGGTCATGTGGCCAGCAGGACTAAGACGCTTCTGGCGAAACCAGAGCAGCACACGGAAACGGCGTTTACCTTCCCGCCGGAGCGATACCTATTTATCTACTTGTACTTTGACGTGCTTTCGAACTGCTAGGTTGGCAGGAGCAGGGACCGAGCAACGGGAGCTCACCCCGTCGCGGGGATTTGAACCACCGACCTTCTGATCGGCAAGCCCTAGGCTCTGTGGTTTAGACCACAGCGCCACTCGCGCCCCTTCAAATATATGTAGAAACCACTATTTCATGTGATCCGTCTGTAATGGCAATCAACTCAAACAACACAAATTTGATACAACCACAGTTTTCCAACTTCCTATTTCTTCCCCTTTGAGATAACTGTAAAAATTCCTACACATTGCAAAGGATTCTGAAACAGATTCTGAGGGCATTCTCAGGTCATGAAGGGTGCCATCCAGGCCTAACTGCTTCTCCATTAAGTGTGCATTTCAAAATGCACTCAACATTCTCGAGAGATAGTGCCTTTCACAAAAAGTTCCAGAGTTTCTCACAATCTGTGTACTTGGTTGCTTGTCCACCAAGGCTAAGCGTCTCTTCAGGGAATCTCTGGTCAGTTTCTGTGGAATGCCAAGTTTCCTAAGAACACAATCTTAAAATGGCTGGCACATGGTAATGATCACAAATGCCAGCACATTCTGAAACAGGGAGGGGAGAGAGAATTATTCAGGTCACTTAAACTATTTGTACAATAAACTATCTGAGATAAAGTTCTTGAGAAAAATTCACAGGATGACGTTATCGTTAGCTTTGACCAGATCAAGGAATATCAGATGAATAATCTGATTTCTGTTATTTGGGATGAGTGTAAAACTAAAATGAGAAAGTGACTTTAAGAAAGTAATGCTTTTAAGAGATGTAATGCTTTCAGAAACATATATTAAAGCAGTAAATACTTTTATCTTGAGCAGAGAGTTAGCCACAGTACTGCTGCATGACATGCTTCTGTTTAACATTAGTAGGTGCCAAGAAGAACCAAAAAGCTGAGAACAGATCCCCCACCCCAAAATCTGGCTAAATCCTTATATATACCTAACTGTTCCTCCAGTGAACTGAGAATAGCATTTGAACTTCGCAACAGCTCTGTCAGCTAACCAAGTTGTGAAAGAGTGACTTGCCCAGTGAGCTTCAGAGCCAAGTAGATATCTCAAAATAGGTTTTTGCATGCGCAATTGTAAAGCTCTCATCACAACAAGACCAAGGCTCTCATCCAAAGACTCTCTTCTTCACACATGGTGTTTTTCTTACACGGAAGGTAACTGGGAGTCAGCTCCTGTTCTGCAATAATTCTACATGTGTAGAAGCAGGCTCACACATGTGTAATTATTGCAGAACAGGATTTGTGTAGAAGCAGGCTCGGGGACGTGGGTGGCGCTGTGGTGTAAACCACAGAGCCTAGGGCTTGCTGATCAGAAGGTCGGCGGTTTGAATCCCTGTGATGGGGTGAGCTCCTGTTGCTCGGTCCCAGCTCCTACCAACCTAACAGTTCGAAAGCAAGTCAAAAGTGCAAGTAGATAAGAAGGTAAATGGCATTTCCGTGTGCTGCTCTGGTTCGCCAGAAGCAGTTTAGTCATGCTGGCCACATGACTCGGAAGCTGTCTGTGGACAAACACTGGCTCCCTCGGCCTATAGAGTGAGATGAGTGTGCAACCCCAAAGTAGTCCGCAACTGGACCTAATGGTCAGGGGTACCTTTACCTTTACATATATTTACCTGAAAATAAGTAAAACACTTTTCAACCATATTCACATCGAATGTACATTTGTTTAGGACTGCAGACACCAGTGATCAGCTGATTGGTAGTGCCTGGAAAGCCCATGCACAGCACTTTGCAAGTCCTGATAACCAGATGCTTCTTGGGGCTTGCAAAGCATTGTGCCTTTGACTAGATTTCAAACTGTGCATACTAAAATGCTTCACCTGATATCATTGTGATGTAATGTGACTGACAAACCTGCCAGTCTTGTTCCACAGGGGGGGGGGGGGGGAGAGATAAAGATCAGTTCTGTTGGTGAGAACCAGTTCTCTACCCCTGAGTAAACAATAAACTCTGTAAGATTGTATCAATAGACACCCACAACTTGGCAGAGTGCTCTGTGTCTGTACGGTTTCTCAGTTGTCTGACATGGTTGGAAGCTGAACCCCATGTTTAAGAAACATTTTCGCGCTGATAAAGCAAGATAAAAATTCCTCACCTGTCCATGCTTCTTCCCCAGTTCCATTTCAACTATTGCCACAGGGTTGTTTAATTGGTCAGCGTGTCTTGACTGAGACTTTAAATCCACTCTCCAGCTGATGTTTTTCAAGCTATTTTCCCACTTGCTTTGATTTATAAGGCTGTCTCGAATTTTCACTCGGTGGCTTTTCCAAAATTTGGCAATGACTGCAGCTTGCTCAGTTGTGATGCCTCCTGGTTTCTTCGTCTGTGCAGTCAAAAAAGCCTCTAGCTGATTTAAATCCATGTCAGCTGAAGCTATTGACTGAAACAAAAACAAAAAAAAAATATAGATTCAGGTAGGCAGCTGTGTTGGTTTGACGCAGACGAAATAAATGGTCCAGTAGACAATTAAAAAAAATTAAAAATTAAAAACATAGCCTGTATTAGTGTACTTTTGGAAAACTGAGGTATGGAATACAAGTCCCTAATAATACTACATTAGTTACCACTCCTCATTCTTGCAGAAGGAAACATGGAATGGATTCAGTTAACCAGTTCCCAAAACATAATGCAGTAGTATATAATCAAGGAAGTGCGGACAGTGAACATAAAAGGCATAAACTCTTCCATAACATACATTATTTGGTCCTTAATACACGATAAGCAGCTGTGTGCACTGCATGCCACTATTGTGCCTACTATTGTAGCTGCAAGCAAGGTGCCACTTCCTGTCAGGTTCTGAGTTCAGAGTTGATTTCCTCCCCAACACCATCCAAGTAAGTTACTGTATTTTTTGCTCTATAAGACTCACTTTTTCCCTCCTAAAAAGTAAGGGAAAATGTGTGTGCGTCTTATGGAGCGAATGCAGGCTGCGCAGCTATCCCAGAAGCCAGAACAACAAGAGGATTGCTGCTTTCACTGCGCAGCGATCCCTCTTGCTCTTCTGGCTTCTGAGATTCAAAATATTTTTTTTCTTGTTTTCCTCCTCCAAAAACTAGGTGCGTCTTGTGGTCTGGTGCGTCTTATAGAGCGAAAAATACGGTACCTTCATTTTCCTTTGATTTAACGGCCTCATACAATGGAGAAGAGTGAATTCTGTCACCTGGGTGACATACCTCAGCCCCGGATGTACCCCATGAACAAATTCTTCTTCCACAAGGCAGAACTTTTTCGAGAAGCACAGAGAACTCATGAGAAGGGTGAGCGGTGAAAGCTGCTTGGTATTAGCCAGCACGTATGTGAAATTGTGGAACTCTGAATATTTTATATTTAAGCAGGAAAAAGAATAATTAAAGGCTCTTAAAAATGGGGGGGGGGGGAGTTTGCTAACCTGCCTAGAATAAATCTGTTATGGTTCTATTTGTTCCAAACAGCTGCCTTCTCATATCTCACCCTATAAAATAGTAATACTCAATCAATCTTTATTACGGTCCAGAGACCCAACAAATCGTTACAAAGCAATACACAATTCATATAGCCTACCTCCAGGTTAAACATGCATTTTGTTCAGAATATAGGGATCATTGGTTCTTGCAACCACTGATAAAAACTTGACCACTGCTAATGTTCTAGCATTTGTCCGGTCTTCCAATAGGAACCTGACATAGTGAGCCTCTGATTTTCCCGGGAAAGGCACCAGCAAGGGTAGTATCAGTTCAGCCCTGGCTTGCTCATATTTTGCACAGTGCAACAAAATATGTTTTATGGAATCGATGTCTTGAGCACACGAGCAAAGTCTGTCCTGGTAGGTAGGGAACTCCTCTCAACCTGCCATCCAACAATACTTTCTAATGTTACTTCCATAATGGAAGAATAATTGATCAACAAGATGGTTTTTATATTAGATCCAAAAGCAAAGCAACCCTACTACACACACAACAGGAAATACAAATATAAATTCATTATGTTTTCTGAGAAAAAGAGTCTGACAAGCAAATCACTATTAGTTTCCTGAAACAGAACTTTTCTTACTCTGTTGTATGGGACCGATTTCAACCTGTTACCTCTGAGGATGTGGACAGGCTGCTTGAACAAGTGAAATTGACCACCTGTCTCCTTGCCCCTTGCCCACATTGGCTCATAAAAGCCAGGCAGGGCTGGGCAAAGGGCTCCATGGGGTGGTGAGTCTTCCCAGAACAAAAAAAAAAAAAAAAAACAAAAACAAAAAACCACCATCTTTGGACACAGCCATAATGTTCAATTATTTTCCGGTCTCAAATATTCCATTCTCGGGCAAGATGATTGAGCAGGTGGTCACTGAACAACTCCAGGCATGCCTGGAGGATGCGGACCATTCAGATATCTTCCAATCAGGTTTCAGGCCCCACCATGGGACTGAAATCACCCTGGTCATGGTGCTCGATGATCTCCGGCGGGCTAGGGACAGAAGTAAAAGCTGTTTCCTGGTTCTACTGGATCTCTCAGTGGCTTTTGATACCATCAACCATGGTATCCTTCTGGACTGTCTAGAAGGGTTGGGAGTTGGGGGCCATGCCCAGAAAGTGGTACAGGGGGATGAGTGAGTCCCTGGGCTCTCACTTGTGGGGTGCCTCAGGGTTCCATGCCCCCCCCCCCCGCTTTTCAACATCTATATGAAGCTGCTGGGAGAGATCATCAGGGGGGTTGGACTGGGTGTTCACCAGTACAGTGGTGCCCCACAAGACGAATGCCTCGCAAGACGAAAAACTCGCTAGACGAACGGGTTTTCCGTTTTTTGAGTCGTTCCACAAGACGAATTTCCCTATGGGCTTGCTTCGCAAGACGAAACGTCTTGAGTTCTTGTGAGTTTGTTTCCTTTTTCTTAAAGCCGCTAATAGCCGTTAATAGCCGTTAATAGCCGCTAAGCCGCTAATAGCCGTGCTTCGCAAGACGAAAAAACCGCAAGACGAAGAGACTCGCGGAACGGATTAATTTTGTCTTGCGAGGCACCACTGTATGTGGATGATACCCAGCTCTACCTCTCGTTTAAATCTGAACCGGTGAAGGCAGTGAATGTCCTGTGTGAGTGTCTGGAGGCAGTTGGAGGAACAGCCAAGTCTCAGGGGGGTATTGCCTGGAGGCAGAGCCCGTATGCAGAGGCCCTTCTTGGTGGTGGTGCCCACTCTGTGGAATACTATCCCATCAGATGTCAAAGAGATAAATAATTGTTCAATCTTCCATAAACATCAGAAGGCAGCCCTGTGCCAGGAAGCTTTTAATGCTTGATGCATCGTGTGTTCTTTTATACTCTGTTGGAAGTCTCCCAGAGTGGCTGGGGCAACCCAGACAGATGGGCAGGGTTCAAGTAATATATTATTATTATTATTATTATTATTATTATTATTATTATTATTATTAACAACAACCAGGATCTAAAGTGATACTGCTGAATGCCAGTTGAGTCCGTTGTAAAGCATCTGTGATATAGATTCAGGTAGGTAGCCGTGTTGGTCTGACGCAGTCAAAATATATATTAAAAATAAAAAATTGTCCAGTAGCACCTTAGAGACCAACTAAGTTTGTTCTTGGTATAAGCTTTCGTGCGCATGCACACTTCTTCAGATACTAATCTTCTTCACATCTGAAGAAGTGTGCATGCACACAAAAGCTTATACCAAGAACAAACTTGCCGTAGTTGGTCTCTAAGGTGCTACTGGACAATTAAAAAAAAAAAATTATATATATCATCTGTGATATAGGATTTGATCCTGGATTAGAAGGTTGACCAGGCTAGCATTACAGAGACAAGTTGAATGAAGAAGGGGAGTTAATTTCTCTGAGTTGTGCCCGGCTGTATCATTAGTACAGCATCAGCCTAGACCTGGTGGGCAGTATATATGAGGTGTAGCAGTATATATAAATATTTTAAATAAACAACTAAATAAATGTATCCATGCTGGGCTCCTTTTAGAAAGGACAAAATATAAATGTAATAATAGCAATCTATTTTGGGGGAAAATATCCTTGATTCTATAAGATTAAATATATAATAATAATCACAATCCACAGAGCACATCAGGCAAGTGTGTTTAATGCTAGCTTTTATAGTTCATATATTTTAGAAGTTCTTAAAGTGTAGACCTCTCTCTTTCATCTCCTGAAAGTATTTGTGGTTTTAGTCACTCCTTCAACTCTTTCCCAAATGGGTACTAAAGGTAGCGTAACACTTTGTTCTATAGAAAACTTGGGCTTTCAAAACAAAGGCATTCTCTTGAAAGCCCTTTGCAAGGTCACAGCACTTGTGTGAGCTGAAAAAGAGTTTGCTTACACCCACGGATCTTCATAACCAGGAAAATGCAGATCACAGGCAGGAAGTGTGCTGACCCCATTACTTCCTCACTGAACATAGAAACTGCAATGCTGTATTGCTCTGCCCATTAGGGGAAAAAATCGTTACAAGTTGGAATAAGCGTCCTAGTTATGCTTATGATTTATTTCATTATAAAAGTTGTACTTTGTCAGACATGGCTCCAGGAGGGTAGCCATGTATTCTGTTTCACAGAGCTCAGTCCTTTATTTCAAGGTTTCCTCTAATTGAAGGGCTGCCAGGTCCAAGGCCAATTTAAAGACAAAGAACCATAAGAAGGCAGAAATGGGGCTTTCAGCAATTAGCACCTGGAGAGCAGACTGAGCAGGCATGCAGATCACCTAGTCGCAGTCTTTCACACTATGGTGAGACTATTGTATTTCTGAAATTGCATCTACACGTATAAATTAGCATTTGCAAATTGTATGCAAATATACCCCATTTTACCCACTTTTCGTTGATGTCCTTTTGACAATACATTAACTTGCCACATCTGGGAGCCCTCACAGGGGCAGACTGGTCTTTCAAATGTCAACAGTGCAAGAGCAAAACTTGGCGCCTCCTTCCACATCTTGCCTCCTGTTCTGCTCAATTCACTACATCACAGTTGCAGCCCCCTGCAGCGCCCCCTAGGCTCAGCGCTCAGTGCGGTGGGACCGGTCGTGCTGCCCTAAATCTGCCTCTGGCCCTTAGGTCAGCTGACACCACACAGTATTGCTTCATATAAAACCAGTGCCATTTATCCTTATCATAAAAACAATATGACAGAGCAAAACAGAATAACCTGCCCAGCAGATTCAACCAAATACCAGTGTCAAGTCATGCAGCTGAATTAGATCCCTGTGGTGTAAACCACAGAGCCTAGGGCTTGCTGATCAGAAGGTCGCCGTTTCGAATCCCCGTGACGGGGTGAGCTCCTGTTGTTCGGTCCCAGCTCCTGCCCACCTAGCAGTTCGAAAGCACGTCAAAGTGCAAGTAGATAAATAGGTGCTGCTATGGCGGGAAGGTAAATGGCATTTCTGTGCGCTGCTCTGGTTTGCCAGAAGCGGCTTAGTCATGCTGGCCACATGACCCAGAAGCTGTACGTCAGCTCCCTGGGCCAATAAAGAGATCTGCAACCCTAGAGTCGTCTGCGACTGGACCTAATGGTCAGGGGTCCCTTTACCTTTACCTATGTAAGAATTAACAGTCCCAGATAGGACATATTCCTTAAGGAGGATTCCTTTTTAACAGATAAAGAACTACATTAAATGCAGCCTATTTGGTCTGTTGTCTGAAAGGCAACTATTTCAAGGGAACCAAATGGGGCGGGGGGGGGGGGACCTATGGGAAATGGACGACAAGCAATAGAACTTTTAAATGACCTTCGTTGCCCTGGAGAGGTCATGTGAATTACTCTCCTTCCTTAATCTTTCCATAAAAAAATCACAAGTTCCTATTTATTACATTTCTTCAAGCATTCTGGGAAACCAGCTTGCTGCTTTGGACTGCTCTTCAATGTCTCATCTTGTTTCACTTAGAAAGCTAAAAATAGAAGACGGGTCAGCTCATGTTTTGAAGACACGAGGGACAAAAAGTTGCAGTTCTCTCTGGCTAAATTTAGCATAGCGGCACTCACTCGAGGTTACTGTAGGCAATTACTGCACATTTTGTTTTTTCTGCACACTACAGTAATGAACAAAGATGTGCACAGCTCCACAGAACAGTAGAAATACTGTATTATTTCACAGACAGTTAAGAAAGGAATACATCTTTACGCTTGAGAGCTTCCACTTATTTGATTTCCAATTATGATATACCTAATTGTAAACAGAATTCATCTGAAAGCTTGTGTAAATAACACTCTAAAGCAAGCTGGATTTGATTTAAATCACGATTTAAATCACTAGTCAGTAAGACTTCATTTAAATCATTTCCCACCCCCCCAGAAAGCTTCAGCCTTGCTGGCATCCTCTTAATATTGACAACCAGATGAAGGTTTCATTTTTTGAATAATAAATTTTCAGAGAAGTTTTTACAGTTATATCAAAAATTACTGATTTGGTTATACTATTAGAAATACATAGATAGATAATTATTAAATTATTGTGAGGTTTAATAAGTTAACCGTTTATGTTTGGACAATTTTTCTGCTGTACTTTATTGGAAGAAGAAAAAAAATCATTTCCTTAAGAACAATTTACACACTTTATTTAACTAAAGCAATAACATTATAGCATATGTATCCATGTTTGTTAACTGATGTGGCTAAATGGTTTTTTAAAACAAAAAAACCCCCAAAAACTTTGACTGAGTTTTAGTACACATGAAAAACTTAAAACAAATCCTTATTTCCTGGTGAATAGCCTTTGGACTATAATGTATCTTAAACAGAAAACTATATTTAGAAATATTTTCCCTCCAAAAGCATTTTATTTTAAAAATCTGATTTAAATAAAAAAAATCAGATTTAAATTTTTAAAAATGGATTTTTTTAAAATAATTGATTTTTATCCACCCTGCTCTAAAGTTTTAGATATAATAATGTGTGGACCTAGTGCTTCAACATCACACTTGAGACATGGCCAAACCAAGGCCACGAGGTGCATAGTAAGATATCACAATCCTGATATTTATTCCCCCTCAATATTTATTTAATAATATTGAAATCCTGGTATTTATTCCCCTTAAGCCCATAAGAACTAGACATACATAAGTAGTAATAGGCTCTGCAGCCATGCATATCTACTAATTAATAGTTTGCAATGTCACAATAAGACTACAGCCTGGGAGCTTCGGTTGTTGCACCTGGCCCCGCAGTCCTGCAGTAGCCAGGGGCCACCTGGCTGGTGGGAGAAGCTTGGCTCTCTTCTTTAATTTCAATTGTTTCCACGATGAAAACAAGCAGTTAATGTCACAGGCCATTGCTTAGTGGGCAGAGTGTTGGACTAAGGGAAATGCAGGGAAGATGCAGCTATGAAGCTTCGCAGACAGTGTTGCATCTGTCCGGCTTTCTGAGCTACAATGCGTCACCCGCCCCCCCCCAAGTTAGTGATGACATTCAGTGTTGGGAAGGCAGGGGGGCAACACCCCCACCGACTGTGGCTGCATTTGTCACCCGCTCTTAGCATAAACTACCTCCCAGGGCTGTAGCAATGATAATATTAGAAGGGAATTATGCATGCCAGCCTGAAATCCTTGGGGGAAGGGGAGAATAAAAATTTAATAAAATTGCTTTATTTAAGTTAATGCAATTGCTTTATAATTCACAACCATCAATCAACATTTGCTGATTACAAAAAGTACAAAAACTTGTTGATTATCTTCTTGGGTTTGTTTGTTTTACAAAAATTATCGCTTGGTCAATTGAACAACATTTACTGTCCACGCTACAGGTTTACCATGCTAAATATTGAAACGGATTTCGTAGTTTAAATACAGCTACTTCAAGAAAAATGGAGTGGTTGGGGAAATCAGGAGCTACCACAAGTTGTTTTGCACTGCTCCAAGACAGAATAAATTGCTCCCACTGAAACGTTAACAAAAAGGAAAAATGCAGAAATGATACACATATAAGCCACTGTGGTTGCCATGTTCTGGACTTGATTGGCCCTAGCATCTCCTTTTGACGACCATCTTGCTTTTGTTTAACTTATCCGGTATGTGAGACAGTTGCCTGTTCTTTCTCTACAACTATTTAGGCCACATTCTCTTAGTATCATGGAGAGTTGTACCAATTTTCACTGCACAAACGTACAACTTCAGTTTCAGCCAGATGGAAATGCAATATGGCCCAATTTAATAAGCAAAACATGCAGACAAGCTGGCCTATCTACATAAAACTGAAAAGTAATTGGGAGTACAGAGTAGATTTAAGACACCCACAAAATTTAAGGCCCCTGCCATGCAGTGCTATGTGTGTCCACCGACACCCGGGTTTAAGCATGTACAGGATTGTCACCTCAAGAGCTGGAATGTGTTTCAAGCGAACCCCATGGCGGCAGCAGACGATGCTCCTCCCACAGCTCCTGCACCACGTTGACCTCCCCATGCGTGGCTCCTCCCCCTCTTGGTAAGTAGTGGCAACCCTCAGAAGAACCAGGCGCGCAACTCCATCTTCCTGGCTCCTGTTGGCCGATGGCACTATCAGGACTCCTTTGACTCGAACCATTGGCTGCTCAGAAGATGCTCAGCTTGTCTTCTGTTAGGAGAACACTGGAGAAGCCAGTAGGAGGACCTCCCTCTGCAAATTATTTGTACCACTGAGCCTAGAGCTTGCTGATGGGAAGGTTGGTGGTTTGAATCCCCAAGACGGGGTGAGCTCCCGTTGCTCGGTCCCTGCTCCTGCCCACCTAGCAGTTCAAAAGCACATCAAAATGCAAGTAGATAAATAGGTACCACTCTGCTGGGAAGGTAAACGGTGTTTCCGTGCGCTGCTCTGGTTCTCCAGAAGCGGCTTACTCATGCTGGCCACATGACCCAGAAGCTGTACGCCGGCTCCCTCGGCCAATAAAGCGAGATGAGTGCCGCAACCCCAGAGTCGTCTGCGACTGGACCTAATGGTCAAGGGTCCCTTTACCTTTACCCTTTTGATACAGCAATTGTGCAAATGGGCTGCATGTCATCTAGAGAACTGCTAAGGTGATCTCAGACACCGGTACATTTTTCTCTTTCCCTACCTTTTAAAATCCCACAAACTGCTTTTAACTCTCCCTGCTTTCAAAAGCCGTTTTCCATACAGCACAAGGTAGTTTTCACTACTGAAAAACAAGGTTTAAAGCCCTCCTAGACCACAAGGAACTACCGGTAGTTTTAGGGTCCCTTTAATCCTTGTAATCATATTTAAGTATAAAATAATTCAGCTAAAGAGATTGGGGGGGGGGGAGGTCACACACAATAAAAGGGGAATAGTTATAATGTTTTAAACATTCTGTCCAACTCTGGAGGTGGTTCTGTATTTTGTAGGGTTGTGAACTACATTAAGAAAGGTTTTATGGAATTTCAGGGACACTGACCTTTAAATAGAATACAGTTGGATGAGCCTCTTCATGCTAAAGCTTAGAAAACTGAAAGAGAAATAACAAAATCCTCTTGCCTCTAAAAGGAAAGGAAAAGGAAAGTGCACTCAGAAAAGTATTTAATGAGCTCTTCCAAATGGCAAACAGCTAAGCCCTTGCCTTTGTGAGAAAGAGAGCTGTAATGCTTTGTACTTCAGAGGTCAAGAAAGAAGAAGAAGAGCCTGGGATGGGGAAAATGCAGCCTACCTCCAATCAATAATCCCTGCAGTGCACAAGAGGACACAGGCTCAGTCTTTATCGATTTATGTAATGCCTGGATATGGAGGTGGTGCTTTAGAATCTAATAAGACGTTCGAGGTTTGCTACATTCTGTAACCTGATTCAGAAATATGAGGAAACTGCAGGATGTATTCTGCAGGACTGCTTCCTGTGCAAGGAAGTGTTGGAATACTGTACCACCAAAGGGTTGTGAACATACTATATGGTAAACACCCTGGAACTTTAGGTCGACCCTCAAGACCTGGCAATCTGATTTAAATCCAAACATGAGAGAGGGACAATTCAGGGAAAATGTGTGATACTGTTAACTGAATTCAACCTCATCTTCCAAAAACGGGTAGCTACACGCGGGTGGCGCTGTGGGTAAAAGCCTCAGCGCCTAGGGCTTGCCGATCGAAAGGTCGGCGGTTTGAATCCCCGCGGCGGGGTGTGCTCCCGTTGCTCGGTCCCAGCGCCTGCCAACCTAGCAGTTCGAAAGCACTCCTGGGTGCAAGTAGATAAATAGGGACCGCTTACTAGCGGGAAGGTAAACGGCGTTTCCGTGTGCAGCTCTGGCTCACCAGAGCAGCGATGTCACGCTGGCCACGTGACCCGGAAGTGTCTCCGGACAGCGCTGGCCCCCGGCCTCTTGAGTGAGATGGGCGCACAACCCTAGAGTCTGGCAAGACTGGCCCGTACGGGCAGGGGTACCTTTACCTTTACTAGACAACAGATCTTTAAATTTCTGACTCACAAATGTATGTCTTATTTTCAGAGTGTTCTCAAAGTGCGCACACTTTATCATTTTAGTTGTGCCAAGTTAAAGGGTAGTTATAGTTCATGTTTTAAGACAGAATTCCTATCTTTAGTAGCACTGAATCTAAACTTGTGGAGGAAAACACAGGAGAATGGCACTTCAATGCTGGCAACACATAATTGCCCCATTAAAAGTGTGTGAAAGAAACCTGGCCAGTCCAGAGTAAACACATAGTGCTTATGCCCCTAGTAATAAAAACAATAAAACAGCATGCTTAACTTTGGCTATATTGTTCTTTTTAATTCATTCCAAAAAGCCAGATACATTTGTTTATCACAAAGTTAAACCAAAGTTATACATTTTAAAATAATCTACACATTGTAAACATCGTGATTTACCTGTTTCAGGTTTAGTCTGTGTCAGTTATAGTTGACTAAGATTAACAGTGATGCAAAATAAGCAAAATAATAATTTGAACCCCTAATTTCATTTGACAGCATCAACTATTCAGAAGTTTCCTGTTTTCTTTTTTGCTATTTATTTTATACAGTGTTGTTCAAGAGAGATTTTAAATAGGAAAAGAAAAGAAGGCAACCAGAATCTGAATTGTGAAAGCTGGAGAAAAACTGAAGGGTCTTCAAAATCTTTATACTCTAACTATACGATTAAGTAGAAATAAGCAATGTGTGTAACAGTTCTGTTACTTCATTAAGCAGGAGAAAGGGCAGAGAAAAGCAATAATAATGGAGTTGGAATATCTTCCCTACATATAAAGAATTATGACAAGGACTATGTTAACAAAAAAGAAAAGGCTGGGGGAACATTGAAGACGATGGCTCATTCAATAAGACTGGAATAGGTTTAGGACAAACAAGAATATGCCGTCCGTGAGCTTTCGGAGAAGGTGAACCTTTGGTATGATTCAGCAAAACAACTGCTATATTCTTATAGGCTCTTTCTTACATCAACAAGATACAATGAAGTGCACTTTGTGCTGTTCTCATTTCTTCGCTTGGCCAGTAGGCATCAATAAATTAGACAGTTAACTGGCACAGTACATACTGTACAAGCCCACAAATTAAATGAGGCACTACAACAGTAGAAATAAAACATTTTCAATTAAAGTAAGGAACACAGCACCTTGGCATAGTCACAGACCCCATGGGTGATATCACATGTTCATCATACTCAAGAGTAGACCCACTGAAATCAATGGCCTTAAGTGATTTATTTCCTGTCTTCGGGGACGGGGGGGGGGGGAGCAGTTTGCAAAGGATTTTTGAAAATGGAAATCTATTCTGTGCAGACTTTATTAAAAGGTAGTGAATGCAGAAGACAACAAATGTTCTTTCAAATAATGAAGTCCTCAGGGTATAAAAATATTTATTTATTTGTGTATTTATAACCTGCACCGTTCTAAAAATATTTCAAGGTGCAGTACAACATTAGATGGAGTGTCACAAAAGAACAGCAAAACCAAATAACTGCTTCTGATCCAGAGATTTCTTATCAACTCTGCCTGTCAGTTCCTTCGGTTTTCAGCTGCTCTTTGCCCCACACTCAGACTGGGCAAGCTAGTTTGGGCAGCCCATTCAAAGGCCAGGGTGAACGGCAGCATTGTTTGCTCATTAACTAGCATTAATTGTAACCAAGGCATGCCAAAGCTAAAGGAAGTCTTTGAATAACAGGACTGCATAGCTCACCATATTAAGTATTCTGGCTGATCCCCAAATCGTCTCTTCTTGTGAAACAAGTGATGTCAGCTCAAATGCTAGTTCTACCATCACTATTTTTCCTGTATAATGTTTTACTTACAGACTACAGTGGTACCTCGGGTTACATACGCTTCAGGTTACAGACTCCAATAACCCAGAAATGGTACCTTGGGTTAAGAACTTTGCTTCAGGATGAGAACAGAGATCGTGCTCTGGTGGCGCGGCAGCAGCAGCAGGAGCCCCCATTAGCTAAAGTGGTGCTTCAGGTTAAGAACAGTTTCAGGTTAAGAACGGACCTCCGGAACGAATTAAGTACTTAACCTGAGGTACCACTGTAGTCTGAAAACAAAGCCAGTTAAGAAAAGCAACACATTATTTATTCCTTGCAACAATAGCCATGTGTAATGCTTCTCTTCTCTTCTCTTCTCTTCTCTTCTCTTCTCTTTTCATTTTATTTAATTTATTACATTCCTTTCCCCTTTCTTCTACCATGGAAACTCAACTCAGTGTAAATACAGGGAGGAATTCAATGCTGTGCTATTATGAGCAGTGCAAGCGTTTCCACTTGCCAGATAGAACAATCTCCTCCTTTCTCCCCCCCCCCCCGATGATCAGGTGATTGCACAGGCGGAGGCTGGAAGTGGGGGGGAAAGCCTTCAGACTATGATCTGGGGCTGCTGTCATCTAAATTTCCATATTTAGTAAATTGGGAAACCCATGTGGGTTTCAACAGGAAAGATGCTAATGATTCAATCACACTGCTTTGCCTTTGGCAATTCTTTATTATGCCCTGCACCAATTTTTCCATCTATGTATTAATCCCATCCAGACCTGAATAGGTACAGATTCATATGCAGCCCCCAAGATACCCACAAAAGGTTTTTGGAGTGCTAACTCATATAGAGAGCTTTATTGAGAGACTGAAGCAGTAGTCAACCTTGTGAGAGGTCTCTGATATAAAAGATAATACAGATTCAGAATGAGAAATGCGGCCATTGCTTAGAAACACGTTCTGAATTGAAGGAACTTGAAAAACAAATCATCACATAAGCTGACTATAACCTTCATGCAGAACAACAAGTCTTGTCATGGCTTAGTGAGCCATCTGTACTACAAGGATGAAGGTATGTGTTACACTTTATTGTTATGAAAGTCGTGTTCTTCCTAAAGTGCAGTAGCAAACGCATGCTTCCAGCTGCAATGCAATCCTAATTCCCGTGGTTTCTCTGTCAGATAGCTGAAGCACTCTGGTAACTGCTGTTCAATAATTAGCAGAGGTCAATCACAAGCATTTTAATTCTTAAGGTTGAAAAGCACTGTTCAAAAAATAAGCCTGAAGAGGGAGTTGCTGCAAGAGAAGCTCTGTTGTGCTGGCTCCCTCTAGCACAACCACTCAGTTGAATCCGGTCCATAGGGACCATAAAAGACAGATCACAAGACTGTCCCCCTTCCTCACACAAAAGCCTTACCAGTTCAACATACCATTAGACCCATTCAGACCTGCAACAGTGCCACTGACACAGGAAGATCCTTAGGCCTTTGTGCTCATGAAGAAAGACACATATAAGCTTGAAAAATGATTTCGTGCAGGACAAGGCTATGAGTGGCTACTAGTCATTATGTCTTTGTTCTATTTCTACTGTAAGAGGCAGTGATGTCTTTGAATGACAGGTGTTGGGAAATGCACATAGACAGGTACTGTTCTGCTCACATCCTACTTGAAAGCTTCCCCCAGGTCTATGGTTGGCCAGTGTAAGAACAGTGATCCAGCAGGCTCTTCTAACATTCTTATTTGTGCCTTCCCTTTTCCAATTCACCACTATTGCATCATTCAGTTACATTATGCTGTAGGTACTTACAGCTTCAAAAGCAGTCATGTACAATGTAATATCTAGCATCTCTGAAATAAGCTAAGCAAAAAGGCAGTAACAGATTTAGGAAGCAATCCAAACTCCACCTTTCCACTGGTGGGGCTTTGTGGAATGGGGAAGCCAATGCCTCATACATAGCTCTCGGCATTCACGTCAGAAAGTGGGGGCAGGTGGGAAGATGAGTGGGCTTGTTTCCAGGTCAATGCTGTTCAGTGCCGGATTTACGTGTAAGCTAAACAAGCTCTAGCTTAGGCTCCACTCTCTTGGGGGCCCCCCAAAAAATTAAAGGGATAAAACCTGGATGTACATTTCCAAAATATCAGATAAAAAACTAATAAAATAAAGCCTACATACAGCAACAGTGTTTTCTGTTGTGTAGGCTCCTATTTGTGATGTGGAAATGGCTTTAGATACCTATTAAAGGTAAAGGTACCCCTGACGTTAGGTCCAGTCGTGGATGACTCTGGGGTTGCGCACTCATCTTGCTTTATAGGCCGAGGGAGCCAGAGTTTGGCCACAGACAGTTTCTGGGTCAGGTGTCCAGCATGACTAAGCTGCTTCTGGCGTACCAGAGCAGCGCACGGAAACACCATTTACCTTCCCGCTCCAGCGGTACCTCTACTTGTACTTTGATATGCTTTTGAACTGCTAGGTGGGCAGGAGCAGGGACCGAGCAACAGGAGCTCACCCCGTCATAGGGATTCGAACTACCAACCTTCTGATTGGCAAGCCCTAGGCTCTGTGGTTTAGACCACAGTGCCACACGCATCTGAGATACCTATTAGGTCCATAAATTACCATATAGCATACATTCAACACAAAAAACAGCGACAATTTGTTGTTGACAAAGGACAGCTGGACATATAAAGGGCCCCATTACCTTCAGAAGCCTAGGGCCTCATCAAGCCTAAATCCGGCCCCGATGCCGTTGCACAGTGGCTCAGTCTCGCCTCCTCCCTTGGAATGCCCCAGGAGGCCTCCTGCTCGCCCATGTAATTTTTGGAGGGCATCTTAGCTTGGAAGAGCAACACCTCTGCCTAACCTCAGCAGCCCAGCTTAAGGAGGGCTTGGGTTGCTCTGTTAAGCTACACTATTAAATACACTTAACATGAAAGTGCATTCTCTTGACATCAGCGTGTTTTGCTTCCTAATGGGCTTGGGACATTAAAATATATGCATGGTTTTGAGAGAATTGTATGGCCTGCTTTGGATGCGATTGCACTTCCCCTACAATTAGGCTTGCAGGTCGAAAGTTCTCCTAGATCTGGCATTTCTGGGTGTTCAGAGGTCATCAGTAACCAGGATGTCTGTAAACAGTTTCTAAGTTATAACCCTCTCAGGGGCAACGACTGGGAATGGACCTAACCAAAGTCATTAATCTCCAGCTCTCATAGGCTGTCATTCAAAAGCACCTGTAATTTCTGACTTGCTCAAAGTGCAGAAGCTGTATTATTAGCTAGAGTCTGCTGTGTGGGACATGCAACACCAGTTGGTTTCATCTTTTTAGCTAACTATTTGCATCCAGGATTAATTCAAAATGCTGATTAAAACTGTAAAGGTTGTAAACAATGAAATTAATTCAACAGGGACAAATGGAAAGTTCTACACTTATGCAGAAAGAACCAGCTGCACAAATATAAGATGGGGGACACCTGGCTTCCCAGTAGTATACGAGAAAAGGATCTTGGGGTCTTAGTAGACCACAAGCTTATTAACATGAGTCAACAGCAAAAAAACAAATGCTATTCTAGGCTGCATCAACAGAAGTATAGTGTTCAGATCAAGGGAAGTAATAATACCACTCTATTCTGCCTTGGTCAGACCACACCTGGAATACTGTGTCCAATTCTGGGCACCACAGTTTAAGAAGGATGTTGACAAGCTGGAAGGTGTGCAGAGGAGGGCAACCAAGATGATCAAGGATCTGAAAACCAAGCCTTATGAGGAATGGTTGAAGAAGCTGGGTATGTTTAGCCTGGAAAAGAGGAGAGATGAGATATGATAGCCATCTTCAAACATCTTAAGGGCTGTCACATGGAAGCTGGAGCAAGCTTGTTTCCTCCTACTCCAGAGGGTAGGACTCAAACCAATGAAACCAAACCCAATGGTTTCAAGTTACAAGAAAGGAGATTCTGACTAAATACCAGGAAGAACTTTCTGACGGCAAACATTGTTTGACTGTGGAACGTACTCCCTCAGAAGGTTGTGAACTCTCCTTCGTTGGAGGATGGATGGATGATTAAAGCAGAGGGTGGGTGGTCATATGTCCTGGATGCTTTAGCTGAGATTCCTGCGCTGCAGGGGGTTGGACTACATGACCCTGGGGGTTCCTTCCAATTCTGCAATTCTATGATTTCGCTATCTGAAGGACTAGCCTGCCTGCCTTGAGACTCTATTCTACGTCCCACCATCCAAGTCAGAAGCGGGCACAAGGGATACAGCCCTCTCAGTTTCAGCATCTAGATTGTGGAATGCCCTCCTGAATGATGGCCACTGGGTGCTCTGCCTATCACATTTACATATTGACCCCCCCCCCCATTATTTCTGTGGGCTTTCGGCACTGCACAAACTCTGTGGTTTTAATCTGTTAAAAACTGTTGTTTTCAACAATTAACTTCGTTTCATTGCAGCCCGCCTTGCAGTTCTCATCATCAAAAGGCAGGCTAAAAAAGCACTTAATAAAATATACAATGATATTGCATAACGGTTATAGTTTAAGTACGATTCCATATTAATTATGCAACTTGTTTAATATTCAACCAGAGTTGAATAACAAAATGCTGCAGAAGTCAGCATAATATATTTTGTATGTTCTAAGAAACGATACATATTCATGAATTTTAAATACTGAATTTTAAAACAAGAACTATGACCCATCTACCAGTATTTGAATTGAAGCTGATATTGTATTGCCATCTAGAGGCAGAAAGTGAAGTAGCCTCTGCTTAAATTATTTCTGTAAGAAGGATGGTGTACAGTACTTCGGATAACAAGTGGAATAATTTCAACTTTCAAGGCTAGACTATACCAGTGTTTCCCAACTGGTGTTCCGCGGCACACTAGTGTGCCGCGAGACGTTGCCTGGTGTGCCGTGGGAGGGAGGAGGGCGAGTCGGGCGGCGAGAGGCGGGGCGGCGGCGGCGGCGAGGATCCGCGTCGAGCCGGGGGCGGCTCCGCGGTGGTGGTGCCAAGGTTTCTCTCTCCATTCTCCCCTCACACACACACACAGGAAATAACACAGGATCAGCTGATAGGACCCGGCCAATGGGGCGGCGGCGGGGCAGCGCGCGCAAAAGGGAGGAGCGCGAGACGGCGGCGGCGCAGGGCGGGAGGGCGGCGCATTGCGCGTGCTCAAACCCGCCCTCCGAGGCGCAGAGGGGAGCTGGGCAAGCGCCTTCTTCAACCACGCGCTCGTTTAAAGAGGCAGCGCCCAGGCGGAACAGAACTCTGTGCCTCTCGCCTAGGGATGAAGGCGGGCACCGGCTTAAGCCAGTAGTAGCCTAATAATGCATTAACTTCCGTGGGACTTCCAAGTAAACACAGTAGCCCAGCGCCTCCCTCCCCAAAAGGAGGGGGAATTACAGCAGCGCAGGCGACTCCTGCGTCTCCCCGATATTTAAGGCTGCCATCCCTCGTGCACACTTACGCGGGAGCAAAACCCCGTGAACAAACTAGGGCTTACTCCAGAGTAAATACGGGTAGGATCTGGCTGCAGTTGTACAAGAAGAAGCAATTGATAACGTTTTCGCGCCTTCGGGATTGCCTTCACGCCTTCCTCCTCCCGGGTCCTTGAGAGCGCGGGAAGCGGCAGCGCGAGACCGGCGTTGAGCCTGGTAGGTATTGCGCTTGCCAAGGCAGTCATTTGGGAAATGAAAACTTGCAAAGCAAGCAACCAGTTCAATCTGAAGTACGTGTATGCTTAATATCCTGTATCTGAAACCTGTTCTGCCCCCTCCCCCACACTTGGTGCCATTTTCATCTACACATGCAGCAGAGTAAGTTGACCCAGAATAGTACCAATTCAGATAGGAGAATGACAGTGCTGAATGCTTTCCCATGTAGAACAGTCCCTGCAAATAAAAACCTAGCATATTTGGAAGAGGGATGCTAGCCTAACCATTACCTTCTATGCTGTTACTATTTTTTTATTTTTTTTTTACATAAGTAAAAAGTGACCTTTCCCCATCTGGCATGGTGGTGTGCCTCGAGATTTTTTTCATGAAACAAGTGTGCCTTTGCCCAAAAAAGGTTGGGAAACACTGGACTATACATCCATAGTTTTTGCGGATGAATGTGAAGTTTCAGTCTGAAATACACAAGACATTAATGCTTGACAACCAACTATTCCAGTTACAATTTCTATGGTAAACAGACTGGTCATCAATGAGATGGCCAGCATCTAAAGTGGAAAGAGAATGCAATAGCCCAATACTGGTGGGGTTTGCATGTCACTCTACACCATAATTAAAATGAACTATTGTTTAATGTAAGGTTTAATGTAAATAGGCAGCATGCTGCTCCAAAGTCCACTCTTTTCACTTTGCCCTGTTGGAGAGGAAACAAGCCAGAGTCTAGGCTCCTGGTT
Source organism: Podarcis muralis (assembly GCF_964188315.1). NCBI lineage: Eukaryota > Metazoa > Chordata > Lepidosauria > Squamata > Lacertidae > Podarcis > Podarcis muralis. The sequence goes on along the minus strand of NC_135657.1, from coordinate 118,876,003 downwards.
TGTTTGTCTCCAAACACAATGCAAGCAGAAGCCAAAGTTTGTTTCTTGGCTTACCATTCCTCATTTGTTTGGGGGAAACAAACCATGAGCCCAGCTTCATAGGCAGTAACAAGGCAGATTCTAGCGAGTTTCTTCACTGGCGTGGTAGAAACAAGAGCAGAGGAGACGAGAAGCGTGGCCCTCGGAGCGGCGTGCGCCAGCATGCTGCCCATTCACATTAAACCACATTTAATTTAATTAGGGTTTACTGTGACCTGCAAATCAGATCACTATGTGAGCAAATGCAGTACCCTCATGAAAAGGAATGCCTCTGAAATACCAGTTGCTACAGATCACACAGGAAAGGGGCTTATTTTGCTGATGCTCCGCTTGGGGGCTTCCCTGAGGCCTCTGGCCAGCCACCCTGAGAGCAGAGTGCTGAACTTGGTGGGTCTTCTTATGTTCTTCTGAAAATGATTCCAAAAAGGTGTTCTGCAGGCCTAAAATGCAGTATTACTAATTCTTCTTGCAAGAGTACTAAATCTTTTTGCGCCGATACATTCCTACACCACAGAACTTTTTCCAGCATCATTATATTTTATTCATTTTCTGTCAGGCACGTCACTGCAGAAACTATATTTGCAAACACACTGCTAGGTCATGGGAGGTGGGGTTAACGAAGGTAAGACTCAAAGAAGGCACACAAAAAGAAAAGGATTGAGTGAGCAACATGCATTTGTGGGGAGGCGGAGAAGACCCAGACCCAAGAAATTTTTATTGCCACATATTAAACTGGAAACATCCAGAGGGACAGACAGGTAACAATAAACAGAAAACGCTACAGAAAATATAATGTGTGCAGACATGTAAACTGAAATAAATTACATAAATGGGAAGAAATCAGAAGGCCCCTACCATTTGGCAACGTCAGAAGAGAATGTAAAATCACTCGCAAAATATTTAACAATGAATTACAGTACAGTGGTACCTTGGGTTAAGTACTTACCGTAATTCGTTCCGGAGGTCTGTTCTTAACCTGAAACTGTTCTTAATCTGAAGCACCACTTTAGCTAATGGGGCCTCCTGCTGCTGCCACACCGCTGGAGCACGATTTCTGTTCTCATCCTGAAGCAAAGTTCTTAACCCAAGGTACCATTTCTGGGTTAGTGGAGTCTGTAACCTGAAGCGTATATAACCTGAAGCAGCTGTAACCCGAGGTACCACTGTATGTTAATTTCTATCCACCCATCAGAGGTAGAATGTCCTAGTTGCGTCCTTCACATAGCCTGAAGCACACTTATGAAAATAAATTATCTTAAACAATTGTCCTGCCTCCCCAACAGTGATGTGGGTTTTTCGGGGGGGGGGGGGGAAGATGAATTAAAAGTAATTTGCATTGGAAAAGGTTAGCTAGAGAGTAAGCAAATTTTGTATGTTTCTTGTTCTTCCGTTGAGTAAACAAAGCTAAACACTCTGAAACTACCAAGTCTGCCTGATATTTATTTGCAGTTGGCATGCATTCATTGCTACTAATGAACTTTATGAAACAAATTTTGTTTTACCTCATGGAAAGTTTTTGCTCTGTAGCACTGCTTCACAATAAGCATAGCTCAGGATGGGAATCGCCACCATCCGGCCCCCAGGGGCCCCTCCCTACCCTAAGGGCCACCACAGGGGCTTCTGAAGAACCCCTTTGCCCTGAAGGGAGCGAGAAAAAGCAGTAAGAACTTTTTCTAAACAAAGAAGTTGCATTTTCCATTCAGCTGTAACTTTTTAAAAAAGCAATGCTTACTGTTATAATAACCTTACATAAACCAATATGTGAGGTCCACCTGAAATGAGCTATATAAAGACAACAAATAAATAAGTCTTGCTTGCTCGTATGGAGGTTAGAGAAGCATGTGTGTGTGTGTGTGTGTAGAAACTACCCTACTGCACAAAGGTAAAATTCGCATTTGTTGCATCACATACATTTGCAGTCTCCTCCCTGCCTTAGCACATGGCCCCACAGAGATTGCCTGGAAGGGAATGTGGCCCTCAGGATGAAAAAGGTCCCTGCTTTTGAATGAGGTCACAGCAGAAATGCCCTCAGCTACAGCAGTAGGGGCTCATTCTCTGAAGTAATATGCACCATTGCTTCTGCACAAATGAACAAAGGGATACAAATCTGGCATTCAAAATAAACATAGAAATCTGACGTTAAAAAAATCACAGCATTCAGAAACAAGTGGTAAAACGTTTTAGTCTCTCAGGATATTTTGTGGATGACCTAAAAGAAAAAGCTTTTCAAACTAAAGAATTTCAAAGGTAAACTGCAACGCTATATTGCTGATCAAAAATTTGTCAGCATCTTTAATTCTAGTTTAGGGCTCAGTTGGTACCAGAGATCTCTGTCCCAACAGAGATGTTAAAACTAGTTTAGAAAAAAACTCTTGCCAATTGCTCCTGTTGAGAATGATCACAGTGCTTCTGTTTGCATATATTTGGGCATAGGCCTGCATTTCATGGTCTTTGGGGCCCACTCTTCACAAAAATCTCCTAGATTTTATACATGTAGTTGTAATCCTATTAAAATTTAATTGTTGTTTTAATTATTCCTTGCCTCCCCCACCCCGTTTTCAGCTGCTCTTATTTTATCTGTATGCCACCTTGAGTCCTTGTCAGGGGAAAAGGATGTAAATATAATAAAAATAATAATGTGTTTCTACATTCTGTGCCACCCAGACTGAGGTGAGCCCTGCTCTCTCCTTGCCCAGTTTCTCATCCCGTCTCTCTCCTGGCAGTTGGTGGGGAGGCCTGTGCTAAACTGGAGAACAATGGTTAGTGTGTTGGACTATGACCTGGGAGACCAGGGTTCAAATTCACACTGGCCACAAAGCTCACTGGGTGACCTTGGGCCAGGCACCATCTTTCACTGCAAGCCTACCTCCCAGGGTTGCTGTGAGGATTAAATGGGGAGAGAAGCATGTATACCACCTTGAGCTCCCTGAAAGAAAAATGTGAAATATAAATGTAATAAATAATTAGAGGCATGCTGCCAGAGGCCACCCACAACCTGGAACCGCGCCTCCCCCCGGGTTATTTTTTACATGGCACTTGCTTTATGAGTAATGCTCACCACTTAAAGGCAACTAGGAAAATTTCCCAACTCTGGCTTTTCAATCACATTAGGGTTTGAGGACCGGGCAAAGTTGTTGAGCTTTTTTGGCAAATTTGCAACAAGAAATGAAGGTTTTCAGTGACTTTTTGAGGAAAATTGCTGAAGAAATGCCATTTAAGGTTGCCATACGTCCGGATTTTAGCGACTTCCATCTGGGTATGTCTGGAAATTTCCCGACGCATGGCAACCCTAACATGGTGTTTCATGAGAACCCAAGAAGAGCCCTGTACATTCATACCTCAGGTTGAAGTAGCTTCGGGTTGAGCGTTTTCAGGTTACACTCCACGGCGACCCAGAAGTAACAGAACGCGTTACTTCTGGGTTTCGCCGCTCGCACATGCGCAGATGCAGATTGCGTTCGCATCCAGAGGTACCACTGTATCCTGATCAGGCCAATGGTCTAGCCCAGCCTCCTGGTCTCCCAAGTGGCTGAGCAGTTGCCTCTGGGCAACCAGAGACCCGGATCCGAGCATGTGACGTTTCCAGCAACTGATATCCAGAAGCATTGCTGCTTCCGACCCATCCATATCGCTGTCTCCTCTGTGAATTGATTCACTGCATGTATATCCCAACTTTTTCTCCATGGAGGTTCTCATTTTATCTCCACAACAACCCTGAAATATACTCGGAGTCAAGTGGATTTCATGCTCTTTATTCAGCTCATAGTAGCGAGGAATGGAAATTTTCCCAACCTGTCTGCTTTATATACATTATTATTTTAAACAATGTATAGAATTCGCTAATTCTGGGATTCACCTGTAGGCCAATCAGGTTGCGGATTCCCTTCCAACTGGGGCTGGATTGGGTGGCTCCTGCGAACCAATCAAACTGCTGCATTCTGGATCCTATTGTTCTAGGACCAATCAGACTGCTGCATTCTGGATCCTATTGTTCTAGGACCAATCAGACTGCTGCATTCTGGATCCTATTGTTCTAGGACCAATCAGACTGCTGCATTCTGGATCCTATTGTTCCAGGACCAATCAGACTGCTGCATTCTGGATCCTATTGTTCTAGGACCAATCAAACTGCTGCATTCTGAATCCTATTCAACTCCTGTTGAGGAAGGTTAGGCTGAGAGTGAGCTACTGGACACCCCCCTCCCAGTGAGGGGGGAATTTGAACCCGGATCGCCCAGGTCCTGGTCTGATGCTCTAACCACTAGGCCACCCGGCCTGATTCGTCTAATCCTCTTTCGAAGCTATTGGCTGCTCCGCTGCGCCGCCCCGCCTTCCGCCCGCCCCGACGCCCCCACCGCGCCGCTCCATTGGCTGCCCGGCAGCTCTACCTGGCCCGCCGGCCCCGCCCCCGTTACCTTGACGACGCCCGTCGTCTTGGCCAGCAAGGCTCGGAATTCCTGCGGCGCCGTTTCCGGGTAGAGCTGGTCCCGCAGCAGCTCCTCCGTGATCTCCGCGTTGCCGTAGTAGGTGGCCTGGGCGATGCCGTTCAGCAGCCCCAGCAAGGGCTTGGCGGCCTCCGCGGGAGGACGGTCCGCTGCCGCCGCCATCTTTCCCGAGGGGACTAGGCCGCAGCCAGGAAGATTGGTTCGGACGGCGGCCGGGCGGGGACAAACCAAGCCGTGAGCGGGGCGATCCTGCCCAGCTCGGTGGCGACCCCTGCTGGTCGCCGTAGTAATAACAATGGTAACAGAACAATATTAAACCACGTTGTTAGTTAACATCGGAAACATTGTTTTTTCACGTTTGAGCTTGCAGGTTGTTTTTTTTTTAAGAGTGTTTTTTTCTTTTTCTTTTTACAATCAAGCGCTGCATTCATTTTATGAAATAAATAAAAAGCACTGAAGGCGTTGTCTTCAACGCAGGTTTCCCATTGACATGGCAGTGGGGCGTCGTCGGTGAAACCTCCATCTACACATAACGGCCTTTTAATGCATGTCTGGAAGTTGCTTAAACACAGGACGTTATTTAAGCCAACCAGCCGCGCAGTGCATGGGAACGGGGAGGGCTTCGGTGTAATGTGCAAAAGGCCAGGAGAAAGGCTTTGTGATGCTCTCTAGGGTCACATGGGAAACACAATTTCCATCTTAAGCAAAGAAGCCCATGCCCCTCTGGTCCTTGCTCTCTTCCTCATTTTTGCACTGTGATCCTATTTAATAGTTACAATCAGTGCTTTTTTCGTAAAAAAATATTTAGGGGTACAGTGGACCCTTTGGATATGGATTTAATTGGTTCCAGGGGCCCATGCACACCCCCAAAAATCCGTAACCAGAGGCGCCGCTTCTGCACATGCGCAAGCGGCAAAATGCGGAAAAATACGTATTACCTATCCACAGAGTTACGTAATCTGAGTGACCACTGTACTCTCATTTTCTTACTCATTGAAATACTGCCCCTCAATGAGGCCAAACTTAGATTCACAAAATATTTAGGGGTATGCATACCCCTGCGTCCCCCCAGACAAAAGCACTGGTTACAATAACTTTCTCGCTAGGTGCTGAGCTGGCCTCCCTATAAGACCAGATGAGGCAACCCTCTTAAACTGGCCTTCGCTGGAGAGGGCATATTTTATTGATCCCCCTATCTGAAAAATACAGTAGAGAACACATTTCCTTTTGAGCTACTCTTACTGACTCGTGGATCTATTTCCATTCAAAGATCTATTGACACATCTATTTCCATTCAAAGTATGTTTGTAAGGAATAGACAACTCATTGTAACCATGTAAACTTACATGAATCTCTCTCTACATTGTTGAAATATCTCTGGGGATCCATATTTAAAGGAAATTGTCTCCTTTTCACTGATATGTTGTTATTATCACTGAAAATACTGGTGCTCTCTCTTGTCACATTTAATTTATATATCTAGTCTATTATTCAGTGTATTAGCAAATCAGATAGGGTCACATGCTGCTCTTGTTGCATTATGGTAGTAACTTGCCTTTTTGTCCCATGAAACAGTGGAACAATGTGTTGTCGCCTGCCAAACTACTTAGAGAAAATGTTTTATTGGTAACATATGCTGCTTTTGAAATGTTTTGTCTGCACTTGGATGATTAGTTGGAATTGTAACAGCCCAGTCCTGTGAATGTTTACCCAGAAATCCCACCAATTTCAGTGGGGCATATGTTCAGGTAAATCTGCATTTGACAGTCTTATCTCGTATTTGTGTCAACCTGCTCCAATCTGCAGAGTTTGACCTTAACTACTTTATCTAAGGACAGTTTCATATGCTATGTTGTAAAAGTAGTAAGTCTACAGATTGTAAATTCATTGAGATCAGGAACCTGTAGTCTCCTGCATTGTGAAGCTTTATATATATATGTTTATTTGATTAAATTTATATACTGCCCTTCAGCTGAGGATCACAGGGTGGCAAAATCTGTACTTGTTTTATTTAAAACACTTCTATCTACCTTTTTCACAAAGTGAGTTCAAAGTGATAAAGAACAACAGATCCATTATAAAAATGTGGAGTAGTGGTTGGATCTGGGAGATAAGGGTTGAAATCCCTGTTCAACCAGGAAGATCACTGGATAACCATGGGCCAGCTGATGTCTCTCAGCCTAACCTCAATGGGTTGTTGGGAAAATAAAACTGCTTATGCCACCTTGAGCTCCTGGGAGTTACAGGTGACATATAAATAAAATAATAAAAATTACAACCGATAAACACCAAATAAACATCAGTAACAGAAGTAGTGTAACTAAAATAAAACCAAGAGAGCAATAATTAAAAGCCTTCTGGAACAGCAAAGTCTTTGTCAGACTGTTAGAAGGAAAAAAAGTTGATGAATAAATAAACGATATTACATTTTGCACTCTGAGATCAGAAATCAGAACAGCACTGCCTGTAGGTGCCTATCGCACTCGCCAGTTCCTATTCTTTCCCGTTTGTAAATGTTTTTGGCTTCTGCCAGGTGTCTTTTCTTACGTGCTCCTGCTTCTCTTCTCCAGATTTATACCACAGCAAGCCATTTAAAAAATATATGTAATAATTTATTTTTGGTGCGGAGGAAAGGCATTTGCGATAGACAGCCTTTGTGGATGACGTCATTCTCGGCGACTGCGGGAAAGGCCCTTTTCTTCCCCGGCGCCTTCTGGAACTTTCGGGTCGGCGAGGGAGCATCGGTTGGGGCTGGCGCCGGAGCTTGGCGGGCGGGGGGAGGCAGCGCAATCCATCTCCATCGGGGGCTCCAGAGGGGCATCCGGGGTCAGTCATGCCGGAGAATGCGGGCACGAAGGGCGGCCTGGTGGGCGCGAGGAGCCGCAGCTCCGGCGGGAGCCGCGGCTCCTACCAGGACAGGGACAAGCCCACCCAGATTCGCTTCAGCAACATCTCGGCGGGGAAAGGTAATGTCGGGGCCCAGGCCGGGGAAGCGCCCCTTGTCCCCAGGCCGCGCGGGGGGGGGGGGAGGTGAGCGGAAGGCGCCATTGTCTCCTGATAGGCGGCCGGGAGGGGGGTTGATAGGCCGCGCCACGCCCTCCGTCGCCCCTCCACCCCTCGGGGACCGGGCAGCGGCTCCCCTTCCCTCCTTCGCAGGTGGCGCCGTGTGTGGTATTGGCGCTGTGCAGAATCCATTGAACGTGCTTGGGAACATAACATAGGGGGCTATTGCTTTGTTTCGTTTTTCTTCTTGCTTTTATTATGTGCTTTGTATTCTGCATTTTTTGAGCTGGGAGCCGCCCTGAGATTTCAGGAGGCAAGGCGGTATACAAATTTAATTAATAATAATGATGATGGCAGTAGTAGGATAATAACCAAGTATGCTAGACAGTGATTTTGCAGAACTACATTGTGATGCAAGTTATCTATTTTTCAGCTACAAATGTACCACTTGTACATACTGATTAAATATTGTGCTGTGAAACTTTGGATGAAAGGTGGTATATACATTTAATTTTATTATTATTATTATTATTATTATTATTATGACCCTCGCTGGATCAATAGCCCATCTAATCTTGCATCCTATTCTCACAGTTGCCAACCAGATCAGTATTTTGGGAATGATTCATGTTCTGCATTGTTTCATACTTTCTGGATGTCTCATGCTCCTATTATAAAGGGGTTGTGTTCTGTGTTATAAATCAAGCACTGATAGCAGTTGTGTCTTTTTGTTTTCCAATGCATTTCTTATCAACAAAAAACTTGATGTGGCCAGTTTATTCTAAAAGTGTGACCCAGAGGAAAGTTTGAGAACTAAGTTATGGTGTTAGGATCAGCACAAAGGTAACCATGCTGAAGATTGCTGAAGTCAATCTTTTGCTGTGTAAGAGGAAAGGAAAGGGGGCATCTCTTCTACAAAGCCGGAAGATCTCCAAAGATGAAACAGTATTAATAGTGCACACACAGCTTGCTGAATAAAAGCTATTGGGGGGACCGGACACTTTCTGTGTTGCTCATTCATGTGCATACCTACTCAGAAATCAGGCCCTTGTTCCCTTAGTGTTTGAGACTGCATGTGCCATGTACATAGATAATGCTGTAACAATCATGAATAAATTGGAGGTATGTATCTTGGTTATCAGAAGGGACGCAGGTGGCGCTGTGGGTAAAAGCCTCAGCGCCTAGGGCTTGCTGATCGAAAGGTCAGCGGTTCGAATCCCCGCGGCGGGGTGCGCTCCCGTTGCTCGGTCCCAGCGCCTGCCAACCTAGCAGTTCGAAAGCACCCCCGGGTGCAAGTAGATAAATAGGGACCGCTTACTAGCAGGAAGGTAAACTGCGTTTCCGTGTGCGGCTCTGGCTCGCCAGAGCAGCGATGTCACGCTGGCCACGTGACCCGGAAGTGTCTCCGGACAGCGCTGGCCCCCGGCCTCTTGAGTGAGATGGGCGCACAACCCCAGAGTCTGTCAAGACTGGCCCGTACGGGCAGGGGTACCTTTACCTTTATCTTGGTTATCAGAGCAAAGTAAATCTAATTGAACATATTGGTGGACTGTGGGCCCCCCAAATACTAATATAGAATTACAGTGATCTGAAATAAGCTTCACTTTTTATGAAAGGCATTCCTGTATTTTGTGTAAGAGAGTTGTCATTGTAAGATAGTAACAGCCCAGAGGACTGAGGAAGGCTTTCATGGACACCATGGTGCCTTCACATATTGGGCTGGAGATGACAGGGTTAACTTGTATTGAAAACATCTAAGCAGTGTAGAACAAACATAAAGTCAGGATAAATGTAAGAAGACTAAAAGCAGAAAAAGTTGTGAAGAATTCACCAATCACAAAGTCATAAAGAACTGGCCAATCTCATAAAATGCGCATGCATACCTGGAAAGGCCTGTTGACACCTGGAAGACTTCAAAAGGCACCTAAACATAAGTGACGAAAATAAATTTAGGGGGCATCATAAGGTTGTTTGGGAACCTGACATGCCTCAGGATGTCAGCAAACACATTTTTAGTGCTGCAGGGAACAGCTCCTCTTGTCCACAGAGAGAAGGGAAATTCCCATAGGTGGTGGTGCTTTCAGTCCCATCCTCCATCACCTCCCATGTCTAGGCTGAGTTTGGCTCCAGACAGGGATAGATTTGTAATGGGATCAGAGCCCAAGGAATGCATGGGGTAGCATTTCTACTAGCTCCATCCCATCAGTTAGTGGTGTCCATGGCTAGGCTTTCCTGTGCAGCCAGCAGAACCAACTTAGAATAATTAGATGGGCATCAGAGCTTCAGGGATCTGCCATGTATGGTTGCTGCCTGGTTCATTCCAATGTTTGCTGGAAAATAAAAATTTATATTTTCACTTTTATTTTAGCGGTCGCAGATGCGGTTAGGACAAGCCTTGGACCAAAGGGAATGGATAAAATGGTACGTCTTGAGTGTATGCCTATCATATTGTGCATGTAGCAAATTTTTAAATGGTGCTTATGAATTCTACGTAATCCATTTTCTAAGCTGCTGTGAAGTTATTTATTGTTCATAAACTTTTTCAGTTGTGTGGGGAAAAGGCTTTATGATTAAATCGTCATGGAGCAGGTTCCATGTTGAGTGAAATTAATTATTTTGGTTAGCACTAACTATACAAGCAGACAAACATAAAGAGATTGTGCTGAGAATGCAAACAAAGTGAGGTTGTTGGGTGGCAAGATGCTTCAGGATTTTGAATAGTGCAAAGGGAGGGCATATCCTTTGGCTTGAAGAATAAAGAGGACCTGGAAAAGAGTAAGGTGGGATTAAACTTTTCTTGACCTTTATAGCAAAGAGGGTACCTAATGCTTCTTGCGGCAGTTGTGTAATTGGTGCAAATATTTCAATTTCCCCCCACCATAAACATGTGAAATGTAAATGACAGATTTACACCTTTAAACATGTTTGGGGAGTGATAGCCTAATCAAGGCTCCAAGGTAGGTGTGCTTAGATGTTGAAGGGCATGTATCTGTCATACTTGATGAACCAGCTTTGCCCTTTTCAAACAGACCAGATCACTGTGATCATCTGGAGAAGCCCTCCTTACTGTCCCAGTTTTCACACATTCATTTAGCTTCAGCACAAGCCAGAGGTGCTGGCTCATAGGGGCTGAGAATTTTTGGGCCCCTTCAGTATTTTCAGGGAGTGGGCCCAGCCACCCCAATGTATGGGGTGCTCTGGTGCAGTTCCTGGCCTCCCGACTGCGGGGTGCCCAGCAGCGCCTGGCCTTCTCATGGCGTCATAAGTGCATGTCACATGTTGCACATGTAACATCACAAGCATGCCTTGTGTGCATGTAGCATAAGACAGCCCCCTCAATCTTTGCTGCCAGATGGCACTGCTGGTACAAGCCAAGGCTTTTAGCGTAGTAATTTGGAACATTGTGCCTTACAAAATCAGGCACTCTCTGTTTTGTTTTTCTCTTTCTTGAGTTGGTCTACAACACTTGTGTTTTTTTCAGATCCAAGATGGCAAAGGAGATGTAACAATCACAAATGATGGTGCAACAATTCTGAAGCAGATGCAGGTCCTTCACCCTGCAGCCAAAATGGCAAGTAATATTTAAATTAAATTTCCTGTCAGTCCCCAAGGTGACATCAAATCATACACATACAATCCTCCAAATTTTTAGCTGTTGTTTAGTTGTTTGTAGAAAACAATATCGGGCCTAGAATTTTGTGCAGCTATATGTGGAGCTCTTCCTTCTGACGGCATCTGTCCAAAAAAGAAATATACAGGACTGTTACAATGATTCAGTACACATAATGTTGATCCTTTTGCGGAATCTGGGACATTACACAGCCCCTCTCGAAGAAACAACTGGCAAAAGTGCCACAGAAAACCACTACTGTAATTGTAAAATGCTTATGGTCCACATAAGCCTGATAAACCTTTTTTGTTTTTGTTTTTAACCTGAATTCGGGCTATTGGTGTACCATTCCAAGTAACAATGGACAAATGGCCGTTGCCAGAACATTCTAGTTAAAATTTAATGTTCATTGTGACAGATTGTTGCAATGGATTTTCAGGCTGAGTGGCATGAATTAAATTATTACAGTATTTGACCAGAGTGCCCCTTGGCAAGAAGAGCATATAATTGATTAGTGACAGCTAAATCAAACGCAGTTGTGTCTACTTTGAGTATGACATTGGATATCACCCATAACCAATATTTAAAAACATTCCTTCAAGTGGTGTAGTTAGGTAATCTTATGTTCTGGGCTTAATGGTCTAACATAGGGTTGAGAGTGGTGTTGAAAACTCCCATTGTTCTAAGTGCATTTTGTGACAGGGAATTTCATTAGCGTGAGCAGTTTCTGAGCTCTGGGGCAGTACTGCGCCTAAGATTTCAGATTAAAACTGCAGAGTGGAAAAAAAGGAGGACCCTTTTCTGCCTCCCCACTTCCAGCTACTCTCTGAAGCCCGTAGAAGAGACCCTCTTAAGAATATTAGGGGGTGCGCAGGGGAAGGACTAAACCATGTGGAAAATGCGCACAATATTTTAGCTGCAGTTCATTCATTTTCAGCTTTGCATTCTTGTTATAAAAACAGCACCTAGACATTCCGTTGTTGCACCCATAACTTAGTTTTATGGTGCCATTTAGCTCCTAGCTTTCATATCTCAGTTTGTAGCACTGGTTGAGAGATTTCATTAGATGCTAATACGTATTAACTTCAATTTCCTCAAAATGTGGTAAGCTAGATCTGCTGCGTTTGGGAGCAGCACTGATCTCAACTGGATTAATACTTTCCCGGAGTTACTGCAGTGAGGTTTTGCAGCATATTCAGTATACTGTTAATCACAGAATATTATTTTTTGTTCTTGCATTTTTTCTTGCAATTTAGGGCAAATAATAATAATTTTTTAACATTTGGCAACACACAGCTGGTGGAGTTATCCAAAGCGCAAGATATTGAAGCTGGGGATGGCACTACTTCTGTTGTTGTCATTGCCGGAGCTCTGCTAGATGCTTGTTCCAGACTCCTTCAGAAAGGTAGGTTTCACTTTTAAAAATATACATAGGTAATTTTGGCATATGAAATAAATGGAGATTCAAAAGGATGAAATTGAAAGAGAAAACTGAAGATATAAACACCTGTGTAGTCCTAAGTATAGCATACGTGTTTTCTTTTCCCAAAGTATGTGTACTAGTGGGTCTGTGGGAGGAAAGGGGAAAGGTGGTTGTCTGTTTTGGACTTACTATTTTTTGGATACATTGATATATCATCCAAAGCCAGTTTGAAGTCCATATCATGATATCAGTTTCACAGTTTTTAACCTGGCAATATATTGTGAATCATTGTGTGTGTGTGTGTGTGTGTGTGTGTGCGCGCGCGCGCGCGCCATGTAAAAATCACAGCGTGGGGGGGGGGGGGTGAAGCCAGCCAGTGCCTCTACATGGCTCCATTCTTATTTCTGACATTATGATATATCAGTGTATCACAATGTTTAGCTGGTGATATATCGGCATGTTGAAAATCAAATATTGCCCAGCCCTACTCCTGACATGATATGACTATTGGATGTATCTAAATTTTTGTATTGGCACTATTAAGTACCTGTGGTAATTGCAACATATCTCCCCCGAATGGATTTTTGTGTATATGTTCAGTGATACAAAGTTTTTGGAGGGTAGTAATAATAATGATGATGATAGATGATGATAGATATGGTGAAGGAAAATATTCCAGAAAACTTTATTATAATTTTATTAGGGTTTTGGGGTTGTTGTTTTTTTGGAAGGAATTGGATCTTAATCAGAAAAAGAAACAATCGTTTTTATGATGGGCCTAAAGTGTTCTTTCATGCATTGTGTTTTCTCTAAAATAATGGGGGTGGGGTCCAGCTAAAATGGATGATTAGTGTTTTCTTTTAGTCAAGGCAATGGAAGGTTTGGAATTCTATTGCTAGAGTTCATTTGTCAACCAGTTTAATATTCAGGATTAAGGGCAATAAGTGGATGTGAGCTATATTAATGTGCAATATTGCAAAGCATATTTTATATGCTAATTCAACTGGAGACTTCACCCCCCAAAGACTTGTCTTTAAGTGTTGTTGAATAAACTTAAATCAAACGGTTTTCTAGGAATTCATCCCACAATCATCTCTGAGTCATTCCAGAAGGCTTTGGATAAAGGTACTGAGATCTTGACCAGCATGGGGCAGCCTGTTGAGCTGAGTGACAGAGAAACCCTACTTAACAATGCAGCTACTGCACTGAACTCAAAGGTGGGTAACTTGTGACATACGTGGTTACAGCATGTCTAGCTCGTGCTTTAAATATAAATTGCATGCAACTGTATTAACTAATAATTGAGACCAAAGTTTGGACCCTCCTTACAGTAATATTAGGAATGCTTCAATTACTTAGAATTGCCAGACATTTCTTGAGAGGAATGTTTTATGGTGAAGAAGAGGAGTTTGGATTTGATATCCCGCCTTTCACTCCCTTTAAGGAGTCTCGAAGCGGCTAACATTCTCCTTTCCCTTCCTCCCCCACAACAAACACTCTGTGAGGTGAGTGGGGCTGAGAGACTTCAGAGAAGTGTGGCTGGCCCAAGGTCACCCAGCAGCTGCATGTGGAGGAGCGGAGACGCAAACCCGGTTCCCCAGATTACGAGACTACCGCTCTTAACCACTACACCACACTGGCTCTCAGTGGTGTTCTGATCCTGCTTGCTAGCATTTAAAGAGAGGTGCACCCTCTGCAGGATCCTTTGAATGTGTGTGGCATCATTATTTACTTGCAATGTTGCCTTTTAATAGTGAAAATTCCGCCTTTGCAACTGCGTATTCTTTCCCCTTAGATCTTGCCCTGCTGCTCTTTAACTTCACCACTAAAATTGTATTGCTGAGTCAGAGATTTACTTAGAGATTCAGAATGGGAATTGCAACCTCTGTACTGCTCTCTGGTTCTATCTTAAATAAGAAAAGAAAAATTAAGAAAACAGCATGCCAATTACTTACTGTTATGAGTCCTACAAAGAAACAATATAAACTGTTGATCTCCGTTTGTTTAATGTAATGTAACTGTTAGGTAGATTGAAATTCAGATCCGTTGGTGGAAGTTCTTATGGAAATGTGCATAACCAATGAAAACCCCCCAAGTAAAATGTGGGTCTTCACTAAATCCCTGCAGGTTGTATCACAGTATTCTAGTTTGCTTTCTCCAATGAGTGTGGAAGCTGTGATGAAGGTGATAGATCCAAATACAGCTAGCAGTGTGGATCTTCGAGACATCAAAATTGTTAAAAAGCTTGGGTAAGTAGTAATCTCAAAATACAAATTCTGTTACCTGTTTATTTTTAATTATTATTGTGCTAGCTTACTCTTTCAATACTTCTTTCTAGAGGAACAATTGATGACTGTGAATTGGTTGAAGGGCTGGTCCTCACCCAGAAAGTGACCAATGGTGGTATAACCAGAGTTGAAAAAGCTAAGATAGGTCTCATTCAATTCTGCTTGTCAGCTCCAAAGACAGATGTAAGTTGCTTTGCTTAATTTGTTATGTCTGCATCATTATCAGCTATTTTTACACATTGATTGCAACTTCTTAAAAATTCTAAGTATGCTAACAGTACATTATTTTACTTTCTGAATAGAATTACATGTCAAAAACATAAAATATGGGTGGGCTGACTTGTATGATCAGTTGCTTACATAGATTTTATGTGGTCCAACAGCATATCAGATATTAAGCACTCTTGTTTTTAACAGTCAAAATCTTTGTTAAGGTTTCCTGTTAAGAATCAGCAGGAACTACTGGCCCACTACTGAACTGCCTATATCTCTTCAGTTTAAGCCTGAAAAAGAGGTATTAGCATAAAAGAAATAGTCATCAGTGGCATATTCTTCTATAAACTAAGCTTAAGCTTGCAACTGCTTAGGTTGCAACTGAATGCTTTGATTGTAGACAGTGAGTTATATATTACTATACTACATATAGAAATTTTGATTAAGGGTAGCCAGCATGCTGGTTCCAACTGCCATCAGTCCCAGGCAGCATGGCCAATAGTAAGGAATGGAGTTGTACCACGATGTCTTATCTCTGATTTAGATGCTTAGTTAAGCTTTGTTATGCTTCTTCTCCTGTTAGATGGATAACCAAATCGTTGTTTCTGACTACACTCAAATGGACAGAGTCTTGCGTGAAGAGAGAGCTTACATTCTCAATTTAGTTAAGCAAATTAAGAAGACAGGATGCAATGTGCTGCTCATTCAGAAATCTATTCTGCGGTATGTTTATTCCAGTAATGTGCTTGCTGTCAAAGACTGAATGATATTCGGGATTAAAATTGTTCACGGTGTGATAAAGTTTAAGAGACTTGCTCTGAAACGTATTCCTTAAACCAGGGGCAGACAACAGAATCTGGCCAGTGGACCAGACATTCAGCCACATTTGAGGCTCTGACCAACTGTCAGATTTCACCCACACACATGTGGTTGAATGTTTAGTCCAACTACCTATTATGTTAGGTGACTCAATTTGAGTAAAGTGGGGAGGAGAGAGGGAGAGGGCTTGTAGGCCTTTTGGAGAGATTTAGGAAAAGCTTCAAACCAATGATGCACTTCATGACATCCAGTTGGGCCCAGGATACATAAAGGTGTGTTCTGAGTCTTGGGAAATTCTGAGTCTGATCAGAGCAGCTTGCCCATCACTAATAATGCTGCTGTGAGTCTGGTTGATTTTCTAGCTCATTCATTGTGTTGATTTCAGGGATGCTCTAAGTGATCTAGCTCTACATTTCTTGAACAAAATGAAGATAATGGTGATTAAAGATATTGAAAGAGAAGACATTGAGTTTATATGTAAGGTAAGGAGGAGCTGTTAACTAGTTCTGCTGTAGGTGAATATTTGATTCAAAAAGTAATTGAAATTGGTCATAATACTGATTGGCGCTGCTTTGGAATTTGTTACACACTTGGTATGTAGGCTGTGGGAGGAAACAATATGTGAAAGAATTAGTAGGCTCTATTAGTCTCACTTCTTCCCAAGGAGATAGTAATGTGTCATCTTGCTTATAAAGATGCAGCTGTAAACTGCCTTACTTCAAGCTTATATATGAGTGGTCGGAAGTAAGTCCCACCAAATTTAATGGGACTTCTTCCCGGGTAAGTGGATATAGGATTGCAGCCTGAGTATAAAGTATAGCATATTGAACTATATCATACCTTTTTAATCTATGGTCCTTGTGTTGATTTATTTTTGAAAAGACCATTGGAACCAAGCCAGTTGCTCATATTGATCAGTTTACTGGGGATATGCTGGGATCTGCTGAACTGGCAGAAGAGGTCAATTTAAATGGATCTGGAAAGCTAGTAAAGGTAAGCAGAACTCCTGTTTAGCTATTTAGCTTGCTTCTTTATGACACTTGAGGAAGTAATTTTCATGTCATTTTTATAAAATGTATACATTGCTTGATTGTAAAAACCTTAAAACGGTTTACAAAAAGATAAAAACATAAAATCAGGATTTTAAAAAATACAATACATTAGAACAGGGAGGCCCAACTTTTCATACTCTAGGTCCCTGTCAGAGCCCTCCTGCCTCCTTCCCAAAGCCCAGTGCCTTGCTTACTCAGCTTCGGGAAAGTGAGATGGAGAGGGGGTCAAATGTTGCAGGGAACCGCCAGAAAGGCCTCAAGGGTGGCAGATGGCCCCAGGGCTGTGTGTTGGACCACCTGCATTAAAACATACAAAAAGTTAAAAAACTAGATTACAATTCATATCATTACCAAGCATTTGGTTAGGCTTGTATAAACAGGAATGTCTTTAACAGAGCCCAAAACAAATACAGTCGTACCTTGGATCCCGAACGCCCTGGAACTCTGATGTTTTGGCTCCTGAACGCTGCAAATGCAGAAGTGATTGTTCCTGTTTGCGAACTTTTTTTGGAACCCAAATGTCCAACAGGGCTTCCACGGCTTCCGGCAGCCAATCAGAAGCCGTGATTTGGTTTTCGAACGTTTTGGAAGTCGAATGGACTTCTGGAATGGATTCTGTTACACTTTCACTGTACAGTTGTACCTTGGAAGTCTATCTATTGTTTGATATAAATAGGCAGGGAGTTCCACACTAAACTATTGAGTTCTTACAAATGTGTAAGGGGTGTTATGTGGAACCTGTAGTAGTGCCAGTTCCACCGATTGAAGTTGTCAAGTGGGCACATGTTTGGTAAGGCAATCTCGTAGGTAAACTGGTCCCAAGTTACAGTTGTACCTCAGAAGTCGAATGCCTTGTGAGTCGAATGTTTTGGTTCTTGAATACCGCAAACCTGGAAGTGATTGTTCCGGTTTGCAAACGTTCTTTGGAACCCGAAAGTCTGACATGGGTTCCGCAACTTCCAGTTGGCTGCAGGACCTTCCTGCAGCCAATCAGAAGCCGCGCCTTGGTTTCCTAATGATTTGGAATTTGAACAGACTTGCGGAATGGATTCTGTTCGACTTCTGAGGTACGACTGTGTATGCTAATAGTAACACTAATAGTAGCGTGTGTGAAACGCAACATTCCACACAGAATGTAACCTCATCACCTTAGAGTTAATGATTCCTCTATCATAGTGCTGATTCCCAAAAGAAATTCTGATGAAGCTTTACTGTGGGGTATTTTCATAACTTCTGGACTACTGTGAAAATTGTTCATTGAGGCTCTCATCTTTACCTGGCAAAAAGATAGTCCACCCTTTATTGGTACCAGGAGATTATAGCAGGACTCAGGGAAGACAGTCATCTCTAATTTGTGATGGGCCAAGCCTCTTATAACATAGTTAGCCTCTACAGCAGACCATTAATGAAACACCGGGGTAATATGCGTCTGCTGATACAGCCCTATAACGGAGTAGACTGCTACATTTCTCACCGGTTGAAGCTTCCAACAATGTGAAGAGCAGCCCCAAGCAGGCATCACAGTATTTTAGGTAGTTTGATGGACATGCATGGTTGTTATCTTCTTTCCATCTGATTAAGAACTTTATTCATCTCCATTGGGATTGTCCGGATATTGGAGTCAATTCTTTCTGCTCATTCAGATCTAGAATGGCCTTTGGGGGTGCTTCATTGACTCTTTGGGTGGGGCGGGGGGTCCATAGGAGCAGTGCTGCTAATTCTCTAAATATTGTAGTGACACTGTTTTTGTCCTGCAGATTACAGGGTGTGCTAGCCCTGGAAAAACAGTAACAATTGTGGTCCGTGGCTCCAACAAACTAGTAATTGAAGAAGCTGAACGTTCAATTCACGATGCTTTGTGTGTCATACGCTGTTTGGTAAAGAAAAGGTAATGTATAAGACTTATAGACCAGTAAAGTCACCATTCAGCTTTACAAATGCCTTTTGTTAACATTTTCAAACTGCAAAATTCTAATTTCAGAGCCCTGATTGCAGGTGGTGGAGCACCAGAAATAGAGTTGGCCTTGCGCTTGGATGAATATTCTCGCACCTTGAGTGGCATGGAGTCTTATTGTGTACGTGCTTATGGAGAGGCCTTGGAAATAATTCCATCCACCCTGGCTGAAAATGCAGGCCTTAATCCTATTTCTACTGTGACTGAGTTGAGAAACAGACATGCACAAGGCGAGAGAACTGCAGGAATTAATGTCAGAAAGGTAAGGGGCAAAGTGGTGAGACAAAACAAATACATATTATTGTATATTACGCCATAGAATTTTGTTTTTTATATTGGAGTTTATTATGTAGTTTATTGTATGCTGCTCACCGCATTATGCATAACTCAAAGGAACAGTCAAAATATCATGTATTTGTTTTCTTTATTTCTGGTGTTCCGCCTGTGAGTGTAATTTTACATGTAGCCAAAATGGTACCATCTGTGCAGAACAGAGAGATATCAAAAGGATCGCTGAGGTACAGGATATATTTAAAGGCAAAAAAAATTGGGCGGGGGGGCCCTCCCTAGAAACAGCCTGATTAAGATTGAACTTGATTAGTGACCACAAAATGCTGACTGGTGGCTGGGGTGGTTTGGCTGGTTGAATAGAAAACGAGGTTTGAAGTAGCTGGACTCATGAACAGCAGTTGCCTGCACTGCAACATTTTGTTGCAGTGGCTGGGGCAACCCAGTCAGGTGCGTAGAATACTACTACTAAGTGTATTTTCAATAATAATTGGCAGCCTCTGCAAAGGAATACAATAGAGGAATCTCTTGGGTTGCATTCTAGTTACATGGTATTGATTCATCAAAAACCAGAGACGAAATGTTGACCCCAGTTAATATATTCAGTTTCATAAAAACAGCATTGACATAAAATTCACTTGCATTCTCAAGCCTATTTTGCTGTTCAGCTGTGACAGTTGCTAAACGTATTTTTATTTTGTTTATTTCTGAGTATAATATTTTTAAAAATTCTAAGTGGTGTACAAGCAATACAAATTAACATAAAATGGCAAAATGGTATCATAAAAACAAATCTAGTGATACAGGGTCCAGTTGGAACTTAAACATAGACTCAGATGGATTCATTCAACACGGATCTTGGTCCAGTTGGTTCCAAAATATAAAACTTTATCTTAAATGCAAGAGCTACTCATTGGAACTTCACTTTGCTTATGTTTGAAAAATGTCAAGTGTGGTTTTTGAAGCTTGATAGTGGAATGTACCTAGAGATAATTGATTGTTGTGGCTTACTGATCCAAGGAACCAAGAATTAAATATTTGGCTCTGTAGATCCATCAAAAGTGACCTTTTATTGCCCAGAGTTAAGCAACAGAAAAAGTGGCTTGCTTTTATTTTCATGTTGTGAAATTTCATCTTTGATGGAAACCTACTATGTAACAACTGATAAGTCGTCGTCTTCTTATTATTATGACATTTTACTGGTGTTACAAAAATAATTATATATAACACTTGATTGCACAGCTTATTGCGGTTTTATTAAAAATGGTAAAGATTAACATAGTCAGCACTATAAAATATTTGATTATTTTAAGGCTATTTCAACTAGAATTAGTATAATTACATATATTCCTTGGCTGCATGCCATCAGTGCCTCATATACTTACAGCACAAGAATATTTGTTCTTTCCTACAAGCTGAGATCATGTACAGCATGCTCAAAAACACTTTTAAACTTGGATGTGAATATGGT
Source organism: Podarcis muralis (assembly GCF_964188315.1). Taxonomy (NCBI): domain Eukaryota; kingdom Metazoa; phylum Chordata; class Lepidosauria; order Squamata; family Lacertidae; genus Podarcis; species Podarcis muralis. Next base: position 118,855,398 of record NC_135657.1, on the reverse strand, counting down.
TATGTGAGTTGATTGGCCACCTGATGAGACAGAGGTGCATTGCTCCAGAATGAAAATGTTGAGATACATAATTTCATGTAATTTATGCTGGTAATTTGTTTATAAACTGAGGTTTCCATTCTTAATTTGTAGGGTGGAATTTCCAATATCCTGGAAGAATTGGTGGTCCAGCCTCTGTTGGTTTCCATCAGTGCTCTGACCCTAGCGACAGAGACAGTCCGCAGTATTCTTAAGATTGATGATGTGGTAAGTTACACTTAAAGGCTAACATTCTTGCAAATGGATATTTCATAGCAGTTAGCAAATGTTAAATGACAATTCCTATTATATCACAATGTGAATCTGCAAGTTAACATGCTGCATTTGTAACTAAATGATGAAAGTTGCTGTTCAAATTTAAAGAGACAAATAACTTAGTGAAAGTGTAGATTAATGCTGGATGCAAACAGTGATACAAAAGAATGTTGGTGATGCAGAGACATTTGAAGGTAATGGTTAAAAGTATCATTCCATACCATTCTGTTTCTCTTTGCAGGTGAATACTCGATGAGATGACTAAAGAAACAGACTGTGCAGCTCAGCACAGTGTCGCAAGTTTGGAATGCAGTTCCTTCATTGGACGTTGCATAACTCCCAGTTACATTTCATGTATACTTGTCAACTTAAATTAATAAAACCTTAAATTCTCAAGGCATATCTTGTTTACTATGTCTTTATAGCTAAACAAAGCACGCCCCCCGCAGTTTACAACAATTGATGCTGTTAGAGTTAAAACCAGTATTGCCACAGAAACCAAAGTTGCCACTCTTGATTTCAACTGATCAGTCACTTAAAAAGGTTTATAGTTATGCTAGCAGTAAGCCATGGTAGCTTCAAACTCAAAGTCAAACTTAACAGAAGACAAGCCAAAGGGTTTTCTGGATAAGGATGGAAGTAATTTGTGTTTCTCGTCTGTCTGTAATTCCACATCTTTGCTTCAGCTGAGAAAACATGTTTTCATTTCAGCTTTAATGAAACGCCTAAAATGAATGGTGTCAGAAGTTACATCAGTTCATGCTGCTGGTGACAGGAGCCCTTGTACCATAAATCTAGGTCAGTCTTCTAAGGTGCCTCAAGACTTTGCATTAATTCGGTGCTGGTTCAGAGGACCGCTGTTAAACCATACTTACCAGTACAATAAGCTGAGGTGCATATTTTCTGAAAGGTCTCTTGCAGTATTGTCCATTTTCAATGCAATTGCTACTTTTCAGTTAAGTAGACATGGTTAGCTAAGTCAGTTCAAGGGCAGTAACCATACATCTTCTCTATCATCCAGTGCTCTCTTCAACTTGGGTAACAATATAGTTGTACAGCATAGAATGAATGGAGATTTGCCCCTGATAATGTATTTCATCAATAGAAACCCAATAAGGCAATAGATCTTGAAATTTATAGAGAGCTGTTGTAAAAAGTTTATTTGGCTATGCCTGAAGTAAGTAAGAACAAGCAATGCTATTGGGTGACAGAGAAAAAGTGGAACTACTCAATACTTACTTTGCCTCTGTCTTCACCCAAAATAAAAGTGATGCTGCCCAACCTGGTGATGACAGAATAAATGATGTAAGGAGGGAGCTGCAGCTCAAGATAGGAAAAGAGGTAGTAAGGGAACACATAGCTATTTTAAATGAATTCAGACCTCCAGGGCCTGATGAACTGCATCCAATGGTACTAAAGGAGCTCGTGGATGTAATTTCAGAGCCTTTGTCTATTATCTTTGAGAATTATTGGAGAACAGGTGAGACCCCCTACACACTGGAGGCGGGCAAATGTCCCCATCTTCAAAAAGGGAAAGGAAGACCCAGGTAACTGCTGACCAGTGAACTTGACATCGATAATAGGGAAGGCCGTAGAACAGATGAACAGTCAGTCTGTGAGCATTTGGAAAAGGATGCTGTGATTACTAAAACCCAGAATAGGTTTCTCAAAAGTAAGTCATGCAAGACCAATCTGATTTCTTTATTTGATGGAATTACAAACTTGGTGGATCAGGGGAATGCTGCGGACATAGTGTATCTTGATTTTATTAAGGCTTTTGACAAAGTTCCCCATAATAGTCTCGTAAGGAACCTGGAAAATGTGGGTTGAATGAGGTAACTGTTAGGTGGATTTGTAGCTGGTAGACTCACCAAACCCAGAGAGATTCATGGTTCCTTGTCATCCTGGAAAAAAGTCACAAATGGGGTACAGCAGGGTTCTGTCCTGGGCCTGTTGTTATTCAACGTCTTTATAAATGACTTGGATGAAGGAATTGGGATGCTCATCAAATTTTCAGATAACACCAAACTGGGAGGGGTAGCACAGAAGACAGAATCAAATTCAAAATGACCATAACAGATTGGAGAACTGGGCACAAGCTAACAAAATGAATTTCAATAGGGTTCAGATCAAGGGAAGAAATAGTATCACTCTATTCTGTCTTAGTCAGACCACACTTGGACTACTGTGTCCAATTCTGGGCATCACAATTTAAGAAGGATGTTGACAAGCTGGAATGTGTGCAGAGGAGGGCGACAAAGATGATCAAGGGTCTGGAAACCAAGCCTTATGAGGAGTGCTTGAAGGAGCTGGGTATATTTATCCTGGAAAAGAGGAGACTGAGAGGAGATATGATAGCCATCTTCAAACATCTTAAGGGCTGTCACACGGACGATGGAGCAAGCTTGTTTCCTCCTACTCCAGAGGGTAGGACTCAAACCAATGGCTTCAAGTTGCAAGAAAGGAGATTCCAACTAAACATTCGGAAAAACTTTGTGAAGGTAAGAGCTGTTCAGCCGTGGAACAGACTCCCACAAGAGGTGGTGGACTCTCCTTCTTTGGAGGTTTCTAAACAGGTTGGATGGCCATCTGTCATGGATGCTTTAGCTGAGATTCCTGCATTGCAGGGGGTTAGACTAGATGACTCTTGGGGTCCCTTCTAACTCTAAGATTCTAAGATTCTATTCTGCTATTCATGATTTTTGGTTCCCTTGTGAAAGAACGAAAATCATAATACACAAACTGAGTAATATACAAAAGAGAGATATGAACAGTGGGCTACATCATAGCATGGTTCATAATTTACATACAATCTCAGTGGTGTTTCTAGGACTAAGGTGAAGCTGTGAAGCTCCCTTGTTATTTTTGCTACTGAATGCTTCTATCTTACTATATAGTATTGAAATTTGATTTTTTGTACGGTATTATTAAATTGCTTTAGTGTTTGAAATGTATTCCTGTTTTCTTTGTTGTAAGCTGCTTTGAGCAATTTTCTTTTTGGGTGTGGAAAAACTCCATACAAATAAAGTGAACGAATACTTATTTGTCCCCCACCGCCCTGAAATTCTGATAGGTGGACATGATACACTGTTTTGTTTTGTTATTACATTATGTATTTTGAGTTCTTTACGCTGTAAACTGCCCTGCCTGTGATGATCTTCATTGAAGGGTGGTATATAAATTAAAATAAATTATAATTATAATAATAAATTATAATTATAATTATAATTATAATAATAATATCCCTCACATGGCCTGCTGCTGTCACTTGGGCACATCACGGGGTGTGTGTGTGCTGATGTGATGTGTGCACCCACATGCTACAGAGTGGAACTTGGGGGAGGGCGGTGGCCCCTCCATTAAAAATTTGTGGGCGCCCAGGCACAAGTCAGTGCCTATGCTCACTATGGGGTGGGGAAATAATAGTGTCCAAATTTCTTTCTTTTTTAAATTCACCACTTTTACTGCAGAGCTGGAAGGGGCCCGAGGGTCATCTCGTCCAACGCCCTGCAGTGCAGAAATCTCAGCTAAAGCACCCAGGCCAGGTTGCCTCCTATATATATTGAGTTGGCGCCCGTCTGTCTCGGCAGACAAGGGAGATTATACGTATTGGGTCAGTGCGCCTGGATGTCAACCAGAAAGTCGGTGGTTCGAGCCCAGCCAAGGACAACGCAGGGGGTTGGACTAGATGACCCCTGGGGTCCCTTCCAACTCCGCAATGCAAGAGATAGGAGAAAGGACGAGAAGAGCTCATCTTGGCTTCGCAGCCCCGCCTCGCCAGGAAAGGGCCTTTCTCCGCGTTCGCCAGCAGGCGAGGGCTTTGTGTCCCGCGGGAGCCGCCGTAGCGCCGTCGCCTTGGCAACCGAGCCGGGCCAAGCGGCCTTGCGCTGCGCCGCGCGAAGAGAGCCATGGACGCGGCCCACCGAGCCGCCCTGCTCGCCGCCTCCTGCCTCCACACGCCGGTCGACCCGCGCACCAGGGCCCCGGTCGCGCTCTACGAGAGGGAGGGCGGGCGGCCCGCGCCGGGGGGCGGCGAGCGGCAGGTAGGCCGAAAGCGGGGGGAGGAGGCCGGAGTCGGCGGCGGCGGGAGGGCTGCCCCCTGGTGGCCGCGGGAGGGAACGGCAGGAGGCGCCTTCGCCCTTCCTCCCAGGAAAAGTGGGACTGGCTGCGGGTCTCGAGGCAAAAGAGCGGAGCGGAGGAGCGCATTAATATTAATTAATAATATTTATTAATTATTAACTATTAAATATTAAATTATTAACTATTAAATATTATTATTATAATGTTTATAATAATGTTTATAATTATTTAATAATAATAATAATAATAATAATAATAATAATAATAATAATAATAATAAACTTAATAGTCCCTTGTCCCCTGAAGGTCTGTTATACACACACGAGCACATGCAATAACCACAAAGAAAGAAAAATAATAATGAAGAATGCTCCCACCCAGTAATTAGCAGGCAACTATTTTGCCAAAGAGCAGGGAGGGGGATTAGGCTAGATGGGAAATCTTCTTATTGTTTTTGTTTATTTATTTATTTCACACAATTTATTGTGTGATTGTTAAAAACCTCAGAGCTTTTTAGAAAAAGATAAAACAGTAAAATCGAGAAAAATTCACAACCATAGTTTAAAACCTGCAGAAGTTAAAATACTGAAACAGATTAGAATTACCTGAACTTTCTAAGCACCTGGGTCGGCTTGTCTAAACAAAAATTTTTATCTATTTTTTAAGCTTAAAAAGGTAAACGTAAGCTTGTTAGTCGCTTTTTACCCAGAAGATCGCCAAGTGACTTACAGCCATGGACACAATGCCTTAAGAGAAGGGAAAATATTGGGGCATTGGGAATTATACATCGTCTAACATGTATGAAAAAATAAAAGCAAAACAACCACCATGTAAATAACTAGGAGAAATCAGCAACCAAAGCTTTTCCAGCTGTGATTGCAATGACTGGAAATCACAAATGCTAGCAGCTAAGAAAAACAGTTGTTAAACCAAATATGCTTAATAAGAAAGAAAGAGAAACACTGAAAGATTGACAATTCCTCTCAAAATCACCCATGCTTGTGCCTTGAATGACTGCTGGATTGACACACATTTAACCAGCAGTGTTTTTATTAGCACAATGAAAACTCTGCGAGTGAAACATGTGCCTCTTGTGCACTTTTGCTTTAAACGGAGGTGGCAGGTCTTTCTGATGTTGGGAGTAACCATGACATTTTTTATATGCTGGGCTGAAAATGCCGACAATCGGATATTGCTGTAGGTCCAGTTTTGTTCTGTATGAGTGGAAGTTGTACCTTGCCAGGCTGTGCTAAGGTCTGCCTTTCCTCTCTGGCATGAAGGAGAGTGCAAATTGTAAAGTCTGTGTGTCTTTGTGTATGATGGATCAAGCTCTATGACACATGGGTCGTCTTCCTGCCTCCCCTCTTTTCTGCTGCCAATCATGTCACTGGGCTGTCACTTAGAACAAGAAAGGTGGCAGACTGAAAACCAGCTGTTTAATGAGTAGTAGTGTTCTAAGAATAAAAGCTTGCACTTTTAAATTTGTCAACTGCAAAGGTAATAACACTGCAAGTTTTGAAACATTCTAAATTCTTTAACTTGCATGCTTTTTTAACAATCAAGTGGTATATACGTAAATTGTATGAAATAAAGGAAAACCGATGGAATCAATTCTAAATGGTTTTACTTCTCTTATTGCATTTTGATTGAAGACATTAGCATAGGTAATGTTTCTGAGAATTTGTAAGTCACAAATACTATAGGAAACAGATGGTATTTGTATACCAAGCCTACACAAATCTCTTAATGAGCTTTACATCAGAGGAGTCGAAATGAGTTTACGTGCAGCTAACCAGAAAGGTGCATAGTGTTGTAGTATATCTGTTGCTGAAATGCAATTATTCATTTGAAATTAGAAATAAAAATGGATTTAAATGTTTATTACAGTTGAGCAATTTTGGCTACAGGATGATGTCATGCAGATTGGACCCTACTTTTACCATTTCTCAGCAGTTTTCAGTGCTGAGAGGCGCCATGTTTCACAGTTGATGGCACCTACCACTTGACCAAATTACTGGCATTTTATACTTATTTCTCCAAGGGGAATGAAAACATTATAATAATATTCTGTTTCAGGATAGTTTGAGTCCTGAGAGACAGCAGCGTTCTACTGGACAAGCCGATTGCAGAGACTGGATAGACCTCTCCAAAATGTACCTTTCAAATCAAGAATATTATTTAAAGCTGGAAGAGCTTAAGTACGCTCACCTGGAGACCATGGCAAAATTGGAAAACATGTATCGGAATAAACTGTATCTAAAAGATGTTCAACCTTTAACAAATGTGGATGTGACCCATAGTATGAATGATAGGTATGGTTTATAATCTATTTTTGTAGTGTTATTTCTCTGAAGATGTTAAATATTGCAGTTACAGGCAGCAACCCTTTTAGGGGTTGACATGTGATTGCTGACGCGCAGGTCTTTTGGACCTGGAAGTGGGCAGAATGGGGTGGGGGTGGGGGGACAGGGCATAATGGGGTGGGGTGTGCTTATGTGTGCTCTGCTGACACATGCAGGGGCCAGGAACGGAGCCCCTGCATGAAATAGTTGCTGCCTGTATATATATTATGGAGGAATCTGCATGCTGATAATCTCACCAAAACAGTGTTTTATATACTATATGCCAACAGCTTAATTTTTTTAAACTGCCGAAGAACCTTCAGTTCTAGATTTTTGTATCTGGCCGCACTTGCCTCCCTGCAGGGAACTCAGAAAGAACAGCTGAACAAGGAAGAGAACTGAGTATTGTGTGTGTGTGTGTTTCTTGCCTTGATTTGTTTGAAAATATCCTTAATTGTAGGATAAACTCCTTAATCCTACTGAAAACGTCAGAATTGGTTCAACTATTGTCGTGTACAATAGGTTATATATAGATATAGATGTTGGAAGGTAATTATTTAACTTTCAGAGTTACCGAGTGTGTAACACTGCTAATTGCTTAACTATGCTTAAGCAATTGGGAGTGCACTTTCTTCCCCACTCGATCCTTTTGGACTGGAGTGTAAATTCTTCCTAGGGATTCAGCACCAATTAACTATTACGTCGGATGGTGGCATTAGCTGATGCTAAGACTAACCAGGCTTCCTGCTTACACCAAAATCTGAAGCCGTGGTTTAGGACAGAAATACTGAAATGGGACTGAAATTAAATTTCGGGAACATAGTATGCGGCTTTAATACCAGGTCAGCCCATTGATTCATCTAGCTCCGTATTGCCTCACTGACTGGGAGCAGCTCTCCAGAGTTTCCAGTTGGCTTCTTTCCCAGCAGCACCTGAAAATTCCAAGGATTGAACCTGGGACATTCTGCATGCAAAGCAGATCCTCTGCTAATGAGCTGTGGCTTATCTCCCGATTCATAGTAACAAAGTACTTTTGCATAGGGGTTTCCAAAGGTTTCAGAACACTGTGCAGATACTCCTTAGGGAGCGCCTTCTAAAATTAATTTTCAGTTTTGCTAATAGGAATATTTCTTATTTTTACTTCTATTATCTGTCTTACAGGAGACCCAGTGATGTGAGTTCTGATCGCAGACGTAAAGCTAACATCCAGCCTATGGTTGCTTGGTCCTAACACAAATATTTCACTAAACTCTACATTTTATCATAAGGAACAAATGCAGTTTGGGGAGAGCTATTTTTCAGGCTTCTGGTAACAAAGGCGATGAGCTGGGACACAACCAGTATAGCCCAACCTGCTATACTGGTGGGATTCTTTAGACTTGAAATGCTCCTCCAATCTGTTATTCATCAAAGCAGTCTGGTTATATTTTGCTGCTTGCAGAAAACTAACCGTCACATTTTTATTTCCTTTTAGATCTTGGGAGCCAAGCCCTTTTCAACCTCAGAATATGTGTAAATCATTTTCTGAGCCTGATTTGAACAACTCTTTTCATTCAGATTTATCTCATATATCTGATAAAGAATTAGAGTTAGAAGAAAATAACAGTGAAAACAGATCACTAACATTTGGTAAGGAGCAAGCTGAAAATTCATGGGATGGGTCATCTTTGGAGGACTATTCTCACTGCAACCAAAGTATTTTATCCAAATTACAGACTTTGAGGAAGAGCAGGAGGAAGAAAAAAAAGTGGTCCCCAAAGATCACAATACCTGAGCCTTTCCAGATGACTATCAGAGAAGCTAAGATCAAACAACAGAACATAAAGTCAAAGTCACTGATTGAACTGGAAAATAACTTGCTGAAGAAAGAATTGGAGGAGGAAGCAGAATGTCAAAAGAAATTCCGAGCCCATCCAGTGCCTGCTTATGTCTTTTTCCCTCTCTATCATGATATTATGCAGCAAAATGAAGAACGTAGAAAGTCACTAAGAGAGAGGAGGCAAGAGATCCTTCTAGCTACACAGAAGCCATTTCAGTTTATTGAGCGGGAAGCACAAAAGAAAGAAATGAAGAAAATGCAGTTGAAGTACGTTTCTTCACCAGAAAAGAAAGCAAAAGTATTCAAAGCAAAGCCAGTTCCTAAATTTGTTTATAGTTCAGAAATTAATGAGAAGCTAAAGGAGGAAGAGCTTTATAGAGATATTAGAATTCAGATGAGATCAGAAGAACTTCTGCGCAATTCATCTCTCCCTAACAGTAGGTTAGGAAACAGAGGCATTAATAAGAATAGGCAGCAAAATCATCTTGAGCTGACTAAAGAAGTGGAACACAAACCAAAGACCAAAGCCAAGGTCCCAGATTTTGAAATTTTACATCAAAAATTCCTGAAGCGGCTTCAGAGACAGAAGAATGTGAAACACATTACAGCCTGTGAACCCTTCAATCTCTGTACACCAAATATAGCATCTAACAAAGAGAAAATTCTTGAGGACATTCAAATGGATGAAGAAAAATTAAAGGAAACACGCTGGCCCTTTGCTTCTTCAAGAGCTAAGCCTCAAATGAGGTCTTTGAATGCAAATTCATCTCCTTCAGGCTGTGAAGAACCTGTATCTCCAAGAATTACAGAATCTACAAGACGACGACTACAAGTAGTCAGGTGAGCTGTTCACAGGCCTGGACTGATGTAATTGTCGTGAGTTTAATTTCAAGTTGCTTGTGGAAAATAAAACCATGTTGATGCAATAAGGTACTAAATACTTGTTTTAGTTATCGCTGCATATCTTAAGTGAAGTTAAAACTACGATCCGCATGGGATTAATGAAATTATTATTCTGTTTATAATGATTTTACTAATTGCATGTGGATTTTTTTTATATAAGTAATTTTTATTGGTTTTCATATCTGTTTAACAACATATGACAACTAAACATAATCATGTTAATCATATTAATTTTGATTTTTTTGATAACGAAATATGAAGATTATCTTTGAATGCATGAAATTCATGCTATTTTGGAGAGGAATTCAGTGTTGCACTAAGGCAATCATCAGAGCAAGCATTTCAGATGAAATGAACCCCCCTTTCCTTCCTCCATGTGCTGTTCTGGGGCTTTCAGGGAATGGGGGTGGCGGGTGGGGAAGTCCTTTTCCTCCCCATAATTGTTTTAAGCCACACTCCATTGTCAGCAGCTGATTTTGCGTCCCCTCTTCCCAGATCTTGTGTCTGGTGTTGGGGCACCAGTCACTTTGCCCTTGTTACACAACTGACAAGACTAAGGGGGCCAACCATTTCCTGAGTTCAGTCTTCTGATGTAGTGGTTGTAGCAATGGATGTCTCCAGAGAACTGTGGATGGATGGTTGGCTATGTTCTCTTTTAGGGTAAGAGTATTATAGAAAGTACATTCTTACATTGCATGTATGTCTGAACTCACATGCATGTCTCACACTTGTGTATTCATGCACACACTACTGAGAGGTTTAGGATCCTTTGATCGAGTTATGATGTGTGTCCGTTGTGCCAACAAGAAGTTCCTACACCAGAGGTGTATTATATAAATTGAAAGTGTCAGAATAGATAAATGTTGCTTCAGAAAGCAAAATTACAATTTAAGCAGGCAAAGAGTGAGTGAAAGAATCCTGAACTGTTCTCAAAAGCCTGTAGAAAATGAGTGTGACAATTTCACCACAGAACCCACACTAATAGCAAGTCAAGAAATGGAGCGGGGGAAGGTAGACTTGTCCTTGTGTTGTTTCCTTTGGAGTGCTAAGTAAGAATTCTTTCCTGGAGCTTGGAGAGCTAACTATCCATAGAAAATCTAGGGTTTTTGTAAAAAAATTAGCCAATTCATTCTAATGGAGAAGGAAGGGAGCTCTGAGATGAGCAATTCCTATAATTTTAGTATTTGTATTCTTCTGTTGTTTCTTCCCAGAATTTCCTGCCTACTTCCCATTTTCTTTATTTTGCTTAATAAAAAGTTGAAAGGATCTAGTGAGCAATGACTGAACTGTTTATCCTTGTTTACTTCCTGTCTTAAAGTTACCTTAGTATTATCGTGATGGCATCCATTCAGGTGTTGATTAGATGTTATTAGTTGCTAGATTTACACGTGCTGATATTTGCACAAGGTATTTGGCGCTCAGGATGTCTCTTCAGTGCCTCCCATGACATATTTTTGAGATACGGCTGGTACCAGCATCAAGAAAGTTCATAATGCGGATCTCCTGTTATATTAAGTTATGCCAACCTTCTTACTCATTCCATGATCTACAATAATAAGTCATAGAAAAAGTTGAGATTGACACATACCCATTCACATCATTTTTTATTAAATGTATCACAAGACTAACAAAGTATTCCAGCAATTCAAAAGAAAAAAAGTAAAACAATTGTGCACGATCATGTATAAGGGTAAAGAGATAAAACATATGTTTAAATAATAAAAAATATACTTACACAAAAGAGGCAACATGGCAGTATTCCAAGACAGGACACAGGCACCAGATGAAATAGTATTTGGGTGGGATTTGTCATCTGTGTGAACTACATTACTTCTTGATCTGTGTAAGTGTATCCTTGAGAAATTCTATAAAGCCTTTTCTCAATTTAAATTTATTTAGTTCTGCTTTATTTTGTTATTCAGGGAGTCAGCTGAGGAAAAAAGAAAGGTAGAAGAAGAGAAGAAGAAAAATAGAACAAAACAAAAAGAAAGAGCAAGAAAGCTACAGAGACTTATATACACCCGGGCTGAGGCAAATGATCCCCATCAAAGTCTAGCTCAGATGCATAAATCGAAGTTTAAAATACTCAGGTATTCTGCTAATGTAGCCTCCAAATCCTGACCCTATAGGTGCAAGAGCATTAGTTCAGTAGCAGGCCCTCAAAGTGTGTAACATAGTTTAGTCTTGCTGCTTCTATTTTCATTTTGCTGTGAAAGTTCATGATTAATTTCCATACCATTTCCATGTCATGGTATATTAAAAAAACAGGAAACATGAAAAGCAGAGAATGAAAGAATATCTCCAGGAGCTGGAAGAAATGGAAGAAAGAGTGGAAAAGAGGCCACTGTTGTTGGAACAAGCTACACAGGTTATTGACATCTCTCATATATTGGGGTGCCAGATTTCTTCTTTATCTAATGATCAAGAACTGTCATTGAGGTGATGCAAGTTACGCCACCTTCCCAGGCTCTGGTCTCCCATTGCATCACTTCTGTACGCCTCATTTCATTTGTCTGTGCTTTCTCAACCAGCAATGATTGCTGCCTTCCTGGTTATAATTGTGTACAGCAAGGTCCCGGTTAAGCTGTCTTATTTTATACTCTGCATTCCTAATTCACCCATCACAGTGTGAAGAGTAGAGGAGACGCCACTTAATTTAACTGTGATTATTTACACTTGTTTCGTTTACTTGCTTGATCTCTAGTCTGCCTTTTGATCCAGAAGGATCCCAAGTGGCTTACTTAAAATAATGAAACAACATTAGGTCTGCTTCTTCCATTTCTGGCACATAGTATTGCTCTGTTGTTGTATGTCTTCCCTTCTACCTAAGGCTGCAAGTCAAGGGCAGAGATGGATGAACCAGCCCTAGCTGAGCACATATGTAATCTAAGCGTTTAATATATTTAACATGTAATTTAAACATTTAATGTGTTTGCTGGCGCAGAGGTGTTGAGTACCAAATTTAAAAATGCCACTGTCTAAAGCTTTGTGTTTGTGTTCCACAACATTTTCATGCTCTGAGGTCATGGATGTTTGGCAACCAATGTACACATCCACAGCCGTATACAGTGGTACCTCAGGTTACAGACGTTTCAGGTTACAGACGCTTCAGGTCACAGACTCCACTAACCCAGAAATAGTACCTTGGGTTAAGAACTTTGCTTCAGGATGAGAACAGAAATCGTGCGGCGGCCTCATTAGCTAAAGTGGTGCTTCAGGTTAAGAACAGTTTCAGGGTGAGAACGGACCTCCAGAATGGATTAAGTTCTTAACCTGAGGTACCACTGTATATTCTTTAAATTTAAGAGTATCTTAGTAATGTATTTTGTTATTCTTTTACTCTACCTCTCCTAAAATATAGAAAAATGCACGAATAGCAGCTGAGAAGCATTACTGCGGTATTCTTCGAGAGCTGGGACTATGTGAAGAGTTTGTTTCAAAGAAAGGTGAAACAGCTACAGAAATGCTTTTGCAGGACCATTCCAGTGGTGGCTCTGACATTTTGACAGCAGACGGCGACAGGTAAATACTGCCAGTGGTTGCCATAGATCAGGATAGGCAACTTGTGGCTTTCCAGATGCTGTTGGACTCCAACTGCCAAGGTGGCCAAGGTTCAAGGATGATGGAAGCTGTGGTCTAACAAAATTGGGAGGGATGCAGATTCCCCATCCCTGGCCTAGATGTTTTAAGAGGGAGACTGACAACTTTAATCTCAAACTGCCCCTTTTGCTGTAGTTTATTCTAATAGCCCAGAACTCTAAAATCCAAAGCCTCATGTGCATGTGGTATGTCTGCACCTCCTCTCTGGAGAGAGACTTAAATCTCCATTGGGTGACAGCATCATGTGAGTCAGCATCGACTTCCCCTTCCTCTTTTTCCTCTTCTGGCCCCCATGCTATCCCAGTCTGGTCTAGTGGGTTCCCCAACTCTCCAGAGCACATTTGGGGGACATGCAGGGGACTACATGGGAGATGGTGAGAGATCTGTCCTGCCAGCTGTGGTTATTCTACTGGCAGATGGACACTGTTGGATTTCACCCATTGAAAAGAATGTGAGACTATTCACAGCCCTTATACCTGCAGTTGATTGGTGGATTGAAGAATTGATAGTAAAAGTACTCAAAGTAAAGCAAACTGCCAAAACCTAAAAGTCCACGGATGCTTCCTCTAGCTGGGATTACACTAAGTGTGGATTTCCTTTTTTACTCAGTTATTAGGTTATTACATCAGAACTGCAAGAACTGGAATGGGCAAGGTAATCAAGCAGCTTTTGGAAGATCAACAGCAGACTTGGAGCTCTCTAGTGGACATGACAATAGCTGCCTTTATTTTTCAGGCGTATTCCCTAGAATGGAGGGGCTGTGAGGCCACCCCCTGAACCATCCCATATATACCAATCATGTTGGAACATTAGTAATTTTAGCTTGATAACTTCTAATTGAGCTGACCTAGCTGGGCTTGTGGCTGATTATTCTATGGAGACTGACTGGCACTTACAGCTAGAGCTCGGTCCATGAGTATGAGGACCAACCACATGCGTGGCTCCAATATCGGAGTGCTGATTTTAAAACCAAGGCTATTCTGTATATTGCTTCACACAGAAAGCAGGCTGCTGGGTGACTTGCTTCAGGATGTCCTCAAGAAAGGACACAGTGATGGTTTTATCACTTACTGTCTTCTTACAGTCAAGATGGAGAAGGGCAGGCATTTAGAGTTTGCATGCTGCTCCAGGGATTCTTTGTTCTTGTGGGCTTACGATCCATTTCATCTGGGGGACAGTGATCTTCTGTACCAGTGCACCCTTTGAATGTACGTGCATGGCAGCCTGATGGCTTCTTTGTTCATGAAGCATTCCGAGATTGATGGTTTTGTCTCTGCAGATGCCTCCTTTGAGGGTATCTGGGAGGGTTCAGGGCACATGGGGGGGGGAGGGGGAGGAAAAGTGGAGGGGACCTGCTGCACAAAGCATAAATCCTTGCACTGATGGACCTGTGACTTAGTGAAGCATTGGGTGCAAGCCATAATGCTACACAAGTTGAAACTAAATTTTACAATGCAATAACATTATCACCAGTGCAATAACACGAAATCACGCCAGTTGACAAATTTGAAAATAGCTCCTTATGGCTGTGATCTGATTGGGTCATAATATGTATTCAGCTGTTCTTCAGAGGATGCCAATGGGCAGTGTTTTTCTTCTGTTTCTCCTGTAGTGATAATGAAAATAAAGCAGGAGATGGAGAATCTGAGAGAGAATGGGAGAGCTCACAGCTCCATTCTGCCCAGTCCTGTGGAGAGGAGGATGGTGATGAGGAGGAGGATGTGGAAGCCTCTGAAGAGGAGGAGGACATGGAAGCTCAGCCAGATCACGATGGCCAGGAGGCTCCTGAGTATGAAAGTGAAAACAATGAACAAGCTGCCACAGAAAAATCCAGTGATGATGAAGGCTAACTGAAATACATGTCTGCTTCCATGTTGTGTGGGTTTTGGTGTTTTGAATTTATTCTGTTGCTCCAAATAATATAAGAGATGGAGAAAATGAGACAACTGGTGCAAATAGAGTTTTGAAGTATTTTTAATGTGCTGATCAGCTGTGAGTTTTCAACTGGCTTATTTTATTTATTAAATTTGTAGACTGCCCTATATCTGCAAGTCTCAGGGTGGTTCCCAGGATAAAATCAATATAAAACCACAAAATTCATAATTGAAACAGAAACAACCCAATAATCCTTCCCCCACATTTTAAAAAGGCACAGGATGTCAACCAACCAAAGGCCTGGTTAAAGAGGAATGTTTTTGCCTGGCACCTAATGGTGTATAATGAAGGCCCCAGGCAAACCTCCCTGGGGAGAGCAATCCACAGATGGGGAGCCACTGCAGAAAAAGCCTGTTCTCGTGTTCCCACCCTCTGGATCTCGTGGAGGAGGCACACGAAGAAGGGCCTCAGAAGATGATCTCAGGGGCTGGATAGGTCCATATAGAAAGAGGTGGATCTTTGAAGTATTGTTGTCCTGAGCCGTTTAGGGCTTTATAGGTTAAAACCAGCACTTTTAATTGGGCCCAGAAGCTAATTAGTAGCCAGAGCAGTTGGACCAGGATTGGTGTAATATGCTCAAACTGTCTTGCCCCAGTGAGCAACCTGGCCGCTGAATTCTGCACTAGCTGAAGTTTATGAACTGCCATCAGAGGCAGCCCTACATATAATGCATTGCAGTAATCCAGCCTAGAGGTTACCAGAGCATAGGCAACAGTAGTTAGGCTATCCCTGTCCAGATAGGGGCATGGCTGGGCCACCAGCCAAAGCCGATGGAAGGCTCTCTGGGCCACTGAAGCCACCTTTCATTTACTCCTTTTATTAGAAAAAAGGAAAGGTAGCTGTGTTGGTCCCTAAGGGGAAAAAACCCTCCAAAATCTACAGTTTGCAATTCCTTATTAGGACAAATTGAAATATCAGAAAGCAGTGGCAAGCATTTGTGTTTTCCAAAATTCTTAATCAGGCAAGATATTACATAGAGCAAGGGCAGGGGAATGAGGCAAAATAAGCAAGTATAAAGCATATAGATTTTAGTAGAGGTGTGCATCAGCTGTGTGTAGAGGCTGAATAACAAGGTGAATTAGGCTGATTTGAGGTATCCCCCCCAAGTTGAAGCACAATGTATATAATTCCCCTTCTCAAAACTGAGTAATTGCTCCCGCAAGGCCATGTGATTTTCTGCTTGTTTTGTACAGAATAGTTCTGTTTTTTGTATACAGTGGTACCCCGCAAGACGAACGCCTCGCAAGACGGAAAACCTGCTAGACGAAAGGGTTTTCCGTTTTGGAGGCGCTTCGCAAAACGAATTTCCCTATGGGCTTGCTTCGCAAGACGAAAGCCCATAGGGAAATCTCCGGGACAGCGGGGAAGCGCAGCGCGTCTTCCCCACTGTCCTCGGACCTCCTCCGAAGCCTGGCAGCGGGGCGGAGAGACCTCTTCCCGCCGCCAGGCTTCGGAAGGATGCTCCGAAGCTAAAGAAGCTAAAGCAGCCTGCCGCGACCCTCTCCCAGCTGGAGAGGTGACGCGCGCCTATGGCAGGAGCCTCCATAGCCGAGCGTCACCTCTCCAGCCGGGAGAGCGCGCGCGGGGCTAAAGCAGCCCCCCGCGACCCTCTCCCAGGTGACGCGCGCCTATGGCAGGAGCCTCCATAGCCGAGCGTCACCTCTCCAGCTGGGAGAGCGCGCGCGTGGGGCTAAAGCAGCCCCCCGCGACCCTCTCCCAGGTGACGCGCGCCTATGGCAGGAGCCTCCATAGGTGCGCGTCACCTCTCCAGCCGGGAGAGCGCGCGCGGGGCTAAAGAAACCCCCCGCGACCCTCTCCCGGCTGGAGATGTGACGCGCGCCTATGGCAGGAACCTCCATAGGCGCCCGTCACCTCTCCAGCCGGGAGAGCGCGCGCGGGGCTAAACCAGCCCCCCGCGACCCTCTCCCGGCTGGAGAAGTGACGCGCGCCTATGGCAGGAGCCTCCATAGCCGAGCGTCACCTCTCCAGCCGGGAGAGCGCGCGCGGGGCTAAAGAAGCCATAGCCCCGCGACCCTCTCCCAGCTGGAGAAGTGACGCGTGACTATGGCAGCAGCCTCTGAAGGATGCACCGAAGCCTGGCGTGGTGGGGGGGCGGAGAGGCCTTCTCCCCGCGCCAGCCTTCAGATGGCTGTCCTGAAGACTTGGGGTGGGAGAAGGGTTTTCCTTCCCACCGCCAACATTCAGAATGCTGTTCTGAATGTTGGCGGTGGGGAGGAAAAACCCTCCTCCCACGCAAGCCCCGGGAACAGAGGGAAAGCGCTGCGCGCCTTCCCCTCTGTTCCCGTACCTGTGCTGAAGGCTTGCGGTGGGGAGAAAAGCCCTCCGCACCGCCAGCCTGGCAAGCGGTTTCCCTAGGAACGCATTAATTGATTTTCAATGCATTCCTATGGGAAACCGTGCTTCGCAAGACGAAAAACTCGCAAGAAGAAAAAACTTGCGGAACGAATTAATTTCGTCTTGCGAGGCACCACTGTATCTCTCTTTCTCTAGGTCCATGGGCTTTGTAAAACACGACTGCCAAAAATGTTGCTTGTAGAGCCCTGGAGAAATTTGGATTGATTTTTGTTAAAGCACAGCAGCAGAGGATACTTTTTAAAAGTTAAAATTTACATCTTTCTCATAAATTCTTTGCTGCCCTGCTTTAATCAAACCATAAGAAAGCTCTCCGGGCCATTTTCTAGAGGCCTGTACCAGACGTCTGAAGGCCTATCTTGGAGGACACAAACAGCCACAGGAAATTTTTTTGAAATGTAGAAGCAAGAATACACATCACATGGACCTTCTATTTATTGTCTTAAGGTAAGAAAGAGCAAGAGACAGTCCCCTTTGAAAAGATGCAACTGCTATGGATTTGGGTGTTTTAGTTGGCCTACTGAAGTCATTGTCCTAATACAGATTATGAAGGAAAGTTAACAGCACAAACAGACTGTCTGCAATTTGGCGGCCTTAATCCATTCTGGAGAAGGCCAGTTATGCATCTATATTTTGCCTACTTTGGCCAAAGGGGGGGGGGGGCAAGTCCTAGGTATTTTTTGATTCTACACCATAGAGCTCTGTTTTATATAATGTAGCTTGGAATCCAAAACAGATTGAAGTGATGAGAGCACAGAGCATGGCAGGAACAGAGAGAAATTGCATATAGATTCAAAGCAAATCTTGGGCCCTGTGGACAGCCTTAGCTTTCAGGCACTGTTCCAGGGTAGAGATTGCAAACTGGTAAGTCTCTGTTTAGTGCTGTAGGTATCAGGTTTTGCATTTAGGATTCTGGGACAAACAAGCAATGGCTGTTTATGAAATAAATACACACACACATAATGTATATATGTGTGTGTGTGTGTGTGTGTGTGTGTGTGTATTTATTTCATAAAATTTATATACCACTTGTTTGGGGGGGAAAACCAACAACCCTCAAAGAGAAATGTGGCAGTCTAAATGTTAATAAAACTAGAGATTAATTTTAAGTGATATCTTAAGTAAATGAGTCAATTGAAGCCCAAACCATTGCATAGTGGTTGAAGGGTGTGTCACTCTCAGAATGCAAAGTTCCTCTATGAGTGGTAAAAATCATCTCCCTCTGGTTATACATTTTGCCCTGAAGCTTGGAGAAGCAATGGAAGCAAGGGAAGAACCCCACACCCACCGCTGGGCAATGTTTTCCATTAGGAAGCACCGCCCTACAGCGCCACCTGGTGTTACATGCTTATAGCAATAAAATGGATGAATGTAGCTGAGCCCCATGTGAATCAGTGCAGCAGAGCTTAGAAGTGGGGAAAGTTGCCAAGAGCTGTCCTTCTAATGATTGCCAAGATTCATCTCTAAGATACAAATACTAGATTTGTAGCATCTGCGAACACTTGTTACTTCAAAACATAGTTGTACTCTATTATTGTCATTTTTTTATAGTTTCTAACTTTTATTTATTCTGTCTTCGCTATTCCTTTCCATCTGAAGAAATTTCAGATCGCAGATTAGATCATTACACAATAATTTCATTGAGTGAGTGGTATGGCATGCACCATGACAATAACTGAGGTGGTACCTATACGTTCGGTCCTATCGCTTGCCTAAGATTCCTTTGCTACATCATTTATCAAATTATTTCTACATCACGTTTTGGGGCACAGTCCAACCAGGTGGCTCACAGTATAATATCAATATGGACTCATCCTTTGAATTTTCAAAATGTAGGTTTACTGTTCTGTAAAGGGTTTGTGAAAATGATACTTTCCTCAGCAGTCATGAATCTCAGTATAGTGATAAAATCTTTATAGTAAAAGTGTTTTGAGAGTGATGAGGAAAATATAAAAAGTACAAAAATTAGGTAAGTGTTGCAGCCAATAGGTTACTTTTTAATTATAGTTTGAAAAACAAAATGACTTAATGTGCGTAGCAGTAAATGCTTAGCTCAGGGGTCGCCAGTGGTACTGTAGGTCTCCATAAATATCTCTTCAAAAATCCACAGTACAGAAGAACTTGTTCTTCCTACTCAGTTCCTGTTTCCATTGGCTCCCCCCCCCCCCGCTGAACATGCCCCCATTTCATCTGTTTTGAACAGAGGAGAGGTACCAAGAGCTTCCTTCTGAGAGCAGGTGTGGCAGTGGCTGGTCTAGTTGCCTTCCTTTGATGAGGCAGATTGCCCCATCACTTTGTGGTCCTGTCTCTCAGATGCAGTAGCAATGGCACCCCCCCCCCCCCCGTGGCAGCCATGTTGTGTTATGCCACACTTCTGTGGCAATCCTTTTGCATTATACCACATCTCCATGGCAACCCTGTTCATAGGATCATAGCATTGTGGAGTTGGAAGGGACCTCAAGGCTCGTCTAGTCCAGCCTCCTGTAATGCGGGAATCACATCTAAAGAGTCCTTGACAGGTAGCCATCTAATCTCTGCTTCAAATGAATGAGTGTCCACCACCTTCCAGGGAGTCTGCTGCGATATGCCGTAAGACGTTTTCTCAAAATTTCCTCAAATATGGCCACTGACCCCAAAGAATTGGCAAACTGCGTCTTAGACATAGCATGCAAGCTGTTCATTTTTTATTTATTCAGATAAGATTTCATCAGTTATTCCAAGAGTTCCCCAGGTCTCAATGCTAGTCTACTATCAGGAAATCTGAACGCTTTAAACCGCTGCTTATAATGTGGCTCCTTTAAAATTCAAAAGGACTTTTGCCATTGATTCAGCATTGTGTGGCTTAATCAGTGTTGCATTGATTCATTACTTTAAATATATACAGCATTTCAAAAATAAAACTTTCTTACTGTTACAGTGTTCCTAAACATTTTAAAAGCACAATAGTAATATCAGACATACACTTACATTGGCTATTAAATAATTATAATGCTGAGTACAGTGAAACAGCTTGATGGATGCTTCTCTTGATTTCATTGAGAAGGTTACACGGGTTAAACTTGTATCTGGGGTCCTTAACTTGTGGTCCATGGATGGGCTTGAGAGGATCCATGAACTGGGCAGAAAAGCAATGATTTTTCCAATGCAATAAAATAAATTGAATGCAAAATTTTGTGTTTATGTGCTTTCATCAGATTCTCAGAAGGGTTCATGACCCAAATAAGGTTAAGATCCACTGCCTTACTTGTTAACTAGATGTCAAGTTTAAGGTTTCCATTTCCATGTTCATTTCAAGACTTTGCCCTTGAAGTATCATAGTCTTTTTCTATTTACTGTCCAATAGACATTCTTAAAGCCCTCCAAAAGTACAAACATAATATTCCCCCCCCTCCTAGAAAAGGCTTTTTCTCAGCAAGAGAGGGAACATCTGATTGGCAAGGTAATGTTTCCTGGCACGTGAGTTTCCTGTCCACCAGAGGCCTTGAGATGTTTCTGTTTCTTGAATAGCAGTTATCCCACTGTGGTTAGTCACAGGGCAAACGTCCTTTAAAGCTGGTGGAAGCACTTTGAGATGTCAGGTGGGAGGAGAAGACAGTTGTCATTCAATGTGTGTGTGTGTGTGTGTGTGTGTGTGAGAGAGAGAGAGAGAGAGAGAGAGAGAGAGAGAGAGAGAGTGAGAGAGTGTCACCATAGCTGCCAGAGGGCTGTGAAAATTTGTGTCCTGGGCTTTTTAGACTCATCTACCCTGTCCTTTTTTTCTAGAAAAAGAGGTGCTGCAACTCACCCTTCTCATAATGGCAATGGCACCCACTTGAGAGGTGCCGGAACTGAGTTCCAGTGAGCTCTGGCTGAAAAAAGCCCTGAGCAGCTGCCATTTACATCAGGAAGGAAGCTGAAAATAGGGGTAACTCTTCTCTACTGTTCACTTATATATATATATACTGCAATATAAATATATATATTGCAGTATTTATATCAGAGCCTGGCAATAAGATGTGTGGGGTATAAATAGTAAAATTATTGTTATGGAAAGGGACGTCCCTATTTTCATCAGAGAAATCTTGGAGGGTATGAAGTTGGGGCAAATTTGTTAACTGTTGCTCTAGAGGCAAGAACTAGAAATGATGGACAGAAGTTTCCAGAAGCAAATTTCAGCTAAGGATTAAGAGAAGCTTCTAACGGTATGAGCTGTTCAGCAATGGAACAGGCAGCCTCAGGAGATGTAGGCCATTTTTTCTGGAGGTATTTAAGCGGAGGCTCAACAGCCACCTGTCTGGGAGTGCTGCAGTTGCATCCTGCATTGTGGATACTGGACTCAGTAGGGGGCTGGACAATGACTGCCAAGGTCCTTTCAAGTTCTGTGGTCTTATGAATAGAGGGTGTGCCATAGGGGACTGCTGAAGGAAATTCCTAGATTGAACAGAGAGCTTCCTGGCCTTCCAGAGAGGATTTCAAGAGGGAAAGAAAGGGCACATTTTCCTTCCTTGAATTTCCTTAACTTACCTTAGGATCCAACCCTGTCTCTTCCTAGAATGGATTTATCATAGTTCTTCTGTTCCTTCCACATGCCCCTATTTCTGCTACCTAAAGTTATCCCCCATTTCAGAGCATCAGGCTTCAAGCAAGGCTTGGTGTTCTATATACTTGGTTATATGATTCTGAACAATACTTTCCATCAGTTTGCCCAGAAACATGAAACTAATTTCCAGGATCCTCCTGCCTCCCTTTTAAAAAATACTGTTACATTGGCTACTATCCAGTCCACAGGTGTGCCATCTGATCTGAAGGACAAGTTATATATTTTTGTTAGAAGATCAGCTGCCTCATATTTGAGTTCTTTGAGAACTCTTGCGTGGATGTCATCTGGACCCAGCAATTTTTCAGTTTATATTTTCTCTGCTATGCCTCTAACTTCATCTCTTGTCACCACTATTTGTTGGAGTTCCTCAGAGACTCTTCCTGCAAAAGTTAGACGCTGGGATCTGCCCTATATCTTCTGTTTGGAAGACAGATGCAAATAATTCATTCAGCTCCTCCGCAGTCCCCTCATCTTCCTTTGGTACACCTTTGACTCCCCTGTCACCCAAGGTCCACCTGCCTCCCTAGGCAGTGTCTTGATGCCAGTGTATTTAAAGAACCCCCCCCCCCCGGTCCTAATATTTTTAGCAATGTGTTCCTGTTCCACAAATTCTTTTTTTAGGATCCCTTACTGTCTGCTTACCATTTTTTGGCCAAATTTTGTGTTCCTTTTCATTCCCTTCATTTGAGCATAGGATGTTAACTATGCTATGCAGTGTGAGCCCTGGTGTAATAACAATAATAATAATAATAATAATAATAATAATAATAATAATAATAATAATAAAAAATTTTATTTATATCCCGCCCTCCCCAGCCGAAGCCGGGCTCAGGGCGGCTAACAACAATAAAACAGTACAAAAGTACAGCATAAACAACATTCTAAAATCATTCATTATAAAAATTAATTAATTCAAGCCAATGGCAACCATTGGGCCAGAGCTCCGCGAAGATTGCCGAGGGAGGGAGTCAGGCTGTGCCCTAGCCAAAGGCCTGGTGGAACAGCTCTGTCTTGCAGGCCCTGCAGAAAGATGTCAAGTCCCGCAGGGCCCTGGTCTCTTGTGACAGAGTGTTCCACCAGATCGGAGCCACAGCCGAAAAAGCCCTGGCTCTAGTTGAGGCCAGCCTAACTTCTCTGTGGCCTGGGACCTTCAAGATGTTTTTATTTGAAGACTGTAAGTTTCTCTGTGGGGCATACCAGGAGAGGCGGTCCCGTAGG
Source organism: Podarcis muralis (assembly GCF_964188315.1). Taxonomy (NCBI): domain Eukaryota; kingdom Metazoa; phylum Chordata; class Lepidosauria; order Squamata; family Lacertidae; genus Podarcis; species Podarcis muralis. Next base: position 118,832,255 of record NC_135657.1, on the reverse strand, counting down.
TACAAGGGTCCTAGGCCGTATAGGGCTTTAAAGGTTAAAACCAGCACCTTAAACTTGATCCTGTACTCCACCGGGAGCCAGTGCAGCTGGTATAGCACTGGGTGAATGTGATCTCGCAGTGAAGACCTTGTAAGGAGTCTCGCTGCAGCATTCTGCACCCGCTGGAGTTTCTGGGTCAGTCTCAAGGGCAACCCCACGTAGAGCGAGTTACAATAATCCAGTCTGGAGGTGACCGTCGCGTGGATCACAGTGGCTAGGTCAGGGCAAGAGAGGTAAGGAGCCAACTGCTTAGCTTGGCGGAGATGGAAAAATGCTGCCTTTGTTATAGCTGCAATCTGCGCCTCCATGGAGAGGGAGGTATCGAAGATTACACCCAAACTCTTAACGGATGGTGCTGGCACTAATTGTGCCCCCGCAAGAGATGGGAGTTGCCCCCCCCAATCCCATATCGCCCCGTCCCAGCCACAGGACCTCTGTCTTCAAAGGATTTAGCTTCAACCGGCTCCCACGTAACCATCCAGCCACAGCTTCCAAACATCTGGTCAGTGTGTCTGGGGCCGAGTCAGGATGGCCATCCATCAACAGATAGAGTTGGGTGTCATCGGCATATTGATGGCAGCCCAGCCCAAAACTCCGAACAAGCTGGGTGAGGGGGCGCATAAAGATGTTGAAAAGCATTGGGGAGAGTATCGCACCCTGAGGCACTCCACACACCAAGGAGTGGCGCGATGACAATTCCCTCCCAAGCGCCACCCTCTGTCCCCGACCAGAGAGAAACGAGCGCAGCCATTGAAGGACTGTGCCCTGGATCCCCACGTCGGCAAGGCGGTGGTCCAGAAGTTCGTGATCGACCATGTCGAAAGCTGCTGACAGATCTAGAAGAATCAGCAGCCCCGACCCGCCTCGATCCAGCTGTCTACGAAGATCATCTGTTAGGGCAACCAGAGCCGTCTCGGTCCCATGACCAGCGCGGAAGCCGGACTGGAATGGATCCAGAGCCGATGTTTCATCCAGAAACCCACCAGCTGCTAATTTTGTAAATTGTAAATTTTCTTCCCATCCCAACTTCCAGTCCCACCTTACACAAAAAATACATCCATGTATGCAAGATAATTTATTTTTCAATTTTAAAAGCGTGTTTACAAATTTCATTTGGAAAAGATCATTAAAAGATGCTGAAGGTGAGTTTGTGGAGTTCAACAAAAATCATAAGTGCCAAAAGGAGACCTATTTTATTTCATTCTTACACAGGCAAGAAGCAGCGCAGTCTTCCAGCATGTTTTGTTTCGTACATCCTAGTAACTTCACTAAGTCAGGGCAGTTGGAGAACGTATCAGTATGTTTGCAAGGGTTGGCTGAAAGTGAAAAGGAGAACACACTACCATCAGTCTGGACATTAACAAAAGCAAAACATCCCCAATTGATTCAAACTCTAGGGACGCTTTCATTTTTAGTTCATATACTGGAGCTTAAGATCAAAACTGAAGATTATACAAAAGAAAAAAGAACACTGAACATATTATTTAACAGTTGTTCTAATGTATGTAATAATTAAATGCATAAACAGTTTAGCAACCCTGACCATAACTCAGAAGAAAAGGCCTGAAAAACAAGCCTTATGAGGAATGGTTGAGGGAGTTGGGCATGTTTAACCTGGAGAAGAGGAGACAGAGAGGTGATATAACAGCTAACTTCAAGTACCGGTATCTGAAAGGCCGTCACATGTAAGATGGGGCAAGCGTATTCCCTCCTGCTCCAGAGGGTAGAACCTGAACCAATGGAGTCAAATTACAAGGAAGGAGATTCCGACTAAACATCAGGAAGAACCTTCTGACAGTAAGAGCTGTTTGACAGTGGAATGGACTCCCTTGTGAGGTGGTGGACTCTCCTTCCTTGGAGGTTCTTAAGCAGAGGTTGGATGGCCATCTGCCCTGGCTGCTTTAGTTGAGATTCCTGCATTGCAGGAGGTTGGACTAGATGACCCTACCAACTCTACAATCCTAGGATGCTGTGAAATTGGGCAGGCTTTCATTGCCACATCTTATGAACATTATGTAGAAATCCCTACATTCACCTAAAAAATTTAAAAGGTTATTGTGACTCAGGAGGCAGAAGCCTTTCCACAGGTGGTATGACCTCCCCACCATCAATGGAGAAGTGGTACTGCCATCAGTGCCAGTTTGGGGCAAGATTGTGTCCATTTGGGGCAAGATCTTTGGTGCTGATGGGAGCGCTGCTACTCCGCCTTTGGCAGATGTGGCAGGGTGCGCAGTAGCGGCAGAAGCAATTAGGTGGTGGTGGGAGTGGCGGCAAGGCAGAACTTCTCATTTCACCTCTAGTGGTGAAACAGGATGTGCTGCCCCGGCTTCCATCAAATTCAGTGGGATTTTCTTCTGAGTAACTAGGTTTGGAATATGCTGGTTTTAGCATTCAAATTTAGAATATAATTGGTGATATCCCTTCCACTCTACAAATAACCTTGTAATCTTGGGGGAACAGCGATATCTATATTTCTATATAGATCTTCATAAGCAGCAGTGGATCTCTGCCTGCCCACCTCCTGCTTTCTTCCTGGCTAAACTGTCAGGGCGAGCATCTCTTTGGCAGTGCATTGTGCATGCAGCGCAGAAGTAGTATCATATCTGGATGCAAGACTTCCACATCACACCAGAAGCTGCTCCCAGTGCACATTGGGGCAGATCCAGAAGTAGGGCCTCTAAGCAGAAATCAGCACAGCTTTTCCTATTATCCCTTATACTAACTTGGTGACAGTTAACAGGCCCAATGAGTTCTGAATTCTAACTGAGTGCCCTTTCTAAAGAAAAGATGGAGAAGCTTTAATATTTGAAGTTATTTGTACATACTGCATAATTTGTTGTCACAAGCATGACGGCAGTCCCCGCAAGATGGTCCAGACTTATATGGGGTTTTAAGTAAGCCTTGTATGTTCCCTCTGGAATGAGAAATGCAAAAAAGTGCAGTTTTTTTTATTTATTTCATGAAATTCATATAAATATATATATTTTTAAAAGCCCCAAAGCAGCTCAGTCTTGGTATGCTGTAGCCGGTTGTTTGTATTCAGAGGGAGCAATCTAGTGGCGTCAGTTCAGTAATGCTGTGCTCTAGGTGCTAGTGGGAATGGAAATGAGGCTGGGATGCCTTGGCTGGAGAGTGAAGAAGTCTTGCCTGTAGAATTACTAGAAAGGCAGGACATCACATTGGGAGGGATAAAACACAACTACTTTATTTTCCTATGTGCAACCTAAGCTGCTTGCACAACACCACACCCCTGTTTCTAAAGAGGGAAGGGTGACAACTCAACACCCAGAACAAGCCAATGCAAATGAACTTAATGAACACAGCATGTTGTAATTTGGATTATTCTAATGTTCTGTGGAGATTATTCTGTCCGTTGACAATCTGCTATTAACTCCCTTTATCTTGTGGACCTCCCAGTGTTATGTAATCTCTCAGGAATGTTAATAGCTGGATACCTCTTCCAAAGGGCTGGGGCTGTATCATCAGTAAAGAGAATCTCACGGGCATTATTCACAGACTGTACCATATGTGCCCACTAGCAATGCAACAAAATATGATCAAGGGGTTCCTGTATCTCCATACACTTTTCAAGAGAATCCTTTACCCTCTTGGGTAAAACTTCCTGGGTTCTGAACTTTGAAGAATTTGGCTCTGCATTGCTTGTCAAAGATGCCAGCCTTTGTTAAGCCCCTTGAACAGGGCTTTGCAGCTGCCACTGGTCCACCTAACAGAGGTGCCTGAAAATCTCTTTCTGCTGAGCCAGGTCTTTGTCTGCCCCCACCTGCTTCTATATAACATTAGGTGTAGGGCAGGCAGGTGTGGCTTGGCTTGGCTGAAATATCCTGGTGGGTCAAACAGGGAAGCCAGGTTGGAGGTTCCCAACACTGGTTTAGAGCAAACTTAATAAATATGTAAATGAATAAAAGAGAACATTCTTTTCTGAGACACTGTGGCTCACTTAATGCTGAATATGCTGCTGGTGTGAATTGGTGGATGACGGAAGCTATGGGCACTAAGAGAGGAGGATTGCAAGGAGTGGGGGCGCTGCCTTTTGTGCCTTTTCACAGTATTAAAGCAAGGTTAAACCATAGCTAAGGGACGTGGGTGGCGCTGTGGTCTAAACCACAGAACCTAGGGCTTGCCAATCAGAAGGTCGGCGGTTCGAATCCCTGCAACGGGGTGAGTTCCCATTGCTTGGTCCCTGCTCCTGCCAACCTAGCAGTTTGAAAGCACATCAAGTGCAAGTAGATAAATAGGTACCCCTCCGGCGGGAAGGTAAATAGGGTTTCCGTGCACTGCTCTGGTTTTGCCAAAAAACGGCTTAGTCATGCTGGCCACATGACCCGGAAGCTGTCTGCAGACAAACACCAGCTCCCTAGGCGAGTAAAGCGAGATGAGCGCCGCAACCCCAGAGTCATCTGCGACTGGACTTAATGGTCAGGGGTCCCTTTACCTAAACCATAGCTAAACTGGTGCACCAAACCTTAACAGGACTAAAGGTACCAACTGTTCAGGAGGACTCCCAAAATAAAGTTTTCCAGAGATTGCCAGAAAATTATTTTGGGATTTTGACTCAGCCCAACACAACACAACACAACACAACACAACACAACACCAGCTGCTGCCACCTGATTACCCAAGGTAATAGGAATGACCTGGCTGTTTTTGTTTTCTAGCTGGCTAGCAACCATTGACATCCTGAGTTACTGCTTTACTAGTGTGCAAACTTCCTGTGGCTGTTATGAGAGTTGTTCCATTCCGTTTTTATAGTCTAATGTATTTCATATTTATGTTTAAAATGTGTTGTTAGATCCCTTGAAGACGTTGTGTAACAAACAGCTAACAAGCTCAATAAATAATTAAGTAGTACATACGCAGGACAGTAGTGGCAAAAGTAGAGGTATTTGAAGCGGTTTTGAGGGCAGTGGGCAGCATAACAACCAATTCTGTAAGACCTGTACCAAACCACCTGTAGATATAAAAACATCCACACAAGAAAATACGTTAGAATCTAACTGTTTTCATAATGAGCCAGAAAAACATACATTTAACACCAGCATTAAAAATAAAAATAAAACAATCCCTAGATTTCATCACTTTGTGTTGTTTTATTAGGAGCACCTTGAAAAGGGGGTATGACACTAAAGAAATAAACAATTTCCAAGTAACAATTCCAATAATTTTCTTCCTCTGGGAGATGCAGCTCAGAAATGTATACAGCTGTGAATGTGAATGGCATCATGGTCTGAAGAAACCACAGAAAGAAAGGCACAGCAGAAATAAAGACAATCCATGATCTGAACTTCCTATGTGAAAAATATGGAAAAAGTACTGGGTGAAACGTGAGGGAAAAACCCACCCCTTCTCGGTTTCCTTCCTTCCTTCTGTGAGGTCCCTGGCAGCCGCAAACCAAGATGTGAGTGGGCTGTCAGGCATGGATTGACTAGCTGAACCATGCGCTTGACAAAGATACAAAACGGTCTTTGAGTTACCTGAGTGTAATGGCCAGTTACGGCCCCTCGACGGACTTCTCCAACACCGTACTTGAAATCTTTCACCTCGTCGTACCAAGCTTGAATCACGTCATTCCATGAAGTAGCGTGAGATGATGCATATATATTTTCACCACATGAGATGCCATCTAGAAGTTGAGACGGGAAGCATTAGCAAAACTCATGATTCCTGACCTAGGAAATTCTGTAAACAAGAGGAGTCATGCAATGCTTCAGGGGAACATGCTGCAACAGGTAAAAGCTTGTTTATTCAAGCAGAATTTGTTCACCCGAAAAGGAGAGATTTTATGTACCGTATGTAACCCATTTGAGCCAGTGCTTGAACAACACAGAATCTTTGCTTAATTGGGAATGATAAATCTTATAACTACTTTGATACAGTTCTATTTGGGATACCTTTTGATGTTCCATGTTTCTTGCTTAGCGTTTAGGAGTCATCTATATCTGATTAAACTGGGAAGCAGCTGTTCAGTTTTAAACTATGGGGTGAAAGGGGGGATATAAAATATGAACTGGGCACACTAAGGGTGGTGATTGATGTATAATTGCCCAGGTATTTGTCTTTATATTAAATGTTTGTTATACAAGAATATCTTTATTTCAACCAATATTATAATCCCTCTTTAGAGACAGAAGTTTTTGTTTCAGTAGGGTACATTCTTAGCTAGAAGTGTTTCAGTTTAAAGTGTTGTAACAGGGAGAGAAAAACGGAACTCCACGTCGGTGGCACAATGTTATATCACACATACAGTGCATATAAATCACTTTTTCTTTACCAGTCTAGCTGAGTCCCAGATGTGGGCAGAATTTGTGGTTTACATTTGAAAACTGAGTTGCAATGAAAGGTAGAGGAAGAAAGAAGAGTCTGCATTTTGGTACAAGCAATAAATAATGAAGAATTAATTTTAATGAGTAAACTTATTCAAAGGTGTTACCAGAAAGAAGAAGAAGAATTTGGATTTGATATCCCTCTTTATCACTACCCTAAGGAGTCTCAAAGTGGCTCACATTCTCCTTTCCCTTCCTCCCCCACAACAAACACTCTGTGAGGCTGAGAGACTTCAAAGAAGTGTGACTAGCCCAAGGTCACCCAGCAGCTGCATGTGGAGGAGCAGGGACACGAACCCGGTTCACCAGATTACGAGACTACCGCTCTTAACCACTACACCACACTGGCTCTCAAAGAAACATTTGTCAGTTACTTTTAGTAAATGTTAAATGAGCTTCCTTTTTCATGTGGTTCTGATTCTTTGGTGACTATCCATAGGCTCACCAGAGCAAATTAAAATATTCTGAATTTAGAACCTGTTGGCGTATAAGACATTAAATATATCCATGTTTTAGACAGCCAAAAAAGGTTAACCTCAGCTGTGCTGTATAACTTGCTCAATAGCTGGCATCCTTTGATGAATTCCAAAGTAATACCTTCAGATCAGCTGAAGAAAGTAGAAGCTGAAAGGTTTTGCTTTAAAATGTTACCATCTCTGAATTGTTAGTGACTGCAAAAGATTTATTGTTTTAGTGATTAACTACATACTTCCAGGATCCGGAATGAACATGTATGAACTGCTGTGTGATGCTTTAAAAATTGTATGCATCTAAGGTGGATGCTGCATGTATAGAGGCAAAGGTACGCTGATTTCTGAGTTTGGATGTTAGAAAGAACTCGAACATTCCTCTGTATTATTCTCTTTTTGTGGCATTCTTCCAGTGTGTTTTTTTAAAATATGCTTTTTAAAAATTATGCTCAGACTGATGACTGCAAGGTTGTTGAAGGAGTAAGTGAATGCTGATTGAATGTGGATTATATTATAGATCTCTCTAAAATATTTCTACAGTGCTTATTGACAGCTCTACTTGCCAGCAGTTCTTTGGTCTGGTGGGCTGTGGGCAAAACGACATTTCTTTGCCACGCGTTCGGCATTTGCTCTCGCAGCAGGACTCCATTCCTAAATGAAAAAAGATGTAGCAAAGGTGAGAATGGAGGCATACTGTAAAGATGGAGGAGATGATATCTGTCTGATCGCTTGTCACCTTTCAGCTTTCTTCAAAACCTTGACGTGTATGTCCATGTGTGCATGCATGTTCCCCTTTAATGATAGTTATTTTGTGGCTGGGTCATGGCTTGAATATATGAAGGAAAAACAGAACTGTGAAGCCCTTTCCCATCACTCTTTCATTCTTGGGAGCCAGTCCCAACCCAGCACTTGCCCAAGATATTTTGGCACCTGAGACAAACCACAAAATGGTGCCCCCCACTAGGAAAGAAGGGGGGGGAATGAGCTTCTACATCAGAAAAAATGGGGGGGGGGATAAAGATCAACATTGGGAACAAGCGGGGAGTGAAGAACTACATTGGGAACAAGGGAGGGAATCAAATCAGCCTTACCTGATGGTTGAGCTGGTAATCAGAGGCTCTCATGGGGGGGAAAGGGGCCATCTCTGAATCATGCCAGGTGGGTGCAGAGCCCAGGAGACCCCAGAGGGCAGCCCCAGATATTTCCTCCTTAGAAGTGGGAGGAGATGAGCAGTCCCTCCTATTTGCTGAGGGGGAAGCGGCATGGGGGGGGTGTACCAAGGTGGTAGCAGACGTGTCCTCCAAGGAAGGCACCACAGCTGCCACTGTGGCAACAGTGACAGGCAGCATGTTCCTTGGAGTCAGAACTGCTGCCCCTGTGGATTCTGCTGCCTGAGGCGGTTGCCTCAGCTTGCCTCATGGGAGGGCCGGTTCTGCCCCAACCCCAACACCTGGATGATCTTAACCATAGTTTAGCATCACATCTACCTGACTCCTGTCAGCCCTGCTTAATGGCAGTAACCATCATCCAAACCCTGATTAAGAGACTGACGCGGGTGGCACTGTGCTCTAAACCACTGAGCCACTTGGACTTGTCGATCAGAAGGTTGGCAGTTCGAATCCCCACAACGGGGTGAGCGCCCGTTGCTCTGTCCCAGCTCCTGCCAACCTAGCAGTTCAAAAGCACACCAGTGTGAGTAGATGAATAGGTACCACTGCGGTGGGATGGTAAACAGCGTTTCCATGCGCTCTGGTTTCTATCACTGTGTCCCGCTAAGACAGAAGTGGTTTAGTCATGCTGGCAACATGACCTGGAAAGCTGTCTGTGGACAAACACTGGTTCCCTCGGCCTGAAGTGAGATGAGCACCACACCCCATAGTCACCTTTGACTGGACTTAACCATCCAGGGGTCCTTTACCTTTTACCTAAGAGACTGAGTTAGGCATTCTCAGCTACTACTAAGTTACTACTGAGGTAAGTGCATATGCATAGCCCACTACATGGACAAGTGGAGGAAAGGAAAGCATACATGGTTTTCCCCCTCCTGATTGGACAAGAACATGTAGGAAGTTAAAGAAAGCAAGGGGGTGGATTATATCTGTCCAAGGGAACCCAAAGCGCACAGGTGAGAAGTGGCATCAATAGACTCTGAGCCTGCACTATTATTACTAATGATTACCGCAACTCATTAAGCTGAACCTTGCTTGCTTAACATGAATCGGCACGACTTCCTTAAGCTGACTCTAATATCACAAGCTAAGAACCCCCAGCCAGCCAACTGAGGAGGCACCAGGGGTAGCCTGGTTACAGTCTGGTTCCCCATTTGCATTGTATTTCTGTTGAAATCATACTGATTAGTTCTAAATTTGCACTTATACCTGTGAATTAGCATATGCAAATATCATGTGCCTGCTTGTCCTTTTTAAATTAAAAAATGATGTTTAAATGGCATTCCCTTGTGAAATGCAAATCTGCTTGTGAGCCTCATTCTTGAAGTGATTAAGAACAAGTTTTCTGCCTGCAAGAAAGTGCAGTAAACATGCAAAGCACTTGCCAATGCACCGGGAACTATGAATTTCACCTCTTTCTATCTTACCATCTTCAGCATGTTGCTTGCAGTTGGCTTCACTTCTCTCCGCAGGGCATTGTGCTTGTCAAGAATTTGCTTTTGCTCACCTGGTCCAACCCCTAGTGCGTGTGCCTAAAGTGAGAGAGTGATTAAATTCCTCTTGCATTTATTCATAATATATTACACCAATATAATTTTAGCACTGTTTCTGTAAGAATCATGGCCATGGTGAATACATGCCATAAATGAAATCTGACATAAGCAAAATCTCAGTTGTAAGCTGTTGTAAACTGTTGGGCAATGCCGTGGCGTTAACGTCTCTCTGACGTACTCTGGATAAATCCACAGTTATTGAAATCAACTTCCTCCATTAAGTATGATCTTCTTAAAATTTATTGTCTTCACAGATGAAGCAGTGAAGCACATTTTGGCTAATTAAAGAGAATGTTTAGGTTGACGAAGCTCCAATCCCGTATTTGAAAACAACCCAGCTAAATTTAGTAACTTTTCATGTCCCACTGACTGAGATAGGAGAGTTAAGCATCTCTCAGTATTGCTACACTACACAACGTAAAAAACAACAACACTTTACCCTTGAAGCAGGCTGTTGCATCAGAGCAGCAAGACTCAGCAACACGATGAGCAGGATCATCTCTGAAAACAAAATAACACCGGAGATATTATCTTAGAGTTTCTGTTTAGATAAAGAGCGTACTTATTGAAACATGGTGCCACTCTTCTGAGTAGTAGTTTAAATTTCAAAATGCTCATGTGGCTCCACATGAAAAAATAGACTTGTGTCTCTTAGAATGGGGCAGGTGGCAGATCAGAACCTGCTGGAAGATCTCTGGATGCAATGAATGAATAAGGCTTGTTTAAGAGTGGCAATTTATTTTAGCAGATTTATACCACACCCTCCCAATGAATGTACAATGCTTAAAATAGCTTACAACTTGCTGAAACCCACCCCCACCCCAAAACCAGGCAGTTAGAAATAATTATTGACCTGTAGTAACTTGGATGCAGATTTGTATTTACACACACTGTATTTACACATACAACGCGGGTGGTGCTGCGGTCTAAACCACTGAGCCTCTTGAGCTTGCCAGTCAGAAGGTCGGCTGTTCGAATCTGTGTGACAGAGTGAGCTCCTATTGCTCTGTCCCAGCTCCTGCCAACCTAGCAGTTCGAAAGCAGACCGGTGCAAGTAGATAAATAGGTACCGCTGTGGCAGGAAGGTAAACGGCATTTCCATGCGCTCTGGTTTCCATCACAGTGTTCTGTTGCGCCAGAAGCGGTTGAGTCATGCTGGCCACATGACCCGGAACACCAGCTCCCTTAGCCTGAAGCTAGATGAGCACCACACCCCATAGTCGCCTTTGACTCGACTTAACTGTCCAGGAGTCCTTTACCTTTACCTCCCATGAGAAAGCATGACAGTAAACCTTTGTAAAACATACATTAGATACACCCCCAGCATTGCAGCCAATGAAGACAGATGGCTTAAGTGCAGATTCTTCAGTAGGAATTTGATCAATAAGATGCATCCTCCTGAGCAATTATTTTTATACAATTTATCTTACTTAACTCTCCTAGCAACCTTCATGTAGGTGGTTATGGGATACAGCGGGCTAATGTATAGGTTAACAAACACCCCCCCCCCCCGCTTAAACCTTACCTTATTATTTCAAGGAAGACTTGAAGTACCTTCTTTGTAGCTTCAAAGAGGTTATGGAAATCAACGGCCGATGTTATGCTTATATACCTCTCCTGTTTCCTGCTTTGCAGAATGACTCAGTGTCCAACCGTAAATTACACACCTCATTGACCAGTCAGAAGTTTGAATCTGTCACATGTCTTTTTAACAATGTTTTATTTCCTGAAAAATTCCAACCAGCATCTTATGATGGATTGATATCTGTGCCTTTTCTGTATCCTGTGGCATCATTTTATCGCTGGTAGATCTAAACACATCATTGACTCAATATACATTGTAATGAGAGGAATTCACAAGCTATTGCTGCTACCAAAGAGGTTTCTTCCTTCCTTCTTTCTGTGTATGAAGCAATGCACTGGTGGTGCCATAATCTAGTAAACAAGGATGTACGGCAAGTGTTTTTAACCTGTTACTGCAGATGTTGAAGTGATAGGAAATCTTCTTGTTTTGAAAGTTGGACCCATTCCCTCCCTCCCCTGCCCCACTCCTTTGCTGATTCCCGCATCTATTGATGCATTGATGCCACTCAGCTGGTATTCCTGGAGGTGATGTTATCACACGCCAACGGCCATTTAAATCTTCAGTATTTGCTTATGTTCAACTAGCATCACAGTGGAGATATAATTCCTGCAAATACATCCTGTCTCATGTGCTCAGTTCTGGATTACCCAATAAGCAGACTAAGAATGTCCTTACGGAACCAGCAAAGCAGAGGCACCATAAAATAAATAATAAATGAGAGGATGTTTTTGTTGTTGAAAACTTTAATACAGTGGTACCTCGGGTTACAGACGCTTCAGGTTACAGACGCTTCAGGTTACAGACGCCGCTAACCCAGAAATAGTACCTTGGGTTAAGAACTTTGCTTCAGGATGAGAGCAGATATTGTGTGGTGGTGGTGCGGCAGCAGGAGCAGGAGGCCCCATTAGCTAAAGTGGTCTTCAGGTTAAGAACAGTTTCAGGTTAAGAACGGACCTCCAGAACGAATTAAGTTCTTAACCCGAGGTACCACTGTATTTCATATTTTTTAAAAAACACTGAAGTAGTCACTGCGGGGGAAATGTTTGTTAGACTTCCTTACACTCCACGCACTTTTCTCTTCCTTTTTTATTACTTCCCCCCACCTAAACCACAGGGCGTCTTACTCAAGTAGATAGCGGTAATGTGACGAAATCAGATCCCCATCATGTGTTGTAACAAAACTATGTCTTATTATTGATATAGTCCTCTGAGTTATGGATATAATCTTATTGAGTATTTGAAGAAACAGAAAATCAAGTGCTACATTACCTGTGCTGAGTTTGCAGAGGTCAGTTTCACGCTATTCTCTGTGGCTGCCCCTAAGCTGTGTCTCTCCTTCCCCACAGAAGGGCGACTGGCACATTCATGATACAGAATGCTGAAAACACACCCCTTGACCCCGACTTATTTTTATGGTTGTAACACAAACAGGCCTAAAGTGGCTGGGAACAGAAGAGCAAAAATGTATCATCATTACAAAGTTTAACGCTACAGTGGTACCTCGGGTTAAGAGTTTAATTCGTTCTGGAGGTCCGTTCTTAACCTGAAACTGTTCTTAACCTGAAGCACCACTTTAGCTAATGGGGCGATTTCTGTTCTCATCCTGAAGCAAAGTTCTTAACCCGAGGTACTATTTTGGGGTTAGCGGAGTCTGTAACCTGAAGCGTCTGTAACCTGAGGCACCACTGTAATTCATTTCAAGACACAATATGACAATCCAGTTGATTTGTTTTGATGATACAGACATCCATTCATTGTAAATTAAACTTACAAAATTCTGAAATAGACTTTAAAAGCAAATCACTTGATACCAGTTGGCTAATACATATAAATCTGACTCTGGTCTTATAGATATGGGTACAGCTGCCCACAAACCTGACCAGTCTGTGACAGGTGTGGAGGAGGTGTCTGAAGTTACTCCTTTCTCCTAAGATGGAGGGAACACACAGTGAAACACCTTGTTCCCCATATTGTTCTATCACCAAATGTAACCCAAGTCCAACTGTACAGTTAAACACACCCTTGTAAACCCCTCCACGGCCTTCTAACATCTTCTGTTCTTTTTAAAATCTGAAGCATTAATCAGGGCAATGCCTTTTCTCTTCCTGATGCAGAACTGCAGAGAGAAGGAAGCACTGAGGTGCTCATTAACATTTCAGACTCTGCCAGCAGATCACAGGGATCACACAGATACCGATCGTTGCCTCTCCCGACAGGAGCCGGCTATTGAGCCTCTTCCCATAAATGAGTCCTGGAGTTCCCGGATTGATAGTGCCAACTCTATGTCTCTTAGAAGGGAATTCCACAAGGTAGGAGGCTTTTAAAAAAATGGTTCCACTGAGAGAAGTGAGAAATTTTATGGCTACTGCCGACTTGCCTGCAGAAGACATATCAAAAGATATATTGCCTTATACTGACTGCAAAGAAAGCCCAGTACTGCGAGAAAATTTTGAAAAAACAAGCCAATGGCAGTGCGGTAGGAACAGCACTGAATTTCAAAGACAAATTTCTGATATCTATGCTGTAATTGAAGTTGAAGCTAATATGAAGAGTAGAGGTGAAGAAGCACCAGGTAGATTTTCTTTTCTAAACTATATGCACTTATCTGATGAACAATATAATCTCACAATGATGCAATATGGAATGATGGAACACAGTGTGTATTTCCAAGTGTGTGGAGGGTGTACAATGTATTTTTCTAACAAGTGCTCTGTCCCTTTTCTCAGCTAAACAGAATAAAAAACTCTCAGGACGGACTTGATTCCCTTTCTGTACTGTGTAGGGAAGCAGGTATGCAGCGGCGGAGCAAGCTGATCGGGTGCTTGGGGCAGTGGGCAGGACCAGCTGCCCATGGGGTGAGCCGGGGCAGGACGCTCCGCGGGGCCTCCAAGGAGAAGAGTTTGGATTTGGTATCCCACTTTATCACTACCCTAGGGAGTCTCAAAGCGACTCACAATCTCCTTTCCCTTCCTCCCCCACAAAAAAACCCCACACTCTGTGAGGTGAGTGGGGCTGAGAGACTTCAGAGAAGTGTGACTAGCCCAAGGTCACCCAGCAGCTGCATGTGGAGGAGCGGGGAAGCTATGACTAAAAGATTTGGTTAAAAGCAACCTATGTTTGGAACATTAAAACCATTGGTCTCTTCTCAGGCAAAGTGTTATACTTCCCCCCGCCTCATAATATAAGAGGAAACTTTGTCTAGGACTGCCTCCACTGATTGCAATTAATTATATTAAAGAGATTATGAAACATTGTTGGTTACTTTGTCATTATGGAAACAATATGGGCTGCTTGAATTAGCTAATAAATGAAAAGGCATCAAAAACATATCAGGAAATCAGAAATGAAACAGCAGTCCCCAAGTAAACCCCCCCATATTTGCAAACAAAAAAAAAAATATAGCCTTCAGATTATTTCAAAAACAGGGACAAATCTGGTGGAAAAACACCACTGAAACCTTAATGATTCAGGATCATAAGAATTTACTTAGTAGGTTGGGCCTAGGTGGAAGTCAGATGTGTTTGGGGCATTAAAGTGTGCCCAGCAACTGTGGTTTCCTCATGGCTCCTGCTCCAAGGGTTATCGTAATCCATGGAGATGGGTTGGCAGCTGCAGAAGCTGGGGTGAGTGGCAGGTGTGGTGGCCTCATCAAGATCACCATGGTGTATGGCCTCTGGGAGCTGGGTGGGGATCCTGGCCAGCTTTCCCCACAACAATGTGCTGTTTACAGCCCCCTTCGAGGCAGCAGGGTTCAGTGGTTGCAGGCTCTGTGGGGGTTTCTCCTGGGTTCCCTACATTCCCCTTCTCCCCCCCTGTTGTGCAGCCCATCAGGGGGCAGTTTTCAGTCCTCCCTGCTCCATTCCAGGAATGCAGGGTGGTTTTTCTGTGGTGAAGGGGGGTAATTTTATCATACACACCCATTTTCTCTTTGGGGCAGGTTACTGTTAATGTTTGGGGCTCCTGTCAACATTTTATAGCCTTTGACAGGCCAAGAAGTTCCATGAATTATGATGGAAGGTAGATGCTGTGTGACTTTCCCATAGCCTCTTAAGTCCCCCCCCCTCCCCATTTGTTCTTGAGGGTTATTGTGTGCCCTAGTACTTTGCATGCTTCATACTCTCAGGGAAGAAGGCTTATACCACTAGCTCCCTCCATACATCTCTCAGTTGTTTTATTGGAGCTACAGGAATTCCCCTACCAGTCAGTTGTTATACACCTACACTTTACAGGGATGCATACATACTGTACATGGTTGCATGCACTACAAGTCATCCAATGGGGGCTGTGTGATGACAACCTTACATTTTTATGTATATAGGAAGAAAGGCAGCACACTTGGACAGTGAATGAAATAGTATGGACACAGAGGAAAGTGCTTAAACAAACACACTCCAGTATACAGTTAGATTGTCCTCCTCTGGCCAGTGTCAGGCTAGCAGCAGGTACAATAAGTTTGTTTGATTTATTCTGCTGACCTGGGAGCCCCTTACCTTCTTGAGTCCCTAGTGGGACTTGGATACAGACATGCCGTTGTTGCTAAGGGTGCTCAGCACCTGCTGCCATCTGATAAAATATCACCTTCATGTTTTGGCTTTCTAAATTTATAGATGCTTGGATTATCTTTCAAGTCAGTGAAGCCAGGGCTGAAGGTACTTCCCCAGACAGTGGTCACCCTATTTGATGCAAGTCTTAGGAACCCCTGCCTGGATTTACCACGCATCACTTCCAGCGGGTGGGCCGGAAGTATTTAGATTGCCCCATGCCCAAGCCAAACCTCTTTCATCTGTATTCAATAAAACTGTGGCCTGTTTTGACCCCAAAACCAGTCATATTTGTCTCTTATTTATATGGGCTGGGGAGCCCGACGCCTGGTCCCACAAGAGTCAGGCCCCCCCTCTTGTTTCTGGGCCCTTCTCTCTCCAACAACTCTAAATATACCTGCTTAGGGATCTTTCCTGTTTAGAGTAGCTGGCCCTCCATTATCTCACTGATGAAAATGGGTTACCAGTGTTATGCTCCCACAAAGGAACCAAATAAAACTAATGCCAATTCTTGTTTTTGTACTGCTTCACTGGGCTACAGCATCACGCCAGAGCCTTTTCTTGCCCGTTGCTGAGGAAAAGTTCAATACAAATGTGGGTCCGCGTGTGTGTGTGTATAAATACATAAATAATGTGATGTGAAGAAACTCATGACAAAGCCAAGAAAGCAAACATTTCCTCATCCTCTGTACTTTGGTTGCTACGTTCCACTCTTGGTACACAAGCCAGTTCGCAGACCTTGATAAACTGCAACAAAATGCTCTGATGATGTGCAGTCTCACACAGTGGCGTAGCGTGGGGGGTGCAGGGGGGGCTGGCCACACCGGGCGCAACATCTGGGGTTAGGGCAAATCCACGGGTTAGGGGGCGCAAATCCACAGGTTAGGGGGCGCAAATCCACGGGTTAGGGGGCGCAAATTACTTGCCTTGCCCCGGGTGCTGACAACCCACGCTACGCCACTGGTCTCACATTCTAAACTCAATTAACTCATCAATTTTTATTCTCTTCCTGGCTTGAGAATTTTCACCTGCGTTATGTCAGGGTGGGCCCAGGTGTAGCAGCTGCTTATGCTGTGTTGATTTCATTTCGTTTGTCCACCTTCCATTCACATTTAATCAGCCATACATTGTGTCCATCTTGGGATCTTTTGCATCTCTGTGTCTGTTATTTTTCCTGCGACTGTAAGACCCTACTCCCAACTTCCATTCCTCCCCATTAGGCAAAAAGAAAGAATGAAAACATCCATGCATGCAACACTTTTTATGAGTTTTCCGATTCAAAAACAAATCAACAAATTTCATTTGGATGGGATTTGTCAGAAGATGCTAGAGGATGAAAATTAAATGAGAATGCAGAGTTCAACGAAGATCACGTCGGGGGACCCCCTATTTTATTTCAGTGGGACAATAGCAAGAAGCAGCGCATTCATTCGCGAGGCTGCCCTTGCACCCTTGCGCTTGCACTGCCTCGTCACAGTTGCTGTACTTATTGTCATGTTTGCAAGGATTGGCTGAAAATGAAAAAGGACAAGAACACATCAGAGTTAACAAAAGCAAAAGGCCCCTGTGATTCAAACTCAAGAGATGCTTTCATTTTTAGTTGCTATAGTGGAGGTGATTTACAAGAAAAAGCCCCCCACTTAAAACATTATTTAGCAGTTGTTTTAATGAATGTAGGAACTGAATTAGTAATTAGTTTAGCAATCCTGGCTGTAACCCAGAATAAATTGGGCATTTTTTTAAGGGTGGATGTGCAGGTCATGAGAACATTTACATTGACATCCTGCAACCACCTACAGAATAAGGAAGGTTATGGGGTCTACAATTTTGTGCACATCTACTCAGGAATAAGCTTCCATCAAATTTACTGGGATCCATTCTTATTAAGTGCCCTTTCTAAAGTACAAAAAGGCATTATGATAATATTTGAAGTTATTTCTACTCACTGCATAATCCATTGTCGCATGAGCCAGGGCAGTCCGCACAAGGTGATCCAGATTTATATGGGGTTTGAAGTGATCCTACTACGTTCCCTCTGGAATGATGAAAGTGAAAGAGTAAACAAGGATATATTTGACTAGAATAATCGTATAATCTCAGTAAATGATTTTCTTAATTAGAAAAGTTCTATTCCATTTATTTAATCAATGAACTTATAGCACAAATATTGTGCAATGTGAGGAGTAGGGCTGTGAACTGGTTTCAGCTAAAGCCTTCAGCCTGAATCGAATTAAGTTTAATTCAGGTAGACCTGGGCTTTGGATGAGTTGCGTGGAGACAGCACTGATAGGATCGCCCTCCCAGAGTGTTTGGGCTGTCAGGAGAAGGGACATTGTGTGGGAAGAAGGAACTTTGGCCGCACTCCTCTTCACAGCAGGGGAACATAGCCAGGTGGTCAAACTGAGCAGGAGTGAACACTTCTGTGCCTGCGGTGCAGCTGCAGGAGTGGGGTGGGGGGAGAGGAGGAGATGCAGTATCTTCTTTGCCTCCCAAATATATGCTCAATTAGGCCTATTACTATGAGTTGTTCTATTCAAGTCCAGGAAAATGTAGACCGGCCAACTAACTCTTCAAATGACAAAATCCAGCACCTGGCAGGGCTTGAATGGCTGGGAGCAAGGCTAATTAGGTCTCTGGGTTGGTGGTTCCCACACCTGGTTTACAACAAGCTTAAAAATGAGAACATTCTTTTCTGAGGCACTGTGGCTCACTTAATGTTGAATATGCTGCAGGTGCGTATTGGTGGATGACAGAAGCCATGGGCACTAAGAGAGGAGGGCTGCAAGGAGTGGGAGCACAGCCCTTTGCTTCCTTCAGCAACAATATGAAGGGAATGTTAAACTGGATTCACCGGTGCACCAAACCGTAATGGGTGGTGAAATTAGGGAGGGCCTGTCACTGAATATTCACCAGAGGAGGAGTGAAAATCTCCAGCTGTTCAGAGGACCCAATAAATAAATAAAGTTTTCCATAGATTGCCAGAAAATTCTTTTCTGAGGGGTTTTGACTCAACCTTTTAAAAAAAAATCCACTGTTGTTTCCTGATTTCCTGGCAAATGGCTCAAAGCTAATAGGAACGACCTGGCTGTTTTTGTTTTCTAGTTGGTTGGCAACCATTGAAATGCAGAGTTAATACATTACTAGTGTGTTGCCCATGCATCCTGTGGTTCTTAATGAAGTTGTTTCATTCTGTTTTTATAGTATAATGCCTTTTTATTTATGTTTTAAATGTGTTGTAAGTCCCTTAGAGACCTTGGGTAAGAAATGACTAACAGGTTTAATGACGGACTGACTGAATGATACATACGCAGGGCAGTACTGGCAAACGTAGTAGTATTTTAGGGGATTTTGAGGGCACTGGTTCACAGAGCAACCGACTTTGTAAGACCTGTACCAAACCACCTGTAGATATAAAAACATCCACACAAGAAAATCAGTTAGAATCTGTTTTGAGCCAGGAAAACATTCACCTGACAATACCATTTAAACTCCCCCCGCAAAAATAAATCAATCACCACTTTCTGTTGTGTATAATTAGGAGCACCTTGAAAAGGAGTATGATACTAAAGAAATAAACAATTTCCAGATAACAATTTCAATCATTTTCTTCCTCTGGCAGTAGCAGCTCAGAAATAGCTCATTTGGTAGATCATGAGACTCTTGATCTCAGGGTCGTGGATTCAAGCCTCACATTGGGCAAAAGATTCCTGCATTGCAGGGGATTAGACTAGTGGCCAACTCCCAAGAGACTGCGATCAACTCACAGAGTTAAAAACTGGCAGTGATCTACCCCCGTTTTTGGGTTCAAGTCAAAGTTGTTGAGCTTTTTCTAGAAGAGCCAAAGTTGTTGAGCTTCTGGGGGGAACAGTGATCTACCAGTGATCTAACACAAACATCCAGTGATCTACTGGTGGGTCACGATCTATCTGTTGGACGTGCCTGGACTAGATGATCGCCGTGGTCCCTTCCTGCTCTACAGTTCTGTGAGTCTATGATTGTATATACAGCTGTGAACAGGAATGGTCTCATGGGTGCCTGAAGAACCCTCAGAAGCAAAGGTGTAGGAGAGAGAACGATGATCCTTCCTGTGTGAAAACTATGAATAGGAATATGTGAGAGAGGCCGACCCTGCCCAAAGTGACCCACCAAACCAAAAGTAGACTACCTGCCATGTCACCTGTTGGGGGCACAAGAACCTCCCTTGGTTTCTTTATCTTTTCTTTTGCACAGTCCCAGAAGTGTAGTAGGAGAGCTGAAAATAATGCTAATATATTTCACATCCGGCAACCAACACACCCTTTGGCTTCAGATAGTACATGGGTAGACTGTACAGGGCGCCTCTCAGGTGCTATTCTAAGGGAGGTGTTCATGGTGAGTTCCAGCACCTCTCTTTCCAGAAAAATAGCACTACTGCAGACGAGTCTAAAAAGCCCAGGACACAAATTTTCACAGCCCACCAGCAACTATGGTGGCTCATTTACCAGAACTAATGCATTTAGTGTCAATTCTGAAGTCTATAGTTGATTCTGACCAAATTAAGCCCCTAGGAACCACTGTAGCTGCCAGAGGGCCATGAAAATTTGTATCCCAGACATTTTAGATTTGTCTAAATATGGATTTCTTTTTTCCAGCTCTCTAACCCCACTACAGGCAGCCGCAAGCCAAGATGTGAGTGGGCTGTCAGACATGGATTGACTAGATGAGCCATGCGCTTGACAAAGATACAAAACGGTGTTTGAGTTACCTGGGTATAATGGCCAACTTTGGCTCCTGCCGGGACCGCTCCAACACCGTACTGAAAATCTTTCACCTCGTCGTACCACTCTTGAACTACTTTAGACCATGGCATAGGGCCACTTGACATGAGCAAATTTTCACCACATCGGAATCCATCTAGAAGTGGAGACGGTTAACATTAAGAAAAGTCATTATTAGTGATTCGGGGAATTCTATAAACAAGGGGAGCCCTTCAATGCTTTGGAGAAACATGCTACAACCGGTAAAACTTGCTTATTCCAAGCAGGATTTGTCGCCCCCCCCCCCCGCAGATGTGTCTGCTTAAGTAAATCTGTATACATTTGTATGTACAACAATAGTTCCAAAGCAAAAGGTATAGTGCTCTCTCTCTCTCTCTCTCTCTCTCTCTCTCTCTCTCTCTCTCTCTCTTCACCCCCATAACAGAGTATTTCAACAATTCAAGAAAGGGAGTAAACAACTGAGCATATTCCTATTATTCCTATTATTTATTAAATATGTTAGTTGCTTTATCTTACCCACGCCAACCTAAAGTGACTTCCAACCAACCAACCAACCAACCAACCAACCAACCAACCAACCAACGACAGCCACACAGCTCCCACCCCACCATGACACTAGCTAAACCATAAAACCAAGAAGAAAAAGAAATACATTAAAAAATCCCACCCATTTCTAAAAGGCCATAGATAGTTAAAGGCCAATTATAGTTAAAGAGGTAGGCGTTGGGGAGTAGAAATGTTAACCATTATTAGTAGCAGTGCAGTATTCCTGCTATTATTAGCATTCCTGTTATTGTTTTTAAGTGTGTAATAGCTTCTTGCTAAACACAATAAACCAAACTGACTGATAGCGCTAAGGTTATAGAGGAAAGTTTTTGCCTGGCTCCTAAAGATATATAATGGTGGTTCCAGTTGAGCCTCTCTGCGTAGAGCAGTCCGCAAAATGGGGAGCCACTGCAGAAAAGGCCTAATCTCGAATTTACACCATCTAGACCTTTCATGGTGTGACACATGAAGAAGTGTCTCAAACGATGATCACAGGTATATAAAGAAAAATAAAGATATAGAGAAAAATATTAAAGAAACTTGTGCAAAAGAGGCAACACTGTACAGCAGTTTACCAAGATAAGGGAAAAATGGCCGATCAAAAGCCTCATAATCAAGAACAGCACAATATGAAACACATTTGCCATCAGTTACTAAATAAGTTACATAAATCAACAGAGAGCCACAAAGTCCACTTCCCCTCTGAGAACCTGGAGTTGGTGGCTCAGTTTCTTTGATGTGGCCATAAATAATGCTTTAAAAAAACAGATCATAATAGAGTATGTGGAAGCAGGGCTTTTTTCCAGCTGGAACTCAAGTGAGTCCCATTACCATTCTCAGAGAACGAGGGAGTATGCATCATTGGTGTAAAACAGTGGTGTCCAAACTTTTTTCAAAGAGGGCCAGATTTGATGAAGTGAAGCGCCGCGAGGGCTGTCCAAAGGGCCGTCCAAAGTTGTTGAGGTTTTTTTGGGATTTCCCCCCAGAAATAAACTGCTACAGGGGCTGGATTAAACTGACCAGCGGGCCAGATTAGGCCCCCGAAACGGACTTTGGACACGCGTGGTGTAAAGTGTGTGTACAGACAAACAGTGGCGGAGCATAGGCCAGTGCTGCCCAGGGCAGCACTTCTGAGGGGTGTGGGGTGCGGAGGGTGCCCTCCCAGGCGCAGGATAGCCACTCGGGCGCACCCTGCAGCCGAGGGTGGAGCGAGTCGCCAATGGCGGACATTCAGTGCGCAGCCTGCCTGCGACTCCCAAGTCTCCATTGAGCTGTCAAAACAAAGGGGAAGGGAGAAGTGACAATGGCAAAGCGGCGCTTCCCCCTACGGCTCGGGCTAGGCTTGGGAGTTGCGGGCGGATGGCGTGCCAAATGTCACCCCCCTCAGCGAAGACACCACACCCAGGGTGGTCCGCCCCCACCACAC
The DNA here is from genome assembly GCF_964188315.1 of Podarcis muralis. Classification (NCBI taxonomy): domain Eukaryota; kingdom Metazoa; phylum Chordata; class Lepidosauria; order Squamata; family Lacertidae; genus Podarcis; species Podarcis muralis. Next base: position 118,809,828 of record NC_135657.1, on the reverse strand, counting down.
ACCCCTTCCTCCACTCCTGCAGACAAAGCTTAGCTGGTCAGAACTGAGTGTGGAATTCTGACCTCAAATTTTTGAAAGAACCAGAACATTCCACCGTTCCCCTTTTAGTGGCATTCCTCCAGTATTTTCAGTATTATCTGCAGAATGACCATTGCAGGGTTGTTGAAGAGTTAGTGAATGCTGACTAAATGTGGATTATATTTCAGGTCTCTAAATTATTTCTACAATGCTTAGTGAAAGCTATACTTGCCAGCAGTTCTTTGTTCTGGTGGGCTGTGTTGATATTGACATCCACTTGCCCAACGTTTGGCATTTGCTTCTGCAGCTCCACTCCATTCCTATAAGAAAAAAAATATGTATTAAACATGAGACTGGATGCAAAATGTAAAAATGGAGAGGCTCATATTTGCCTGATCATTCTCACCTTTCAGCTCTCTTAAAAAAACTTGTGTGTCTTTTTAATGATAGTTCTTCTCAGGCTATGTCATGGTTTGAATACATGAAGCAAAATCAAAGTGTGCAGTCTTTTCCCTCTTGGGCTTAGTATTACATCTGCCTGACTCATGCCAGTCATGGTTAATGGCAACAGCCAGCTTTCAAAGATGCTGAGTTAGGTGCCCTCAGATACTACCTGGGTTGTGCGCACGTTTTTGTTTATTCTTCCTGACCCATGCCAACCATACGTAACAGTAGTTACCAGCATCCGTAAACCACTTCAAACCAAGGTTAAAATGCTGAATTAGGTGCTCTTAGCTACTACTTAGCTTCTCTGAAAAATGCATATTCATTGTCTATGTAGTGGACAATGAATGCTTTTAATCGTATATATGAATTAAATAAGTTAATGTTATTGTGTATTTTAATTACAGATTGGGTTTATAGTTGCAAATCATGTAGTAGCCACTAGGGAATATAAATTAACAAATAATAAAAGATATGTATAAACTAGCGCATGCAATTTTCTGCCAGCCAGAAAGTGTAGTAAACCTTTAAACCACTTACCATCTTCAGCATGTTGCTTGCTGGTGGCTGCACTCCTCTCCGCAGGGCATTGTGCTTGTCAAGAATTTCCTGTCGCTCACCTGGTCCAACCCCTTGTGCATGTGCCTAAAGTGAGAGATGGAGTATTTTTTTCTTGTATTTATTTATATGATTATATTTTTCATTACACCAATGTAATTTTAGCATACTTTCACTAAGAATCATGGACATGGTTAAAAAGTGTGCACTTGCTTCTGTCAGGCTCTTCTGTCATAAATGAAACATCAGTTGTAAACTAAAATTGAAGGGATGAATTTTAAATGTTCTGTGATAGTGTAGCTGACCATTTTTTTTTGTTTGGATTTGATATCCCACCTTTCACTCCCTTTAAGGAGTCTCAAAGCAGCTAACATTCTCCTTTCCCTTCCTCCCCCACAACAAACACTCTGTGAGGTGAGTGAGGCTGAGAGACTTCGAAGAAGTGTGACTGGCCGAAGGTCACCCAGCAGCTGCATGTGGAGGAGCAGAGACGCGAACCCGGTTCCCCAGATTACGAGTCCACCGCTCTTAACCACTACACCACACTGGCTCCATGGAGCAGATCAACAGGTCCTCGAGTTGAGTGATGCAGAGGCGTCAAGATGTCTCTGGACTCCTCTGGATAAATCCATTACTGAAAACTATGAGAAACTTAGCATTACTTTTAGTGGGATATGTAACTGGACCATCCTTCCATCATGTTTTAAGGTTAACCCAAATTAATTGCATTTGTTTGGATTTCCTGGTAAGTATGATCTTTTTTCACTTCAGTGTGTTTACAGTATTGATGAAGCAGTCAAAAGCGTTTTGGCTTATTAAAGTGAAGGTTTAGTTGGCCAAACTAAATTTTGTATTTGAAAACAATCCAGCTAACTTCAGTAACTTTTCATGTCCCACTGACTGAGACTCTTTAGCATCTCCCAGTATTGCTACACTACACAACGTAAAAAACTTACTCTTGAAGCAGGCTGTTGCAGCAGAGCAGCAAGACTCAGCAACACGATGAGCAGGATCATCTCTGAAAACAAAATAACACTGGAGAGATTATTTTAGAGTTTCTGTTTAGATAAAGAGCGTACTTATTGAAACATGGCGCCACTCTTCTGAGTAGTAGTTTAAATTTCAAATTGCTCATGTGGCACTAGTTGAGATTTGTACCTCCTGGAATAGGAGTGCCGCAGGCAAGTGTCTCCTCCAGAGTCACCACTTTACATCTGACTCCACCCCACTAAACTATTTTGCTTCTGTCTCTGGTTAGTGGACATAGTGGCTGCACTGAAAAACACCACCTGAGCCCATCAAATTTCCTTTATTATGCAGCCATCCTTTCCTTTCTTTCCCCCTGCAGTTCACTGAATTGCCCCTCAATTTGCTCTGGAGGGGCTCCCAAAAAGAAAGGGAAACAAGGAGATGTTTAAATGTGTGATGGTGTAGCTATACTACGAATACAGTCCAGTGCAGTTCACTTCTAAGAAGCTAGGATACTCATACCTACTGATAACAGGATTACCACACATCTGGAATTTCCCAGACATACCCGGGATCCGGCTGTCGGGAACAGTGCCCGGGAGCAAATCACTCAACAACTTTGCCCCCTCCCCCCCCCACAGCTCAGCAACTTTGCCTAAAAGAGCTCAACAGCTTTTGTGTTTGGATTTTCATGAAATATGATAACCCTAGTATGTTTTATGAAATAAGTACATAAATAATAGAAATTTGATCAAAAAGTTGTATCCTCCTGAGATAACCTAAATTGTTTAACTCTGCTAATAAACTTCATATAGCCGACTATGGGATATAGCAGACTATGGTATAAAACTGGCACCCTCCCCCCCAAAATCTTACCTTCCTCCTTGTTTCTAGTTAAGACTGGAATAACCTTCTTTGTAGATTTAAGGAGGTTCTGGATATCACTGGATGATGTTATGCTTATATACCTCTCCTTTTTCCTGCTTTGCAGAATGACTCAATGTCCAACAGTAAATCACACAATTTTGACAAGGGGGAACTTTGGATTTCTCTTACGTTGTTTAAAAAAAGATTATTTCCTGAAATTTATTAACCATCTTCTATGCAACAACAAAGCATCTCTTATTAGTGAGCTCTTTCATGCCTGCCAACTTCTTATGAAGGATTGATATCTGTGCTTGTTCTTTATCCTATGGCGGGGTCAGCGAGGTTTACCTCACCTGGGCGGTTCACTCCAGTGGAGATCCCTCCGTGGGCCGGATTGCATGTGTGTGTGTGTGAGTGCGCCCGCCCACGATTTCTGTTGCCTGTGCCTGCACAGATGCAATTTTCGGTGCTGCGGAAGCGAGTGCCCGTGCTGCACTGCACTGGTTTAGCGCAGCACGTGGGGACTCACTGAGCGGGTGGCTCAGTTCGGGGACAGCTCGGGGGCCGGTTAAACAACCCCCATGGGCCACCTGTAGCCCATGGGACTTAGGTTGCTGACCCCTGTCCTATGGCATCATTTCATCACCCATAGAGCTAAGCAAATTTACTTAGAAGCAAGTCCCATTTCCCCCCAAAGCAGAATGTATTTGCAGCTGCAGCCTAAGACTCTAAACCAACTGCAAACCATCATGAATGGTTGAAGGCACTGAGTCATTACAGATGGCACAGATTGCGGTATGTGACCACAAGCTGTTTAGAAAACCCAATGTATCAACACCCCATTTCATTTGCATAGGTGTGTAGTTAAATCAGATCACTGATGTGCCTTCCTTTACTTTTCATTTAGAAGATGTGAGGATTTTACAGTAAATGTTGGATGTGTTAACATTCATGGATAAATGCTTTTAGGTAGCATTGCATAATAATGGCTACCATTTCTTTTGATACAAAATTGTGTGCTTCCTATAACAGACAAATTTTCTTGAAAAGCTAAGAAAACTCTATAAATAACTAATGCTTTTTTCCTTAAAAAATGTTTAGGGATACTCTCATTTTCCTACTTATATCGAAATACTGCCCTTCAAAGAAACCAGGCTTAAATTCACAAAATGTTTAGGGGTATGCATACCCCTGCATGCCCACCCCACCGGAAAAGCACTGTAAATAACTAAATATGAACTGTTCTTTTCAGGGATGCAGATTAACCATAAAATTCTGCTGCTATCTGTAAAGGTTGCTAACAGCCTGGAATCACACATTTTTCCCCAAGAGGAAATGAGACAACAATTAACGCATCAAATATTAATGGTTTTCTGTCAAAATATGCTAAAACATTTGCCACAGGATTAATACAGAACTGCCAATTGAATCTCCCCTTCACCCACAATATGATTTGAAGACATTCTTTGTACTTGAAGGAGGAAGAGGAGGATAAAATGTGATTAGATCACAGGAGCATCATGATGGTGGGCAAATGTCATTTCATGTATTTTTTTCAGTACCTGAAAGTTCAGTGTGGATACTAATCACTATGATGATGATGATGATGATTATGCTTTTAAGTACTTTATTATGGTCATAGACCAGCATAAGCAAAACATCTAAATAAATAGCATAACAGTATGAATCTAAATGAATAATTATTAAATAAATAGGAGCAAGAACCGAACGTAGATTTAAACAAATACATAGAATACTTAATTAACCATAGATAATGGGTGTGTAAAAGTTTACACAGTTGTATGGGGTGGGCTTCAGAAGTGCTGATCTAACAATATGGGCCTTCAGTTTAGGATTTAATTGTAGCATAGACCATTCTTCATTGAATAATCATTATTACCTGTGTGTCTAGAAAAATGTGCAATTCTTTACATTACCTTTTGACATGGTTTTCTTCTGAAATAATAATTGTCTCTATTCCCCAGCACTCCTACGACATGCAGAAATTAGTTTTATTGCCTATTTCCAGGCATGAATGTACGGTTTCAGTGCTAAGCACCAATTTGGGAGTAAGCCACATTGAGCATAGCGGATCTTGCTTCTCAGTCACAATTGTCTGCATAGGTTGCAGTCCTGGGACTCTCCAGAGCAGTTTCTCCTATGTCTGTCTGATATTTCCTGGTCTGTAGTAGAACACAGCTGACACCACAGGTTAAACTAGCTGGTTTGGTTGTTTCATTAATGGCATCATTGGTCCCTGGTGCCTGCTAATTATATTGGAAGTAAAGCTCCCATTTGAGCCAATGGAAGCAGGTGTCAGTCGCCCAGTCTGGATCAGGACTGTCACAAGGGAAGGGTTAAGTCCTCCTCCTGATAATAGTTGGGCTCTGCCTGCTATTGACTACTTAAACTGTTTATGCACTGCTGAAGTGATAGGAAATGTTCTGGTGTCCCTCATTTGCTGATCCTTGGCAGCTCGTATCTCTTTATGCCAGTGTTTCCCAACCTTGGGCCTCCAGCTGTTTTTGAACTACAATTCCCATCATCCCTGACCACTGGTCTTGCTAGCTAGGGATGATGGGAGTTGTAGTCCAAAAACAGCTGGAGGCCCAAGGTTGGGAAACACTGCTTTATGCAGTGATGCCACACAGCTGATCTTTCCAGAGGTGATGCTGATGATGGCATACTGAGTGGCATTCCAGCATTCAGTGATTGCTTCTGTCCACTTAGCATCCTGACATAATTGCTGCACATATGTTCTGCTGCATGTGCTTCTGGAATCTGCTGAAGCAGAGTAGGGATTCATGGGAGCATGAGGATGTATCAGGAAAAGCAAAATACAGTGACTTATACTGTGTTACATGTCCTTTCTAGATTGTGACAAGTCATAATGTTCAAAACTGAATGTTCCTATTCAAATGTTCTTCTAGAATAAGGGATGCCATGACTTTCTTTGTGCTGGAATATTTTTTTTAAAGCACTGAGCCAATAATATGTTGTAATACGTTTTCATATCTCGCATATTATCTTAAGGTTTGGCCTCTCATTCTGGTTTTCTTACACAAGATGCATTGGTGTGGGAAATGGGAGCAGGCTCAAATACTTTGTCAGTGTGATGGAGACATGGCTCTGCTTGGTGGTCTCATTGCCCATAGACCTTCATCCTTCCCTCCTTCAGAAGAATAACCTGGCCACTGACAAGTGAGTGGGGAAATGGAGGTTATTGCACAGGTGAAGTACAATTGTGGCCTTGTATGCATATTATATCCCTGGATGGGTGAGTCTATGAATCAGCCCATTGTCTGTGAATTGAGTCCACATAGTGGTGCATTGTGTTACCTTTGGCTATGACAGATATTAGCAATGAACTTTTCAGTGCAAATTAAGTTGTTCCCATAAATATATTTCTAAGAAGGGCTCTTCCCAATGTTCTAGCATCTCGAATTCAGGGTTACTTAAGGTGATTTACACAAGCACTTTTTCCACCATGAATTGATTATTTAAATGCATCTTATAGCAGATATCCATATGTATCCCAGTCTTGTGAGTGGTCCAGCCTTCAATACATGTCTTACCTGAAAGATTTTAGAACAGCTGTATTTGGAAAGTTAAACCAAGATCTCTTCTTTTCTTAGTGGGATTTCAGCTTGGATGAATATTTTCTAGCTTGCCCACCACACTGGCAACTCAGTTTGGGTGGAAAGTAGAAGAGAAGAAGAGGAATTTGGATTTGATATTCCGCTTTATCACTACCCTCGGGAGTCTCAAAGCAGCTAACAATCTCCTTCCCTTCCTCCCCCACAACAAACACTCTGTGAGGCTGAGAGACTTCAGAGAAGTGTGACTGGCCCAAGGTCACCCAGCAGCTTCATGTAGAGGAGCAGGGACGCGAACCCGGTTCACCAGATTACAAGTCTACCGCTCCTAACCACTACACCACACTGGTAATGTGTTAAAGAATGATTCTAAGCCTCTCACTCCCTCTGGGAACAAATGGTCCTGGGGTCATATTGGCAGGTCCACACTGGATTTAGAGTAAGGTTACTCTTGTCAGCACTGTTTACAGGGTTTTTGGGAGGGCACTTTGCACCTCTCTGGCTTCCTGGTATCTATTGTGACTCACAGGCGGTCAGAGCAGGCTGGAAGGGCAAAGTCAAGGCCCCTAAAGCCACAGCCAAGCACCACTTTCAATGTCCACCTTGTCTTCAGTTGAAGAAAGGCCTCGATGGTCAGCTAATTCAGGCTTGCTTTGGCAGGCTGGAGAATGCTGAGGCTGAGAAGGTGGCCCTTGAAGAAGGCGAAGCCTACTGTCTATGGCCCTTGGATTCAGGGGAGCGGGCTTAGCATGGAATCTCCAACTCTGTTGACACCTGCCAGGGCTTGAGATGCTAGTCCAGCCTCTGGTTCAGGAGAAGTTTCCCCTTTTCAGAAATGGGATTGACCTGTCTGGGGTCCCTAACCACATGGAGATTTCCACATTGGGGGCCCAGCCAGTCTTTTGTGGTTGCTAGACAGACTTCACTGTTTTTGTGGACCCATTCTCCTTTCTTGGAAGGGGGTATGGGCAGAAGGAGATGATGTGGACCTGATATTGGAATATCGTGTACAGAGCCTATTCTGAGTTTGTGGGCAGAGAATGGCTGGCATATGAAGAGGCTTTTTGTATTACGGCTGCCTTTGAATGTTTCCTACTATGGCATAAGGAGGAGGTGGGGATGTGGGTGGCGTTGTGGTCTAAACCACCGAGCCTCTTGGACTTACTGATCAGAAGATTGGCGGTTCAAATCTCCACGACGGGGTGAGCTCCTGTTGCTCTGTCCCAGCTCCTGCCAACCCAGCAGTTCAAAAGCACACGAGTGCAAGTAGCTAAATAGGTACTGCTGTGGCGGGAAGGTAAATGCCGTTTCTGTGCGCTCTGGTTTCTGTCATGGTGTTCCGTTGCACCAGAAGTGGTTTAGTCATGCTGGCCACATGACCCAGAAAGCGGTTCCCGAGGCCTGAAAGCAAGATCAGGGCTTTTTCGGCCGTGGCCCTGATCTGGTGGAATGTTCTGTCACAAAAGACTAGGGCCCTGCGGGACTTGACATCTTTCAGCAGGGCCTGCAAGACAGAGCTGTTCCACCAGGCCTTTGGCCAAGGCACAGCCTGACTCCCTCCTTTGGCAATCCTCACAGAACTTCTAGCCCAATGGTTTCCATTAATTTGATTGGAATTAATTTTATAATGAAATGATTTTAGAATGTTTTATCGTTTTACTGTTGTTAGCCGCTCTGAGCCTGGCTTCGGCTGGGGAGGGCGGGATATAAATAAAAATTATTATTATTATTATTATTATTATTATTATTATTATTAGAGTGCTACAACCACATAGTCGCCTTTGACTGGACTTAACCGTCCAGGGGTCCTTTACCTTTTTTTACCTTTAAGAAGGAGGTGGACCTATGGCTCACTCTTATCTGATCTGTAGGGACAGGACTGATAATGGCCATCTTCTGGCTAGGCAGGTTGCTCTTCCTTCACGTTCCCACAGGGTAGGAGGGGGGTTCAACCTTGTTTGCTTTGCTGGGAGTACAGTTAATGTGGTATCTGCCGAATCCCTGGTGGTTCATACGACTCAATTTCCCCAAATTAATCTGGACATCACAAATTCACAGAAACCTGCCCAGCGGTTGTTTGAAATCTGTGATGCTCTGATTGTGCGACCTAGCCACTGCCACCTCTTCCAGGGTGGCCGGAGCAGCCTCCATCATAGGCTCCTCCACCACTGTGGCTGATATCTGCCGCGTCCATATTCACAGAAGTGGGCGCAACACATCCAAAAGCACACTTCTGGACGTAGGTGTCTCACTTCTGGTGGCCGAGGCAAGGCTGAGTAGGCTGCAAGAAGGCTGAGGCCCAGCCACCGTGGCACTGGAGAAAGAGCCAGCAGAGCGAAGGGTTGCGGTGGTGGTGGTGGTGGGGAGAGCATGTGGTTGGGTGGAAGCAGGAGAAAGAGTGTGCGGATGTTGCGCTTTCCCTCCCAAGCTCCATCTTGGCATGGGGGGTGGTGGTCCTCATCCCTTCACGACTTGTCCCTGAGAAAGGTTCTGCTAGGGTGGTTTCTGGGATTCCCAGGGTAAGATGCTGGGACCATCAAGCACTATTCCTGGGAAAGGGCCCCAGCTCAATCAGTGCAGCAGCTTTGTGACATCTGATGGAAAATTACACCCCCCCAAAGGCAGACACCCTATATCTTAAGGAAGGGTTTTTTTAAGTTTTGCATCCCCTGTGTTGGTCCATACTCTCCCCCCCTTACTTTTGCTCGTGATTTGAAGTTAGTGGTGGGGAGGAAGTCCTTAGTGTCTCAGCCTTTGTTTTTGACAGATCAGTGGGGATATATCATGGTATGTGGCCTAGTGTGGTATTCTAGGCGATCACCAGGTGGCAAAGCCAAACATTGGGACCAAGCTGTGCCTTAGGCAGTGGGCTTCGGCTGGACTGCCATGGCATGCATTGGGATAGGTTGCTCCCGATCCTGTTCCAGCAAGGTGGGGTGTGCCCCCATGCATGTTTTGGTTGCCCATCTGGGCTTGTGGGATCACCAGCCTTGTAGAACCAACATGCTTAAGTCCACTTGATGCATGAAGGGGTTAATGGCATAGAGTAAGCTGTCCTGCCAGGCTTAGCTAGGCCACTCCTCACCTTGGGAGGAGGGGAATCAAACCTATTGTTGTACCTCAGTTTATCTGAGAAGCTCAGTGTGTAAAGAGGTCTGAGCTAGTTGCTCCAAGCACCGATCTTGTCTTCAATGCTATTCAGCATCCATATGGTCACTATGAGTTTTTGGAGCTGTGCCTGGATGCAATGGTGAACAAGGATCTATAAATTGACCTTGAATCCTAGAAAGATGGAGGCCTATAGAGTGGCTCCCTATCTGGAAGACAGGTCAACGTCCTATACTGGATGGGCTTGTGCTTCTTCTGAAGGAGCAGATATGCTGCCTGGGGGTTCTCCTTAATCCATTAGAGGCCCAAGTGAGCTCCCTGGGCCATTCCTGGACTGTGACAACTTAACCTCAGCATTCCATGCATTGGTAGCCTTATGACCCGAGTACTGTGTTTGCTACAAGTGTCTTGGTTGTTTCGGCTGCTGCAGATACTGCTGCTACTCTGGTTGCTTGAGCCAGTTACCTGAAGGAGGACATTGGTTATTCCTCCACCCACTTGGATTGGCTATAGCCCTGCCCTGCCTCAAGACAAGTCTTCTCCCTGTGGGATTGTCGCCAGACATTGGAAGTGGGAACTCCTGGGTGGTACTCAGCTGGTTTCACTCAAACAGACCCACTGAAATTAATAAACATGACCAAGGTAGGTCCATTCAACTCTATAGGTTTGAGTAAAACTGCGTTGAATACCACCTCCCCCTATTTTTGTGCCGCTCCGCTGGGCTATAGCATCACATTGGAGCCTTTGCATTCTCATCTGTTAGCCAGTTGCTGGGAAGGTTCAATATACGTATGTGTGTATGTATAAACACAAAAATAATGTGGTCACTTAACTTATTGCCCTTTTTACTCCCTTCTTGGCTTGAGAAGTGTTTTCACTCCTCACCCCATTGCACTTTATTAAATTCCTTCTATTAACCCTTTCCATCCCTTCCCTCATTTAAGTATTCATTTCCACCCGTTTGTATCATGGCTGCATGTCATATTAGTTTCTCCTCCTTTCTCCCCTGCTCCTCATTAATCTCCACGTCATTTTACTAGGAGTTTCACAAAAGATTTGCTGGAGCTGATCAGGAGCTTCTAACACCCCCTGTCAGAGATCTCACTGTCACCAAGGAAGATACAGGAAATGCTTCCCTTTCCTTCCTTCTGATCACATCAGTTATAGAACTCACTTCCACAGGAGGAAATAGTGGCCACCAACTTAGATGGCTTTAAAAGAAAGTTAGACAAATTCAGGGAGGAGAGTGCTATCAAAGGCTACTAGCCACAGTCGCTAAGCTCTTCCTCCACAGCTGAAGGCAGCAATGCAGAATCCCGGTTGCAAGAAGAGTTCTTTTGGGCTTGAACCCTGCCAGCATCTCATTCACCACTGTGAAAACAGATGGGCCATTGGCCTGATCCAGAACACTCTTCTTATGTTGTGTGGACTTAAGTCACCTTAGCAACAGAAGAAACCTTAGAACACCATTTGCTTCTCACCTCCCATTCCTGGTAATGTAACAACTAATACTTTTATTTTAAAAACTGCGGAATGCTAAAAGTCTGAGAGTCCAGAGCACTGGGTGGAGGGACTGAGCGTAAAGATGAATGAGAAATTGTCCCACTCCCAAATTAACTTAATTCACCCATAGTTCATCTAGCAATTATGTTAACAACTTTCTGCGGTCGTTCAGAGATTTTTGTTCAAATGCACTAGTTGATTCCAAGCACTGGGGGTACCAGGACCATCGTGCACATGTGTTGCTGCGTAGGTTTTTGGGTTGCTATGTATTGCAAAATTGCTTCAGCTGCAGGATGAGCCTAGGATCCAACCTGTGTTATGTCAGTGTGAGCCCAGGTGGAGCAGCTGTGGGTTGGTTACACTTCATTTCATTACGTTTGTCCCCCTTCCATTCCAGGCTTCCTGTATCCGCATTTACTCAGCCATACATTGCATCCCTCTTGGGATCCTTTGCAGGTGTGCATCTGTGTGCCTTTTATTTCTCCTGTGACTCTTTAGACCCTACCCCCAACTCCCCCCCCCCATTAGGCAAAAAGAAAGAATGAAAACATCCATGCATGCAAGACTTTTAATGAGTTTTCAGTTTCAAAAACATGTTAAGAAATTTCATTTAGATGGGATCTGTCAGAAGAAACTGGAGGATTGTATGATTTAAGTGAGAATGCAGAGTTCAACGAAGATGATGAACGCCCCAAGAGGGACCTCCTATGTTATTTCGGGGGGGGGGGAGGCACTTGCAAGAAGCGACACAATCTTGCATAATTTCCTATTTATTGCATCCTTGTGATTTCACTACAGCTTCACAGGTGATGTTATTATCTCTATATTTTCAATGATTGGCTAAAAATGAAAAGGACAAGAACACATCAGAGTTAACACCTCCAAGGATTCAAACTCCAGGGACTTTTTCATTTTTAGTTGACATAGTGGAGCTTAAGATCAAAACTGAAAGTGATTTAAAAGAAAAAGAAGAACACGTAAAACATTATTTAGCAGTTTGTTTTAATGAATGTAGGAGCTGAATTAGTAATTAGTTTAGCAATCCTAGCTGTAACCCAGAATAAATTGGGCATTTTTTAAAGGGTGGATGTGCAGGTCATGAGAACATTTACATAGACATCCTGCAACCACCTACAGAATAAAGAAGGTTATGGGGTCTATAATCTTGTGCACATCTACTCAGGAATAACCTCCCATCAAATTTACTGGACCCATTCTTACTGAGTGCCCTTTCTAAAGTACAAAAAGGCATTATGATAATACTTGAAGTTATTTCTACTCACTGCATAATCCATTGTCGCATGAGCCAGGGCAGTTCCCACAAGGTGATCCAGACTTATATGGGGTCTGAAGTGATCCCATCATGTTCCCTCTGGGATGATAAATAAGATAAATAAGAAGTAAACAAACAGGGATACATTTGTGCTTTCTGTTCTCAATTAGAAAAGTATGTATGCATATTTTTTAGAAAGTTCCTTTAGTCTACTGTTGTATTAACCTTTTGTGTGCTGTAAATTATTGTTCTTAATTTCCCCTTAATTTTATTGTTCAAACTGCTCGGATGTTTTTTGACAAGCAGTGCATACATTTTTGAAATGAATGTGAGTAATAGTGCTGCACGCTGGTTTTTGCTGAGGCTCCAAGCCTAAAATGAATTGAGCTCATTCAGGTGGATTGGGGCTTTGGCTGAGTCGGGTGGAGACAAGGCCAAACAGGGTCAGCCTCCCAGAGTGACTGGGCAGCTGGGAGAAGGAGCACCTCTTCCCAGCAAGGGAAGACAGTCATGCGGTGAAGCTGAGCAGGACTGAACCCTCCTGCCTCTGCCATGCAGCTGTCAGGGTGGGATGCAGAGAGAAGGAGGGGCAGCAACTCCTTCTGCCTCCCAAATATATTGGCTTATTGTTCTAGTCAGATGCAGGAAAAAGCCAACTCACTCTTCAACTGAAAAAGTCCGGGCAAAGTTGAAAGCAGGTTTATGTAACAATGATGAGAAATTAGTTTCTAACATGTACAAATCATTGCTAGGCTGGGAAACAAAGGATGAAATGGTTAAAATAACAATGACTAATTGTGCTAAGGATGTTGGACATAATATAGATACGGCTGCCTGGGAAGAGCTTTGGAAAACAGGAATGACATTTACAGCATTTTATGGCTTAAAAGAAAATTATTACAAGATGATATACAGATCATATTTAACCCCAAAGAAACTAGTTCAAATGTACAAAAATGTATCAAACAAGTGTTGGAAATGTAATGACTGTGAGGGGTCATTTTATCATATGTGGTGGACCTGCAGGGAGGCGAAGGCCTTTTGGGATGTGATATATAATGAAATTAAGAAAAATAAATAAATTGGCTTTTCCCAAGAGGCTAGAATCCTTCCTACTGGGGATACTAGACAGAAAAATCCCAAAGGAAGCCTCAATGGTATTTATGTATGTGAGTACAATGGCAAGGATTCTCAATGCACAGAAATGGAAGGAGGAGGGAACACCCTCTAGAGAAGAATGGTTGATGAAAATCTGGGAATACGCAGAGATGGCAAAACTGACAGCACTGATAAGAGACACAGATTTCAAATCCTTAAAGAAGACTGGAAACCCTTTCTAGTCTACAGTGGTACCTCGGGTTACATACGCTTCAGGTTACATACGCTTCAGGTTACAGACAGAAATAGTACCTCAGGTTAAGAACTTTGCTTCAGCATGAGAACAGAAATCGTGCTCCGGCAGAGCGGCAGCAGGAGGCCCCATTAGCTAAAGTGTTGCTTCAGGTTAAGAACAGTTTTAGGTTAAGAACAGACCTCCAGAACGAATTAAATACTTAACCCGAGGTACCACTGTATTAAAAAAGTTATTCGCCATATGCAAAGACCACATTGGGGTTTGAAGTGTCAGAAAACAGCCGAGTATATTAAGAAACATGTTAAAGAGGATGAAATTATATAAGACAGAACCTTAAAATGCAATTGTATGTAATTTGGGTTACAAACATCTATGTTGGGTGAACGGGAAGTCACTAGTTTTGTGACTTCCCTGCCTATTCTCCTGAGGATAACTGTGACTGCTCCTATGAACAAGGAAATATTGGGCTGAATGAAGTAAGCCTCCCAGAATTCTCTACACTAGTTGTGGGTGGCAAATGGAGGTTTTCTGCCAAATATTCTCTGGGGTGGCACGGGATTTCCCCAGGATTTTAGAGCTGGCATAAGGAAGTTGATATGGTTAAGGTCTGACTGGATCCGCCCTGATGGTGAAGTTAGGGAGTCCATTTCACTGAATATTCAGTGCAATGAACATTCCAGAATGAAAGTGTTTAGGAGGATCCAAAGGGAGCGGGGAGGTAGAGGTTTCCATAAAATGTCAGAAAATTCTTTTCTGAGGGGTTTTGACTTTGTCATAAAAAAATAAATCCACTGCTGCTTCCTTATTTTTTAAGCAAGTAGCCCAAAGGTAATAAGGACTTTGTTGTTTTCGTTTTCTGGTTGGTTGGCAGCCATTGAAATGCAGAGTTAATACAGTACTAGTGTGCTGCCCAAGCGTCCTGTGGCTCTTATGAGCGTTCTTTTATTCAGGTTTTTTTTTTTTGTAATATATAAAAGGAAAACTGATATGAAACATAAATCCTTTGGAGACTATGGGTAACAAATGACAAACAAACAAACAAGCAAACAGATAAATAAATAATACATACGCAGGACAGTACTGGCAAACGTAGAGGTACTTCATTCTGCTTTGAGGACAATGGGCATCATAACAACCAATTAGGTGAGACTTGTGCCAAACCACCTGTAAGTATAAGAACATCCACACAAGAAAAGATATTGGAATCTGTTTCCATGCAGAGCAAGGAAAACATACATTTAACAGCTTTTTTTAAAAAAACAACAACCAAAATATCATCACTTTGTGTTGTGTCTAATTGAAGCACCCTCATTTTTCCCCTCAGGGAAAGGAAGTTTGAATAAGCTGTGAATGAGAATGGCATCCGAAGAAAAAACAGAAAGAAAGGCACAGCAGAGATAAGGTTCTGTCTTGGGCCCGGTCTTATTCAACATCTTTATCAACGACTTGGATGATGGACTCAAGGGCATCCTGATCAAATTTGCAGATGACACCAAACTGGGAGGGGTGGCTAACACCCCAGAGGACAGGATCACACTTCAAAACGACCTTGACAGATTAGAGAACTGGGCCAAAACAAACAAGATGAATTTTAACAGGGAGAAATGTAAAGTATTGCACTTGGGCAAAAAAAATGAGAGGCACAAATACAAGATGGGGGACACCTGGCTTGAGAGCAGTACATGTGAAAAGGATCTAGGAGTCTTGGTTGACCACAAACTTGACATGAGCCAACAGTGTGACGCAGCAGCTAAAAAAGCCAATGCAATTCTGGGCCTCATCAATAGGAGTATAGCATCTAGATCAAGGGAAGTAATAGTGCCACTGTATTCTGCTCTGGTCAGACCTCACCTGGAGTACTGTGTCCAGTTCTGGGCACCACAGTTCAAGAAGGACACTGACAAACTGGAACGTGTCCAGAGGAGGGCAACCAAAATGGTCAAAGGCCTGGAAACGATGCCTTATGAGGAACGGCTAAGGGAGCTGGGCATGTTTAGCCTGGAGAAGAGGAGGTTAAGGGGTGATATGATAGCCATGTTCAAATATATAAAAGGATGTCACATAGAGGAGGGAGAAAGGCTGTTTTCTGCTGCTCCAGAGAAGCGGACACGGAGCAATGGATCCAAACTACAAGAAAGAAGATTCCACCTAAACATTAGGAAGAACTTCCTGACAGTAAGAGCTGTTCGACAGTGGAATTTGCTGCCAAGGAGTGTGGTGGAGTCTCCTTCTTTGGAGGTCTTTAAGCAGAGGCTTGACAACCATATGTCAGGAGTGCTCTGATGGTGTTTCCTGCTTGGCAGGGGGTTGGACTCGATGGCCCTTGTGGTCTATTCCAACTCTATGATTCTATGATTCTATGATTCTATGATTCTAAGGACAATCCATTATCTGAACTTCTGTGTGAAAAATATGGAAAAAGTACTGGGTGAAACGTGAGGGAAAAACCCACCCCTTCTCGGTTTCCTTCCTTCCTTCTGTGAGGTCCCTGGCAGCCGCAAGCCAAGATGTGAGTGGGCTGTCAGGCATGGATTGACTAGCTGAACCATGCGCTTGACAAAGATACAAAACGGTCTTTGAGTTACCTGAGTGTAATGGCCAATTACGGCCCCTGGACGGACTTCTCCAACACCGTACTTGAAATCTTTCACCTCGTTGTACCAAGCTTGAATCACGTCATTCCATGAAGTAGCGTGAGATGATGCATATATATTTTCACCACATGAGATGCCATCTAGAAGTGGAGACGGGAAGCATTAGCAAAACTCATGATTCCTGACCTAGGAAATTCTGTAAACAAGAGGAGTCATGCAATGCTTCAGAGGAACATGCTGCAACAGGGAAAAGCTTGTTTATTCCAAGCAGAATTGGTCCCCCCACTCACAAATCTGTCTGGTTAGCTAGTTGGTTAAAGCTACTTACATCTGAATGCAAAATAATTATTCTAAAGCAAAAGGTACACCTGTTTTGTTGTTAGCACATGTATGTTTGCCTGTAAATGTCTTTTCTAAAAGGCACTCACTCTCTGGGGGTTTTAGAATTACTGCAGTGGTGTGTGGTCAGTGGACAAGGCAAGTCCCCATAAGGGTTCAAGAGCCCTCCTGACACCTTTCCAAAGCCCACCTGGCATCTTGTCAGAGGCCTGGCGCCTCCTTCTCAAAGCCCAGGAAGCTTCTGCCCAGCTTAGGGATAGAGGCGCAATGCTCACGTGTATGACATTGTGGCGTTGTAATGTCACACATGCAACATCACCCCAATTGCCCTTGCAGGCTGTCACTTCTCACCTTAACTTTCCATGTGAAAAATTTCACTGCTTGCCACTGAATTATTGTATTGATCTCTATCTCTGTCTCTGTCTCTGTCTCTGTCTCTGTCTCTGCCTCTGCCTCTGCCTCTGCCTCTGCCTCTGCCTCCAGTCTCCAGTCTCCAGTCTCCAGTCTCCATCTCCATCTCCATCTCCATCATCGCTATCATCTCTGTCTCCGCCTCCGCCTCCGCCTCCGCCTCCGCCTCCGCCTCCGCCTCCGCCTCCGTCTCGTCTCCAATCTCCATCTCCATCTCCATCATCGCTATCATCTCTCTCTCTCTCTCTCTCTCTCTCTCTCTCTCTCTCATCTCTCTCTCTCTCTCTCTCTCTCTCTCTCTCTCTCTCTCTCTCTCTCTCTCTATCTCTCTATCTCCAATCTCCATCTCCCCCCCATTACTGTGATTAACAAGGCAGAGATATTGAAGTTCAAAAGCAAAATGTTTCAGGTTTCACCTTCTTTAGAACACCTGAGGGAGCAGGAAGGTGCAGTGCACTGGTCCTCTGTGCTTAAAAAGTTATATGTATCACAGGTGGACACAGTGTGTGTCGAGGTAAAGCTTAGCTAGTGAGAATGGCATGTGGAATTCTGACTTCAGATGTTAGGGAGAATGGGAACATTCCTCTCCATTGTGCCTCTTTCCGTGGGATTCCTCGGGTATTTTTAATATTATGCTCAGAATGACAATTGTGGAGTCAGTGCAACAATTGTGAATGTATATTAGATGTGGGTTAGATTTTAGATCACCCTCAATTTTTTGCACAGTGCTTACTGACAGATGTACTTGCCGGCAACTCTTTGGTTACTTGGGCTGTGAGCAAATTTACAGTTGCTTGCCCAGCGTTTTGCATTCGCTTCAGCAGCCGAATTCCATCTCTAAATGAAAAAAAAGTAGTAAATGTGTGAATGGACACATTCTCTAAAAATGGAGAACATCATATACCTCTGATTTCTTAAAAATTTCACGTGTTCTGTTCTAGATTCAATCCCCAACCTCAGTCCCTGGATGATCTTAAGCATTGTTTAGCATTACCTTTGCCTGACTCATGCCAGCTATGCTTAACGATAGTAAGGTAAAAAAAGGTAAAGGACCCCTGGACAGTTAAGTCCTGTCAAAGGTGAATATGGGGTTGCGGCGCTGATCTCACTTTCAGGCTGAGGGAGCCGGCATTTGTCCGTAGACAGCTTTCTGGGTCATGCGGCCAGCATAACTAACTGCTTTTGGTGCAACGGAATTCCATGATGGAAACCAGAGCACATGGAAACACCGTTTACCTTCCCGCAGCAGCGGTACCTGTTTATCTACTTTCACTCTCATGCTTTTGAACTGCTAGGTTGGGCAGAAACTGGGACAGAGCAATGGGAGCTTACCCTGTTGCATGGATTCAAACTGCTGACCTTCAGATTGGCAAGCCCAAGGGGCTCAGTGGTTTAGACCACAACGCCACCCACATCCCTAGCCAGCTTTTAAACCCTGGTTAAGATGGTGAGTTAGGTGCTCTCAGCTACTCATTGGGATGTGCACACATTACCATTTACTTGGGTTCCAGTGCACCACAACCACTGGGCTTTGAATCTATGGATGCACAATGTTATTCATATTCCAAACGTATGCTGCCATTTCTTGTGCTTTGGTGTGTTTCCCTCCAAGTCAAATTTGACCTGATGCGAGCATTGTAGCCTTGTCCCACTTCTAGTGAAGCCCTGGTGTGTACATTGATGTTTACAGAAACTGATGTTTCCTTCTGGGGTGGTGGCCCTACATGTCTGACATCAGAGTTCCCCCGTCTCCCTCCTCCCACACCTCTCTTGCCAGGAGCGCCCCTTCCTTTTCACAGAAGACAGCCTCCATTCCACCTGCCACAGCTGCTTGCTGGGGGAGAAAAGTCTGCATGTTTAGGCAAAGTTGTGGTGGTGAGGCCTGGGCCACAGAACTCAGGACACTTTGGACTCAGCTACATTAGTACAGAAAAAGCGTTTTAAATGCTTTATAACACTGTGACCCCAGATGGCACTGTAGAATTCCATCTTTCGCCAACATGATTTCCCATTATGAGGTTTACAACACGTTTTCCTGAAATGCTTTTTTGAGGTGTGTAGATCCAGCCATTATATAGCATACCCGCCAACTTCTTCTAGCCTAAATCCAGGGCACCCCCCCACCCACTCAGGCCCACCATCACCACTGCCACCCCCACACCACTTCCCTGCTCACCCCACACCCACTCAGGCCACTTCAGCACGCCATTGCTGCCCCCCGGCTGCCTTAACTTGGCTGGTTGGGTTTTCTCTCCACCACCTCGGCTGCCACCACCATGAGGTTTTTTTTGTATGCTTATTCTTAGATCTTATTAGGACTTATGTGGGGAATATTTAATTTTGTTGTATATGTCTGGATGTGTTTTATTCTTTGCTTATGACAAATTTTGTTATATTTATCTAATTATGTAAATTGCATTGAGCATGGCTTGAACGATGGAATAGTGACATACGCATAAATGATGATATGGAAATATGTGCCCACTTTTTGTCCTCTTCTGTCTTTTCTAAAACGATGTGTAAGTGGCATTCAAGCTGTTGTTGAATCTAGTCCTATCCTTGAAGATTACTATGAGAGGGTGAAGAACAAAGGTTTTCTGCCTGCAAGGAGGTGTAGTATCCCTGGAAAGCCTTTGCCAAGGCCCCTGACCTACAACAAGGCCTCTTCCTTGCTTACCATCTTCAGCATGTTGCTTGCCGGTGGCTGCACTCCTCTCCGCAGGGCATTGTGCTTGTCAACAATCTGATTTCGCTGAGCTGGTCCAATTCCTACTGCATGTGCCTGAAGTAAGAGAACAAGTAATATTTCTCTTGTCTTTATTTATTGGATTATTTTTCATTATGCTAATATAATTTTACCATTGCTTCTCTAAGAATCATGAAAAAGTGCTTAGTCGGCCCCATTTGCCTCTGTCAGGCTGCTCTGACCTAAATGAAATCTGAATTGTAAACTGTTGGGTAATGTAGTAACATCAAACTCTCTGGTGTATTCTGGATCAGTGGTGCCCAGCAACTGTGGGTGCCTGAGGCTGGGCATTGCCATCATGCCCTTCTGGTGTGTGCGCTCTATGTCATCACGCCCCCCCCGCATGCCCACATCACTCATACACAAAATGGGGGCGCAGTGACGTAGCGCACACACGCCAGGGGCATGATGACATAGTGCGCATGTCGCCCACAGCATGCATGCGCAACCGAGCCTGGCTCTGTCATCTAAAATGTTGTGGGAGCCTTGGCACCCAGGTCCCTGGGCACCCGGCACCTATGCTTTGGATGAATGTACAGTTACTGAAATAAAAAAGAGACTTGCCATTACTTTTAGTGGAATTGAAAACCACAACATCCTTAAAGAATCGAGATTCAATCAAGTTTATTTTTTTTTAAAAAAAATACAGTTACATTTGTTTGGACTTCCCCTTAAGTATGATATTTTTCAAGTTCATTGTGTTCCTGGATGAAGCAGTAAAACACATTTTGACTGATTAAAGAGAATATTTTGGTTGGCGCAATCCAATCTTAGATTTGAAAACAACCCAACCAATTTTAGTAACACTTTCCCCCCTACTGATTTAAAGGGGAGAAAGTTAGGCATGGATGCTTGTGTAGCTAAGAAAGTTACTTTTGAAGCAGGTTGTTGTAACACAGCTGCAAAACTCAGCAACACAATGAGAATGATCATCTCTGAAAACAAAATAACAGCAGGGGTTTTACCTTACATTTGCTGTTTGTATGTAGAATGTACTTATTGAGACATGGCACCCCTCTCCTGAGGGCTGGTTTAGATTCCAAACTCCTCACGTGGCAGCAGCCGAGAAGTCGATTTCTGCTTCCCGGAACAGGGCTGGTCAGGTGACAGATCAGGATCTGCTGGAAGATCTCTGGATGGTTTGCAGGAGATGGATGAGGGTTTTGGACTCCCGGTTGTTTAACAGTGGCAATTCATTGCTGAATTGTACAATGTAAGTACAATGTTTAATATAGATTATAGCATACTAATCCTCCACAAAGAAAAACATCAGGCTTTTAGAAGGAATAATTGACCTGTAGTAACTTGGATGTACATGTTCCTTAAAGGTCATTCCCACTGGAATGGGAATCCCCAAGTAAATGCTCATAAAATAGCAGCCTTGAAATTGCTTTAATCACAGTCTCCTTCTCCCTGGGGGCTCTGGGTCTTTTAGGTCTGTCTGTGATCTCTAGACTGAATTGTGAGCACCTGCTGAAAAGTATGGTTCCCAGGAGTCTTCTGGGGGAAGGTATAAATGTGAAATTTGTAAAATATACATTAGATATATCCCTAGCATTATATCCATTGAAGACTATTGTAATGCTCTTGCATATTACGATCCCAAGACCTCCCCCAATAAAGAAAGACACAATTGACACAGAATTTAGTTTAAGGTTCTTGGCATTATTTTGGCCACAACTTTATTGATTACAGATTGTGAGTGGTTTGCTTAGGCATTGGTTCCCGACTAGCTGCACCTGACCTTGTCAGGGCAGCACTGACGACTGGAAACCGGCAGAGGTCAGTAAGGGAAAACATTCTGGGGGAGCAATGGACCAGGCTCAGACTCAAGCTCACCCCA
Source organism: Podarcis muralis (assembly GCF_964188315.1). Classification (NCBI taxonomy): domain Eukaryota; kingdom Metazoa; phylum Chordata; class Lepidosauria; order Squamata; family Lacertidae; genus Podarcis; species Podarcis muralis. Next base: position 118,788,205 of record NC_135657.1, on the reverse strand, counting down.
AATGCTCCCAGGGGCCAGATTTACCCCAGCAACCGAGGGACCACCAATTGGGTTGTTGTGGCTATCCAATCGCTTCCACCCACACAAGCAATGAGGTCAGTCCTGATGATCTCCCCGCAACACGTGCTATCTGGGAGGAGGACACGATTTATCCGCTGGCTTAAGTGCAGAGTCTTCAGTAGAAGAGTTTTGTAAACTGCTTTCAGGGTTGTTGTTGTTTTTTTTAAACAGTGAAGTGGTGTATAAATTTTATGAAATAAACAAATTAATAATAGAAATGTGAATATTAAGATGTCTCCCCCTGAGCTAACCTAACGTGTTTAGCTACGGCTGCCATACATCCGGTTTTCCCCAGACATTTCAAAGGTGGAATTGACATCCAGGTGGAATCTCTGAAAGGCGATGCTTTGTCCTGAATCTTAGGCAAGTCAATTGAAATATTGGTTCAACAACAAAAAGCTCAGCAATTTTGTGTAAGGAGGCTGAAGGAACATTCTTTCACCTTTGGTGGACATGCCCGAGGGTGAAGGCTTTTTGGGAAATGATTTATAACGAGTTGAAAAAGGTATTTAAGTATACCTTTCATAAGAAACCAGAGGCCTTCCTCCTGGGCATTGTAGGCCAGAGAGTGCCAAAGAAAGACAGAACTTTCTTTTTATATGCAACTACAGCAGCAAGAATCCTTATAGCCAAATACTGGAAGGCACAGGAGGTACCCACACTGGAAGAGTGGCACACGCAACTGATGGACTATATGGAACTGGCTGAAATGACAGGCAGAATTCGAGACCTGGGAGAAGAGACAGTGGAAGAGGACTGGAAAAAATTCAAGGACTATTTACAAAAACATTATAAGCTATATGAATGTTGAGAATTTGCTAAGTTTTGAGAAAATCATGCTTCAGTATTGAATTCGAAAATGATTGAAACTAAGTTATGACCGAGAAAAGTTTAATTTTTAGAGTAAATAATTAGATGAAAATACAAAAACACATGAAACAAGGTATTAATTTGCTGCTTATTTTTATTGTAAGGAATGCAGGGATGGAGGATGTGGGGAAGTCCAATTGATGATGAAAAAAGATTTGGAAAAATGAATTTTCTGTTATTTAATTTCTTCTTTTTTTTGTAAAACAGCATTTGTTGTGTTATTGATGATGTACTGTTCATTTATTTGGACCTTGGAAAACAAAGCAATAAAAAATATTATAAAAACAAACAAACAAAAAGCTCAGCAATTTTGGGGTTTCCTGGTTTTACTTTTTGAAATATGGCAACTCTAGTTGCAAATAACCTTCATATGGCAGGCTATGTGATATAGCAGGCTTTGGTATAAACTGGCTCCCCCCATCCCCCCAAAAATCTTACCTTCTCGTTTCCAGTGAGACCAGAATAACCTTCTTTGTAGATTTAAGGAGGTTCTGGATGTCACTGGATGATGTTATGCTTATATACCTCTCCTGTTTCCTTCTCTGCAGAATGACTCAATGTCCAACAGTAAATCACACAATTTTCACCAGGGAGAACTTTGGATTTCTCTTATCTTGTTTAAAAAAAGATGATTTCCTGAAATTTATTAACCATCTTCTATGCAACAACAAAGCATTTCTTATTAGTGAGCTCTTTCATGCCAGCCAACTTCTTATGAACGATTGATATCTGTGCTTGTTCTTTATCCCATGGCATCCTTTCATCACCCATAGTGCTAAGCACATTTACTTAGAAGCAAGTCCCATTTCCCCCCAAAGCAGAATGTGTTTGCAGCTGCAGCCTAAGACTCTAAACCAACTGCAAACCATCATGAATGCTTGAAGGCACTGAATCATTACAGATTGCAGTATGTGATCACAAGCTGTTTAGAAATCCCAATTTATCAACAACCCATTTCATTTGCATAGGTGTGTAGTTAAATCAGATCACTGATGTGCCTTCCTTTACTTTTCATTTAGAAGATGTGAGGATTTTAAATGTTGGATGTGTTAACATTCATAGATAAATGCTTTTAGGTAGCATTGCATAATAATGGCTACCCTTTCTTTTGATACAGACTTATGTGCTTCCTATAGCAGAAGAATTTCTCCCATTGTTGTTGTTGTTTAGTCGTTTAGTCGTTTTCGACTCTTTGTGACCCCATGGACCAGAGCACGCCAGGCACTCCTGTCTTCCACTGCCTCCCTCAGTTTGGTCAAACGCATGCTGGTAGCTTCGAGAACGCTGTCCAACCATCTCGTCCTCTGTCGTCCCCTTCTCCTTGTGCCCTCCATCTTTCCCAACATCAGGGTCTTTTCCAGGGAGTCTTCTCTTCTTATGAGGTGGCCAAAGTATTGGAGTCTCCCTGGTGAATTTCTCCCTGGCGCCTGCTAATTATATTGGAAGTAAAGCTCCCATCTGAGCCAATGGAAGCAGGTGTCAGTCGCCCAGTCTGGATCAGGACTGTCGCAAGGGAAGGGTTAAGTCCTCCTCCTGATAATAGTTGGACTCTGCCTGCTATTGACTACTTAAACTGTTTATGCACTGATGAAGTGATAGGAAATGTTCTGGTGTCCCTCATTTGCTGATAACTTGGCAGCTCGTATCTCTTTATGCAGTGATGCCACACAGCTGATCTTTCCAGAGGTGATGCTGATGATGGCATACTGAGTGGCATTCCAGCATTCAGTGATTGCTTCTGTCCACTTAGCATCCTGACATAATTGCTGCACATATGTTCTGCTGCATGTGCTTCTGGAATCTGCTGAAGCAGAGTAGGGATTCATGGGAGCATGAGGATGTATCAGGAAAAGCAAAATACAGTGACTTATACTGTGTTACATGTCCTTTCTAGATTGTGACAAGTCATAATGTTCAAAACTGAATGTTCCTATTCAAATGTTCTTCTAGAACAAGGGATACCATGACTTTCTTTCTGCCGGAACTTTTTTTAAAAGCATTGAGCCAATAATATGTCGTAATACGTTTTCATATCTCACATATTATCTTAAGGCAGGCATAGGCAAACTCCGGTCCTCCAGATGTTTGGGACTACAATTCCCATCATCCCTAGCTAACAGGACCAGTGGTCAGGGATGATGGGAACTGTAGTCCCAAACATCTGGAGGACCGGAGTTTGCCTATGCCTGCCTTAAGGTTTGGCCTCTCATTCTGGTTTTCTTACACAAGATGCATTGGTGTGGGAAATGGGAGCAGGCTCAAATACTTTGTCAGTGTGATGGAGTCATGGCTCTGGTTGGTGGTCTCATTGCTCATAGACCTTCATCCTTCCCTCCTTCAGAAGAATAACCCTGGCCACTGACAAGTGAGTGGGGAAATGGAGGTTATTGCACAGGTGAAGTACAATTGTGGCCTTGTGTGCATATTATATCCCTGGATGGGTGAGTCTATGAACCAGCCCATTGTCCGTGAACTGGCCCATTGTGAATTGAGTCCACATAGTGGTGCATTGTGTTACTTTTGGTTATGACAGATATTAGCAATGAACTTTTCAGTGCAAATTAAGTTGTTCCCATAAATATATTTCTAAGAAGGGCTCTTCCCAATGTTCTAGCATCTCGAATTCAGGGTTACTTAAGGTGATTTACACAAGCACTTTTTTCCACCATGAATTGATTATTTAAATGCATCTTATAGCAGATATCCATACGTATCCCAGTCTTGTGAGTGGTCCAGCTTTCTATATATGTCTTATCTGAAAGATTTAAGAACAGCTATATTTGGGACGTTAACCAAAAGCTCTTCTTTTCTTAGTGGGATTTCAGCTTGGATTATTTTTTTCTAGCTTGCCCACCAGAGTGGCAACTCAGTTTGGATGGAGAGTAATATGTTATAGAATGATGCTAAGCCTCTCACTTCCTCTGGGAACAAGGGGTCCTGAGATCAGCTTGGTAGACACACACCTGATTAAGAGTAAGTTTAGCTATTTCTGTTGAGCCCTTGATCACACGCTTGTGTTCCTGGCTGGAAAATGGATCCAGTGACCTGCAATGATATCTTCACTAAGAAGCTATGAAGTCTGCTTGTCTCAGATCAGCATATAATGGCCTGATCCTGTTAAGCTCCACCAAAGCCAATGGATGAAGTTACTCAATGGGTAAGTCTGGTTATGAGTTACATTTACCACAGAAGCAGCCATGCATACACCAGGTTCTGACTGCAAGGTGGGTCCTGGGCAACTGTCTGAGGGCCACATGTCAGGCGTGACACTTCAGATTGCCAACAACTTCCACCCCCCCCCCCATTAGACAAGCAATAAAATAAAGAAATCCACACTTGCAAGGTAATTTATGAGTTTTCAATTTAAAAAGCCTGTTAACAAGTTTCATTTGGAAGGGGTCATCCAGAAGGTCCTGACTGATGGCCTGATTTGAATGAGAATGCGGAATTCAACAGAGAAGACGAATACCCCTATTTTATTTCAATGGTATGCAGGCAAGAAGCAGGACAATCTGCCTCAAAGCTTTCTTCTTGCATCTGCCTTACTTCGCTACATCAGCTCAGTTGCTGTAATTATCTACACGTTTGCAAGGATTGTCTGAAAGTGAAAAGAACACGAAACACACCACCATCAGACTAGACATCAACAAAAGCAGAATGCCTCCAATGGATTCAAATTCCAGGGACTCATTAATTCAGTGGTTCTCAAAGGGTGTGGCAGGAGAGGATGGCGAGCCTGGTGGGAAGATTCAAGGGCAACCCAAAAACATTTAAACATTTCATTTGTGTTGATGAGGAGATGAAGTGGAAGTGTTTCCGCTTGCCCAATACAACAATCTCCTTAGAGCTACTGTGAGTACACCCCATCATGCTGAAATTCTCCATCCACCTCAGAAATATGGAAGGTTACAGATAGGTAGCCGTGTTGGTCTGAAGTGTATCTGAAGAAGTGTGCATGCACACGAAAGCTCATACCAAGAACTAACTTAGTTGGTCTTTAAGGTGCTACTGGAAGGAATTTTTTTGTTTAGAAATATGGAAGGTTATTGATACTGCAGTTCTGTGCATACCTGCTTGGGAACAGCTTCCTTCAAACTCAGAGGGGTTTTCTTCTGAACAATTATGCTTAGGGTGTGGCAGTTTTAGCATCTCAACTGGCAGGGGTGGCAACTTGAATAAATATTGGGAGGGCTCAGGTAAGCCCCACCCTGCATAACCGACCACAAGATGCAGCACATGCACACCATTTGAATGGCTATGCCCATCACCTATGGAGGACCTTGGCTCCCTCAAATATTTTGTAAGGGGCAGGGGCGAAGGGACCTTGGCCCCTAGGAATTGGCTGCTATGCAAACTGGGAATATTATTGCCAATGCCCCTCACACAAAGGCTATTTCACATAAAGAATGCTTCGCTTTCTATGTAATATTGGACGTAAAGGATATTTATTTATTTATCACATTTATAGCCTCCCACCTTTTCCCCAAGGAGCTCAAGGTGGTGTACTTAAGTTTGCCTCCTCCCTCTTTTATCCCAACAACCATCTTGCGAGACAGGTCAGGCTGAGAGAGTGTGACTGGCCCAAGGAACCAGTGACCTTCATGGCCGACCGAGGAGTCGAACTCTGATCTCCCAGCTGATCTCCCAGCTGATGGCATGGCTCCCCAAATCAACACAGACTGTGGAAACTTCACATTGGACTTCAAGCATCTGGCATTGTGTGCCTCCCCATTCTTCCTCCAGAGCCAGTGTGGTGTAGTGGTTAAGAGCGGTAGTCTTGTAATCTGGTGAACCGGGTTTGCGTCTCCACTCCTCCACATGCAGCCTCTGGGTGACCTTGGGCTAGTCACGCTTCTCTGAAGTCTCTCAGCCCCACTCACCTCACAGAGTGTTTGTTGTGGGGGAGGAAGGGAAAGGAGAATGTTAGCCGCTTTGAGACTCCTTCGGGTAGTGATAAAGCGGGATATCAAATCCAAACTACTACTACTACTACTACTACTACTACTACTACTACTACTACTACTACTATTCTTCTTCTTCTTCTTCTTCTTCTTCTTCTTCTTCTTCTTCTTCTTCTTCTTCTTCTTCTTCTCCTCCAGACTCTGGGTCCCTGGTTTCCAAATGAGATGCAAAAGCTGCTCTCATCAGAAAAGAGATTTGGGGAGCCATGTCATCAGCTGGTGTTGGTCCACTGTGCTTCATTAAGTCCAGGGTCAATGTAGCCATCTACCAGGAGATTTTGGAGCACTTCATGCTTCCTACAGCAGACGAGCTTTATGGGGATGCTGATTTCATTTTCCAGTAGGACTTTGTCACCTGCCCACACTGCCAAAAGTACCAAAACCTGATTCAATGGACATGGGATTACTGTGCTTGATTGGCCAGCAAACCCGCCTGACCTGAACCCCATAGAGAATCTATGGGGCATTGCCAAGAGAAAGAAGAGAGACATGAGACTGAGCAATGCAGAAGAGCTGAAGGCTGCTATTGAAGCTTCCTGGTCTTCCATAACACCTCAGCAGTGCCAAAGGCAGATAGCATCCATGCCACGCCGCATTGAGGCAGTAATTGATGCAAAAGGGGCCCAAACCAAGTACTGAGTACATATGCATGCTTCTACTTCTCAGAGGTGCAATATTGCTCTATTTGCAGTCCTTGTTTTGCTGATTTCATTTAATAGTCTAATTTTCTGAGATTGTTAATTTGGGGTTTTCATCAGCTGTACACCATAAACATCACAATTATAACAAATAAAGGCTTGACATATCTCGCTTTGCATGTCATGAGTCTATCTTTTTGAAGAAAAAGAAGACAAAGAAGAAGAAGATGAAGAAGAAGAGGAGTTTGGATTTGATATCCCGCTTTATCAGTACCCGAAGGAGTCTCAAAGCGGCTCACATTCTCCTTTCCCTTCCTCCCCCACAACAAACACTCTGTGAGGTGAGTGGGGCTGAGAGACTTCAGAGAAGTGTGACTGGCCCAAGGTCACCCAGCAGCTGCATGTGGAGGAGCGGAGACGCGAACCCGGTTCACCAGATTACGAGTCCACCGCTCCTAACCACTACACCACACTGGCTCTTTAGAGAGAAAACATTTTAAGTAAGCACCTTTTTTTGGCACCTACCGTATTTTTCACTCCATAAGACATACTTTTTTCCTCCTAAAAAGTAAGGGGAAATGTCTGTGCGTCTTATTGAGCGAATGCCTACGGATGGCGGGGGGATCCTGCTGCAGTCACGAGCAGAGGATCCATGGTTCCCCTTCCTTCCCTCCTCCGTGGCTCACTTTGAAGCAGCAAAGCGGGAGAGGAGCCGCTTACATGGGTGTAAGCGGCTGCTGTCTGGTTGGCTGCTTTAAAGGAACCGTGCTCTCTTTCCCTCCCTCCTCCCCGCTCAGCTCACTGAAAAGCTCCTTCTCCACACACCCCAATGTGCTCCTTGTCTCTTCAGTACTTAAACCCTTCTCCTGCATTATTAGCAGCCTCCTTCTCCACACACCCAACACGTGCTCCTTGTCCCTCCAGTGTTTTTCCTTCCCTCCCCACTTAAAACGTGGTTACAAAGCACAAGTCCACATGGATCCTCAGGATTTTTGCATTGGGTCACCCCAAATTCACCATCAGATCACATAGCATGTCCATGGCTACAGCCTGCACCAAAAAAATCACGCACCCACTGTTGCCTGGGGCCACAGTGGCGCAAAAACATGGTTACAAAGCACGGATCCACATGGATCCTCAGGATTTTTGCATTGGGCTACCCCAAACTTACTGTCAAATCACATCTCTGTGGCCACAGCATGAACCACAAAAATTATACATCCACTGTTTCGTTCAAAATATTTTTTTTCTTTTCCTCCTCTAAAAACAAGGTGTGTCTTATGGTCCCGAAGGATGTACTGAAGGATGGTACAAAATATGCCCCCTGTGGGGAAAGCTGATAGTTTTCCAGGACTTCTGAATTTCTGTAATACACTATGGAAATAAGAGAGAGCTGGAGACACCTGTCCTTGTTCTCCGTTGCTCTCCTGCCATAGTTACATTCGCCTAGGGATTGAAACAACGCATTAGGATGAAAATGGTAAGGTGTTTATGGAACGTACAGAGATACCTTCTGTTTAAAACAGGAGACCAGTAAGACTCTGCTCACAAGGCGACCAGAGCCCACATACTGCAGGCTCAGGAGGGAATTGGAACCTACAGGTGGGACATCTTTAATAAGCAGCTATATGTTAGCTGGCCTGGCATTACAGAGACGATGGAGTTTGGTCAGAATTGGACTCTCGTCACAAATCCCCATATGCTGTGGGCTAGTCCTGGATGCACCTTGGAAGGGTGGTATGGTGGGGGTGCAGGCGGCTATTTGACTGTGGCCCAGATGTAATAGGAAACCAGATGTTTTGGGGAGGATTCCAGATTCAATCGCCGCCATATCCTGGTAAGACTGGGAGAAATCCTTGCCTGTGGCAAAGGAAGGTATCAGCCAGTCAGAGCAGACGATACTGAATTAGATGGACCAATCAACTGACTTTGTATAAGGCAGTGAGCATCACATGAGCTGCAGTGTGCCTTGCATGCTCCTCTCTCCCCCTCCTCTTTTCCAGCTGCTCTGCTATGGCTACACTGAGGAATGGCAAGGGGAAGTGTGCAAGCCTTGGGGGCTGATTTTCATAATATTTGTAGTATGCTCAAGTTCATAATGATAAATCATGGTTTAGCTAAATCATGCTAAACTCATTTTCATGATGCGAAACCATCACTATGTCTGAATGTAGGCATAATGTCCATACCTGTAAGATATATGAGAGCTTCAAATGAGGTTTCTTCATATTCATTCAGAAACATCTGAATCTGCTGCATACTGATTCTCAGATCAGATTCTTTTAATTCATAAGGAATGTTCCAACCTGTCCAGGTCAGAGTGGGGGGAAAGTGAGTCTGCAAGGCAGCAAGCTTTCTTCTTCTGATGGCAAACAATAAAATGCCATTCAATGCTAATAGGCTACGCTGAAACAAAACTATAGTGAAGCCCAGGCATATGTCTCAATATTGGATGCAAGAGGGAGATATTTATCTTTAATTAACTTCCTTTGCAGTGCACCAGTGTGTTCCAGGTCTTACATTAATTTGAGCCGCTAATGTTAAATATTATTTATGTGCCCTTCAGCTGTCATTTGAAAACTGCTGAGCTCAAAACTGAACAGCTGCATTCTGATGGACACAGAAACGGCACAAGTGCCTCTGGTTAATTTGAACAGAAGCTGCCTATACTGTATGGCCACCTAGGAAATCTGAGCAAAATAGACCCAAGTTTGTAACCACATAAAAATACTCCCATTTGTTATTTGGGGTGCTTTGGGCAGCAAAAACGGCTCAGTGAGTGACATACCGAGGAAATCTTCAATAAATCTAAGCCCCCGCTTAATCGCACAGACTGACACAATGATTGGTGCAATGGTTGTGCAATTACTGGCATGGGGTCAAAATCTGTTGCCAGTGACTGTTTAATCCATGCTGTGCTGTTCCTTAGTTTAGAGGTGCAGCACATATACGACGAGAGCATCAGTGTGGTGTTGTGGACAGCGCAGTAGATCAGGGAGATCCACTTTAAATTCCCCACTCAGGAATATGGATGGGTAAATCTGTCCCTTTAGGTTTCTAATATTTCCAATCTTAAATGCAGTTCTTCACTGTCTCTAGGGATCCCAGTTTGGGGGCCTTACAAGAGCCTAAGAAGAGTTGGATCAGCCAATGGCCCATCTAGTCCAGAATCCTGTTCTCATAATGGTCAACCAGATGCCTGAGGACAACTCGCAAGTAAGACTTGAACACAACTCTTGCCTTCTGTGGTTTCCAGCAACTGGACTTGCGAGGCATTACTGCCTCTGACCATGGAATCTCTGGCTCAGATTTAGAATTGGAGACCCGGGTCTGGGTCTGGCACCTCATCTGCTTGCACTGCCATTTTTTTTTAAAAAACCTGGCTGTACACTCCTCCTCTGGGTCAGAGTTTGAGCTGCTGCTCAGGGTGTGGGTAGTGAAAGATGCAAATTATCGCCTTGTTCAACTGAAAGGCAGTTGCTTAAGAAATCTCACCTGCCATGGGATCAGCACCTGATGACAGGACAAGAATCGGAGCTGTGCAGCATTTGGATTCATGGCAACTTCTAACAAGGTCAAATGTTGGGGGTTCAATATATATCTTCCCCGATGAACTGCTGGGTGGCCGGGGTGATTTTAAGAGACTGGATGTAGATGTTAATAATCTTCTCTGTTTCCCCTAAAGTGTTGTTGTTGTTGTTGTTGTTTAGTCGTTTAGTCGTGTCCGACTCTTCGTGACCCCATGGACCAGAGCACGGCAGGCACTCCTGTCTTCCACTGCCTCCCGCAGTTTGGTCAGACCCATGTTTGTAGCTTCGAGAACACTGTCCAACCATCTTGTCCTCTGCCGTCCCCTTCTCCTTGTGCCCTCCATCTTCCCCAACATCAGGGTCTTTTCCAGGGAGTCTTCTCTTCTCATGAGGTGGCCAGAGTATTGGAGCCTCAGCTTCACGATCTGTCCTTCCAGTGAGCATTCAGGGCTGATTTCCTTCAGAATGGAGAGGTTGGATCTTCTTGCAGTCCATGGGACTCTCAAGAGTCTCCTCCAGCACCATAATTCAAAAGCATCAATTCCTAAAGTGTTACTCAGGCTGAAATCAGTAAAGCATGGGACTTTCTTCTCCTGCACAAAGCCGGCCATTTCTTCTGACATTCTGTACAGTAATCAACGGTAAAGGCTCCCCAAGAAGCCACCACCATCCCTGAAGATAAGAAGACATCCCCAATGAGGTCAGTGTATCAAATTCCTGGCAAGTGTGCTGCTTCCGTCCACCTATCCTTCTTGCCTCCTAAGCCACTGATCAGCTTTTCAGCCCTGTCCAGCTACTGAGAGCATACGTCAATGCTGTTCTCGAGTTCTTTCTTCTGGTTATTCAGTTCTTCCAGCTCATCATTTAGCTTCTGGAGGCGGTCAGTCACCTTCTTGGGTTCTGCTCACTTCATATTGAGCTCCTGCATTTGAACAGCAAGCAAACCTTCAGACTCCCTGAGTCGTTCACGTTTTGGGGCCACCACCTTTGCGACACGGTCATACACTTCCACGGCTCTCACTTCTTTGCACAAGCCTTCGCCAAGGATGAGACATTCTTTATGACAGCTGGCTAGAAGTCCGAATGGTGCCCATTGGACTTTAGGGGCAGATTGCAGGAGAGTCAACAGGAGTGGGGAGTTAGAGCCTGAAAGGCAAAGTCTATAACAGCAACCCTGGGGCTAAAGAGGAGCAGGAGCAGGTGGGGGCTGGCTAAGGACAGGCTTCGCTTGGTAGGACAGTGCCCCACTTACCCAGATGAACTAAACTCTACTGCTTGAATGTCTTGCTATACAGTGGTACCTCGGGTTACATACGCTTCAGGTTACATATGCTTCAGGTTACACACTCCGCTAAACTAGAAATAGTGCTTCAGGTTAAGAACTTTGCTTCAGGATAAGAACAGAAATCGGGCTCCGGCGGCAGCAGGAGGCCCCATTAGCTAAAGTGGTGCTTCAGGTTAAGAACAGTTTCAGGTTAAGAATGGACCTCCGGAACGAATTAAGTACTTAACCCGAGGTACCACTGTATAATATAAAGTGATACGAGGACAATGCTCAATATCAACAAAGAAGCACATGACAACCCCTCCCAATAAAGGGTTTTTGGTTGTTGTTGTTGATTTACCCCATCAAGGCTTTCCCTTCATCATAGTTCCAGCCCTACATCTGCTAAAACTTCATTGTTTTTCCTGGTCATGCCTGAAAGGGTGACGGGATGTTGAGAACAAGCTCTTACATTCATTGATTTGGGATCGGGAAAAGATATACATATTGTTCTTTAACCAGTCTTTCGAAAGTGGGACGCAAAAATCCCAAATCTAAACTGTCCAATTCAACCTTATTAAACAAAGCCATAGGCATATGATTAACAAAGGCATCAAGAATCATTTCTCCCTCTTCTTTTTTAATTAAAGAAGGGAGGTTTCATTTCTTTCTTTATTTAAACAAATTATTCACACATTACGAGGCCATAAATGCAATGGATTACCTTGACTCCAGGAGGAGCCTTTCCCTTCCGCATGTTCCCTGGTTCTCTGGCTAAGGAAATGGCGCCCTTTGGAGGAATGCTTGGCTCCTCCTTTCCCTTCCGCATGTTCCATTGCTCGCTGGCTAAGGAAATGGTCCACACTGTGGCCAATAGAAACAGACCCTGCAGCCACAGCATCATCTGCAGACTGCACACAGTCATCTATTTTTTAAAACAGAGCTGATGAGGATTGATAACGCTGGAAGACAGAGCACTTTCGTCCACTTTAACTCCACCCACCTAAATCTCCCTCCCACAAAACACTAACAAGGAGGTGGCCAGAGAGAATGGCAGCTTACCCAGACACAGCTTACCCATCATGCCAGGCTCTGACCCCCAGGAAAGAAGGCTGCGACTAGGCGGCCGGCAGCTGGGAAATTCCCGTGCCAGCGCTTGGAGTAGCCGGCTTCCCCACCATCTCTTTCTTTGAATTGTGGCCCAAGCCAAATCCAACCTACACCTGCAATCAATAAAGTTTTGGCCTAATTTAAATCCCATAACATCCAATTTGTTCACCTAACAACTTACCCCTTTTTCCTGTTGATTCACATCAACCGAAATACCCTCTGTGCCCCAGATACGCTCAATATAACCTTCATGTAGGAGTGTGATGTGAGCTGACACCCCTGGCTTGAATCCGTATCTGAGCAACCAAACAGCAGAGGAGAGGGAGTTGAAAGTTTTGGCAGCAGGGGTGCCAACTTGAATAAAATGGGGGCGGGGGGCGGCAGGTAAGTGGTCCACGCACACCATTGGTGGTCCACGCAACCATTTGAATGGCAATGCCCATAAACTGGGGGGGGGGAGCCCCCTCAGAGGTTTTAGTGGATGCTGAAGACCCCTCAGCCCCTAGGAATGGGCTCCTATGGTTGGCAGATAAAGACACTGAGAATATGCCCTTCAAAAGGTTGCACAGGCCACTAGGGGTGCATTGGAAGATGGCTGACAATACCATCTCTCCGGCTCACACAAGGTAATTAAGAGGCTAATGATGGGAATAATTAGCCTCCCGGGTTTTCCCAGGGGATGGGAAAATGCTGCCTCGTCCGCGGATGCCTATAAATCACCCCCAAGTTCGAAAGGAGGGGGTGGGGGCACTGGACGGAAAGCCCTCGGTGAGTTTTTCGCTCTCCTGCATGCCGCTTTTGATTGCGATCCTAGTTGCATTGCTTAAGATAAACAATTGGAGAAGAGTAAATGCACATGTTTTGAGCGAAGGAAAGGGTGTACTGATTGCTAATTAAATCGACCTCTGAGAAGCTGAGTGACGGGTTGGATTGAATGGAAGACTACATCAAAGAATCACAGCTATGTTGGTATGTTGAAACGGATTGGAAGGGGGGGGGACTTTTCTCTTTTTCAATATGATTTACCTAACAACCCCTCCCCAAGAAGAACCGCCACACGACTGATAGCAAGTGAGATGGGAAAATAAACTGTGTGGAAATAAAATTATTAACTAAAGGCTTTGTTTTGCGGAAGATCTGGAAAGGAAATGAAAGGCTTTTGGATGACGCAGTTCTAATTGGGAACCGCCATTATGAGACGAGACAGACTTTGTTGCAAGATTTACAGTCAAAGGGGGAGGAAGCCATGGTTCTGTTAGCATATCTGAATTCTACGTTTGATCTGGCAAGAACTCCCCTGAAAAGACTGATTTATGGAGCAACCGGTCTGGGAAAGTTAATGAGCAGACGCCTAGATTGTATCTTATGGGAACTGCTGAAATGGTGCCTGCCGTTTGAACAGAATTTTTGGATCAGCGTGAAAATCCACACAGGACTATAATAATGTTTGCTTCAACTCGCTTGTGGAGATAATCTCAGAGGTTATAAAGAGAAAAAAAATGATAACAACAAGAAGATTGGAAGATTTGCAAAGGATAACAACAAAGAGATGGAAAGATGGGACTTGTGAACATCAAAGCAGCAGAAATATGAGATAATAATAATAATAAATAATAAATTTTATTTATATCCCGCCCTCCCCAGCCGAAGCCGGGCTCAGGGCGGCTAACAACAGTCAAATAGTCGAACAGTCAAATTCTAAAAACATTCTAAAAACATTTCATTATAAAAATTAATTAAAATCAAATTGTTGGCAACCGATTAGGCAAAATTCTGTGCAGGTTGCCAGAGGAGGGAGTCAGGCTGCGCCCTGACCAAAGGCCTGGTGGAACAACTCTGTCTTGCAGGCCCTGCGGAAAGATGTCAGGTCCCGCAGGGCCCTAGTCTCTTGTGACAGAGCATTCCACCAGATTGGAGCCGCCGCCGAGAAGGCCCTGGCTCTAGTTGAGGCCAGCCTAACCTCTCTGAGGCCTGGGACCTTGAGGATGTTGTTATTTGCAGACCGTAGGTTTCTCTGTGGGGCATACCAGGAGAGGCGGTCCCGTAGGTACGAGGGTCCTAGGCCGTATAGGGCTTTAAAGGTTAAAACCAGCACCTTAAACCTGATCCTGTACTCCACCGGGAGCCAGTGCAGCTGGTATAGTACCGGATGAATGTGATCTCGCAGCGAAGACCCCATAAGGAGTCTCGCCGCGGCATTCTGCACCCGCTGGAGTTTCTGGGTCAGTTTCAAGGGCAGCCCCACGTAGAGCGAGTTACAATAATCCAGTCTGGAGGTGACCGTCGCATGGATCACAGTGGCTAGATCAGGGCGAGAGAGATAAGGGGCTAACTGCTTAGCTTGGCGGAGATGAAAAAATGCCGCCTTTGTTATAGCTGTAATCTGCGCCTCCATAGAGAGGGAGGTATCGAAGATTACACCCAAACTCTTAACGGACGGTGCTGGCACTAATTGCACCCCCGCAAGAGATGGGAGTTGCCCCCTCGATCCCATATCGTCCCGCCCCAGCCAGAGGACCTCTGTCTTCGAAGGATTTAACTTCAACCGGCTCCCACATAACCATCCAGCCACAGCTTCCAGACATCTGGTCAGTGTGTCTGGGGCCGAGTCAGGATGGCCATCCATCAACAGATAGAGTTGGGTGTCATCAGCATACTGATGGCAACCCAGCCCAAAACTCCGGACAAGCTGGGCGAGGGGGCGCATAAAGATGTTAAAAAGCATTGGGGAGAGAATCGCACCCTGAGGCACTCCACACACCAAGGAGTGACGCGATGACAATTCCCCCCCAAGCGCCACCCTCTGTCCCCGACCAGAGAGAAACGAGTGCAGCCATTGAAGGACTGTGCCCTGGATCCCCACGTCGGCAAGGCGGTGGTCCAGAAGTTCGTGATCGACCATGTCAAAGGCTGCTGACAGATCAAGAAGAATCAGCAGCCCCGACCCGCCTCGATCCAGCTGCCTGCGGAGATCATCTGTTAGGGCGACCAGAGCCGTCTCGGTCCCATGCCCAGCGCGGAAGCCGGACTGGAATGGATCCAGAGCAGATGTTTCATCCAGAAACCTACCGAGCTGTTCAGCAACCGCTCTCTCAATCACCTTACCCAGGAAAGGAAGATTCGAGACCGGGCGGTAATTGGATAGATCTAAGGGATCTAATGATGTTTTCTTTAAGAGCGGACGCACCACCGCCTCCTTCAGTTCCCCTGGGAATATCCCGGTGCCAAGGGACAAATTGATGATATCCCCCAGGGGGGCCCGCACCTCGTCTGGACACGCTCTAATTAGCCATGACGGGCACGGGTCAAGAGGACAGGTGGTGGGCTTTCCAGCTTGGAGGAATCTGTCCACATCAGCTGGAGATATCCGGTCAAAGTGGTCCAATACTGGACCCGAGGACAGTCGAGGGGCCTCCAGTTCCTTTATTGTATCCAAATTGGCAGGGAGGTCATGGCGGAGCAACAGGACCTTCTCCGCAAAAAAGCTCGCAAATGCCTCACAGCTGTGTGTCAGATTGTTATTTAAATTTGGCTGTCCTTCGAGGGACGTTAAAGACCGAATTATACTAAATAATTGCGCCGGGCGAGAGCTAGCGGATGCAATGGAGGCCGAGAAGTAAGACTTCTTAGCGGCCTTCACTGCCATCTCATAGGTTTTCATAAAAACCCTATAAGATGTTCTTGAGGCTCCGTCACGGGCACCCCGCCATACTCGCTCTAGCCGTCTGAGGTCCCGCTTCATTTTCCGAAGCTCCTCGGTAAACCAGGGAGCCCGGTTTCTGCGGGGTCGCAGAGGGCGCTTAGGTGCGATCTCATCGATGGCTGCCAGGAGCTGGGTATTCCAGCCCTCAACAAGCTCAATCAATGAGTCGCCAGGGGGAGCAAGGTCCCGCAAGGCTTGACGGAATCTATCAGGGTCCATCAGCCTCTGCGGGCGAGCCCAAATCGGCTCGCCACCTAAGCAGGGTGGGGGTGGAAAGTCAATCCTGGCTTTCAGAGCGTAGTGATCAGACCATGGCACCTTCATCGAAGGAGACATGATCACATCTATACCGGCGCCAAAGATCAAATCCAGCGTGTGGCCTGCTTGATGTGTGGGGCCCGAAACAAACTGGGAGAGCCCTAGTGTCGCCATGGAAGACACCAGGTCCAGAGCCTGTGAGGAGGGAGTGGCATCAGCATGGAAGTTGAAGTCTCCCAATACCAATAGGTTAGGGAACTCCAAGGCCCAGCCGGCCACCGCCTCCAGCAGGCCTGACAGGGTGGCTGCTGGTGCGCTAGGTGGCCGGTACACCAGCCAGACAGCCAAGCTCTCCTCGGAGCCCCACACTAGGCCAACACATTCAATGCCGGGGATTGATGGCGATGGTAGAGCCCTGAAAGGACAATCTTCCCGGATTAATACTGCCACCCCTCCCCCCCGGCCCACAGTCCGTGACTGGTGGAGGACGGAGAAACCCGGGGGCGCCATCTCTCGTAAGGTAACAGTTACCCCTTCACGCACCCAGGTCTCCGTCACACAAGCCAGGTCGACCCCCAGCGAGATAAAGAAATCTCGCAGGGTGGCGGTTTTGTTGCCTATAGACCTGGCATTGCACAACACCAGTGAAGGAGGTGAGTAATCCTTGCTCACCCTACCCTCGTCTCTTGGGATGGGGCGCAGATTGGAAGGGGTACGAGCATATCCGTATCTCGATCCCCTTCGCCTATAACATGATAGGACCCTTTCTGAACTCAAAGCATGGGTACCCCCAACACAAATTTAAAATTCGGCTAAATTTTTGGAGTTTATTATGTATTGGTATAATTTGGAATTAATGTGATATGATTGGTTTGTCAATTGGAAATTTAATAAAAAATTATTTTTTTAAAAAAATCCAAAGGTTGCACAGATAGTGCTTGATGGAGATATGACTAAACCCCGTGATATACAGAAGGGGAGAAGGCAAAGATGTCCACTTTCCCTGTTACTTTTTATTCTGGTCCTAGAAGTGTTGCTGAGAGATATTAGAGGAAAGAATTATGGGAAGAAAGATTTAAAAAGAAATATACAAGCTAAGGGCATTTGCTGATGACATGATGTTAACTTTAGAAAAAGTTAGAGCTTTAGAATACCACAGCAGGGAATCAGTATTCTTATGGACCAATAAATGAGTTTGGTGCATTAGCAGTTTTTAAGATTAACCATCAGAAAAGGAAAGTATTAATATGACCACATACTAGGTGGTCAACAACAAATAACATTTGACATGGGCTGAAGTTAGAAAAGATATGCCAAGATGGGAAAGGTTAAAATTGTCATTGCGGGTCAAAATTTCAGTAATAAAAATGAATGTTTTGCCTAGAATGATCTTCTTATTTCAAACAATACCTATTGTGACTGATTTACTGTTTAGAAATGGCAAAAAAGATTCATCTAAGTTTTGTGGCAATGTAAAAAACCATGAGTTAAAATGAAAGTACTGCGAGATGTGAAGGAACTGCCTGATTTGAAATTATATTTTGCAGCCTGTTGCTTAGTGTGGAGGAAATACAGTGGTACCTTGATTTAAGACCGTAATCCGTTCCAGAAGTCCAGTCTTAGAACAAAGTGGACTTAAAACAAGGCGTGCTTTCCTATAGAAAGTAATTGAAAATGGATAGATCTGTTCTAGACAATGAAAAACACCTCCTAAAACAGCAATTTAACATGAATTTTACTGTCTAACGAGACCATTGATCCATGAAAAGAAGGCAATAATCAATGTAAAAGGTAAAGGTAAAGGTACCCCTGCCCGTACGGGCCAGTCTTGACAGACTCTGGGGTTATGCGCCCATCTCACTCAAGAGGCCGGGGGCCAGCGCTGTCCGGAGACACTTCCGGGTCACGTGGCCAGCGTGACAAAGCTGCATCTGGCGAGCCAGAGCCGCACACGGAAACGCCGTTTACCTTCCCGCCAGTAAGCGGTCCCTATTTATCTACTTGCATCCGGGGGTGCTTTCGAACTGCTAGGTTGGCAGGCGCTGGGACCGAGCAACGGGAGCGCACCCCGCCGCGGGGATTTGAACCACCGACCTTTCGATCGGCAAGTCCTAGGCGCTGAGGCTTTTACCCACAGCGCCACCCGCGTCCCCACAATAATCAATGTACTGTACTATAAAATAAATAAGACAGTATTGTAGATGGAAAAAAACCCCACATTTGTTTTTTTTCTTATGTGCACTGATGATAGCCATTGTTTGGATGGGGGACTTTTATCCATTTTTGCAGTCACACAATCAACCAGTAGCTGAACTAGGTTCCACACAGTTACAAAAACAAGTCACAAAAATGAAGTCACAAGCCATAGTCACAGGTCAGTCCCATAAAATGAAGCCACAGTCAAAAAACCAAAAAAGCCACACAAACCAAAATGCAAAAAATAAATAAATAGCAAAAACAAAACCTCCAAATATCACCTCTGTGTTGCTTGGGTGCTCGGGACTCAGCAGCTGGCAGACTCAAACAGGAAGCCTCAATTAACAAATGGGACTCAATTAACAAAGGAAACACACTCAACAGGAACCAGACAATGAAAAGCGACCCCTAAAACAGCAGCTGGGCCCATAGCTGTCAACTTACAGATTTAAAAATAAAGGACCAGCAGCCTCGAAAATAAGGGACCAGCAGCCAAAATAAGGGATCATAGAATCATAGAGTTGGAATAGACCACAAGGGCCATCGAGTCCAACCCCCTGCCAAGCAGGAAACACCATCAGAGCACTCCTGACATATGGTTGTCAAGCCTCTGCCTAAAGACCTCCAAAGAAGGAGACTCCACCACACTCCTTGGCAGCAAATTCCACTGTCAAACAGCTCTTACTGTCAGGAAGTTCTTCCTAATGTTTAGGTGGAATCTTCTTTCTTGTAGTTTGGATCCATTGCTCCGTGTCCGCTTCTCTGGAGCAGCAGAAAACAACCTTTCTTCCTCCTCTATATGACATCCTTTTATATATTTGAACATGGCTATCATATCACCCCTTAACCTCCTCTTCTCCCGGCTAAACATGCCCAGCTCCCTTAGCCGTTCCTCATAAGGCATCGTTTCCAGGCCTTTGACCATTTTGGTTGCCCTCCTCTGGACACGTTCCAGTTTGTCAGTGTCCTTCTTGAACTGTGGTGCCCAGAACTGGACACAGTACTCCAGGTGAGGTCTGACCAGAGCAGAATACAGTGGCACTATTACTTCCCTTGATCTAGATGCTATACTCCTATTGATGCAGCCCAGAATTGCATTGGCTTTTTTAGCTGCTGCGTCACACTGTTGGCTCATGTCAAGTTTGTGGTCAACCAAGACTCCTAGATCCTTTTCACATGTACTGCTCCCAAGCCAGGTGTCACCCATCTTGTATTTGTGCCTCTCATTTTTTTTGCCCATTGGGCTCCCTGCTTCTCAATGGGGACTCTCTTGAGGAGGGATTTGGGCGTTGCTTCTGGACCCAAACCAGCTTTGGCCCTGGAACGCCTGTGACCTGCAGGATGGCAATAGTGGCTCATGAACTCAAAGCTCTCTGACCTTCCACTTACATTTCCCAGCCTGCAGATTGGCTGTGTGCTTCTGCCCAGAGCCGGGCTGCCTGATATTTGGATCCTTGCACCCTCTGCTAGGCCAAAGTGGCTTAGTTGTAACCAATAAAGTTCTGGCCATTTCTCTTTCTGTGTGGGATTGTTGCTGTCCACACCCTGAGCACAAATGGTCAAACTGCAATTTGCTACATTCCGTAGTTACAAGGAAATCAAAACATTTTCTTTTGTTTTCTCAGACTCAAAAGCTTTATTAGTTTGACTGCAGATCAAACAGAGAGTAAAATTCTAATGTTAAATTCATTTTTGTAATAACTATAAACAATTACAATTACATGTAAAAAAATTATTAGAAACCATTTACATATAAAATGGTTTTGTCCAGTAGTAGTCTATGGATCAGTGATAATCAAAAATGAACAATAGTCTAATTTAGCAAAGCGTATTGTTATATTAATACAAAGAGATGGTTGGTATAAGAAAGAAATTCAGGAGCCTTATATTATTTGTGTGGGACATTTGCAAGAAGCCCCACACTTTTCCATTATAGGATGATCACATCCCACTTGATCCTTTAAGCTCGCGCAGTTGCTATAAAGATTTGATTCCGTGCATGGATTGGCTAAAAATGAGAGAGAGAGAGAGAGAGAGAGAGAGAGAGAGAGAGAGAGAGAGAGTGTTACATACTGGAGAAAATTTAAACAAAACAAAAATGACTCTCTAGGAGAGCCTCCTGCTGGGTCAGACTAAAGGTTCAGGACCCTGTTTTCCACCATAGCAAACTCTGGGGCCCAAGTGGTGTTGGATATTTGTTTTTAAGAGAAGGGTTATGGTTTTCATGTACAAGGATTAGTTGGATAATTTCACAAACTTCTTTAAGGGCACTCAGAGTTTGCCAGTATCTTTTTGCCTCACAATAGTTTAACATTCTCAAACTTACTGCACAATCCCTTGTCACAATCATTTGGGCAGCGCCCACAGGGTTCTCCTGCTTCGTAGGGGGTGGCAATCTTGCCTTTGATGTTCCCTCTGGAATGATAAATGAAAACCAGCAGTTTATATATCTTTTTCTTTCTAACTTGAGAGATGGCCTTCTTGAATGGCACCAGTTGCTCAATCTTCCACACAGCAAATATGTTAGGAGGGGAAGGGCCTGTGTGGGGTATAGAAGAGAACAGCTGGCTAGAGGGGTTGATGCCTACTCCAAAAACAGATGTTGGCCACTGCATCAGGGCTGTGGGATCTTTTCCAGCCCAAGGGCCACACTGCATTCGGGAGAGCTTTCCAGGGGCCACATTTTAGTGTTGGCTAGGGCCAGTACCATTAACTTAAAGCCTACTTTCAACACACATTCACACACCCCTCTATCATTCATCTAGGCACCAAGCGAGTAACTTGCTCCAAGAAAGGCTGGGGGCAGAGGCCTTCTATTCAGGCGCTTCCTTCAGGCTCTAGAGCTGCTTCAGAGCCTTAAAGGGCCATCGGCACTCTTCCTTCATTCCTTAACCTCACCTCTGGTGTGCTCCTGGCACGCAGCGGCATCGTCTTGTTTGGCGATGCCTGGGGTGCCTGCACATGCATGCCAGGCAGAGGCGGGGCGCCGAGGATGAACAGACCCTGCCACGCCAACCCAGCCCTCACCACTGGAGCCAAGCAGGGTGTGCTGTGCTGCTCCCCCCCCCCCAGTGCAGGGGGAGCCCAGCTGGCTGACACAACCCTTGGTGGCTGATTCTCCCTGATGCCCGCAGAGAGAATCGCTGGGCTGGGCCATGCTGGGGTTGCTCCTTGCTTGCATCCCTCTGTCCGTGCCTGCTCACCAAGCAAGGAGCGAGTGAGCCCTGGCTGGGCAGCCATTTAGTGAGGGGGCCAGGGACACCGCATTGAGGCCAGGCCCAGAGACCCCTGGCAGCAGGCAGGGCAGGATGGGGGTTCTTGGGGGGGCACCTAGTTTCACCCCCTCAAAATTGTGTGTCTGGGGCCATGCCCCCCTGGCCCCACCATGCTATGCCCCTGGTGGAAGGGGCCTGTGAGGGTCCAGGCTCTGGCCCTATAGGCCCTAGTGGCCTGGGGTGCTCCTCTGGGTGTTCTTGTCCATCTGCAGCAGCTGTCTCCCCATCTTCCATAGTTAGACTGCCCTGAACCCTGAGCCAGAGTCAGCTCCACACTGGATGCCACTGCAGCCTCCAACTGTCTGTCCGGATCAGGGATGCATACAGGGGTCATAACAAACCCTGTTTGGGGTGGGTCATGGCCAGGTTTGATCAGAAAACACAACAACACTCAAAGCAATACAAAACAGAACACAACATTTTGTGCCTTGGAAGTTATGGGGTGAAGAAACCAAACCACATTAGCTACTTTGGGCAAAAAGAATCCACAGATTTTATTTTACTGTTCCAGTAACCATCCAATGAAATCCATATGACCTCCGCCAGATCATTCCAGCTCCCAGCAGAAGGCTTTGCTCCCCAAAGTTTAACTGGCAGGGACTGAAGATCGGGGCTTCATCTAAGCTAAGGTTGAAGCCCCAAACTTCTTTTCTTGATGAGAGGTCAAGTCTCAGGGCTGTGTGTGAAGTGTTTTTTTGAGGATATGCCGATTCATTTCTGTTGCTGTTGCCGAATCATATTCAGCCTCTGCATAACTGCGATTAGAGAAAAGGGTTACAACAGCCCCTTCCTCACCCCCCTGCAACATGGCCGCAAGGGCCCCAAAGCTCTGGGAGCTCAGTCTGCCATCACCCTGCAGTTCACAGTGCCACCTGCTGGCAGCCAAGTGAACTGCCATGAGACAATACTTTTACATGTTTATTGTGTAAGATATATTCAGCAATGAATATGAGACATAGGGGGGAAACGCTATAAATTAGTCAGAAATTAGATCATTTTAACAAAAGAAAAAAAATCCTATGAGAAATGTAGTTTTAAACAATTCCTGCTCTCTGGCGCCATCTGGTGCTGCATGTTTAAAACATATTCAGTTCCTTGTTTCTTTACTAAGGTAGCTGAGTCCCTAGTGACATATGAGGAAGGCCGCAAGTAGGGAAGCACCAATATGAATAGGTAAACAAAACTAGTGGCAGGTTATGTGCTGCATCCAACTAAATAGATTTGTTTTGCTTAACAATTTTCCTATCCTCCTGTAGTAGAGGAAACCACCACATAGGAGCAAGATGCTGCAGGCTGCCTTGAAAAGAAAGGAAAGCAGTTACTGAAAGGAACTACACAGCAATAGTACTTCGAGCACATAATATGTTTTGTTTGTGCTTTGGAGGTCAAGATTGAAATCTGCCAGCTGTGTAGGATTGACCCCTGCAGTCGGCTGCCCTCATGGAGTTGTGTCATTCACATGCCACTTCCAGGCACAGGGCACATTATGCAGAACACATTATACTGAACACATCCAGGCACATTATGCAGAAGAAAATCCCAGGTGGCTGCAGCCAAGAGAGAAGGCAGAGAAGGGAAACTCATTCCCATATGCACCAGAAAAGGATCCTTATATGTACTGACAGAACATATAAATGGCATGAGGCAGACTCTGGCGGGCAATAGGTGTAGAGCAGGGGTCGGCAAGCGAAGGACCACGGGCCAGATCAGGCCCCATGGCCTTCAGGATCTGGCCCACAGCCTGTTTGTGGATCAGCGTGGGGATTCTGTTCGTTTGGGCTGCACCTCCCCTGCACCATTCCATTCCCTCCCTCTCCCTCGCACACACCGCGGTGGCGCCTCCTCCCTCCCTCCTCCTGGCTTCTCCTTGCCCTGCCTAGAGGAGGAAGGGGGCTTGCTGAGCACCATTTTGAGCAGCCCCTCTCCGGAGCCAGCCCTTTCGCGCCGCTCATCTCCCCTCCGCCGCCGCCGCCCTGGTACTCCTGTGGGCCAGAGAGTGGAGCGGATGTTCTCTTCCTACCCACAAGAAAGCAGCAGCAGGTGGTGATGGTGGCAGCCCCAGGGAAGGTAAGCGCCGTGGCTGGGGCTGGGGGGTGGGGAGGAGGACTAATTGCCCCCCTTCTTCCAGCTTCCCCGCTGTTCTGCTTCTCTGGCCCACCACAAGGTCTGAGGGACAGTGGACCGGCCCGCGACTAATTTTTTTTGCTGACCCCTGGTATAGAGCTTGGAGGAAACTGGAAGCAGCAGGATGGAGTCTGGCTGAATCTGGTTTTCCAGTCCCCTGTGAGGATTTCTCAAAAAACTACAATGTTATTGGTCAGTGCTACAGAATACAGGTTGGCTGCTAACCCTAAACTTAAATGCTTATGTCCCAAGATAAAAACAGCATTGCAAGAGGCAGCACGTTCTTCTGTTAATACATACGCAGGACTGTACTGGCAAACATAGTAGTACTGGTATTCTTGGTCTGGACAGAAGGCAATAGCACATCCGATTAGATGCGAATTATACCAAACCACCTGCAGATACACAAATGAACATGAATGTGATCACACTGTAAATCTGAGTGCACAACATGACAACCTTAAGGAGTATTGAAATGGATCCTCCACATCCTATCTCAGTGCTGCAATTCTATTGCACAGATCCCACCTTCCCCTAACATGTACAGTGCAACAGGTTTGCCTTTAAATGCAAACTGAATAGAATTCCCCTCCTACATCTCTAGTAAATAATAAAGATGATTCATGATTCAAAAAAAATGAGAGGCACAAATACAAGATGGGGGACACCTGGCTTGAGAGCAGTACATGTGAAAAGGATCTAGGAGTCTTGGTTGACCACAAACTTGACATGAGCCAGCAGTGTGACGCGGCAGCTAAAAAAGCCAATGCAATTCTGAGCTGCATCAATAGGAGTATAGCATCTAGATCAAGGGAAGTAATAGTGCCACTGTATTCTGCTCTGGTCAGACCTCACCTGGAGTACTGTGTCCAGTTCTGGGCACCACAGTTCAAGAAGGACACTGACAAACTGGAACGTGTCCAGAGGAGGGCAACCAAAATGGTCAAAGGCCTGGAAACGATGCCTTATGAGGAACGGCTAAGGGAGCTGGGCATGTTTAGCCTGGAGAAGAGGAGGTTAATGGGTGATATGATAGCCATGTTCAAATATATAAAAGGATGTCATATAGAGGAGGGAGAAAGGTTGTTTTCTGCTGCTCCAGAGAAGCGGACACGGAGCAATGGATCCAAACTACAAGAAAGAAGATTCCACCTAAACATTAGGAAGAACTTCCTGACAGTAAGAGCTGTTTGACAGTGGAATTTGCTGCCAAGGAGTGTGGTGGAGTCTCCTTCTT
The DNA here is from genome assembly GCF_964188315.1 of Podarcis muralis. Taxonomy (NCBI): domain Eukaryota; kingdom Metazoa; phylum Chordata; class Lepidosauria; order Squamata; family Lacertidae; genus Podarcis; species Podarcis muralis. Next base: position 118,762,979 of record NC_135657.1, on the reverse strand, counting down.
TGGAGGTCTTTAAGCAGAGGCTTGACAACCATATGTCAGGAGTGCTCTGATGGTGTTTCCTGCTTGGCAGGGGGTTGGACTCGATGGCCCTTGTGGTCTATTCCAACTCTATGATTCTATGATCACAAATCAGTCTAAGAGACATGCATTGATGCAAACCTCTCCTATAGAATCGGCAGTTTGTGCAATGTATTCAAACTTACTTCCCATAAAGAGCTGTTCAGGAGTAAAAACCTCTCTGTCTACCTTGCAAAGGTATTTGGGTCCATGTGATTTGTTTCAAATACTCTTGTGAACTGCTTTGAGAAATTTAAGATAGCAAAATAGTTTATTTTAAAAAAATAATTGGAAACCTCAAAAAGTATGAAGATGTTAGCCAGGTAGTGAACGTTTCTTTTACCATGGCGCAACATTCAGCAAGGCTAATGCATTTTGGATATTGTCATTGAATTTCAAGCTTAGGCTTAACTGATTTTGAAATTTCTTGACAGTATCCTCAGTTACATTTCTTGGGCTTTGAGATCTGACATATTTTGCTGTATTTGTTCTGCTATAGTAACTGATATCTCTGCTTGCTAGTCTGCCCCTTCCAAACACTTTTGAAACAGCTAGTTAAATTTGTAAATAAATAGTTCAAACTTTTTAACCTCTGACCAGTGTCATAGTACCTGAGTGTAATGGCCAATCACGGCTCCTTCCGTCTTTGCTCCAGAAGCATACAGAAAGTCATCTTTTTCATTATACCAACTCAGAATGGCTTCAGTCCAACTCTTGAGGGAAGTTGACATGAAGAGATTTTCACCACAGGATCTGCCATCTGCAAGTGGAAAAACAATTATTTACAAGAACTTGAAGGCTTGCCTACTTCTGCATGTGCTTCAGGAAAAGTAGCATTTATACTGTCTAGGACAGGGGTCTGCAAACTAAGGGCCACGGGCCGGATCAGGCCCAATTGCCTTCAGGATCCAGCCCACGGACTATCTGTGGATCGGCATGGGGATTCTATTTGTTCAGGCTGTGCCATTCCACCCCCCCCCCCACTGCGGCAGCGCCTCCTCCCTCCCTCCTCCTGGCTTCTCCCTGCCCTGCCTAGAGGAGGAAGGGGGCTGGGCTGAGCTGACTGAGCGCCATTTTAAGCAAGCCCTCTCTGGAGCCAGCCTTCTGCACCGCTCATCTTCCTGTCCCCGCCACCCTGGTGCTCCTGTGGAGCAGACAAACTCCCTCTGCCTACCCACCAGAAGCAGCAGCAGCAGCGGCCCCTGGGTAGGTAAGCGCATCAGCTGGGGTTGGGGTGTGGGGAGGAGGACTACTTGCCCCCCTCACCTCTAATTCCAGCTCCCCCCGGTGAAGCTTCTCTGCCCGCCACAAAGTCTGAGGGACAGTGGACTGGCCCGCGGCTAAATCTTTTTGCCAATCCTGGTCTAGGACTTAGTTTCTTTTCTATAAATCTGTAATGACCTTACCCCTAATTCTTTTTTTTAAAAAAAACTTATTTATTGGTTTTTCACCAAAAAAACCCCCTACAAAATTTAACATTCTTCCTTTGTTGAAACCTCTCCTTTATCTTTACCTTTATACTGAGACCTGCTGCCTCTGACAGTAAACGTAAAACATAGTAATAGAATCACAGAATCATAGAACTGTAGAGTTGGAAGGGACCCCAAGGATCACTGGGTTCAGCCTCCTGCAATGCAGGAATCTCATCCAAAACATCCATGACAGCTGGCCACCCAACTTCTGCTTAAACACCTCCAGTGATGGAGAGCCCTCCAGCTTCCGAGGGAGTCCAGTCCACTATCAAACTGCTCTTGTCTGTGAATGGAGTCCCATGTACTGAAAGGGCCAGGAAGTCTCTCCCCTGACATTACATGGTTTTGCAACCCCAAATCTTTCCAAGACAGCACATATGGAAGGCCCTGAGGTGTCGCTCTTGGCGGGTGTTAGTTGCCCACAACTCACTTCCATGCAGCAGTGTACTGAACATGCAAGCCTGGTAGACTTTCTTCTTGGTGTTGATCATTAGCATCCCATTCTCCTATACCCTTTTGGAGAGGCGAGCCTTTGCCATAGCTGCCTTGTCAATATAGTTGCCCAGCTTAGTGTCACTGGAGAGATTACTGGTTATGGTGGAACCCAAGTAGGCAAAACCATCTACCACCTCAAGCATGTGGTCACCAATGCTGTTTTACATGGAGTGCTGGTGATATCCAGATCCAGAACGTTTGTCTTTGTCATGCTGATGGTGAGTCCGTTGCTCCTTTAATTGTTGAGCTGAAGGCATGGGAGAGCAAGAGGGTGAAGAATATGCCAAAAAGAGTTGGGGCAAGGACACAGCCCCTAATTCTTTCATGTTCCCGTCCTTATCAATACGGAAAGTGAACACCACCACCCCATTTAAGGAAGTGGTTCATGGGGACTCAGATTCCTGTATCAGCCTGACTGGAGCACTCCTGTTACAGATTGGGGATGCATTGCATTTTGTTGCGAGTTTATATTTGTTGCCTCTGGTGCAGACCCTGGGTGGTCTTCTCAGCCTACTAGCTTTGCGGTGAAATACACCCACCTCTAAATGGCAGAGGTTTCTGCATACAGGGTACACAGAAGTATGCTCACTTGTAAAAATTGAAAGGAAATAAATCTAAATAGGCACAAACCAAAATAGCCTGACAAGGACCGGCAATCACTGTCTTGCAGAACCCACAGAAGATTGGAAGCATGGGGCCATGGAATATTGAGGGTGTTGGCAGAGCGACTGAGAGGGAGAGAAAATAAGGCCTCATCCACACTTCTCCTTGTCTTGCTGCCCCCCCCCCCCCGGGAAAACCTGCTGTTCACCACTGAATCAGAACACACAACAATTGGTTTTTCTGCAGAGTGGTAGGTTTTCTCAGGGAAAGTGGTGGGACAAATGAAAAACTACTCAGACCTGTGTTTGGGAAGCAGAAAACCTCTTGGGGGCCTGCTTTGTGGGCACAGGGCAGGCAGAAGTGGGGAAGAGCCCAGAGAGGGAGAGACAAGGGAAGGAGGAGGAATGGTACCTTCTTGAGCTCCTGACTCAAGGTTTCAGGAGACAGAAGAGGACAGAAGAGGAAAGGGAAGGGGGAAATGTTCCTTTTCATACTCTTTGGAAAGTTTCTCCCTGCTATAGACCAACAAAAGGCTCAACTTCAGGGCTGACACCTATCTCAAACTTTAGCACTTCAGCACTTTTACATGATAGTGGGGTCAGCTTTTGGGATGGTGGGAAGGAGAAAAGTGTTCTTTCCCCCCTTTCCCCCTTGGAGATTCCCCCCACTCCTGTTCTGTCAGGCTCCCTTTCAAGTTATGGCAACACTGCATGATTTCACTGTAGTTCCTCACTTGGGCATTCATATGTATAAATGTATAACTTACAGCACCCAGGTTGTTACCTGGATACCATTTGCTATAGATGGCAGAGATTACGGCTGCTGGAAGACTTATTGGAGTATATGCAAGACACTTCAAGGAGCGCAGTCTTTGGCTTGGTTCAAAAGAGAAATATGGATAGGTCTGTATGTACAGGGCAGCTTCTGTGGCTCCAGTTGTGAAAAGGCATTCCCAAGCCCCAAACCTTGGGAGCAGATTCCAAGACCTGCATATATTGCCTCAAGTGTGGTATGAAGATATAAAACATTCAGCTGCAAAGGCCAATCGGCATATTTTAAATGTGCCACTCATGCGTTTCTTTTGATATAGCACTGAATTAAAATAAAAGTTCAAATCAATTTTTTTCAAAGAAAAATATTGCATTAAATATTTGTTATTCTCTTCTTCATGAAATAGATTTAATGTCTTCTAACAAAAATCCACTTTAAATAATCTGTTTGAACTCGTATTTGTTGGAAGATGGGTTCTTTACTTACTTAGTGTTCTATCAGATGCCGCACTGTGTTCTAATGTGCATTGGTTTGCCCACCATTGTGCAATCTTTCGTATATCATCGCTCCACTCCTATGTACAGATAAAAATACATTAGTGACTTACAAGTTTATAGAACAGTAATCCCCAGAAATGCATCAATTACCAGTGGATTTTGTAACTCTGGTGATGTTGATGTTCTAGCTAAACACTGAAAGGCAATTTCTCAGCTATTGGCACAAGCCTGGTTCAATAAATCATGGCCAATTGTGGAAATCAAGCCTTTTTAAAATTATAGGTATTTAGAAGCACATTATGTTCCCAGGATTTCTTTCTATGCTTCTCTTACTTATCTAGTCAAATCAGGTGCATTTTCGTTACTGCATTTGGATCTTAGTCTATTTTTGCAAAGAAAGCAAGCAAACAAGCAAGCAAGCAAGCAAGAAAGAAAGAAAGAAAGAAAGAAAGAAAGGATGATTTATTTAGCAATGTTTTTGACATTTTTTCTCTGTAACCAAGCATTTAAGAGTGGAATTTGGGTAAACAGCAATTGCAAATAGGTCACTTAATAGGAAACTCATTGCCAGAAATGGCCAATGTTGCCAAATTCATTCATTTATTATGTTTGTGTATCTTGACTTTCCTCCAAGGAGCTCAGGGCAGCATATGTGGTTCTTCTTCCTATTTTAGCCACACAACACTGTAAGGTCAACTAGGCTGAGAGCCAGGAGGCTGAGCCGTGGCTTCATGGTTTAGTGGGACTTCAGCCTGCATCTCCTTAGACCTAGTTTGCCACTCCAATCCTTACATCACATTGGATTTACTTGTGTAGTAGTTTATGTACTCATCATCGGTTAATGGAGATTGTTGTAGCTCTGTTAATAATAATTACATTTGTTACCCTCTTTTTACAAAAACAAAATTTCAGAGTGACTTAACTAGATAAAATGCAACAGGTAAAAACAAAACCATGTTGCAATATCTTGTCCACTATATTTTGCTCTGGTTTCATAATTTTCCTACCTTAACAAATCCCCCCCCCCCCCGCCCAGCAATTAATTTAAAAAATGCCAGTATTGTTCCTGAATACATTTCTGTTGGGTTTTCAAAATGTGTCTTACCATCTTCACCATGTTGCTAGCAGGTGGTTGGACTTCTCTCCGTAGCTTATTGTGTATGTCCACAATCTCCTTTTTCTGGTCTTCATTGATGGTGCTCAAACTAGCGAAATGGTCAGAGACCTGCAACCAAAGAGACAGTGGCCAAGGGTTCAGATGCAACCATCTCAGACTGATAAACCATGGACTGTGTCTGTGTGTTCCCTCCTGCTCTGCCTCCTCTACCTTTCTCTCACTCCCCTTTGCAAGTTTTCTGGCTTTGCTAAACCATAGTTTCCCATTACATCAGAACTAGGAAACTGTGAATTAAGCACCAACCAAATGCTAGTTTGCAAACCATAGCCTAACCACACTTACAACTTAAGCCACACTTTTCTGGTTGAGGCATAATGGGAAACAATGGTTTAGTAAACCCCAGAAATCTTACACCAAGGCTTGCAAGAGAAGGGAGGAGGAAGTACTCAAGGCACAATGCCCTGGTCCAATAATGAGCCATTATGGGTTTTTTTGGTGGGGGTGTGTGTGTGTTCATATCTATGGAGCAACTTTTAAAATGTGAATCATGTACACTATATACATAAAGTGAAACAGAAAGAAAAGAAATTGAGACTGCGTCCTTATTGACAAGCTAACACAGGGATGCGGATAAGAGTTCCCAGCAAATAAATCTTTTTTAGTTGATAGGTCACATGAAAATAAAGTCAGCCCAGACTGGTTTACATTTGGAAACACGTATTTGAACCAATGACCCAAATTTATTAAATATAAACTTATAAATTAACAGTTAAAAATAGCATTTAATTTTTACAGTAGAGAAGAACAAGAATAATGTTACAAGAGAATTATCAAGGAAAACTCCATTATAGAGAAAAAGAGAAGAAAAACATGCAGACTGTAACCACAGATGAAGTATGGGACTTTTTATTTAAGAAAGAAACTTTGTGGAAAAGTAAAATATTGGGTAAATTGGGGGGGGGCATTGTTGCTTCTTCAAAGAAAAGAAAAATGACTATTATCACATTGCTGTCCTGAGGCAGAAAGTGGTTGGTGTATGGTAATTGCGGTTATCAACGAAGTCATCCAAACTGGAGTACAGTATGTTAAGTATAATTGTTTAATTGCACATTGAAGTGGAGGATGTTTGTATGTCTGTCACAAAGGGTTTAACGCTGGAAAATTCTACTAAGCTAGAAGGAAGCTCTCTCTGAGCTCTAGCTGAGTTGTTGTTCTCTGCTAGCGTTCGTGTGAGTGTTTAACTCTCCTTAATCATGTGATTAAGGTCCTCCATTGTGAAGTCACCATTTTGAAAGGGAGCTGGCTTGGCCATTTGCTCCCAGGCACAGTCAGGGAAGGATGTGATGAGGAAGCCTCTCAAGAAGCTGCAGGTTAGTGCAGGCCATGGGAAAAACAGAGCCTTGATTTCAGCTCTGATCGTAACTAAGTTATATATTTAAGAAGAAGAACCTATGCTTGAATATGCATATATTTTATAAACATGGATGTTTTTGTACCTGTTTTTGAAGAAGTTCTGGTTAGTAAAACTTTGAGTCTGGACAATTTTTGTTCCAAAAGGACTCAGTTTATATGCATCCAATTGCTTCATGCTGCACAATATTAATATCTGCAATACAGTAATATTGCAACTTATGCATGTTTAACTTGTGTGCATACAGATTTCAACTTGTGGCAATAGATAGATAGATAGATAGATAGATGATAGATAGATAGATGATAGATGGATAGATAGATAGATAGATAGATATAGATAGATAGATAGAGGTGGAAAGGGGGCAGGGTTCCAGGAAAAAATGACTTTGGCAATCCCACCCACCTTTGACCCCAATGTGCTTTGACTCTACATGATTTTGGCTTTAGGCATGATCCCTGGAATGTAACCCCTGCTTAAGTTGTGGGCTTACTGTAATTATTAACCCATTCATGCATCTACTGAACTTTGTAAAGTATTGTGTATCTAAAAAGCACTAGATACAAGTCTTGTATATATCCTTTGAATGGATATTATATGCTAAAAGGAAAGACAGTAGGAAACCAGCTAAAATAGAATTGATCAGAAAATTATGGGAACCGTTAGGAATAATAAAATTGACAACAACGATGGGGAGAAAATCAAGGTGTATAAATATATGCAAAGCAATTGAGACCCTGTGATTAAAATTTATCAGTTAAATTCATCAAATAAATGTTAAGGATCTCAAGGACAGGAATCAATTTCATGCTTTTATTTGGTTTTTGCAAGACAATAGCAGTGTTATAATAAATCTAAAGTGTTCATAGTAGGTTTAATGTGTAAAGTAGCTTATTTATCCTGTATTACTGTAATAATATTATTCCCTGTGAACTCTCTTATAATCCTTTTGCCTCCTTTTTTGAACATTTTGTGTATTTCTTTGGAGAATAATAGAAAGTCATTTATAAGTTAACACGAAAACAGCAGCAGGAAACAACAAAAATACAGCAGAAATAATTTTTAAAAAACTACAAAAACTGGAGAGTTAAAAACAGAAGATTACAAACCTATAATCTGGAGAATAATTAATTTCAAATTCCTTTGGCCATTTGTTAGTGCTCTGTCCTCTGGATGTGACTCACCAGAGAGGTATGAGCTGTGAAGTCAGTTCTCTGAAAGTCTTCTCTGAAAGAAGCTCAACTAGCTTCTTGTCTGCTGGCATAGCAAAGGCAGATGGGTTCTATCTGCAGTCACCAGCAGGAAAGCACCTTGAGCCTGGTTGGGGCAGGACTTTGCTCTCTAGGTAGCAAAGAATATGGAGTGAGGAAAAGGGAGCAAGTTGGGCACCTGCCTGGCAGCTTAGGGCTATTTTGCACAGACACGCTCATGTCAAGCTTGGCCAGCACAGACCTCAATGAACCTTGAAGGGTGGGTGTGAAAGTGCTTTCCCACTCTCTGGCAAGATCTCCTTGGATTTGATTAGGATAGGTGGCCTTAGCAAAAGCATCAGGAACCAGTTTGCCTTTTATGAACACCCCACATTCTACAAATAAACCAAAGTCCTACCTGTGCAGCAGATTGATGCAGCCCTGCAGCCAGGCAGGCACACAAAATGAGCAGGATCATGGCTGAAAAGCAAAGAAACCAGGACACATTTGTCATCTTAACTGCAATATATCTATGCCACTAAAACATCCACCTTACCTGTGTAATTTGAAACTACGTGAGGGGGCCCCTTAGGGCTGAGCATGCTAGCTCTGTGCCCCTGCTTGTCATTTTCATAAGCCTCTGTAAGTTGGTTGACCTTCTGAAACAGGGAGCCTGCTTTACTCATTGAGTAAATTTCAAAGATCTGGCAGGTCCCTCTTCTCCCCACGAATAACAGAATCATCAGGTTGGAAGGGACATAAAGATCATCTGCTCCAACCCATCCTTGATTTAGAAAACTCATGGCTACAGCAGCACACTGGGCAGTCTAGCTAGAGTAGAGATTTCCTTCAGGGATCATTAAAGCCATTTGAGGCCTCTTCAGTAAGTCAAAATTTATTGTTTTGAATGACAAAATTTAGTGTTAAGAGAAAGTGTAAATATTTGACCATGGTACAGCACAATCCCAACCATGTGTCCTCAAATTAAGGATGGCAGTCTTGGTTACCATGTGTCTAAGGCAGTGTTTCCCAACCTTGGGCCTCCAGCTGTTTTTGAACTACAATTCCCATCATCCCTGACCACTGGTCTTGCTAGCTAGGGATGATGGGAGTTGTAGTCCAAAAACAGCTGGAGGCCCAAGGTTGGGAAACACTGGTCTAAGGCTTTGTCCGCACTTCCACCTGTCCCATGTCTAGAAAGCACAGGTCCAAGTGGTTTTCCACTTGAACTACAATTTCTAGGCACAAGTCTGAGCAGTTTCCCCCTTCCCCTGCTCCATTCCCAGGGGAAACCTGCTCTTTAGCTCCAAATTGGAACAAAGAGCAGTTTGTGAGAAACCTGATTTCTATTTGCTCTGATTGTATGCTAAAGAGTGGTTTTCCCTGGGGAAAAGTAGCAGAACAAGAGGAAGTGTAGATAAGCCCTTAGAGTTACAAAGACAGGGCTGAGAGTTATCATGATCCATGGGAGAGAACACTTGTGCTATGTTTCCATGTGAAATTTTGGGAAATTACCTGTTGCTACACGCAGCCTAATCTCTGAGCCTAAACCCATTACTTATGCAGGGTTTCGTTTCCTTGGAATGAAGGTCAGCATATGCTCCAACATTTCCCAAGAAGAAATTGGGTCATTCTTCACTATCCCACTGTTGCTACCACCGCTGGCCAGCTCACACCCCCTTCCTGCCACTGCTGCTCACTTGCCACCTTACCAGCTTGTGCGTGTCCGTGCCTGCCACTGCACATCGCCACTCACCTGCCCGCTGCCGTCACCTGCCCAATGCCACACACACATGGAGGGCCGCAGTGACGAATGTCCAGAAGTGGCCTTGTACTTCAGGATGCTACAGCCCTCCGTGTGTGTGTGTGGTGGGCGGCAGCAGCTGGCCAGCAGGCAAAGGTATAGAACCCCCTTGCCTGAAATCGCAGGACATCCCGGGATGGAATCAGAACCCGGGGCAGCTTCGGTAATTCTGTAAGTCCCAGTAAAAACAGGACAGTTTGGGTCAGTGGAGACTGTGATATCTATAGGATATGTGGGCTTTTTTACACATATATACAATCCAAGCATAGGGACTCACAGCACTTACACTGTAACAGATCTTGCCTCCTCGTTAGTTTCTGGGTGGGTGAGTATCCAACACCATAATTTTGGATTCAGCCGAGAACAAGAGGAGCCTTTCTAAGTCCTTTCACCTCCTGGCTTACACTTATGTCATCCTAAGAAGCAGGGGATAGTCTAAAACCCAGCCAGGAGAAAGGCCCACTCCCCACTCCTCCTGGAAGCATCTCAGTTGTCTGTCTGGCAACACATCCTTTCTGCGCTAACACATCTAACAAGCAAATGGATGTCTACCAGCCCCATTATTGAATCAAAAGAGAGGTTCAAGGAGCTCAGCAGATTCCCTCTACTAGATTAAAAAAAAATCACAGGCTTGGTTGCGATCCAATGATATAATCTAAACCATCACAACCCCAATCCTATAACAATATACAAAATAAATCCTTAATGTAGAAACCAGCTATTTGAGACAGACAGACAGACAGACAGACAGACAGACAGACAGACACACACACACACACACAGAGAGAGAGAGAGAGAGAGAGAGAGAGAGAGAGAGAGAGAGAGAGAGAGATCAGGAACCAGCATATCACAGTAATTCAAATCTTTTGATGTTTTATCGTTCTCTCCCTCCCTCCACCCCCCTGGATGCAGGTAAGAGAAAAAGGCTGCCACAAAGTAGTGATCCATGACTGCCCTCTGCCACTCCGGCCTCTCCTAATAGTACACCAGAACTTTGTTTCCTTCTGAGCTGGGAACTGTAACTAAGTACAGGTAAGAAGGAATCTGAGTATTGTTCTGAGTTTGCTGTGTCATCATGAGCGCTCTGCAATGATCAGAGAACCTATACTTCTGAATGGTTAATGCTAGTTATTTGTTCCGCTGGCGACATTTTTCATTAACCCAACCTGCTCTCCTTTGCAGCTGCTGATGGAGAGCTCTTTGAAAAAGAAGGGTTATAATAGGAATGAGTGACAGGGGCATTTAGTTCTTTTTTATTTTTAAAATGTATTGTCTGTTGAGGCTCAGAATATTTTAGAAATATTTTGAAAGAGGTACAAAATGTCAATAACAAGAAATTGAGAACAGGATCATTCACCAGGACTTGTGTTATTTTTGGGTCTCCAAGTTAACAAGTTGTGGTATTTAGGAAGAAAAAGTCCTTGCTAGCACATTAAAACAGTAGATTGAGAGGTTTTTCTCCAGTGCCAATGCACAGTGTCACTTTTTATCACTGAAAAATATTTCTGATCTATCCAGAAGCTTGTAAGTAGTAGATACATTTTTTAAAAGGAGAAAAAAAAGTTAAATAATCAGATCAGTCCATCCTCAGGGATAAAGAGTGAACTTAACCACAATTCTGGGTTTAGATGACTCACTAACGCAAACCTTGGCTTAGCAGCTGTCCTGTATCAAATTAAAAAGCCCCCCAAATGGGTGCAAGCACCTCTTTGGGAACCAGCACATCCATGTGGCATGCTCTCCTCAGGGAGGCGCACCGGGTGCCTTTGTTACATATCTTTACGCACCAGGCAAAAACATTCATATTTGCTCAGGCCTTTGGCTAATTAAATCTATGACTATTTAAACCGTGTGTATACAGGTAGGAGGGACGCGGGTGGCGCTGTGGGTTAAACCACAGAGCCTAGGACTTGCCGATCAGAAGGTCGGCGGTTCGAATCCCTATGATGGGGTGAGCTCCCGTTGCTTGGTCCCTGCTCCTGCCAACCTAGCAGTTCGAAAGCACATCAAAGTGCAAGTAGATAAATAGGTACCACTCCAACGGGAAGGTAAACGGCATTTCCGTGTGCTGCTCTGGTTCGCCAGAAGCGGCTTTCGCCGGAAGCTGTACACCGGCTCCCTCGGCCAATAAAGCAAGATGAGCGCTGCAACCCCAGAGTTGGTCACGACTGGACCTAATGGTCAGGGGTCCCTTTACCTTTATACAGGTAGGTACTTTTTTTGTTACTATGGTATGCATTTTTGTGTTATGTTATAAACTGGTGGTATAGGAATAATAATAATAATAATAATAATAATAATAATAATAATAATAATAATAATAATATGGCCCTACCCTGGCTTACTGTGATGTGTGAATCAGGCCATTGTCCACTCTAAATCTTTGCTCTTGTCAGCATTGCTACAGACCCACCAAATCCAGTGGTGACAATACTATAGAACAGCATGGAACTTTAGTGAAAATTAGTCTAGAAGGCAGAGGTCTAGAAGGCAAGCACCTCCAAGGCATATTTAAGGCCAGTAGAGCACAAGCTATACCTGTGCAACCACATATATTTGGCTACTAATTTTTTTTATAAAGTGAGAGGCACCACAGTGTGACAGACTTGCCTTCTAGACAAACGCAGCATGCTGCTGCTGCAATCTCAGTGCAAGCCACAGAGTCCATTGTCTCAGCCATACACAACTCTTACATCAGAATATTGCTGTGCAAAATGATTCAGAATCCATACTTTCATTTGCAAAATAAGTCCCGTCCCTTAGTCCAGTGGTTTTACCATCAATATCCATAGCATTGTGGGGGAGCATGATTGTGCCTCCTCAAAAATGTGCGCTCAGGGCCAAACCCCCCTTCCCCGCCCCCCCCCCACTATGGCTCTGCGCTACCTGGAGCTTCTAGGAAAAACGGAAGTTTAAAAATATAATAATAATTATGGAACACTGCCTGAGTTACACGATATGCACCACAGCAATGTAACTTTGGTGATATCCCCAAAATAACTTACCTTTATTTTTCTAGGGAGTTCAGAAGAATTCGTTGTACCTTTAGGCAGTTTCCTTCCTTTGAAAATGAGTGGATTTTCTTGCTTCAGTGATATATATATATATATATATATATATATATATATATATATATATATTCTCCACACACACCCCTACCTCTGTTGCTTCCTGCTTTGCAATGTGAGTCACAGAAACGGCTGTGTGAAGTAGGATGTGAGAATTGTGTCACTGTCTTCTTGCAATATTTGTTTTTGTAATAGCTTTTATTTCCTGATATTTTCCTGGCTGTGAAAATGTTACTGCTGTTATAACCCTACAATTGTGCTAGATGAGGAACAACTTGATTTTCCTCTGCAAAAGACAAAAAGGAAAATAAATCAGGAGCTTTCCATAACGAGTGGCTGAACTGGACTAAAAGTCACCCCCAACCCAAACACATTGTTACTAGAGGCTGGGTCACCAACAACATCAAACTAATCCATTTTTAAAAACTTAACATTGATTATTAATTTTCAGCTAAATCAGAGTGTGCTTTTTGTGTTGAAAATATAAGGAAGTCTTCACTTAATGGATACTGCAAGGCATGAAGAATAGGATACTGATGGCTGAGTTCGTTTTCCAAGGAGAATATGAAATAGTTCTCTGGCTTATGTCCATTTTACTGCCGTCAAACCTGGTTTGATGGGAACGTCATTTATGAAAGCATACATTACTGTTATCTTTCAAACATAATGGACTGAGTAAAACTTGTAGAACTATTTTGTTCTTTCTGTTATGGTATAATTTCCAGCGCAAACGTGACTTGGTACAGTAAGGACTGTGCAAACAAAGGGGGATTGTACTGTATAAATAAGGCTTATTGTCAGGGACTGGGCAGAGGAGGAATGGTGGAGACTGCCTCCCCAGCCTGGTCCTGAAGAGGAAGACAGTTCTGAATTACAACAGGGATTTGAGGGGGATCACAGCTCAGAGGCAGATGAGAGGGAAAGCTGGGAAATAATGGGAGAGGAGGAGGAAGAAGCACAAGGGGGGGGGGGACAGCTGATGGCACAGTGACTTTAGAAAGCATTCCAGACCCCCCCTCCCAGAACCCAGTGAGCCTTGAAAGTAGGAGAGCAGAGAGCTCAGAGGCAGAGGACACATCTCAGCTCCCATAGGGATGACGCATAATGTGAGAGAGGGAGGGGGTGGAGACTCAGGGCAACGCCACTATTCCAAGAGGCTGCATTTCCAAGCTTCTCTCTGTGAATATTGAATGAAAAGCAGTTGGTAAGAACTTTTCCTTGTCTTTTCCATTGCTGGCGACCTGCTGTGGGGATTGGACCCACTGCTGCCTGACACTTATCCGTGGCTTCCTCCAGCTTGCCATGGCTGACAGTTTTTGAAAAGCAATTTTGTATGACTCAATTACTCAATTTCCCCCCTCTTTGATTTCCTCCTATCATCTTCTGCAGTTGTTTACATCTGGAAGCACATGGAACCTTCGTATTTCAGATTCATGGAACCGAATCCATCAGCTCTGGCTTCTCACTTTTTCTGGATCCTGGTAACACTTCATACAACATAGTAACAGTTTTATGAATTGTTTATGCCTGTTTAGGGAACAAGCCTTCAGGGAGGGCAGTTGAGGGACTGTTGGAAGAGAGCCACAGGCTGCCGTCTCCCTAGTGCAATGGCTGAAAATGCCCAAACCACTGGGGATTCTCCATAGTGGGACTGAAAACAAATGTGCTAGATGAGGGCCTGGAAATGGTGGATCCAAAGTCTCATTATTCCCAGGATACACCCTAATGTACATCACTCCTAGAGCTGGCATAGCTACCTTTCTTTACATTGACTGTGGGGTGGATTATTATTATTATTATTTTAAAAAAATGCTTACCCCAGAAAGCACAATTATTGATACAATCCTATTTACGTTTCATTAGAAGTACCATATTTTTCACTCTATAAGATGCACCAGACCACAAGACACACCTAGTTTTTGGAGGAGGAAAACAAGAAAAAAAAATTTCTGAATCCCAGAAGCCAGAACAGCAAGAGGGATTGCTGCGCAGCGAAAGCAGTGATCCCTCTTGCTGTTCCGGCTTCTGGGATAGCTGCACAGCCTGCATTCGCCCCATAAGACGCACATACATTTCCCCTTACTTTTTAGGAGGGAAAAAGTGAGTCTTATAGAGCAAAAAATACGGTAAGTTTCAGTATTTTCAATGGTGCCTAATACCTGGCAAGTGACTTTAGGATTGTCACCTATAAGGGTTAGGACAGGCACAAACATCTACTCTTCTGCTTCATGAATTATTTCAGCTTCAGTGTTTCCTTTTAGCCTTGTTCCAGTGCAAAACAGCAGAAGAAAGATTTGTTCCAGATAATTTGAGAATCATTGACAGGCAAATGCCTCTTACAGAGGCTTAAAGGTGCCCGGAATTTTCTTCCTCTTGTCTTTAGTGCAAATGATGGATTCCACATTCCTCACATTCCTCACAGCAGTTTAAGGATGTGAGGTTCAAAAAGGTATAGCTGCTGCAGTTACATGAGGTGCCTTCATTGTGTTCATTTGTATGGTTATGAGACATGCTTGAGACTGCCATGGGACCTACATGACTTGGGTAGCACAATAGGACCAAAGGCCCATGTTTTTAATTTCTGAATTTCTGAATTTTAAATTGTTGCAAATGCCCCCCACCAGACCGGCTGGTAAGGCAGGTAATAAATTTAACAAAAAACAACAACAAAACAATCCCCCTACACACACAAAACAACAACGTCACATTGAACTTCTCAAGCTCCTGACTTTTAAAATATCCGTTTCTTTGCCAACCTCCCTATCCTTGCACGTTGGTATGATAGTAAGGTTGAAGTATGTTAGAGAAAGTTAAGTATGTAATGAAGCTTGGCTTCATGATGCCTATGAAGAGAGTGTTGGTGGCATGAGATAAGGGTGAAGGTGACACTTGTTGATTCATGTGGCTCTAGTCACAAGAATTAGGTTGTGCAAAAATATTTTAACGTATCATCGTAGATTGCCAGTAAAGCAAAATAACAGGAAACTGCATCTTAGGGTAAACAATTTCAGTAACAGGTGGAAACATTGCTTTGAACCTCTTGTAATATTCCACTATATTTGAGAAAGTTAATCTCTATTCACTGAATGACATTCACTGTGCATGTATCATGTTCAGAGAACTCCCTGGCACACATGAGACCTCTCCCAGGTGCACTCGGAATAAAGAGGAGCATCAGGCATGCAAAACAAAAAACTTCTTTTGTGGTTTGATATCCATAAGTATAAGCACAGCCATCTGACCCAGAACTGGAACTTCTCCGGTAATAATGACGACTTCCACAACCAGAAATGTGATTTTGTTAATTGTTCGGCTACAGTGCTTTGTTGAGCAGAGGACATGTCTTCCCTCCGAGGTTTCTGTTAATTTCTCTGAGCTAGAGTCTTGTTGAAAGAGCTCAGAAGTTTCTTTGTTGCAGCAAAGTCTACCCACCTTCAAAGTTTTGCTCCTTCTTCATGATGCTTATCCATGTTTGAGGCTAGATTGGAGCCAAATCATTCAGGAAATGTTACTTTTGTACGCTTTCCCAATGGAAATGAGTAGCACATCTCCAGAAAGAAGGATAAAGCACACCCTACTAATTGACATCAAAGAGAGGTGGTGATTTGGCCTACCTGATTTAAAGTTATATTACGAGGCTGCCTGTTTTTCTTGGATAAGAGATTGGTGCCAACTGAAGAATACAGATGTATTGGATTTGGAGGGCTATGATGAGCCATGAATTTTTAAGTGGTACCATAGTGCTTTAAATGTATGGTGTGAATGTGGCTAGAATTGTGTGTGTGTGTGTGTGTGTGTGTGTGTGTGTGTGTAAAGGGGAATGTAAATTGAGCAGCTTTTGGCACATTCTTTATACCTCATGGAGAACATGCACATAATCCTCCCATGAAGGGGGAAATGTGCACACTTCTTGGTCCATATACATAACCCTCAAAACACCTTAGGGAATGGCCATGTTTTGACTGAATTTTGTAAATTCTCTGGACAGTATCCCAAGGCAAAGGAAGGGAAGGGAAGGAGAATTATCCTCAGTGGTCTCCTGTGATGTGAATGAGGAGGCCATATTTGGCACCAGGGGAGCCCAGAAACACTCTGGGAGGTGGAAGATGGTTGGCACAACTGTGGAGTCTTGTGCGCCTGCTCTTTAAAAAGTCATTTTAAAAAAAATATAAAAAGAAAATACATACTTGGAATAGTAGTGCTGGTGGAAAGAAGACTGACCAAGAGGTGTGAGGGGGAAAAAAAGGGGGTCCCTTCTTTTTTCAGAAATGTTCTCTAGAAGTTGCTGGGTGCACTGCAGGCAGCACATCTGGCAAGCTCTTTAACCCAGCCGCCTCCTTTTTGGTCACTTTCTTTGTATATGAAAAAAACAATAAATATATTCTGAGGTGAGAATATTTTTTGGGAGGAGAAAAAAGAACCCATTCATTCTTTTCTTGCTATCTGTTAAGTCTGTCTGTGTGTGTGTGTGTGTGCGCGCGTGCGTGTGTGTGTGTGTGTGCACTTCAATGGTCACACAATTATTTTTATTGGTTAGTATTTGTTTTCTTCTTTCATTCCTGTGTAAACCGTTTTGAGAGCTTTGCCTGAAGAGTGCTAACAACCAAAGAGGGTTCTGTAGAGGTTCTGCGGAAAGGCTTTCTTCCTGGGATAGTAAATATTCAGGCAGTTTTCCTGGTTTCTCTTTTGCTGACAGGGGCTTGTGGCTTGGCATAAAAGAGCTATTAATGAGGTTTCCAGGATGAAACTTTGCTCATTTGCAAAAATCCCTGTGCAACAAAACAATGCATGGATTGCAGGGGAAAGATCCAGATTATATTTTATTTCATTACAGAGTCAATGCAATAGTCACCTATTTCTGAAATAAATCTACCTGAGCCAAATCACCTAAGTTTTTTAAGGAATGGACTGCTAAGCATATTCTAAAACTTCAAGACATCTGCTCAATTTTCTTCTTCTCTGAATAGCCTTAACCTGAGGTGGCTAGTTTGATCAACAAAGTTAAATGAATACAGATTTTCAAATATAAGTGCAATCAACGCAAGATCAATCTTTTAGGTCCTAAAAGAGATCTTGGAACAATGATTCCATTTTGTACTTGCCTTTAGTCTTTAATTGTTGTAATTGAGATGCTACTTTTATTGTTTGTTTTATTATATATTTCAAGTGAGGATGTTTTAATGTTACTGTGTATTTTAATTATGGGTCGATGTTATCATTGTAAACCACTTAGAAGTCATTCTGGCATATAAGCCATATATATATATATATATATTAACAATTAATCATTATAATAAAAATATGATATTTGTATTGAGAACTATGTAATATATAGCGCATCATAAAATGTATTTCTACAGATAGTTCGATTAATTAATTAATTAGAAAAAGTGCTACATTTGTGTTTTGCCAACATGTCAATAATTTTAATAATAATACTTTGGGCAGCCACTTTGGGCAGCTTTCAACAAAATGTTAAAACACAAAAAAAACTCAAACATTAAAAACTTTACAGGGTTGCCTTCAGATGTCTTCTAAAAGTCAGATATATGTTTATTTCCTTGACATCTGGAGGGAGGGCGTTCCACAGGGCAGGCGCTACTACCAAGAAGGCCCTCTGCCTGCTTCCCTGTAACCTCACTTCTTGCAATGAGGGAACTGCCAGAAGACCCTTGGAGCTGGACTTCAGTGTCCGGGCTGAACGATGGGGGTGGAGACACTCCTTCAGGTATACAGGACCGAGGCAATTTAGGGCTTTAAAGGTCAGCACCAACACTTTGAATTGTGCTTG
Organism: Podarcis muralis; assembly: GCF_964188315.1. Taxonomy (NCBI): domain Eukaryota; kingdom Metazoa; phylum Chordata; class Lepidosauria; order Squamata; family Lacertidae; genus Podarcis; species Podarcis muralis. The sequence goes on along the minus strand of NC_135657.1, from coordinate 118,744,703 downwards.
GAAATGTACTGGGAGCCAATGCAGGTCTCTCAGGACCGGTGTTATATGGTCTCAGCGGCCTCTCCCAGCTCTAGCCATCTCAACATTTGTTTCATTGCTCTCAGCTCCGGGGAAACCACAGGGCTGTCCGGGCTCCATGCAACCGGAGAGGGCGCATCAGAGCCCGACAGTCAATAGCCCTGGTTAACTCCGCATTCCAATGGGTCACCAGGGAATTAGCTGAATCATTAACATTATTAATCATTATTACAGTACAAATTTGGCCATAATACATGAACTGAACATATATAGTATCAGTTGTGGCCCCTTCAAAGGGAAGGCCTGCAATGTGAGATATTGCTTGAAGCTGATATCCAGTTGAATAGTTAATAGTTAATCATACTGTGGTTCTGTTATCCCCAAACTTGCCTCTTACTCTTTTGCCCACAAACAAGGTACCCCTATATCCTTTCCTGAGCTCCTCTCTTGTGACTGAGTTATGTGATCAGTGAAACAAACAGTAAAAACCTTCCTCAACTGTATCATGTCAAGGTATCAGTGAAGGATTTAATTTTGGAATGCTTTCCTGTATGAAAAATACGACAATATTGCATGCAGACAACTAGCACATCACTGAGAAAGATTCTTACTGAGTCCTATTCCTGATGGCTATGTGTTTGACAAGAAGAAACTTCTATAAATGTTCCCCCATTGGCAGTCTTGCAATGACTGCCATGTCCATTTATTTTGTAGAAGGTGCTTTCAACTTGAACAATAAATAAGTAAAGTGTAGGACAGAAATTTGTTTATTAAACTGATATAGCTGCATTCATCTTCTTCCTTCTCTTCATAATTTTATTGTTTGTACCCCGTTGTTTGACTGGGTTGCCCCAGCTCATAAATGCAGCATAAGCCAATCAAATGGCAGGGTGGCCCAGCCTAGCCCTACCATTAGGCAGAGTGAGGTGGCTGCTTCAGGCAGCAGAGCTGTGCAAGCCACGTGATCTGCCCCACACTAAGGTGTGGTGGTGGGTGCTGTTCCATTGCCGGGGTTGAACTGAGATTCAGCTGCCAGTTTAGCCAGCTTTGGTACATGGAAGTAAGGTTTGCCACCTTGTGCTTCACCTCAGGCAGCAAGACGCCTTGGGTCGGCCCTTATGACAATGAAAAAGATCTTTAGAGATAGATCTTCTGGATATGTTCTTTGTTAAGCTGCCTGGTGCATTTTGGCGATGCTTTAGCCAGCGAAGCTTGTTGACCTGAGCTTGTAGCCTAGACAGAGATGTACTTCTAGCACACAGTGTCCTGAAAGGCTGTACAGGTTTTGTTCTCAGTTGTGCCTCCAAGCAGCATTTTGGTTTCCTTATTTGTCTCGGTAGCAGGAGGTGTGGAAGAGGATTAGTAGCGATTTCCGTTTTAGCTGACATTACTCAATTGCATGATTATACTCAGGAAGGGTTCTGTTGTTTTATTCAATGTGAGTGAAGGGGAAGACAAAATATCCCCATTGTCGCTCCCGCGTAGCCTTTTGAAAGGGTTCTGTTTGTGCAGCTCATCACTGCTGTAAGGGAGAAGGGAACCATGCAGGCTTGTGCACAGTTCCCAGGCAGCTGGGCAGACATGCACTGAATCTGGTTTTTCTGTGCATAATGTCCTTAGACTCACAACCAGTAATCACTGGTTATGGTCAACATCTGAACACAAGAGGAGATCTTTGGCATGAACAGTTCCTCCTTAAACCTACTTTGCAGCTGGAACAATAGCAGAAAAGATTTCAGTGAACAGCCTCTGTCAATAATGTGATGGGCTTTTGTTTTATAGGGTGAATATTCTCACAGAAAAAAGAACAAAGTGTATTCATTATGTTGCAATATTGCCACATGTTAAATGTCAAATAATTAAAGAGGATTTTCTCAGGGTTACTCTGCTGCGGGTTGCATACCAGTAAGGGGTGAGGTAGGAACCAGATCCTAAAGTGTGCAGGACATGTGGATCCACCCCTTTTATCCATAATTCTCTCGCCCATAAACACCCTTCACCTCTATGCATTCATTTACACACACACACACACACACACACACACACACAAACACACACACACACTTTCTCCCTTCCCTTCCTAGCTAACACCAGTCTTGATCTCTCTGCCCTCTACACTGGCCCCACTATATTATTGTTGTTGTTGTTGTTGTTATTATTATTATTATTTCAATTAATTAATTAATTAATTACATTTGTATACTGCCCTTGATCCGTAGATCTCAGGGCAGCTCACAGCATAAAAATACAAGATAAAAAGACAAAATACATTATAAGAACAAGAACAAAACCAAACCAACCAATAATCCCACTCCCCCTGACCCCCTCCCACACGCACATATTAAACTATATAGGATGTTAATCTGCCAAAGTCTGGTTGAAGAGGAATATTTTCACCTGGTGCCTAATGGTGTATAATGAAGGCGCCAGGTGAACCTCCTTGGGGGAGGAGCCACTGCAGAAAAGGCCCCTTTCTCATGTTGCCACCCTTTGGACCTCTTGTGGAGGGGACACAAGAAGACGGGCCTCAGATGATGATTGCAGAGTCCAGGCAGGTTCATATGGAGAGAGGTCCTGAGGTTCTGAGCTGTTTAAGGCCATTTAAGGCTTTATGGGTCAAAACTAGCACTTTGAATTGGGCCTAGAAACTGATCGGCAGCCAGTGCAGTTGGGCCAGGATTGGTGTAATATGACTGGTCACCAAATTCTGCACCAGCTGAAGTTTCCGAACCATCTTCAGAGACAGCCCTATGTAGAATGCATTACAGTAACCTAACCTAGAGGTTACCAGAGCATAGACAACAGTAGTGAGGCTATCCCTGTCCAGATAGGAGTACAGTTGGGTCACCAGCCAAAGCTGGCTAATTGTCATAAGGGGTAAATGGGGGGGGGGTGCGATGTGTGCAGAATGAAACAATAGCCATGCACCTCACTAATCACCCCCATAGGGAAGGTTACCTTATTTTTTTTTTAAAAAAAAGACTTGAAACCAAGATAATAGTCTCCCCATAAGCCTAGCTGCTGTGAAGTGGGTATGTACGTAGATCACAGTATGTAGGGAGGGATGATTCTCCCCTCTCTAAAAATCACCCGTATCCATTCTGAAGGAAATCAGCCCTGAGTGCTCACTGGAAGGCCAGATCGTGAAGCTGAGGCTCCAATACTTTGGCCACCTCATGAGAAGAGAAGACTCCCTGGAAAAGACCCTGATGTTGGGAAAGATCAACAAGGAGAAGGGGACGACAGAGGACGAGATGGTTGGACAGTGTTCTCGAAGCGACCAGCATGAGTTTGACCAAACTGTGGGAGGCAGTGGAAGACAGGAGTGCCTGGCGTGCTCTGGTCCAGGGGGTCACAAAGAGTCGGACACGACTAAACGACTAAACAACAAAAATCACTCCCCCCCCCAAGCAATTAGGCTTAGGGGAAAAAATCCCCTTAGCATTAATACAAGCTATCCCCTAAAGCCTAATTAGCACGCCGTGGGGAGATCATAAGAATTGTAGAGTTGGAAGTGACGCCAATGATCATCTAGTCCAACCTCCTGCAATGCAGGAATCTCAACTAAAGCATCCAGGACAGATGACGATCAAGCTCTGCTTAAAAACCTTCAAGGAAGGAGAGTCCACAACCTCCCGAGGGAGACTGTTCCACTGTCGAACAGCTCTTACTGCCAGAAAGTTCTTCCTAATGTTGAATCGGAATCTCCTTCCTTGTACCTTGAAGCCATTGGTTCCGATCCTACCCTCCAGAGCAGGAGAAAATAAGCTTGTTCCCTCTTCCAAGTGACAGCCCTTGAGATATTTGAAGATGGCTGTCATATCTCCTCTCAGTCTCCTCTTCTCCAGACTAAACATACCAGCTCCTTCAACCGCTCCTCATAAGGCTTGGTTTCCAGACCCTTGATCATCTTGTTCGCCCTCCTCTGCACATGTTCCAGCTTGTCAACATCCTTCTTAAATTGTGGTGCCCAGAATTGGACACAGTATTCAAGGTGTGCTCTGACCAAGGCAGAATACAGTGGTACTATTACTCCCCTTGATTGGGACGCTTTGCTTCTGTTGATGCAGTCTAGAATAGCATTAGCTTTTCTTTTCTTTTGCTGCTGCTGCATCACACTGTTGACTCATGTTAAGCTTCTGGTCCACCAAGACCCCTAGATCCTTTTCACACGTACTACTAGTACATGTCTTGCGCTTAAGCTTCCATTGCTCCAACCCTCTTTTAAAGTCATAACATAGAAAGTGTGGCCAGCGGAATATTTGCCAGTGATGTTTGGCTTGTCATGAAGTAGTGATCCTGTGAGCAAGTATTGCTGGGTGGGGCCCTTCAGACAGGTGGTAACAGTTAGTCCCCAAAGTGGGAGCATGTGATGGGGCTGGCTGGGTGACAACATCCCCCAGCCCCTATAAATCTTTGAGTTAAACTGCTGGAGGAGGGAGAGAACATGGCATGTATTCGACTTGCTGTTTGATGATCTGTAGCTGGTGCCAGAAAGCCTGGTAACCCTTCCGGTGCCTGCGTGTGATTGATTAGTAGCTTGGAGGGAGGAGTCGGGAAAGCGACCCCCTCCTTGACATGCTCTGCTGGGGCTTATGACTTGCGAGGGAAATGGACGGGCCTGGTCAGATCAGGTTTCTTGTCAAGTCCTGGAAGGAATCAGTACCCTGGACAGCTCCCAGTGAGCTCTGAAAAATGTTGCCCGAACGAAAACCTGAACTCTTCTGAGTTATGAAGGTGGGCAGTACCAGTTCTGTATTAAGCCATAACATGTACATTTCTTTATTACACATCCGAATATAAACACACACACACACACACACACACACACACAGAGAGAGAGAGAGAGAGAGAGAGAGAGAGAGAGAGAGAGAGAGAATCTGAACGGCAAGCAGGAATCCAAGCCATTGTAGGGGGATTCCTTGGATTTAGGAAATGGGTTGCTTTGTAAATACCTCTCTAATTGTGACCAGAGAGGGTGTACTGAACTAACCTTTCAGGATCCTGATGTACAGGATAACTTTTGGTCTCTAATACATAGGTTTGCTGACAGAAAGCTGTTATTTGAATTAAAAGTTTATCCAAATAACCCCCTGCCCAGTGGCAAGTTTAATATCCATCCCCTGTACTTAACAGAGACAGAGAAATACAATCTGGAATAGGAGCAGCAGTCAGTCACCCTATGTGGAAAGAGCTTTTAAGCTCTCCACTTTGCTTGCTGGGTAGGAAGCTCACTGGCCTCTGCTAGGGGTTGGGAATTTCAGTATGACAGTCCTGTTTTAAGGCGATTTTTACAAGCGTATTCTGATACACAAGTTCTGCTTGTGAATAACAACACTGGGCCAATACAGACTTGAAGGAACCTTGCAGGGTGGGTGCAAAGGTAGTTGTTCATTCCCTGACAAAATGTCCTTGGATGTGATTCAAATAATTTGTTTAGCAAAATGAACAGGAACCAATCTTCTGGGATGAAGTCTTCTATGAATGTCCAAATTGGCAAATTCACAAAAGTCTTTCCTGAGGAGCAGATTTGTACAACACGGTAACCAGCCAAACATGCACAAATTGAGCGGGATGATGGCTGAAAAGCAGAGAAAGCAGGGCTTATCTGTGGCTTGTGACTTCTATAAATCTACATTATTTAAATATTTGTCTCTTTTAGTGCTTTTTCTTTGTGTATGTGCATGCATACTGTGGCTGGGTCAGCATTTAGGGCTTGTTGTTGTTGTTTAGTCGTTTAGTCGTGTCCGACTCTTTGTGACCCCATGGACCAGAGCATGCTGGGCACTCCTGCCTTCCACTGCCTCCCGCAGTTTGGTCAGACCCATGTTTGTAGCTTCGAGAACACTGTCCAACCATCTTGTCCTCTGTCATCCCCTTCTGCTTGTGCCCTCCATCTTTCCCAACATCAGGGTCTTTTCCAGGGAGTCTTCTCTTCTCATGAGCTGGCCAAAGTCTTGGAGCCTCAGCTTCAGGATCTGTCCTTCCAGTGAGCACTCAGGGCTGATTTCCTTAAGAATGGATGTGTTTGATCTTCTTGCAGTCCATGGGACTCTCAAGAGTCTCCTCCAGCACCATAATTCAAAAGCATCCATTCTTCGGCATCCAGCCTTCTTTATGGTCCAGCTCTCACTTCCATACATCACTACTGGGAAAACCATAGCTTTAACTATACGGACCTTTGTTGGCAAGCTGATGTCTCTGCTTTTTAAGATGCTGTCTAGGTTTGTCATCACCTTTCTCCCAAGAAGCAGGCGTCTTCTAATTTTGTGACTGCTGTCACCATCTGCAGTGATCATGGAGCCCAAGAAAGTAAAATCTCTCACTGCCTCCATTTCTTCCCCTTCTATTTGCCAGGAGGTGATGGGACCAGTGGCCATTTAGGGCTTAATGTTTGGTTATTCCTGGCCTCAAAATCAGGGAGCCTATAATGCAATGCTCACAATCAATTTCTAGTGGAAAGCTTGTCTTAAAAAATAATAATGGGGAAAATATAATTATTAGCGATCCTTTCAAAAAGGGACCTGCAGCATAACATTTTAGGGTGACTGCCATTCAGGATTCCATCCACTACCCATGTCCTTTTCAGGATATTCTATCTGTTCTCCCTTTCCCCAGTTTTCTACTGTTTGGAAAACTGTGTGTGCAGCTCCCACTACTGCATGGGAGGCAGGACCCACTGGAACACACAATTCCCCATCCAGATAGACGTTCACATATTGACTCCTGCCTTTGTGTATGTAGGCAATGTGCTTAGGCTAATGAAGACATTGGTGCCTTGCCTCATCAGTCGATGATTGGCTAACAGTTGACCACAAAGAGAGATCATGTGTTGCAATCAACTTCTCCTTAAGTGAATGAACAATAGGGAAAGAGATTTCAATGAGCGTACAAGGGACAACATTAACAGTCTCTGACAATAACGTGATGGGCTATTTGTTTCCAGGAGGAAAGAACAGAGTGGCTTCATTATGTTGCAATGTTGACTTAAGCTGGTATGTTTGAGAATTCAAAAGCATACTTCAAAGTAATAACATAGAAAGTTTTCTAAGTGAACTAAGTGCTTGCCAATAGTGTTCTGCAAACAGAACTCACAAAGCTCTATTCTCCAGGACCAGCTCTGCCATGAGGCACGGTAGGTTTCTTGGCTCAGGCAGCACTTTGAACATTAAGGAGTCTCTGCAGGAATTACCATCAGTTTTGATCATTTTTTGAACATTCTACTGTGCTTTTATTTGTACAATGAAGCCAGCAGTTTTTAGTCACATTTTTCCTCCCAGTGGATCATTAAATGTGATAGTTGTGTTGATTAATTGTTGCTTCGGATTATGAGCTGTAATTCATATTTGCCAATCATGAACATTCAGCAAATCATTGGCCACATATTTGTATCCATCTGATTCTGTGACTTTTGTAGTTGCTATTAAGACTGTGTGCGGCCCCCTCCATCCGACCGGCACCCTTGATCGAGGGGACCCGAATCAGGTAGACCTGCCTTGGGGCTACCTGACAATCACCTGCCCCAGATCCAGTCCTGAATTAGTTTGGGGGGCAGGGCTATTGTTTAATTAGTTTTTAAAAAAACATAATTAAACATATAGCCTATAAAGAGACCTTATTAACTTGCTCCCTTTGCTGGGAAATCTTTGGGAGAATAAATGGCAAAAGAGTAAACCCTACACAAATCCAGGGTGGAGTCCCTAAGGCAGTTGTGTGACGCTTTGTATGCCTCCTTCCAGCAAGGCTGACAAGGGCCCAGGACGTCCAGACACACTGCCCAGGCTTGCAGTCTCTTCCATTGTCTCTTGACCAGTGGCAGAGTGTCCCCATTGGTGTCTAGGGTGGGTGTGCTGTGGGGGCAGGTGCACTGCCAGAGAGACCCCCACACACTGGAGCTAAGTGGGGCCATGCTGTCCAGACATGCAGTGGGAAGCCTGGCTGGCTGACATGGCTAATGCCACCCTGTTTTGCGGGGCTCATTCATGGCACCCTGCCAGCCCAGCGCCACTTTGCAAGACCCACAAAAACAGTGCTGGGTTCCCAAGATGCTGTGAGCTGTTGCGTCCTTCTCAAGGCACCCTCCAGCTGGAAGACAGTGTGAGACGGATGCAACAGCTCATGTTGTGGCAGGGTGCCATGAGGAATGTGCCCCCAAACTGCACCCGGGGCAATAACCCCCCCATCTCACCCAATGCCACTGCTCCAGCTGGAGGCCACAACAGCTCATGGTGCCCTGAGCCCCCAGCACTGTTTTAGTGAGCCTCTCAAAGCAGCACTGGGCTTGCAGGGTGCCGTGAGTTGAGACAGCTCATCCTTCTCTGAGATGCCAAATTGAGACAGCTCATCCTTCTCTGAGATGCCATCTTCCCTCTCGCCTTCAGCTACAGACTGCATTTCTTCACTGTCTAAGCCCGTCAGCTGCTCTTCCACACTCTGGACCTCCAGCTGGGGTCTTGGGTCTGTTGGGATGTGTCCTGGGAGACGGGGGCAATTGGCAGGCCCCCAGCTGGCTCCAGCTCACTGGCTGGCAGCCGGGCGAACTCCGGTTCTTGAAACAGCATCAAAATTGTGACTCAGGCCTCAGAAACCTTTAGAGACTGAGCATGCAAGCCAGCAGAGACAAGAACTCTTTGCAACGGAAGAGCGGACAGAGGCATATGTAAGCATATTTACAGGCATTTTATTCAGCAACAGGACAAAGGAAAAACATGTCTGCTCCCCTTCGTGTCCAAGCAAAAAGCCGTAAGCACAAAGCAAAAGCTATACACAAACGGAAGTTCCCAGCAAGCTGTTCTGGAATGTAAACAGACACGTGACATACAACAGCTCCACACATCTGTTTAGGTGGAACAGAACATCAGTATCCCAACAGGGTCACCCCCTTGCAGGATTTTGTAAGGCAGGACTCTCCCCTCACATGCAATTGCAGTTTTCTCCTCAAGGAGGCTTCTCATCCACTCTGCTTGCAGTTGCTTCATTTCACCAGACCAATAGTACTGGCCCTGCTCCATTTTCTCAAACTTCTCCTTCTGCTGCTGGCTTGGCTGCTCCAGTATCAACTTGAACTGCTCAAGGTGTGTTGCTGTTTCTCCCACCATCCCTCCCTCTCTCCCTCCTTTTTTTTGCCCCTTTTACTTCAGGCACACATTGCTCACAGGCCTTTTCCACTCGGAAGCACGGATCCCACCCTGACGCCACTGTGACAGGCCACCCCAATCTTTGCCCAGTGGTGTGGGGTGTCATGGGCCTTGGCACTTGACCTGTCACCCAAAATGGGCCACCTCTGCCCACCATCTTCCCTCCCAACCATGGACATTCCCCATAAGCTTGGTTTCACTTACATATTTATATTTACTATAAGAACACTGTAAATAGTGAGGTTGGAGGGAAATGAAATAAATGGGAAAAGACACTTTATTTTGAATCTGGTGCATAATGTGACCAGCATCTTATCTACTATCAGTTTTTCCCCCCTTTTGCAATTAAAAGGAACATAAATTTTAGAAAATAAATAAATAAAATACCCAGCACCCCCCTCCATCTCTTTCCCCCTTTTCTTCCTAATGTCTCAACAAGTGAAACTGATTTGTAAAAATGTTACATGGGAAAAAATATGAGAGAGAGAGAGACATTGCACACACTTTTGTAAATCAATAAAATCTTTAACAAAACAAAACAAAACAAAACAAAACAAAACAAAACAAAATACCCAGCACCTTTTTTATTCATAATACAGTGTCCCTCATTATCTCTTACGCTTGCTAAAAACTAGAAATGAATTGAAGTTTTAACATATATTAGCACACCTCTGGTCTTAGCTGTCACACAAGAAACATAGATTTGCACTAGCTAAGGAGGTTTCATATAGTCTTGTTGCACCTCTTTCATGTGAGTGTCTGCAGAAATATTTTATTGCCTTTTCCCTTTTTCAAGAACTGCATAATCTGCATTCTTTTAACTGAAGGGTTAAATCCTTTGACATGATGATTGGCATCCAGTGTCTGCCCATTTGCACAATGGAGCCTCCTTTCCACAACAGTAGTTCCAGTTTCTTTTCTCTCCCCTCCAGCTGCTCAGATGCCTCCAAAATCTGTTCTGGAGTAGGTTGCAGGGCACAGAAGGTTGAAGGGATGGGGGGAGTCAAAAGAGAAATCCCATTTCAGAGGATGCCTGCTTGCACAACATTGACTCTCACCCTAAGACTCAAACATTTCATTTCACTCATACTTTTTTCTTAACAATATATTAGGGGGGAAAATATCAACGATAACTGATTTTTCTTTAACATTATTTCTTTAATATATTTTGATTCTCTTCTGCTTCCCAGGTCAAGCCTACTGACACTCAGACTCCCTCCAACACTGTCATTTCCATCAGTTTGCAACTAATTTTCCGTACTTAAGTCAATTAAATATAATTTTGGGATATTTGAAAAATTAGTGATAGTACTACATTGGACAAATGGAATATGTGAATCATTTAATGCTTCAACCTCAGTTTGATTTAGCTCAGAGTAACAGGAAATGTCTGCTAGGAAGTTGATCACATTACCACCAATTTTAATATCATTAAGATGTTGGATGACTCTTAAAAACATCTCTCTTGAGTTAATGCTCTGAAATATATCTTGACTATCTCTATCTAGCTTGTATGCACTATTTTTGAATTTAAATAGTAAGCTGCAGCAATAATTTTATTAGCCAAATCTACTCCTGCTATGGAAACAATTAAGTCAACATGATAAGAAACTACATTATCTCCTTCTGCTTTTTCAGTTATCCTTTTAATCTTAATGCAGTCTTTTCTACTATTTCCCATTTGTTCTAAGTGGTCTCCCATTCTATCAATAATTTGTTTGTTTGTTCCTTCATTAGCTTCGGTCATCACTAGTTTGGTCTGCAGGTTGCATACTTCATCTTTCATTCTATTCAGCTCCTCATTAATAAACTGTAAAATCTGTTTTCCAGTCACTAATTGTTTATGTAGCCTTCCAGTGCCTACAGGCTACTTTGTTGAAAATAGGAGGAGGTAAGAGGACTAAATTCAGTCCCCTTAGTGACCCTCCCAAACAGGTGCTTGGCATTATTTTAATTCCTTTGGAAAGTGTTCTGTGTGCACAGCTACATCTGCTGGTTAGGAGTGGAGAAGAACAATGCAGGCGGCATCCATTTAAGCCCACAGTTCTCCATCCAGATGAACATACAGGCTGGTCAGAGTAATCAGTGTCATAGAATCATAGAACTGTAGAGTTGGAAGGGACCCAGAGGGACACTTAGTCCAACCCCCTGCAGTGCAGGAATGTCAACTAAAGCATCCATGACAGGTGGCCTTCCGACCTTGGAGAGTCTACCACCTTCCAAGGGAGTCCGTTCCGCTGCTGAACAGCTCTCACCACCAGAAAGTTCTCCCTCCTTTCTTGTAGCTTGAATCTGTTGGTTCAGGTCCTACCCTCTGAAGTAGGAGAAAACACTCTTCTTTTATCCAGACTAACCACATCCAGCTTTAGCCTTTTCCCCAAGCCACATCAACGAATGACTGGTTAACAGTGAGAGCATTACTGGTGGAGGAGATTTCAGTGAGCACACATGGGGAAATAGCAGCCTCTCTCAATAATGGGATGGGCCATAGGCGCCGACTCCATGGGGCCTGAGGGGGCCCGAGCCCCCTCAAAAATTCGTTTGGGGGGGCTCTGCCCCCCCAATAATTTAAGAAAATTATTAGTTCAGCCTCATTACGCCCCCCCCCGGCGATTCTCTGCCAGCCGCTTCATTCCGCTTCCACGCGCCTCGGATAGAAGGTGACGCGCGCCGCTACCTTCTGTCGCCTCCATCACTTCCCGGCTTCGTCTCCCTTCGTTCCCGCCCACTCTTGGTTCTTCGGCACTCCTGCTCGGCCGGCAACAGCGGAGACTGCGACCTGCTCCGAACCGGCGCTCTCCAGGCGTGAAAAACCCGCGAGGGGGTCTTCCCATCCGCCGCCCGGAGCTGCGCGCAGCTTCTCTGCTGGAAGCGCGAAGTCGCCGAGGGGATGGAGCACGGGAAAAGCAGGAGGAGGAGACCGGAGGCGCCCAAAATAAAACTGTAACGGCATTCAGCACTCCGCCTCCCGGGTGGCTGGGCAAACGACGAGCCGAGGGAGAAAGTCTGCCTTTCAGCCCCGGCTGACTGACAGCGGGTTCAAAGCGCAGTCGCCGCTCCGGCTTTCTCTGCACCGGCCGCCCCCGCCCCCCGCCAGCCTAGTTGGCTCCACCCTCCCCGGTATGGGCCCCCCCCAATATTTTTTATAAGTCGGCGCCCCTGGGATGGGCTATTATTTTCCAGGAAGGGGGAATATTTTTACTCGTTTGGAGGGCTTTTTGGGGGGTGATCTACACGAAGGGGAAAGTAGCCATTAGTTTTCTGGTGACAAATGGCAGCAATGCCTGGTTGTGTGGTGTGATAGTCCCCCATTGAGATCAATCAAAGCAATAATTGGACAGGTTGTGAAACCTCTGTTTCCGTTTGCCTTCTTATCCCTGGGGGCCACAAACCTGGCTTACTGGGCCTATCTATGTTCGTTATGATATAGTGCAGAGCTTCAAATGATAGAGGTATATTCACTTATGCCCCTATGACTGCTTGTTCTAAGGACAGTTTGTTCATCTGTTGGCACACTGCTTCTCCTTAGCTACTTAGCTTATTTTGGATCCTAGGCATACAATTAGTTTGGCTGGAGGTAGGGTGTGTGTGTTTGTGGGGGGGTCTTTCTGCTTTTCCTTCTACATTCAGAAGTTTGTCTCCACCTTTTGGCCTTAGAATCCCCTTCTTTACATGCCATATTGATTATATAGAGAAGGAGAGGGGGCACTCTTTGGTTGCTCCCTTTTTCAGTTGTGTACAAAAAGTCAAAGGGTGCTTGCACTGAGCTTATTTATTTGGGAATTGATGTAGATTCTGTAGGGAGGGTCTTCGTTTGCCTAAACTAAAAGCTATAGCTCTTCAGGAGATATAAGCACACTGTACAAGAGCCTTTCTTTGGAATTGCCTATATACTGCATACAACACTAATGTCTCAGAACAAATGTAACTGATCTGCAGAAAACGCAACCTGAAAAAAGAGACAATGCACATACTTTTGTAAACCAAGAAAACCTTTAATAAAAACTATTATTTTTAAAAAGGAATTACCCAGGAAAATGTGCCTTATTTTTTTGCATAAGTCACATACATTCACAAGAACAACAATAAGTTCTGTCTCCCTCTCTTCCAGTGCGTAATGTTTGCCCAAGTCAGGCTGGAGGGATATTGCAGAGAATCAGCACAGAGTTGGAATCCACTCCCACAAGATGTGACAGCTCCCAACCGAGGCAGCTTTAAAGGGGCATCAGACAAATTCAGAGAGGACAAGGCTGTAATTGGCTTCTACTTACAATGGCTTTCGGCTACCTCTGTCTGGTGTTGCTACGTTTTAAGTGCCAACTTCGTTTCGATACTTGTTCAGAGATTTTCATGCCATATATCCATTTGTATGTGTAAATTAAGATGGGTGTGTTGATCTTCATTGCATTGTGAAGGAATTGCACTTTAAACATTAACATTAGACTAGACTCTTGTATAGGGACGCAGGTGGCACTGTGGTCTAAACCACAGAGCCTAGGGCTTGCTGATCGGAAGGTCAGCAGTTCGAATCCCCGCGACGGGGTGAGCTCCCATTGCTCGGTCCCTGCTCCTGCCAACCTAGCAGTTCGAAAGCATGTCAAAGTGCAAGTAGATAAATAGGTACCCCCTCCAGCGGGAAGGTAACCGGCGTTTCCGTGTGCTGCTCTGGTTCGCCAGAAGTGGCTTAGTCATACTGGCCACGACCCAGAAGCTGTACGCCGGCTCCCCAGAGTCGTCTGCGACTGGACCTAACGGTCAGGGGTACCTTTACCTTTACCTAGAATCTTGCATTTAAACAATTAGCACGTCGTGGAGAAAGGCCCTAGCCTAGACCTGGGCTGCATCTACACAGCTATAAAAAACACTCTGAAAATGTTCTGAAAAAACAGTTTTAAAGCCCACAATGGAAAATTTAAGAGTTCCAATTTCAGCTCTACTGCGCCACCTGGTGTCACAGTGTTATAACACATTACAACAACAATTTTTAAAAAACTAATATAGCTGAGTCCCTGATATATACATTTGCAATGTTCAGGGACTGCTTAATATGAAAGAACATTAAACAAAGCAACCATTATCCCACTCATACAGTACTCTGATGTTATCATGTGTTTTGGCTCAGCGTTCCCAATGTGAGCAGTGCAAATGCTAAACCGTCAGTGTGACTTAAAGCACATTTAGGTATCTGCTGGATATCTTCTGCATGAGGCTGACTGCAGCATTTTGATGATGTTATAGCTATTAAATGTCAGCATGAGCTTGCTCTGCAGAACAGCCAGAAAGATAGCATCAAACACAAATGGACTTATGGCACATGGTGTTCTGAGGGGTTGGGTGTCTGTTGTGTCTTCGATTGGCATTTAAGTTTTCCTATTTGCATCCCAGGGAGCAGGCATGGAAGGGGGTCAGTACCGATGCCTCATGCTCTACCAACTCAGCTCCTCTCTTTATTTTCAATTTATTTCATTATACACAAACACACATCTCCTGTTTTTCAGTTTAAAAAGTATTCATGGTCCTTAACAAACAAGTTAACACACAAAATAAATCACCCATAATTTATTACTAATCAATCTTTATTTACTAATGAATACATATTCCCTGTAGGGCCTCCAAGCGTCATCCCCAGGAGTGGAAAGGCTGATGCAGGAGCAGGCAGTCAGTCAAATACCCTGTTCCCTTTCCATAAAGAGTTTTATAGGGAATCTATCTAAAAACAGCAATACCTTTCCCCCTGGTTTCAGAACTGAGAAAAAAAACAGATGGAAATGCACCCAGCATCTGAGTGAATCACCTAAAGTGTTTGTAGTTCTACAGTGTCCTGTAGCAGCCATTGTGAAATAAATAAAATGAACAATAAGTGAAATAAAGGACTTCAAATCAAGTGTTTGTTTTGCTGCTCAATGACTGGGAACAATTTGGTCATGAGGCAATGTCAGCATCATCAAGTGCAAAAAGCCTGAGATAAACAATTGCTTAAACATCCTTCTGGCCTTCTCTGATAGTTTCCCCATGCATTAGAACAAAAGACCGATAAATCTGGAGGTAATCCTGCAAATCTTTTTTTAAATAACCTAGGAATTTTCATTTGTTTTGCCTGATCTTATGAGGATCATGAGATCCTCTTGAAATATATCCACATCCCATCCTCTATTTGCTCAGTTTTGTTCCCTTGTGCATTGTAGTTGCTCAAACTTCTAGCGCAAGCATTTTCTCCCTTTTAGGAAAAGGGAAGATCTGATGCCATTTGGAACTTTTCATGCACCTGATCTTCAGGTATAATTAAGGGTTTTGATGCTGAAATGTCTTTTATTAGGCATTGTTGAATAAATAAAACAAGCAAAAAGTGAACAAAGGACTTCAGATCAAGTGTTTGTTTCGGTGCATAATAACTGGGAACAGTTTTGGTTATTCTCTTTACTGTCATCCTTTTAAAACAATTAATGCTACATGCTGTATAAAATTACAGTCTGACTACCCATTGTACTTAGCAGAGAAGGAGTACCAATGTGTAAGCCAGACGTGGGCTATTAAGAGTTTAAAAGCTCCCCTGGAAGCAGGCAGAAAGCTGGAGAGGATCACAGGCAAACACACAGCGAAGCAGGAGCTGCCTTGGCCGCATTTCGTTATTTCTCTCTGCTTCCTACTCTATCCCCTTTCTGCCTCTTACAAAGGAGAGGTAAGACAAGCAGAGGAAACAGAAGTCCCATTGTGCCAATGGAGCTGTGCGCCTGGATACAAGGCAGTTGTGAATGCAAGTCTGGCCCCTAGCTTTGCTTAATAAGCCAATTAAAAAGCCTAAGGGCCTCAGCAGGAAATGAATGGTGAGCAATTCCTATAAGGTTTGATACACCTGTATTGCATCTGTTAATATTGCGTGTGGCAAAGTTCAGCTGCCTTACACAACATGGGATGATTAGTTCACCCAGCTCAGTATTGCTGACATGGGCTGGAAGCAGCTCTCCAGGGTCTCCGATAAAGAGAAAGATGTGGGATGGGGAGGCTTAGTGGTTTGTGGTTCTTATTCTTGTTTTTATGGTGTACTTTGCATTTTATTTTTATTTTTTTGGTAAACCACCCTGAGATCTGCAGATGAAGGGCAGTATACAATTTTGATACATAATGATTACAATTTTCCTAATGAGGGGGTATGGTCACTGCCAGGGCAAAACTGCCCAGACATGTCACAGGCACTTCACAGCCTTTTGCTGCCTTTCCTGTATACCCATGTAAACTTATTCTACAATATACCTGTTATTTAACATGACATGAGAGCCTTTGCTTTTATGGAACGTATCATTCATGGATCACAAATGTAGCAGAAAATGTGGGTGGAACCTTTAATCAAATAACAAAAAGCAAACATTCTTATTAAAGGTTAAGTCAACACAGTTTTCAAATTAAAGGACAAAGCTGAATAGTTCAATCATAAATAGGGCTGTAATAAAATCTCTTACAAACATCCTCAGGTTAAGCAGGCTATTCAGTAACCTTGTAGCCCCCTATTCGTATGCCTTTGCAGCTGAGGAATATATTTAATAAATCTGATGGACTCTAGCATACCCTCCAACATTTCTCTGATGAAAATTTTATTAGTTATTTAGTCATTTAGTCGTGTCCGACTCTTTGTGACCCCATGGACCAGAGCACGCCAGGCCCTCCTGTCTTCCACTGCCTCCCGCAGTTTGGTCAAACTCATGTTAGTAGCTTTGAGAACACTGTCCAACCATCTCGTCCTCTGTCATCCCCTTCTGCTTGTGCCCTCCATCTTTCCCAACATCAGGGAGTCTTCTCTTCTCATGAGGTGGCCAAAGTATTGGAGTCTCAGCTTCAGGATTTGTCCTTCCAGTGAGCACTCAGGGCTGATTCCCTTCAGAATGGATAGGTTTGATCTTCTTGCAGTCCATGGGACTCTCAAGAGTCTCCTCCAACACCATAATTCAAAAGCATCAATTCTTCGGCGATCAGCCTTCTTTATGGTCCAGCTCTCACTTCCATACATCACTACTAGGAAAAACATGGCTTTAACTATACAGACCTTTGTTGGCAAGGTGATGTCTCTGCTTTTTAAGATGCTGTCTAGGTTTGCCATCGCCTTTCTCCCAAGAAGCAGGCGTCTTTTAATTTTGTGGCTGCTGTCACCATCTGCAGTGATCATGGAGCCCAAGAAAGTAAAATCTCTCACTGCCTCCATTTCTTCCCCTTCTATTTGCCAGGAGGTGATGGGCCCAGTTTTTTTGATGTTGAGCTTCAGACCATATTTTGCGCTCTCCTCTTTCACCCTCATTAAAAGGTTCTTTAATTCCTCCTCACTTTCTGCCATCAAGGTTGTGTCATCTGCATATCTGAGGTTGTTGATATTTCTTTCAGCAATCTTAATTCCGGCTTGGGATTCATCCAGCCCAGCCTTTCGCATGATGAATTCTGCATATAAGTTAAATAAGCAGGGAGACAATATACAGCCTTGTCGTACTCCTTTCCCAATTTTGAACCAGTCAGTTGTTCCATATCCAGTTCTAACTGTAGCTTCTTGTCCCACAAAGAGATTTCTCAGGAGACATCTGATGAAAATAGGGACATCCTATTCCATAATGATAATTTTACTATTTATACCCCACACATCTTACTGGGTTGCCCCAGTCACTCTGGGTGGCTTCCAACATATATAAAAACACAATGAAACATTAAACATTAAAAAAAACTCCCTTTACAGCATTGCCTTCAGACGACTTGGGGGTTAGATAACTCCATACCCTCCAGCATTTCTCCAGTGAAAATAGTGACATCCTAAGGAAAATGGGACATTCTGGGATCAAATCAGAAACCAGGATGGCTTTTCTAAATCAGGGACACCCCTGGAAAATAGGGACACTTGGAGGGTCTGCTCTAGTCTACCAATGCTTAAGCCATAATAAAACTGTTTGCCTTTAAGGTGCCACAAGACTCTTTCTTGGTTTGGCTGCAGCTCAGATGGGCACAGCTTCCCCTCTGGACATTCCAAATATCGATCCTCTCTCTCCAGGTTAGATTTGGTATTTGGATTACAGAACAGAAATACAAAAGATCAGCCTTGGCCCAGTATACCCGAAGGAGTGTCTCCACCCTCATCGTTCAGCCCAGACTTGGAGGTCCAGCACCGAGGGTCTTCTGGCAGTTCCCTCATTGCGAGAAGTGAGGTCATAGAGAACCAGGCAGAGGGCCTTCTCGGTAGTGGCGCCCACCCTGTGGAACACCCTCCCATCAAGGAGGTAAAGAATTACATAGCTTTTAGAAAACATCTGAATTCAGCCCTGCATTGGGAGGCTTTTAATGCTTGATGCTTTGTAGTTTTAGATATTGTGCTGGGCCCGGGGGTTAACCCGAGCAATGCGGTCCAGGTCCGGTCCCGAATCCAAGGATTCCATGAGGAGTCAGTTCAACCAGTTCAGCCAAGGCAGGAAACCAGGCTAGG
Organism: Podarcis muralis; assembly: GCF_964188315.1. Taxonomy (NCBI): domain Eukaryota; kingdom Metazoa; phylum Chordata; class Lepidosauria; order Squamata; family Lacertidae; genus Podarcis; species Podarcis muralis. Next base: position 118,726,097 of record NC_135657.1, on the reverse strand, counting down.
TCTGGCACAGGGTAACAGGTAGGTTCCAGCAAGCAGCAATGTTGCTCCTGCAACCTGGGGTAGGGTCCCGCAGCCTTTTATCTCTGATGGGGTAATGGCTGGTCCTGATCCCCCGGTGACACCTCCCTGTTTCGCCCAAAGGCGAGCCCTCCTCCTGTGAGTACTCAGGTCTCTCCTTCTCTCAGACCTGAGTCTGCAGCTCGGGAGATATCTGTGGGTTACTACTAGACCCAGAGGCCGCCTCAGCCTCTCCTGACCCAACTGGTAGTGGAACAGCTGCACGTGATTTCCCAGCTGAAGGCAACGAGGTCATCCCCGCATCTGGAGCCAGGGCAGGCTCAGGCCCCTGACTCGGCTCAGCTGGTGCTTGTTGCAGGGGTACCTGTGCAGACTGGGGCTCTTCAGAATCAGGCCCCAGACTCGGTTCAGATGCCGCCTGAGGCAGAGGATCCAGTGCGGACCAAGACTCCTCCAGTTCCGAGTCCGAGCCCGAGTCCCAGGCCATCACAGATATGCTGTAAACTGCTCAGAGTGGCTGGGGAAACTCAGCCAGATGGATGGGGTAGAATTATAATTATCATCATCATCAGGCTCATTTCACTTGCTAGACCTAATGGCAAGGTATTGAGGGGTCTTTACCCAACATTCCTCAGGACCATGAGTAGGCGAACTAAGGCCTGGGGGCTGGATCCAGCCCAATCGCCTTCTAAATCCAGCCCACAGACGGTTCGGGAATCAGCGTGTTTTTACATAAGTAGAATGTGTGCTTTTATTTAAAATGCATCTCTGGGTTATTTGCGGGGCATAGGAATTCGTTCATTACCCCACCCAATATAGTCCAGCCCCCCCACAAAGTCTGAGGGACAGTGGACCAGCTCCCTGCTGAAAAAGGTTGCTGACCCCTGCTCAGGACCCTATAATACAGAGGCACTTCCAGTCTGTTCTAGTTTTAATTTGTTTTTATCTGAATAGTTTTAAAGTCAGTTGACTCTTCATATGTGTATAGCCAGGCATCCATTGCTCCCAGTATCTTGTTTTCTTCACTTCCTTGTGGATGCCGTTCATTACATACCAAAGTCACAGAGCAAATAGTGGCAGCCGAGTGAAGAGCTGCTCAGAGGCAGCCAGTGTAGGGAAAAGAAAAGTCATTCAAAGCACTTGAGCATGTGCAGAGCTCTGCAGGCAACTCCTGTCCTTTGTGCCCCCTTCCACTATTGAAACAGTTGAAGTTAGAAGTTGTATTCTGAAGGGGTCGGGCAGGGTTCAAAAAGAATGGGAAACACTGCCATATAGAAATCCCTATTAGGAGGCAAAAGTATTTAGGGCAAAAGTAGATAACACACCCTAGACATTCCAAAAATTCTAAACGTCAAACACCATTTGTAACCATTGGAGTTCATTTGTTTGCTGTGACATGCTTAACTGAGCAAATAGCGTGAGGCGAGTTTCTCAAAGAGCATTATATATGTTTTATAGGAGCAAGTATTTTATCTCTCCCCTCGACTTTTACAAGATGGCGTTTGTCTTTTAGTAAAGAAACAGTTATTCCTTTTAGACAGCTAATAAAACATAGTGTGGTTTCCATTTATAACTTGTATAATGAACAACAGTGTATTACAGAAACCTCCAATGACTCACACATCTTTCCCTCCCCCCTGATGGATTTTCCCCTCGCGTGGCCTCCATGTGTTTCTGAGGTGTCTTTTGCTGGGCATCCTGAGCCCTTTCAGATTATCTTTCCCATTTCCTTAATACATTCAAGCAATGGAGATCTGTGTGCGTTTTATGCTTGGAAATAAGCTGCAAATAAGCCCCTTCTTCTCTACATAACATTCATGTGGTATCTGTACTCTTCACCTCCACCCATCCTCCATAATTTTATACAAGTTAGCAGAAATACTGACATTTTGCTTTCATCCATTATTACCAGGAAACATCTTATTAGTCCTCCTGCCCATGGAAAATTATATTAACCCAAATATCAAGCATAGTTAGTCTTCTTTCTTATGAAAGCAGTAAGGCAAATAGTTGCTTCCCTTCCCTTCCACCATAGAAACCTGGACCCAAAATGTGCGGAATGTAGCACTTATGGAACACTTGACTCATCACTAGCGGGTGATAAAAGCAATAAGAAAGAAATATGGAGTTGGCTGTATGGTCTCGATTTATCTCATTTCCCTTCCATCTCAATCTCAGCAGCCACGATAGAGAAATCATCTTACTGCTACAGATTGAAGTATTCCTAATGGATGCGAGCTGAATTTGCAACGTAAAATATTCTTTAAGTCTGTTTTGGATGACTGGATACAAGACTTAACATCTGCATGTGTATTTGTCTTGGAAGACGACACTTTGTGTTTGGGAACTGTTTTTTAAATTTTCATAAAGTTGATTAAAAAAAGAAAAAGAAATACTGACGTGTATGTGGATCATACGCAAAAGCTGAGTTTTAGATCCATGTTCTGATTTCCACATAGCCTTGGAAAACCTCTCGGCTCTCAAACTTTTCTGCATATCAAAATTATATAGGGGGAGAAAAGAAGCTGCAAGGAAAATGATTGGGTGCCACCTAGTGGATTTTCAATCACATTTCACCCATATATATATATATAAAATTCACCACCCAAATGCAAGATGCTGTGTCATGGTTCAGTTCGTTTTGGATTTTACAAGAATTTGGGGGACTTTCTGCTGGTAGGTGGGGAACCCATCTGTGGGCAGATGTGGGAGCACTAGACCAGAGGAACGGTGGCAGGGCTGAGTAGAGAGATGCTTTCACCCAGTCCAACGCCACTTACCTGGGACAAAGGGGATTTGCTCTGCTGTTTTCCCATAGTCTTATTTGTTTTACAAGATCAGACAGAATAGCTAGGTGGTTTCTTGCCCTGGAGTAGAACAACTGCAGTTTTGTTGAGGACTAGTTTGTTGCGTGTGAAGACCCCCAAAACCACCCCTCAAAATAAATACACAGAATTTTAGTTTAAGGTTTTTGGCAATAATCTGGCCACAACTTTATTGAATTACATCATGTGAGTGATTGCCTAGGCATTGATTCCTGGCTACCTGACCCTTCACTGTGGCAGGAATAGGACTGACAACTGGACACCACCAGAGGTCAGTAAGGGAAAACATTCTAGGAAGGCACGGAGTTCAGTGCAGGCTCCAGTTCACCCCATATACTCCCAGGGACTCTGGCGTGGCCCTAACCCCTGAAAGGGGATCAGACAAAAGCAAGACGAGTCCCTGGATTTCTTTAATTGAATTCCCTAACAGCAGCAATGGAGGGGCAGGCACAGCCAACCACTTCCCCTCCGCCAAACATTGAACCACTGCCTAACCGCCAACCTTACAAAGTTGTGACGATTTGCTACATGGTAGGCAAAAACCCAATGGCACCAGCCAATGTGCCAAATGGCAAAATTCCTACCGGGCCCCTGCTCCAAGACAGACAACCCCTAGACAGGCATAGCAAGGCCAGAAGAACAGCCCTAAATATAGGGAGGGAGGGCAGGTGATCCGATGCACGTCAAGAGAAAGAGAAAGCTCCCAGCAATGTGCAGCAGCTTAAATAGCCCCTCGGTAGCCAATAGATGACCCAACAGGCCAAATTTCTGTCCCAGCAACCGAGGGGCAACCAATGTGGTATTGTGGCTATCCAAACGGTCCTGCCCCACAACAGGGAGGCAGTACAGGTGATCTCACTGCAACACCTGCTCTCCATGATGGAGGACATGATTTCTGGGGGTTTTTTTCAGAGTTACTGGCAGTGGGCAAAAATGCAAATAATTGAAAATTAGTTGTATTTTGGTAAATCTCATTTAATAAGTTAAGTGCTGATTGTTTATACTCTCTTCCAAACAGAAAATGCAAAGCCCCCCCCCCATAAAACGTACGGCATAATAGATTTGCTAGCTTCTCTCTTCTTCTGACAGCCAGTGTGGTGTAGTGGTTAAGAGCGGTAGATTCGTAATCTGGGGAACCGGGTTCACGTCTCCGCTTCTCCACATGCAGCTGCTGGGTGACCTTGGGCCAGTCACACGTCTTTGAAGTCTCTCAGCCCCACTCACCTCACAAAGTGTTTGCTGTGGGGGGGGGGGGGAGGGAAAGGAGAATGTTAGCCGCTTTGAGGCTCCTTCAGGTAGTGATAAAGCAGGATATCAAATCCAAACTCTTCTTCTTCTTCTAAAGTGCTCTCTGACCATTGTTTCCTTTTTGCTGTAAGCCATGATTGAAAGGATACCAGAACAACCACATAATGTGCCAGTGATAGAGAGGAGGATTTCAACATAGGAAGACAAGGAGGGATCTGGCTAAATGGCTTACTGAGAAGAAAAACATGCAGGCAATATTCTATCCAACCAAAGTATGTTGCAGTCCAATAGGTTTAACTGTTAGCCCTACCAACTCCTCATAAACTACAAGCTCTTCTCACAGAGGAACCATGCTTAGGAACTAAGCCTCAGAAATAAACAGCATGAACATGCACGGAGTGCACCTGCCTCACTGCCGAGACACCTCTGTTTGTATTTAAGAAGGTAATTCCACAACAGGTATCCTTTGTATGAACAGTGCATCTTACCATCACCACAACAGAAGAGCTGGCTGAATCAGGCCAAATACCCATTTAGTCTAGCATCCTGTTCTCACAGTAGCCAACCAAACATCATGCACAGATGTGCGCTCACTCGTGTGCGCTCTCTCTCTCTCTCTCTTTCTCTCTCAACATTTTTAAACCTAAAGAAAAAACAGGAATGCAATACCTCAATACTTCTCTCAAATATAAACAAGCACACCAAGCCTACCTTTTACAATAAACAGAAATGTTTACAGTTGCAGCACACACAAGCCACTCTCCCTTTCTCTTCCCAGCCCTCCCCCTCAAATGCATAGGATCAAGTAAAAATAGTCCTTTGAACCCTGAGATGTGTTTCCAGGGCTCACCCCATTCCCATGATTTTAATCTGCTTAAACTAGTTTTGATTTTTAATTGTTGTAACCCGCCCTGGGACCTGCTGGTGAAGGGTGGGCAATGAATGTAATACTACTACTAATATTTATTATGAAAAGAGACTTGCACTTTGTCCACCATTACTCACTCTTAACAAATATTAATCAAAAAGAAGCTGCTCAGATGGGCAGACATATCCTCTTTCACCAGCTGCAAAAAAGAGGCTCCGAGCTGTTTGTGGGTGTGGCCAGAAAACATGAGTTGTCAGAAATGTTTCCAGAGCATCTCTGAGTTCAAACAGTATAAGATGTCTGAGAGATAGGAAAGGGTGTGTGGGTCTGTGATTTTGTGTTGAGGATGTGATATAGCCACATAGTGGAAGTTTCCCCTAGTTCCAGTCACCACACAGAGGCAGTTTAAGGAGGACCAGAGTTATGATTCCTGCATTTCTGGGGGTTGGACTAGATGACCCCCAGGGTCCCTTCCAACACTACAATTTTATGATTCTAAGGTCTAGAATCGTTTACTGCTGCAGAAGGTCAGTAATATAGTTTCAAACATGGATACACACACACACACACACAGCTTGTAGGCTTTGCAGATGCGGTACAAGTAGAGAATATTTCTGTTCCTCCAGCAATTCAAGATGTAACACAGACGCCAACTCACCTCACAAGAGTCATTGACTGACATATGCTACTCACTCTTTGACTTGCTAATTATTTTGTCAGCCAGCCCTAGAACTTCATCTCTTGTCACCTCTAAGTCATTCAGTTTTTATTTATTTAAGACATTTATATACCACTTCACATTTCTAAATGGTGCCCATAGAAATTGGAACAATAAAACAACAACAATAATCATCATCATGAAACCAAAAACTACCTTGGAACACCCACTGGAACAAGAAAGTCTTAGCCATGTACCTGAAGTTCAGCAAGCGGGATGCCTGTCTAATCTCAGGTGGGAGGGAGTTCCACAGGCTTGGGCCTGCTATACTGAAAGCAGTGGTATCTTCTCAGAAACCAAATCATCACCAGTAAAATAGAAAGCAGCAGATCATAATGCTTCCCCAATGGAGCTCAAAAACCAGTTATGCTCCAAAGCCCTCAGCAAATAAGCGAAATTTTGTATTTCACCTGAAAGTTGCTACAACAAGGGAGAGCCTGATGAGGTGCCACTGTAGAGAATGCCCCGGCTTATGTCCCTGTCCTGTTTGCTGTCCCCACTGACGGAGCTGCAAGCAGAGCCTTTCCCAATATCCTCCCAGAAAAACAAAACAAAAAATGGTTCAGGAGTGGGCATCTGCACCACACTTTCTGCAGCAAAGACTGACAGAAATAATTAATTCAGCTTCTCTGCAATCTCCATATCCAGTATTAGAAATCATTTTACTCCTTTGACGGCTATTGGCACAATGGCTGCCCTGGCTTTCCCCCCGCTTCTGGTTTATTGAAAAGTTTTTTGTTTTTTTTTAAAAAATTGTTTGTTTCTTTAGCAATGAAACACAGGTTAACCCAAATATGTGCATCACCTTTTAAACAAGAGCCCATATAGGTGAGATGTGGAAATGAGGTACATTGGTTTACTGACTTTATTAACATTAAACAGTGAATCCCAGTTCAGATCTCATCTTTGGCATGAAGTTGCTATTTGCAGCTCCTTAAACAAGCTGCCGTTCTCTTAGTCCCAGCCACCTCTCTGCCCACCTTCAACGATAATACAGGCCTATGTTATAGATTTGCCATTAGGATTAATGAGTAAATGCACACAAACACTTTGAACAGCATAAGTCCCTTTACAAATACAATTTTCACCATCATTATTATTGGAGAGGTATAATTTAACTGCTTTTCAATCATTGTTCAGGTGTAGCTCCTGAACTGCTACTGTGTTGCCAGCTTTGCCTTCTGCAAACTCTGCAGGTAAGATGCATGTTTAAAAACACATAAATCAAGATGAATGCACTTTTAAGACAACTGTGCCTTCTTGCCTTGATTGCATCTTCTCACATTCAACCACAGAAGCTTCAGTTTTCAAAATACCATTTCTCACAAATGGATGCTCCTCACCCAATTCTTTCCATCCATAAGAAGCTTAATAAATCAACCAGTACATTACAGCTTCATGCCATGTTATCACCTTCATGATGGAATTAAATTAGGAAAACAAATAATGTCATCCAATTGCAGAAGATGCTAATTACCCACTCTGCCTGTAAAATGAGGCATGAGTGATGTGTGATGAGCATCTTACCGAAAGAATCATGAACACTTGGAAATGTAACACTTAAATAATGTCTCATGCTGCTTAGGCATAGGAAATTGAGAAAGCAGCAGGGAAGGAGCAGCATATGCTGTTTGGGGAAAGAAGTTTTAAGGAAAGTTGGAAATCCAGATCTTTTAATGCGATAAAAAAAATAGATCGGTTGGGAAATTGCTTACAAAGAGTGATCAGATTACTTTTGTAGTGGGAATGTTAAGAGATAAGCATGTCATTTTTTACTGAGCAGCAGTGCCTTGTGCCTAGAGGAAGCTGAAGACAGGCCCAAGCATTTATCTCCAAGGAGAATGACCGCTATGGAGGCTGCTTGGAGGTTAGGGGGAAAGTCGTGGCAGTGACCGTGTGACACAGAGCTGGTTGTTTTCAAAGCTGGCTGAAAGAAGCAGCCCAGCTTCTTCTTTTCACTTTTGGGAGTGCGAGTGGAGCTGGCTCTACATTTTCCAGCCCAAAGGCCACGTTCTTATGGCTAATCTCCCAGGAGTGCAGAAAAGGATTCTGGAACATATGACTACTGCCCTCTGCTCATACAGCTCCTAAATGTGATATGGTAGATAAGTGATTAGGATCTCCCACTTTTTTAAAAGGATACCAATTAATTAGCAGTTCCATGTGACTGCTTTGAAGAATGGGGAAAGTGGCACTTGGAGAGTCTGTTTAACTCTTTCCTTCTTTGCTCTTTCCCTGAGTTAAATGGCTTTTCTCCCAAAGCTGCTATCTGCAGGACAGAGGTATAGGTGGGGAGACAAGAACAGACACTGTTTCATTAAGGAGGGGCTCTTAATGATGTCCATTTACCAATACATATTTCAGATTGTGGAAAGTGTACTGGCTGCTGGGAGCACATATGTTGTCTTCTGAAAAATGACATCAGAACGGTCACTTGACCATCTTGGGCCTAATGTACTGTTGTGTGCCACCCCAACCTCTGAGCGGTGCAAGAGGGACTTACCCAGGGCTTGTGTTTCCTGTGGAGTGATGGCCAGTGGAGACTGTGGTGTCTTTATGATATATGATTTCTTTATACATATATGCAACCTGAGCCTATGGTGGAGGAGTTCACAGCATTAACACCCCAAGAGAGTCTTGCTTCATCCATAGTCACAGCCTTGGATGTGAGCAGAAATCAGGCATGTCTCTCCCTCAATGGCTTCAGTCCAGTGGCGTAGCGTGGGTTGTCAGCACCCGGGGCAAGGCAAGTAATTTGCGCCCCCTAACCCGTGGATTTGCGCCCCCTAACCCGTGGATTTGCGCCCCCTAACCTGTGGATTTGCCCTAACCCCAGATGTTGCGCCCGGTGCGGCCAGCCCCCCCTGCACCCCCCACTCTACGCCACTGCTTCAGCCTACTTCTTCTTCCAGCTTCTAGTTTACACACACACACAACTCAGCTTTAGTCTTTGTCATTTCTAACTAACTACCAGTGAATTGAGGGGGGGGGGGATTGCCCATTTGTCATCTGCTACAGAACCACTTCCTTTGTTGCCTTAATGACCCATATTTAGAGGGTCGTTATCAAGAAGCTTGTCTGGCTATTACAACAATTTGAATCCTTGCTTAGATTTTAACACTTGCTGGATCCTGGAATTAGAAGGGCCTCGGCATATAGCTTCCCTACCTCCCAAACCAATAACATTATTTTCTGTAGACAGCTGATACTGTATATCAAAAATGTCTTTATCAAAAAATACGTCTGATGGGAGATTTTATTTCTCCCCACCCTATTTAAAACATGCTACTACTTTAAGTGGGACGTATACATTAATTTAAGGGAAATGAACAAGAAAATAGTTAAAAGAACAGAATTTAGATAGGCTTAGCAAAATTGTGCAGTTATTGTTGGTTGAGGTGCACTGGTTATAAATAATAGTCATTAGACAGGAAAGGAGGAGATCATCCCATTTTAACACATTTAAAAATGTGGATCAATATAAAAAAGTGAAATGCAGCTTTCTTTTGAAATGTACACGTCTTCAAATTTTGTGATGCAATCAGAAAAGCATACAAAATGTGGATATTGGGGACTGAGCACATATTAATGCAGATGATAATGCAATAACAAAAAAGTATTATATTAAGAGACACTGATTGCAGAAATGCAGACGTTCAAAATTAGGAAAAAGGCTAGGGAAAATGTTTATGAATCTTTGTGAGGACTTTTTCTTTCAGTTTTCTTTTTAAAATGACAAACTGATGTGGAAATGAGGCAAAGTGATCGATATATTTGTCCATCCTGATTTAAAACTAAATTCCACAATGTGGGCATTATGGCTATAAAGTAAGGGCAGAGTTATTTCCTACTGCAGGAAAAACACACACCACCCAGTTAAGCCTTTCCCCCAAAATCAGGTAATCTGCAAAAAGTTTTAAGTAGGTACAAAGAAATACAGTATGTTTAGAGTTACATTACATATCCCTCTGTGCATTGTTCCTGACATATTGCGGTAATATGTTGAGACAGCTGTCACAGTATAGCAGTATTAGTATAAAACAATGTAAAAAGAACGGTACTCTAGTGCATTGCGCTTTTCCCCCTTTTTGGTTTAAATCCTTTTGCTAGGAGACACAATTCTGAGGAAGTTAGCAGCCTGCTTTTTTGCAACTTTACAGAATTAGTTCTGAAATGGATTGAAGTATTTTCATTCTGGCGTCACTCAGCTGAAAGACCACCTGCTGTGAAATAAAGGAGTACAGACCAGCGGTTATTATAGCAATAGCCCATAAGTTTACTGTTTATCGGTACTAAGCTTAAATCTTAGTAATTCTGAATTACTGAGTTAGCTTAGATTTATGGAGATGCGGGATCATTTAGAATAGCAGTCATTCCAGAAGGAGATATTATCCAAGCCAATTTCCTCATCGTGGTGCAATTGCAATTCCATAGTTATGGTTTTATCAGTCTTTTCCATTATAAACCTCGACTTTCAGGGCCTTATAATTTGGTCATAAAAATGCACTCCTTGTTGAAACTTAGCATATTAGGTTTGAGCTTGAGAGCTATTCCCCCCCTCCCTTTAACATGAAAAACAACCCCTCAGCTAATTTAGCCACGGCATCTATTCCACTTCTGTTTCTAAATCTGCAGTCCTATCCCTACTGATGTGGATTTAGCTTCACCAAATTCAGCAGGACTTACACTGGAACAAGGTAGTGCACTGCCTTTTAAATGGCACCCCATTGTTGATATAGCTTCTGCCCTGCTCGTCCCGCTGCCTCCGCCACTGGCTGAGAAGTGGTCTCACAGCTTCTGGCAAGAACTTGTGAGAGCTCACTGAAATCTCATGAGATCTCATGTGCTCCAAGTAAGGAGGCAGGGCAGTGGTGGCAGGGGGACGGCACATTCCTGTTTTGCCTTAGGCAGTGAAACTGGATGTGCTGCTTCTGTTGAGGGCTATTAAGAGCATGAATAACTGAGGCCCAACTATCCTAGTCTAGGAACAGCTGTAGCTATCAAACTGGCTGAGCTGAACATATGTACTCCTGGGCATAGACATTCCTCACCACTGAAGCCACTTGGGCCTCTAAGTGACTGCTTGGAACTGAGGAGAACCCTCAAACTATGCACCTGGTATGCCAAAGGGAAAACATGTCAGCTCACCAAACCTCCAACAATCTCGGATTCTTTGAGTGGTTTTATAGAGACGTTTTGGATGTGGGACAAGATAGAGCCATAAGGCAAGTGCTGTGGGTCCAGACAGCAGTCCCCCAGTGCTGTTACCTAGTGTGGCCCTGCTGGTGGGATCAAAACCACTGTAGTATGGTGCCCCCAACACCAAGTAAAATACCCAATCCAGAAGTCGGATCGAAATGGATGTAGATAATCTGCTTCATCTAGTTACATCTGCAGTTGACTAACCACTAAGTCCCTCAACCAACTTGCCCCCAAAGGACTGAACACACACAAAAAACAAAACAACAACAACACAAGGGACCAACAACATCTGTAAGAAGTTTGGTAAAATAAAGAAGTCTTTAGAAGCTACTTAAAGGCAATGATAGAGGCAAATAAGCAGAGTTTGCAGGGGTAGGAAGTGGGGCCACCATTGAAAAAGCCCTGTTTCTGGTCCCTGCCAACGCAATCAACTTTTAGTAGCAGGAAAGAGATCACTTGTCAGCATCTTCATTTATGTGCTGAATCAGTGTGGGAGTATTTGCTTTGGGATTTGGTTGAATCCAGGCATAGCTCAACCAGCGCTCCTGCCCCTGATGTCTTGCTCAACACCCAAGACTTCTCTAGAAGCAGAGAAGCAGAATGCAAGTTGAATTTCCTAATGTGTATATGCATTTGTTATTAAAAAGCACTCTCTTTTTTGGGCCATTTTTGAACTACTAACTCCAGAAAAATGCTAGAAGCAATGTAGAAAACACACATTCCAAAGCACAATACAATCAAACAAATGCAAATAAATGAATTCATTGTTTTAAAAATAAGTGAAAGAAGTTCAAGCATAAAATGTATGATGCGTTGATAACTCTCTTTTGCAAAAAAGCAGCATTTCATAGACATTCTCTGCCAAAATTCTCTTTGAAAGCAGTTTTCATGATAGGAAGCTTGTTTTCCCAATAAAGCAGGGAACTGTTTTGCTCTCAGAACACAGTCTTAACACAGCTGTGCACTGTGCCATTCCTCTTCCTGCCTGAAGCCATGCATCATTCGCTGGCAATATGTTATCTCTTTCCCCTTTTTTTCTTCTTATGGGCTTCTAAATAATTGCTGTCTCCCCCCAAGTCTCATTCTTCTTTTTCTAAGCAAGCTTGTTAGAGAGACCATCCACACAGCCAGCCAGGCCTTGAGCCAAGAACTGGTCTTCTCCTTAGTCCATCATGCCAACCAAAACAATTCTCTTTTGCCAGTCAGTATACAATCCTGCCAATGGGCTGGAAACATTGTTATATTGCAGTGAAGCAGGAAGGGCAGTGTAGGTCTGCTCTTCATTAACAAAAAGTTTTATAATTCAAGGCACAACGTACTGGCCTGATTCACGTACAATGCTATGCCAGTTTGTTTAAGCTATGAGTTAACCATAACTTGACCCACAGAAATCAAACTATGGCTTGTTTCTCCAATGCTTGATTGGTTTACCAGCTGTTCTTGCCTAGTGCCTTTGCAGCTTAGTAAGGAAGGGTGCTGGGTTCACACATAGTGACAGAGCATGGATTCAGATGAACAAACCATAGTTGAGTTGCTGGGCATGGTTCACATAACTATCAACCATGGTTTAATAATGCATAGTTTAATAAACAATGGCTTAGAATTATATGCAAACCAGTCCAACATGGTATACAGTAAACAGGCAGGAAAAGGCAGAAATGGTCCATCCAAAGCTTGTAGTCATGTGTGTGTTGAGGGGAAGGGCACTTAAGGAAAAGTTATATCTTTGTTTCTAATGTGCAAGGGTTTGCTGTTCAAGCTAATTTTTAATTCAGGAGATGAACTTTATTGATTGCCAAATTTTCAAATATAGAGGAATTTGTTGGGAGTAAGTTCAAGGGCCATTGGGACGTGGGTGGCGCTGTGGTCTAAACCACAGAGCCTAGAGCTTGCTGATCAGAAGGTAGGCGGTTCGAATCCCCGCGATGGGGTGAGCTCCTGTTGTTTGGTCCCAGCTCCTGCCCACTTAGCAGTTCAAAAGCAGGTCAAAGTGCAAGTAGATAAATAGGTACCGTTCCGGCGGGAAGATAAACGGCATTTCCATGCACTGTTCTGGTTCACCAGAAGCGGCCTAGTCATGCTGGCCACATGACAAAGAAGCTGTCTGTGGACAAACGCCAGCTCCCTCGGTCTATAGAGTGAGATGAGCGCCACAACCCCAGAGTCGTCCGTGACTGGACCTAACGGTCAGGGGGTACCTTTACCTTTACCTTTAAGTTCAAAGGCACAGTTAGGTGACTTGGATAAATCTTTATTTTTATTTTTATGGGAGACCAAAGCAGGAATTGAAATAAGGCAGGGAGCATATCACCATGCTGGAATATGCTGAAAACTATTTTTTTAAAAAGATATTTATTAAAGTTTCAAACAATAAAACAAATTTCACAAAACAGAATAAGAAAAAGAAAAAACACCATCACCATCAATAGAAAAACACAGTAAAAAACCCCTCATAAAAAGCAAAAGAGAAAAGACATAAAAAAGACATAAAGAAAAAAAAACCAATTTCTTAGATATTATTCTCATAATCCTCTTTCCAGACACCCTCACATCTCCCTTTTCTGTGTTCCCTTTTACACAATCTTCTTCAGCAAAACCTCACCTTCTTTCAAATCTTATTTCATATTATACATTTCAACTATTATGCCTCCAATCTTTTCCCATTTTTTCATTTTATTTGACTTTGACATAATATTATTCTGACTTCACCTTTGTTCTGTAAACCATTTTTTACATACTCCTTTCAACTATATCACTAATACCATATTATCTTTGTATCCTGCATCATTCTAACATTCATACAATTTGCAATACTTTTGCAAGTAGTCTTTAAATTTCTTCCAATCCTCTTCAACTAGCTCTTCTCCCAGGTCTCGGATTCTGCCAGTCATTTCTGCCAATTCCATGTAGTCTATCAGTTGCATCTGCCATTCTTCCAGAGTGGGCAAATCTTGTGTCTTCCAATGCTTTGCGATAAGTATCCTTGCTGCTGTTACTGCATACATAAAGAAGGCTCTGTCCTGAAAACTATTGAGAATACTAAGGGTGGTTGGTTGTTGAGTTAAAGACTTCTAGTTTCCCCTCAGATTTTATTCTTCTCTTGCATTAATGATGCGTTCAGCCATCAAATTGCAAAGAAATCTCCCAGGAAATCAATGAGCTAAGCCTGCTGGTTTCAGGAAGTGGCGCTGAGAACAGCCCTACTCCCCCTTGGTGTCTAAGGCCTTTTTTCAGACTCTGAGGGCATATCCACATCACAAACTTTTGTTTTCTATAATGGCTTTCTTCCACTTGTTTGGAGACAATGCTGAGAATTCTATCCACGACCCCTGTCCTCTTCACAGATCTAGATTTCTAAGGGTTTCCTGCAGTGAAAGTAGGATGTTAAACAAAAGTGAGCTTCCCTGAGTAACCCCACTGCCTCCCTGGCACCCAAGTGTAGAGCAGCAATGCATGCATGCAGCAATGTATGCCTGACACAAAAGATCTGCAGATTTCATGCTGTATCTGTGGGTGCCAAGGTAATGTGATGTGGGGGCGACTTGAAGCATGCCCACTCATTCCTCTACCCTTGGAACATGACTCAGATGCTATCAACTTCTGTGTTCATTCTGTACCTGCAGAAAATGGGTTCTGCAACTTGTCATTCTGAAAGCCAACATTTCATCATTTACAAGACTACAGTTCTATGTCAATAAGTTGTGTCTCACTCACCTAGGGTAATACGTAATGATTCTAGCCATCATTCATCAAGCTAGGAAGAAGGTGCAACTTTTTGTGGTTTATCCATAGCCATTTGTTCTTCAATTGTTTTTAATGAAACATTGCACCAGGACATTTTCAAGTTCATCAAATATGCTGGTTCCTCAAAGCTTATCCCATAATAAAGTTGTCAGTTTTTCTATATTTTTTTATATAGTTATGCTCTGTTATTTGCCTACAATCATAGATGCTCCATTTGATATGGCTACTATCCATGGATAGAAATGTCTTCATTGTTTGTCTGTTTGTTTTGTTTGTAGTTCTACACCTAGTGGAACCATAAGTGCTAATGAGTTCTATAGGCTATCTGGTGTGTGAAGAAATGCTTCCTTTTGCTTGATGTAATTCTACACAAATCAATTTTATTGGGTGATCTTGGGGCATAGCATCAATGTTTGTTAGCCAAAATGACACCAGGCAATACTTTTCTTTCTTTCTGCAGTCACATACACTGACTTCTATTGGGGTTTTTTTTTTTTGAGTTTTCAGTGTTTTAGCCCCTTCCAGCTAATTTTTTGGGGGGAGGGGGGCAGAGAGAGAAAATAAGCCCATCAAAATTATAATTGGTGCTAACCTATCATTTGTTCCCTCTCCTCTCCCCACCTCATTTAGCTACTGCGGCAGATCATCTTTCTCCTCTTCCACTCTGCTTTAAATCCCAAATGGTGTCAATTATCCACAACTCTCACAGGGCCTGTACCATCTGAATAACAATTCATTAACCTTCACTTTCCTCTGCTGATTAGCACCCCCCACTACATCCCTAATGTGGGAGACAGCATGTCAGAAACTCAACCAAACTTTTTAATTATGCAAATAATACAATACCCGGAGATAATTATTTTGCTGGAGACCTGCGGCTCCGCACTTCCTGCTCTCGCAGGTTTTTAATGTCCCATTCTCTCCCCCCCACCTTTGTATTATCTGAACACTGTCAAGGAGAATGAAGGATTTTCCACTTAGTTCCAGGTAGGTGATCCCCAAGGAGACCAAGTACACAGATAGCCCCTTGGTTTAAGAATGGATATCAGTTTTTTTATGAGATGGATGAGGAGCATCAAGTCTAGTGCTGAGATCCAAGGTACTGCCTATGAGTGCAAACAACTAGCAAACGTGTTCAAATATTCAGATGGGAAGGGGATCAGTTTATTTTTTAATCCAGATATGTTTCTGCCTTACATACTGGAACTACATTTTTGTCCTGCTCAGCTAAAGTAAAATACCTTACCCAGAGGTAAGACCAGATCTTATCCTTTAAAATGAGTCCTTCCAGATTCAATATATGCTAAACTCTTATGGACTAAATGCACGCTATTTCCTCTTATTCAACAATTCTTTTTATTGGCGTCAGCTTGCTTCTTATGGGAAAATACTTGCATAGATGTGTTTTGTTTTCACTAGTGATATTAAGAATATAATTTGGTCATAAAAATATAAGAGCCCCTGGATCAGACCAAAGGCATATCGAGTCAAGAATCTTATTTCCAATAGTGACCAACCTGAGGTATGAGAAGCCCACAAACAGAATATGAGTACAATAGCACTTACTTGCTAGTGACCAATGTACAGAGTACAATTCCAAGTGACCAATGTACAGAGGCAATTTTATTTTTGATTTCTTTTCTAATGCTTCCAATGTGGAATCCACTTTTTTTCACAGCAGTTTCATTCAGGATTGTTTTCTTATTTTTCTTTTAATTAAAATTTATTTTAAAAAGATAAAACAACTACAGTGGTACCTCCGGTTGCAGACGGGATCCATCCCGGAGCTCTGGTTGGATCCCAAGGTTTCCGCAATTGGAGGGACTGCTTCTGCACATGTGCATGTGGCAAAACCCCGGAAATGTACTTCCAGGTTTGCCGCTTACGTATCCCGAAGTTTATGTAATCGGAGGGATACGTAAGCGGAGGTACGACTGTACCTAAAATCAGTGTGTCACCTCCAAATACACCACAGATCCTTGTCAAAGTGTATATGCTAAAATCATTGCAATTTTAACAAACATGAAATGATACACAATAACCTCCATCACTTGGACTGTTGTTCAGAAATGAATATATATATTGTATCAGCAGCAGTACTGGTTTGCAAGGTTTATACAAAGACAGGAGGAAAGAAGAACAATGTTTTCATTGAGATATCCACCACAACTCCAAGATCCCTTCCTTGGTCAATTACTGCTAGCTCAGACCCCTAAGTGTACTTGTGAAGTTAGGATTATTTGTCTCAGTGTGCATCACTTATGCACAATTTTAAAAGGGCGGGTTCCAATGCAGATCCTTGGGAGAACTCTCTGTTCACCTCTCTCCTCTGTGACAACTGTCCATTTAGACTTAACTCTGTGCTACTTGTTCTTTGTCCATGTCTTTGTCCATGGAGTTTTCTTGGCAAAGATACTGGAGTGGCTTGCTGGTTCCTCCTCCAGGTGGATCACGTTTGGTCGAAACTCTCCACTATGACCAGTTCATCTTGTGTGCCCTGCTCGGCGTAGTTCATAGCTTCTCTGAGTTCTTCAAGCCCCTTCGCCACGGCAAGGCAGTGATCCATGAAGATTGCTGGAAGAAATATCAACAACCTCAGATATGCAGATGACACAACCTTGATGGCAGAAAGTGAGGAGGAATTAAAAAACCTTTTAATGAGGGTGAAAGAGGAGAGCGCAAAATATGGTCTGAAGCTCAACATCAAAAAAACGAAGATCATGGCCACTGGTCCCATCACCTCCTGGCAAATAGAAGGGGAAGAAATGGAGGCAGTGAGAGATTTTACTTTTTTGGGCTCCATGATCACTGCAGATGGTGACAGCAGCCACGAAATTAAAAGATGCCTGCTTCTTGGGAGAAGGGCAATGACAGGCCTAGACAGCATCTTGAGAAGTAGAGACGTCACCTTGCCAACAAAGGTCTGTATAGTTAAAGCCATGGTTTTCCCAGTAGTGATGTATGGAAGTGAGAGCTGGACCATAAAGAAGGCTGATCGCCGAAGAATTGATGCTTTTGAATTATGGTGCTGGAGGAGACTCTTGAGAGTCCCATGGACTGCAAGAAGATCAAACACATCCATTCTTAAGGAAATCAGCCCTGAGTGCTCACTAGAAGGACAGATCGTGAAGCTGAGGCTCCAGTACTTTGGCCACCTCATGAGAAGAGAAGACTCCCTGGAGAAGACACTGATGCTGGGAAAGATGGAGGGCACAAGGAGAAGGGGACAACAGAGGACGAGATGGTTGGATAGTGTTTTCGAGGTTACCAGCATGAGTTTGACCAAACTGCGGGAGGTAGTGGAGGACAGAGGTGCCTGGCGTGCTCTGGTCCAGGGGGTCACGAAGAGTCGGACACGACTAAACGACTAAACAACAACACTTGTTCTTTAACTAGCTACCAGTCCTTAGGAGCATGTCTCCACTTAACCCATGAGTGCTCTGTTTGTTCAGGATATTCTTGAAGAACTTTAAAAGGTTCTTGCTGAAGCCATGTTGATTTTTCTCCATCACAACTAGTCCTTCTATATGGTTGATATTTTGCCTTCAGTAATGCTTTCCATTTTACAACAGTGTCAATGAAAAAGGTGCAGGCTTGCAGGCCATGCAAGCTGCTGCTCAATCACTGCCTGGTTTGTTTGTTTGTT
Organism: Podarcis muralis; assembly: GCF_964188315.1. Lineage (NCBI taxonomy): Eukaryota > Metazoa > Chordata > Lepidosauria > Squamata > Lacertidae > Podarcis > Podarcis muralis. The sequence continues at coordinate 118,707,828 of NC_135657.1, read as the reverse complement.
TATTCCTGTGTTTATTTTTGCACACACAAAGTAATCACTTTCTTGGGCTGGGAGTTGTGCAATGTCAGAGAAAGCTATCCTACAAGCCTTATGAATCAACCTAGGTTTGATCTGCATAGGGGTAAATAGTAATGTCTGTTTTACCACATGCTTTGCTTGTTTACTTTATGGCTAGTCCGCATTTCCCTTTTATACAGGTACACTTTTAAAGATTGTTAACTGCAGTTAACAAACAACAACAACAACAACAACAACACTTTTAAATGGCGCCCATCTGACTTGGTTGCCCCAGCCACTCTGGGCGGCTCCCAACAAGAAATAGTAAAAACAATACAACATCAAACACTAAGTACTTCCCTGAACAGGGCTGCCTTCAGATGTCTTTTAAAAGTCACATAGCTGTTTGACATCTGCTGGGAGGGTGTTCTGTAGGGCAGGCACCACTAGCAAGAAGGTTGCCTAGTTCACTGTGAGGGAACTGCCAAAAGGCCCGCAAAGCTGTGTCTGGGCTGGACAATGTGGGAGGAGACACTCCTTCAGGTATGCAGAGCGAAGCCATTTAAGGGCTTTAAAGGTCAGTGCCAAGACTTTGACTTCTGCTTGGAAATGTACTGGAAGCCAATTTAGTTCTTGTAGGACTGGTGTTATATGGTCCCGGCAGTCACCAGTCTAGCTGCTGCATTCTGGATTAGTTGTTGTTTCTGAGTCACCCTCAAAGAAAGCCCCACATACAGTGCATTGCAGTAGTCCAAGTGGGAGATAACCAGAGATGTACCAGAGACAATGCTCAGGCAGGTAGGGTCTCAGCTGGCATTCTGGTAGACAGTTGCCCTGGACACAGAATTAACCCGTGACTCCATGGGCAGCTGTGAGTCCAAAATGACCCCCAGGCTGCACATTGCCATCCTCCCTCCAACCACCTCCAGACACTTGCACAGGATGCTTCCAATTCACTGATTCCTTCACTGATTCCAATTTAAACGAGAGGTTTAAATTGTAATACTCATTACAGATACAGCACCAGTGAAAAGAATGTAACATGTATGTTTAGGTCTAAAATAGATTACCCACATTTCAACTATCTGTTTTGCACCTGTATCCATAGTGAGAAAGACAATGCCTAGCACTGTGGACTTTAGAGCATAAGTGAAGATGAGAGTGTACTTTGTGCCCCATTGCAATAATTCAAATATCCTTATAGGCAACTGTGCACATGACTGAAACTTTATTAGTAAGGAACAATACTAGCTAACTGCTTGTGTAACCTATGAGCACATCTGCAAGGAATTATCCATGCTGTCAAACTATCTATTAACTCCAGGTGATTTTGTTGTTTCACTATCCAACCAGACTGACCTTCAAAACACAAAGTTTAGACAGAAGTTAGTTAATGTGTGTCTACAAACTTGCAACATATTTTTATATAAGCGCTAAGCTAACTCTGTTTAATTGATTTTTCCAAGCTGTACACGAAGAAATAGGATTTTTATAGCTCTTGAATAATTCAGAACGCTGGTTCCTAAGGCAAAAAATGGGCAAGAAATAAGCACATAATTATCACTGCAGCAGAGGTCAAAAGGACAAGTTGGCCTTAAGTCCATCATGTGTTTGGGCATCTGGATTCTTTGCAGACCTCAGTTACTGTGGAATATTACTCTTCTGAAATAATATTACAAAAGGGGAAAAACGCACTGCTATGCAGTTTGCTGCAAAAGAAATAGAGGAAGTGTTAATTTTTAAGCAAGTTTGACAAAGATTGAGTTTCATATGACAAATACTGTCAGCAAGACAGGGTTCTGTCAGTGGAAGAAGTTTAAACATTAACAATTTCTGTCAGGCTGTTGACACAACCACGGCAGACATTTCCCAAGATGCTGAGATGACTGCTGGCATTTGTCAACAATCCTGTCACAGTGACAGCAATAAGACCATGTCTGGAAATGTGACAGTTTTGGTTTTGTGTTCCCCTGAGCATTGGCCCAGGTGTTCAGAGAAAGTGTGGGAAAAACCCACATTTCTGCATTGTCATTCGAAAGCAGGGGGGAAAAAACCAGGAGGAAAATGAGCTGTCACTCCAATTCCCATGATGCTTTTCTGCTTAGCATAACTGTACTCTGTGGCCCAGGGTCCGCTGGTCCATACGCTGACAGATAATTAAGAAAGCAGCAGCTTTTCTAGACGGCTCTTCTTCATGATTTGCATTTTAGCCAGAGGCGACCAGTTATAAAAAAAACATGATGGAAAGATGGTAAGAAGGCAATTAGATGGATGGATGCCTGACTGACAGCTCTCTGGTATTGCTATTCCAGATTCCATCATACACAGCCTGGCAGTTTTCTGCAGGAACTAACTTTTGCACTTTTTAAAGCTCGTAAATGTAGATCTATATTTAGATTGATATTGTTTTCTTTCTATGTTTTTCTGAGATAAACATAAATCATTTCCATCAAAGTCTATGTCCATTATTATTTTTAAATAATAATAATAATCACATATTAAAAATAATGATATTTAGCTCTTTCTACCTTCTCTACCTTGTGTGATTGTTCTCTTGCAGAAATGATTCCTAAAAAAGAACTCTGGGAGCTGCTTAAAAAGGGACAGTAAAGTATAGCCAAAGGAAAGTTATCTAATAATTGCAGCTGTGTTTTCAGGGCATCCTTTCTGTTTCTGCAAGCTTGGGTAAAACATGGATTCACTTTAAGAGAAACTGCATTTTGAATCTCCTCTTCTGTGCACCTACATCATACTAAGTTATTTATTAGGCAGGAAATAATTTCATGCCAAGTTATTTATCACCAGTGGGTTTTTGTTTTACAGGAGATCTAATTATTGTGAAATTATTGTGACTATTTTGTAAATGCCTCAAAACAACAACACTACTATGCCAAAACATAGTAGTTGTTCCTGTATTGCCCTCTGGAATGACAACGCCAATCTGATGCTTGTGTACGTTTAATGTTAAAATATGTTTTTTATTTATTTGTATTAAATATTTCAGATTATTCTAGAAACTGGGCTATTTTTGTCATGAAAAGCAGAAGAAGCTTTTCAACTTTTTGTTTTCCTTTCGACATATTAAATTCAAGACATTGTGGGGTATTAAATGGAACTTTTGCTTGAAGTTTTTTTAAAAAAACTGTAAAGTATTTTGTTTTACTCTGATTTTTATAAGTTTGTTTGTTTACTAAAAACAAAACAAAAAGAAAAACTAATTTCCACCTTCCTAGCATGAATAGCATTCAAGGCAGCTTATTTCCACTTCATTGAACATCAAAACATTTGTGAGAAATATAAAATGTTATATAAAAAATAAGAGTGCATTGGTGCAAACAAACAGAAAAACAGGTAAAACATTCTAGGAGTATAAAGCCAAATAAATATAATATAAGCTAAACAGACAGGTGAGGTGAAGACCAGACTAAACACAAAACCTTAAATCACCCACCAAAGGCCCAGGTAAACAGAACAGAATTCACATGTCAGTTAAAAGCTAGAGAGGATATTAGCACGTTAAAGATAAAACAAGTAGTACGCTTTGACACTGAATCAGGTCTTTATCCTATGACATGGGTGCAACCAGGATTTTTTTTTGGGGGGGGGGAGGCTTTATGTTAGAGGGGGCAGAACCAACTTATCTGTGACACAATTGGTCAGTTAGTTAAACATTTTTATTTATTTACTTGATGGGTGGCAGCTCGTTTCCTATGAATGATAAATTTCAACAGCAATTGTTATATGACTTACACAAACATTTGAAGAATGAGAAAGTCTGAAAAGATTTTAGTTGCTTGCCAATTAGAACCCAGTGTTAAAGTTTCTAACTTAAAAGCTTGGAGGAAATCTTAAATAGAGGTCTCTTAATTTACCTACCCCTTGGTCTCTGTGAACATGGCACCTCACAGCATCCTTGTGACGCACGGCCATACTAATGGCTCGGCTGGCGGAAACACAGAATTTTACTGCTCTGCAATAATTTGACATTTCCTTATTTGAGCTGACATGACTTAGCCATAGTACAAGTTCAGCCATAGTAGTGCATTTTCGAAATTCAAGGTCTCCCGATTAAGGCACAGCACTAGCAGTGAGGAAGATATCATTCCCTTGGGGATTTTCCAACCATAAAGGAGCTGCCGTATAGTCCTTTCCGGCAACATACAGTATGTCATTCTTGGAACTGAAACCACAACCAATGCTTTGAGTTGTATCCGACTAAGAGGTTTGCCCCTAATCCCATCCTTTCTGGGTCTGAGTGGTTTTTTTGTTTCTCCCACTGCTTTCCCCCAGGAAAGCCCTCTGTTCATTGCTGAATTGGAACAAACATCAATAGGTTTTTATGCGATTCAGCTGTAAACACCTGGTTTTCTCAGGAGGAAGTTGCAGGACAGGCAGAGGTGTGGTTGAGCCCTAAGTCACAGTCAGAGCAGACCCAGTGGACTTAAGTTCACCAATCTAAGGTTGCCATATTTCAAAAAGTAAAAACCAGGACAAGTTGTTGATCTTTTTTTTTACTTGCCAAAGGTCCAGGACAAACTGCCACCTTCCAGAAATTCCCCCTGGACATCACTTCTGCCTTTGAAATCCCAGTAATGTCTGGAGAATGGCAACCCTAAGCAAAACTAATTTAAATCCATTGGTTTTGATGAGTATGACTTAGCTAGATACAATTCTTGGATGTTTTTGTAACCAACAGAAAATCTGGTCATAAATGTCCATTAAAATGATGCCCAATGTTCTGAGCTGTTTCAACTAAAATATTTTCAGTGACAGCTGTGAATTTGAAGATTGTTGGTTCATTTTTCAACCCCATTTCACAGTGGATAATCCAGCTTCATTCTTCTGGAGTTCTGGACCTTTTCATTCAAGGAAACCAAAGATTCCAGTCTTGAGCTGGTGCTCAAATTCCCTTCTGTATGTGGCAGCCCACACATGCTTGCCAGCTGTTTTGAAAAAGAATTTATAAGAATATTTGCAGAAATAACCTTTCTATATTATTTTGAAAAAAATTGTTAGCTGAATTTGCATCTTCTGTTATTTCCTAGCAAATGATTTTCTGTGAGAATTTTACTATGAATCCTATAACACATTTAAGAAAGCATATTATCAAGCAGACTTTCAAAAATACTTTATCTGATTCAAAGGGTTACATACAGATATTGTCATACAGCATCTGCAGAGACAAGAGTGAACACTTTTAAATTGGAAACCAAATTGTTTAATATTCTCCCCCCACCCCTTCTAAATTTAAGGCTTAGTTAGTACATGTTTCTTTTTAAAGAAAAGTGTTTTTGTTAACAGGTTCCACATAACAAATTATCAAAACATATCATATTCATTATTTTCCCCCTTCTCCCCCTTCAAACCCTCCCCCCAGAGACTTCCCTCAGCTCCTCTCTCTGACTTCTCAGCACATATTATTCTCTGCATGTTATAAAATTATACATATCCTTACATTATCTATCTACCATGTTATCAACTAATAAATTTCTGTATGTTTATTCAAAACCTGCCAAGGAGTCCAATTCATTTTGTTGTCTTTTTAGATATGTTGTAAAGAGCTCCCATTCTTCCTTAAAGTCGCAGTTGTCCTTGTCCCGCAATTTGTATGTCAGTTTAGCCAGCTCTGCGTAGCTCATCAATTTTTCTTGCCGCCGTTCTTTCGTTGGGTTAGTACATGTTTCTAAGTTGAGTTGCACTGGAGCAAAGGCTGATGTAATACTTGGGCAATACCGGCCTTAGACTGGGAGCTTTTCCTTACACTTAGCATTTAAGAAGACCTTAGACAACCCAAGGGGCATTCCAGAGTTTACTGTGTTGTTTTTCTACCCCCCCACCTCATTAATGATGTCACACCCCACTTAAAATGAAATTACACCACCATGCTGCCCAACATGGTATAGCAAAGTTCTTTTGAAACTTTCCTTTTTCTCTCTTCTCCTTGCTTTTCCTCCTGTACCACCTCCTCCTATTTTGCATCCTTCCTCCCAAAGAAGCCTGGGGTGTCAAACACGTCATATATACTGGTAAGCCATCTACTACAAATGCCCAGATGTAACATAACTAGACACTGGAAAGCAATTTCAGGTGTGGCAGTGGACAACTTGGTACAAAATACTCTGAAAAACAGCCATTTTATTATTTATTTGTGGGGTTTTTTGTATACTGCCCTTCAGTGCTTTTTTTCTAAAAAAACATTTAGGGGTACTCTCATTTTGACTCAAGAAAATCACCATTTTATAGTTCAAATCGGAGAAAATAAATACAGTAAATGGACAAAAGTATAAAGATTCACAAAAAGTTTAGGGGTATGCGTACCCCTGCGTACCCCCAGAAAAAAGCACTGCTGCCCTTCATCCGTAGATCTCAGGGCGGTTCACAATTTAAAATATGAACCCAAACCAATGGTATAAAACATTATCAGGCCAGCTTCAGTAGCTTGCTTCTGCCTTCACTCAGAGCATGCAGAACTTTCCTAAGTAGTTCCAGAGAAGGTGGAGATGTCTTTAAGAAAGACTAACCAATAAATTACAGCTGCCCCATGAACAGATTGTAAAAGATAATTTCTCCCCAGTGTGGTTTGACTTTATAATGCATATAAAATGAGCAGTCTCTCCCACCAGCCTAGTCTAGCGCAATCTGGTCGATTTAAACATGTGCTCCCACCCATCCACACTCATATGCGCTCCAATTCATCTTAACTGCAATGCAAATGGAAAACAGTTATTAAATAATATACTCTAAATGGCAGCCAATACTTTCTTGCCACATACAATGTATTAAACTCAAAGTACACTATATGTCTCAGAGATACCAAACTGCATACTGCTGACTGTTAATTGTTGACTATTTACAATATGTTCTTTTTAATTCCCATTTTAAATTATTTACCAAGATGTACTGCAATGGCTGTAGAAAAGGAATTGAGCATATTGTCTTTAAAGTGTTCTTAAAATGCTTTATCTTGCCATGGACAAAAGATAACAATTTTATTGGTTTGTTTACTGGTACTATTTGTAATATTTAATAAAACAAATACACCCCCAGTCATATATATATGAGTTGCCAGGAACAGTATCTTCCAGCCTTCAGATGCTTGGGTAGGAATGTTTTCAGTTTCCTCCTGGAAGTCAGTGATGGGGGAGACCGATTCCCTTCACCAGGGAGGTCATTCCACAAATGTGGAACTACCACTGAAAAGGTCCTATCATGGGTCAACACCGACTGGGCAGACCCCATTGGTGGTGCCACTGAAAGGACTCACCTGGCTGTCATAGGGTCCATGCTTGATACAAAGGAAGGTGCTCTTTTAGTACTCTGGCTGTTCACAACTTTATATGTTAGTACTGAAATGCTGGATTGGGCCCCATGGTTCACTGGCAGTCAGTGCAGTGACTTCAGGACCAGTGATGCATGGTCCCATTGGGCTGCCCCACTGGGCAGACCTAGCAACTGCCTTCTGCCCCAGCTGCTTCCTCTGCCCTTCCTCAAGGGCAGCCCTACATGGAGAGGGTTACGGTAGTTCAGACAGGAGATCATCAGAGCTGATGGATCATCAACTGATTTATTCCTCATACCAATGAATTGTTATTCACTTACTAATATGAATTTATATCTCACCTTTCTTACAAGGAGCTCAAGGTGGCATCCATGGTTCTCCTCCTCTCCCTTGTATTCCCACAACAACCCAGTGGGACAGGTGAGGCTGAGAGGTATTGATTGACCAAAGGTCATCCAGTGAGCTTCAAGGCTGAGTAGGGATTTGAACCCTAGTGCAGTGCTGTACCCATTACACCACAGCGGTGTCAATTTAGTCTAGCATAATGTGTACGTATCAAAACTAGATGATTGTTGATATCTAAGGAATGCTTGGATTTCATCTGATGTAATTTAAGGGCAACTTGTTGTATGTGTTTTTGTATATGCTTTAATTTTAGTATGCAGTAAAATTTATTTAAAATAAAGCGTAATTTAACAGTAAGAAAAAGTTCTGATTTCCCATGTAAATACAGCAAGCTTCAAAAGCAGAGAAGGCATTTTAATAAGTAGTGTCAACTTTTTAAAATCTGGTTTTATTTTTATGGAAACTGCTTATATGCTTTATTGATTAAGCAGTTAATAGGTGTATAAGTAAGTAAATATCCATGCTACAGATCCTACCTGGTATAATGCTACTTGCTTCTCCCCAGAAAATCCTGTTAACTCTATGGATCTTTCAGAGAATTCTCTGTTTCCACACTAGATTCTTTGCATGAAACTAAGACATTCAAAGTAGTGTAAAAATCCTGTTCTGTAGCTACGCCTTATTTCTGAGTTTAAACACCAGGAAATGAAATTGAAAGAGTATTCTACATAGAAAAATCTCAGAAATGAATTTACCAGCTTTAAAAATAAACTGAAAAAAATGGAGGGGGGGGGGACATAAAAAGTGACACAGACACAGAATACTCAAGATAGAATTAACACAGTACTGTTTGGGAAACTGAACCAGGAAGGACCATCAGGAGGATAGCAATGTGACTGCTGTCTATAGGGCCGTTAAAGCTGGCATTTTGAGTAGACTTAAATTCTATAATTAAAGCTCAGGGGAGACCTGCAGAATAGGAACTATAATAATAAGTCTAAAAGACCCAACAGAGGAAAATGTCTCATTATGAGATAAATTCTACAGGCTAACAATGGTAAAATGATTTATTCCTTCTCCCTTTCTCTCTCCCTCTCTCAGCCTTCATCGTTTGGAATCTCATATTGTTTTAATGGCAGTCTGAATGAATATTGATACATAGCATCACCATAACTGAATCAATACAAAGTATAACCAAAGTATGACTCATAACCCCAGAGTTATGCATATGAAACCCCATTTAACCAAGAAGTCACATTTAGTTTCACTTCTTTGCCCATCGTCTATGCTATGAGTCTGTGGGTATCAATTGTGCCATTGACTAATGTTAGTTTTGTTTAAGTCTATAGCTCATAATACTGAGTAAAACTGCATGGTTTTTCCCTTTGTAGGATTACAATGGCTCATTCTTCCCCAACCTGGTGCCCTCCAGATGTTTTGGACTACAACTCTCACCAGCCCCATCCTGGTAAGGAATGATGGGAGATGCTGTCCATAACATCTGGAGGATACTAGGTTGGGGAAGGATGAGCCATTGTATTCCTACAGAGGGAAAACCATGCAGTTTTCCTCGCTGTTATGTACCTATCACCTGCCTAATAAGTGAGGAGCAATTTTTGTTAGGCTTGCCTTGTCTAAAACAAGCGTTCATCACTTTCCAGCCACTTGGACTTGGATCTTCAGAAAATGTGAAGTAGTAGCTAGTGGATGATGGGGACCTGCTGAATAGTTCTTTTACAGAGAACTCCAAATAACTGTTTGGAGAATGGGGGAGGGGGTTGAATGACTTGTCCAGTTCAGGCTTTAAGAAGATTTGAAGTTGTTAAGATATGAGCAGTGATGATCTGTATGTTACATGACGTAGCATGGTGTAGAAGTTAACAGAGCCAGCTACATCTTGAATAACTTCAGTGTGATTGCCTCTCGCAATAATTGGGAAAATCTCAACAGTTCCTTCTTTTAATTGTATTGCATTGGGTCACAAGCTTGTGCTTATGTTACTGGGAAGAGTGGAGAAGAAAACATCAAAGAAAAACAGAGCTGCCACTGCTTCTATTTCTGCCATGAAGATAATTTGTTTAGGTGAAAAAGGTAAAGGTAAAGGACCTCTGGATGGTTAAGTCCAGTTGAATTCGACTATGGGTTACGGTGCCCATCCTGCTTTCAGGCTGATGGAGCCGGCCTTTGTCCACAGACAGCTTTCCGGATCATGTGGCCAGCATGACTAAACCGCTTCTGGTGCAACAAGTTTTTTTGCATCCGGTCCTAAACAACTTAGTGGCAAAGAATGTCCCACTGAATTCAATTCAAATTATCAAGTACACATAGGATAACACCACATAGATTGTTCAGTTTGCTGTTAATGATAACAGCTCTGGATTATTTAAATTACTATCACTTACCAAGCTTTTAAATATTACATTGTAAACAGCTTTCAAAGAGAGAGAGAGAGAGAGAGAGAGAGAGAGAGAGAGGATAAAATGTTTTATCGAACACAATTAAATTACCAAAGCTAATGAGAAACTGTGGTAAAGGCTTCAAAATTTAATGCAGATGACTGATATATTGAAAAAATGTTGGGTATTATCTAGGTCAAATATCTCTGAATTGTTTCAAAATCAGGTACTTGTAGTGATTTATCCATCATAAATAAAAGGAGTAATTTTTCCACTTTTCTATTCTAAGCTATTTGCGGGTACTGGGTGGGATATAAAAGCACTGATGAGAGCCTCTCTTTTCTTCCTTAGTTCCTGTTCCAAAGAAAAACAGCAAGTCAAATGTATAAATAGCAATCCTCCCTTTTCATTGTACATGTCGCTTGTTAAAGCTCCCAATCCTTTGTTGTTTGTTTTTACTGCAGGAGAAAGTTCTGTCTTGGATGATTTTGGACATCTTGTTATATCCCATTCCAAAATCTGTCAAACACGGAATGACAACTGGGACATTGCAGAATACTCTGCTTCAGTTCAAGATCAACAACGCCCACATGGAAGATTTACTAAGCATTTTACATTTTCAGATGCAGCTGTGGGGCACACAACATATTACTGTAAAATCACTGTGTTATTCATCCAATTGGTTGTAGCTGTAAGTGTTCTCTTGAAACTTGAACATTTCTGGTAAGACGGGGGCATTTTACTGACAGAACAGCTCCTGGATTTTTCTAGGCATTCAGACCCAGAATATGTTTCAGAGGAGATAAGAAACCAATATTCTATCGACCTGAGACATAACATATTCCATTGCAAATATTTTGAAGAAGGAAATAAGTAGTCGAGCTGGTTTTATACTGGCCTATTGAATTAATGTTAAAACAGTGGGGAATTGGGAGTTTTTGCATAACATGTCACATAATCAATGGCACCTTTTCTTTATCTCAAAGGAAAGTGCTTAGTGCTTGCACTTCATGGAGTGTGGAACCCAGACCACATTCAGAAAAGTGTTATGAGCATGGCTGTGTTGTGAATGGGCCTGTCACAAAAGTTTGCTAACCTTGCAACAAATGGAATATAAAAGATTTAACGAAAGGAGTTTGATAATCTACCACCACCCCCACTACTATTACAATAAATTTATACCCGGCCCTTTCCCCCAAAGGAGTTCAGGACAGTAAACACAACAATAACAATATCATTATAAGCATTCTAAATCCCATTAATGACACGGCTATGGTATCATCTTCCAGGTCCAGCATCCTATTTTCACAGTAGCCGACCTGATGTCAACAGGAAGCCAGGAAGCAGCGGTACTCTCCCTACTTCTGATTACCAGTATGTGGTATACTGAGGTAGGTGAGGGTGGTGCTTTGGTCTAAACCACTGAGCCTCTTGGGCTTGCCAGTTGGAAGGTCGGCAGTTCAAATCCCCACGACGGGGTGAGCTCCCATTGCTCGGTCCCAGCTCCTGCCAAGCTAGCAGTTTGAAAGCCTTGCCAGTGCAAGTAGATAAATAGGTACCACTGCAGCGGGAAGGTAAACGGCAGTTCCCTGTGCTCTGGCACTCATCACAGTGCTCCATGCGCCAGAAGTGGTTTAGGCTGGATCTAGACATATCGAAAATCCATTTCAGAAAAACGTGTTCTAAACTTCATAAAGGGAAATCACGTTGGTGAAGGACGGGACTCCACAGTGCCATCTGGTGTCTTAGTGCTATAACACATAGAAAGCACTTTTTCTTTGCCAATGTAGCTGAGTCCCCAGTCATGCTAGCCACATAACCTGGAAAGCTGTCTGTGGACAAACACCGGCTTCCTCGGCCTGAAGCGAAATTAGCACCACACCCCAGTCAAGTCAAGTTTGACTGGACCAAACTGTCCTTTAAAGGTAAAGGTAAAGGTACCCCTGCCCGTACGGGCCAGTCTTGACAGACTCTAGGGTTGTGCGCCCATCTCACTCTATAGGCCGGGGGCCAGTGCCGTCCGCAGACACTTCCGGGTCACGTGGCCAGCATGACAAGCTGCATCTGGAGAGCCACCGCAGCACATGGAACGCCGTTTACCTTCCCGCTGGTAAGCGGTCCCTATTTATCTACTTGCACCCGGGGGTGCTTTCGAACTGCTAGGTTGGCAGGCGCTGGGACCGAGCAACGGGAGCGCACCCCGCCACGGGGATTCGAACTGCGGACCTTTCGATTGGAAGTCCTAGGCACTGAGGTTTTACCCACAGCACCACCCGCGTCCAGGTAACAGTCCTTTACCTTTACTTATATCCTGAAGCATGCTGCCTCTGGCAATAAAGGCAAAACATGGTTATAGAATCATGGAATTATAGAACTTTAAAGTTGGAAGGGACCCCAAGGATAATCCAGTCCAACCACATGCAGTACAGGAATCAGGGCTGAAGCATCCATGATAGATGACCACCCAACCTCTGCTTAAAAACCTCTAAGGAAGGAGACGCATCATGCTTAGTAGCCACTGATAGCCTTTTCCTCCATGAATTTGTCTAATCTTCTTTCAGAGCTGTTCACTGTGGTGGCAATCACTACATCGCATGGGAGAGAATTTTATATTTTAACCATGCACTCTGTGAAGAAGCATTTTCTTTTGTCTGTGCTGAATCCTGCAACATTCAGATGTCTCCAAGCTCTAGTATTATGAGAGAGGGAGAGAGACATCTCCCTGTCCGCTTTATGCACACCATGCCTAACTGTATACATAACTGTTAAAAGCTAAGATGCTAGTGGGCTCAAACTGACCAGCAACTTTGCTTAAGGTCTTCTTGAGTTTTCTAGTTGCTGGAAGCAACACAGGTCATTGGCTCCTTCTCGCTCCTGAAAGGGCATTTGATAGGTTAGAATGGAAATAGTTTCTCCAATGTGAACTCCCCCCCCCCAAAAAAACCCCCCAAAAAGGTTTTACAATAAGGTTGTTGGCTTTGTAATAAAATACATTCATTTCCATCAATTTTTCTTTACAGTGGTACCTCTGGTTGCAGACAGGATCCGTTCCGGAGCTCTGGTTGGTTCCTGAGGTTTCCGCAACCAGAGGTGCCTGTTCTGCACATGCACGTGGCTTGTAGAGCACTTCTGCGCATGCACAAGTGGCGAAACCCAGAAAAATAGTTCCGGGTTTGCTGCTTTTGCAACCCGAAGTTTATGTTACCCGAGGGTAACGTAAGCCGAGGTTCTACCATATTAATAAATGGTTAATAAAAAAATATTAATATCAGAAGAGATTCAGGACCAAGGCTGTACCTTGTCATCAGTACTATTTGCAATATCAACATAAATATTTGCATTCTTGGGTCTCTAGACAGAAACATGAAGTATTACTAAATCACCAGTAGTTGCTAGATAAATTTTTGCACATCACTGGAAATATCTTTGAAACAAGAATGGATGGAAAAATTGTGGGTCACTCTTTCATTAGTCAAACTGATGTCACTTTGTCAATTTTCAAATGCATTTCACAATGTTAATGAAATGAGAACATTCAACCATTTTATAAAGAAGTGTGGCAGATTTGAATGGTTTATCTAATTTTATTTAAAATATTTCTTGTCCACCTTTCCAGTGAAAGCTTGGACAAGTAAAAATGACAAAATATTAGCATTAAAACAACCATAAAACCATCAAATCCCCCCAAACAGCAGGCAATAAACATATGCAGCCAGTCAAGTAAGTTTCTTGGTGAATGCAACTGGTGGGAAATGAAGCAGACTTAAATGAATTCTGAACCAAATTCGGCAGCCTACAAGGCAAGCCAAGACAGAGGTGGGTTGTATTCTGAAGTGCTCAGATGAGATCTGATCCAGTTCTTGTGATCAGTGCACACCACTATTTTATATATAATATATTTGTTAAATTTTTGATTCTTTTAGCAATTAATGTTTAAAAAACAAATGGTGGTAGAGACATGATATGAACTGAAATCAGTCAATGGCTCCAACTATAGAACCTCACCTATCGCAAAGAGCATTTTTTCACTGACATCTTACAACTTAGGTAAATATATCAAGTAAATGTGTGCTAGTCCCCCCCCCATTTTCTTTAAAATATCAAGAACACTTTTTTATTATCAGTGTTATATCAACAGTATTAGAAGTTGAGAATTTTGAGAAACCTTTCAATTAGCTGGCAATGTTATGAGTGGTTGCATTTGGCTGGCTGGACAGTAGACAGAGATACTGTTGACTTTCCCCTTATCTGAATGTATCTGATTCACAATGTATTCTAAATGCGTAGGAATGTATACTACTACAAATATATTCCTTAGTTGGACTGTAAGAAAAGGGACAGATGTTTAAGTGGAATAAAAACAGGAAACAAATCATCAACACACCTCACCAGTACAGTTCTGTGTGGCCTACAGGTCTATTTAGATGTTTAATGTTATATTATATTTTTATATATGTTGGAAGCTGCCCAGAGTGGCTGGGGCAACCCAGTAAGATGTGTGGGGTATAAAGAGTGAAATTATCATTATGGAATGTGACATCCCTATTTTCATTGGAGAAATGTTGGAGGGTATGAAAAGCACCCCCTCCCAGCATGAATTCCGGGCACTGAACTTCATCCCTCAAAGGTTACAATTGCCAGCAACCTTTAAGAGTACCCAGAATTCTTTGAGGACAACATAAGCTTTGAATGTGTTTTAAAAGGTATAGTGTGTACACAAACCTAAGACAATCACCTTTTGGCTCGTAGAGGTTCTCAGGCTTGCATCTCCTCTACCCCTCCTCATGTTTTATTTCCTGATTTTAGAATGCCCAAATATGGCTCATGACTTGAGTAAATCCTATGTGTTGCTTTCTGCACCCACTTACTTGCTGGTGCTTGAGGACAAGAATGAACAGAATCAGAACATTTAGCTTCATTTTCTCTCACTCTCCTGGCATGGGACAAGGTGCCAAGCAGCATATATTAAAGTCCAATTTCTATCTTTGCTCCCTTCTTTTCTCCCAGCTAATTGTGCTTCACAAAATATATTTGTTAACTTTTAATAGAATAGTATGCAAAGCTCAAAATGATGCAAGAACACTAGGTGGCAATGTTGGTACAATTTGAAATAAACTCTCATCATCACTCTCAAATGCTATATACAATTTCAAACCTGGAACAAGACTTTTTTAAAGGTTGCACCATTATAAAGACACCATTATGTCTTCTGCTGCTAATTTGAAGAAAACTGAGAGCTAAGTTTCTGTTTTGCGATCATAACTTTGCTGGAGCAAAATGACTTACTTCTCACAGGGCAACTTGAAAAACCCAGCTGTGGCGCAAACAATGAAGTTGATGCAGCCGGTGCTATTTTTCTAGAAAAAGAGATGCTGAAACTCACGATGAACACCTCCCTTGTTTTCTTATACTGGCAATGGTGCCCACCTGAGAGGTGCCGGAACTCTGGCTGAAGAAAAGCCCTGGATGCGGCTGTGTTAAAATACCATTCCTAACAGGTTCTGTTGATAATATACCTCAGGGATTGGGAACCTCAGGTCTGGGGGCCAAAGGTGGTCCTCCAAGTCCTCTCTCTCTGGTCCTTGGGGGGGGGGCTTTCCTCTGGCCACAATGCTGAGCAATTCTACTCAGTGGCGGAGCTTCATGCTCTGGCCCCAGGGGTGGAGAGCAGGTGGGAGCATGGCTGGCGCACGTCCCGGGGGCATGGCATGCGCCCCGGGGGTGTGGTGCACCGCCTGCGGGGGCATGGCTCACAGTGGGGGGGGGGCGCAATGGCACCTCACTGGGATCGTGGTGCTGGGGGCGGTGCGCTCCCCCTGCCCCCTCTTCCTCTGCCAGTGATTCTACTCTGCACCCTCCTTGAGTCTTTCTGCCTGGAATGTGTCCTTTAACTCTGATACTGCCTCTTGGTTTTCTGGATAGAGGGATATCAAAAGGTGTGTGAATGTGCAGAAACTCGGTAAAATTCACATGCACTGCTCTGCCTCTTCATGGCAAGCATCTTTAGCACTTAGCGAAGAAGCCTTTGGTTGCTATGCCCAGCTGCAGATGGGATTCATAGCCAGACAACAGCTTCCGGCAGCGTTCCCGAGGAATATGAGCTCATTCCTCATGAGCAATGGCCTCCACTTCAGTAATAGTCATGGGTTTGCGTGCTGCAACCGCCTTCTTCAAACCCCATCAGAGATTTTCTATGGGGTTCAAGTCAGGTGACTGTGATGACCACTGCAGAACCTTCCAGGACTTCTTCTGCAACTAAGCCTCAGTGGAATTTGAGGTATGCTTGGGAACAGTCCTTTCTTCAGGGAGTACTCAAGGGTACACAGGGGTATGCAGTACTGGGACTTCTTTTTTGCAGTTAAAAAGTGTGACACTTACTGTAACAACTTCATAGTGAGTATGGCACCTATTTTTCTAGGAAAAAAGCACTGCTTGGGATCATTGTCCTGTCTGGACAAGGTCCAGTGATTCCCCAGCTTCAGATTTCTCATAGATGGCATGATGCTTCCTGCTAGGCTTTCCTGATACTTCAATGAATCCATCTTGCCTTCCACCCACTGCAAGTTTCCAGTGTCAGAGGATGCAAAGCAGCCCTAGAGCATCACTGAGCCATCGCCATGCTTCACTGTAGGCTGAGTGTTCTCTCCATTCTTCTTCCTGAAGACATAGCGCTGATCCATGGGGCTGAAAAGTTCCCATTTTGTTCCATCACTCCACAGAACAGAACCCCAAAACCTCTGTAGCTTATTCATATGATTTTGAGCAGATTGGAGGTGACTTTTCTTGTGCTTTTGGGTCAGTAGTGGTGCTCTTCTTGGAGCTCTGCCATGCAAACCTTCTGTGTTTAGTACGCGCCTTACTGTGCTCACTGAAACCTCAGTGTTTGCTGCCACCAAGTCTTGCTGCAGCTCTTTTGCAGTCACTCAGGGGTTTCCCCAGCCTGCCTTCTTAGAAATTGGGTTTGAATCCACAGATAGCTTCCTTTTTCTGCCCCATCCAGGTAGTATAACCACTGCTCTTTAACTTTGAACTTGCAAACTATGCCTCCAACAGTA
This sequence comes from Podarcis muralis, assembly GCF_964188315.1. Lineage (NCBI taxonomy): Eukaryota > Metazoa > Chordata > Lepidosauria > Squamata > Lacertidae > Podarcis > Podarcis muralis. The sequence goes on along the minus strand of NC_135657.1, from coordinate 118,690,756 downwards.
TCTCTAGGAACATGCAGTGCCTTTGCTATCTTTTTGTACAGTGGTACCTTGGGTAACATACTCTTCAGGTTACAGACACTTCAGGTTACAGACTCTGCTAACCCAGAAATAGTACCTCGGCTTAAGAACTTTGCTTCAGGATGAGAACAGAAATTGCACAGCGGCAACACAGTGGTGGTGGGGCGCCCCATTAGCTAAAGTGGTACCGCAGGTTAAGAACAGTTTCAGGTTAAGAACAGACCTCCAGAATGAACTAAGTTCTTAACCTGAGGTACCACTGTATCCTCTTGCTTGTTTGTGAAGGGTGAGGATCTCTTCTCTTACCTTCTTGTAGCATTCTCTTGACTTAGCCATATTTCTAACATGCAGCCAAATTTAGCACTCAACTCGATCAATCTGCAGATTTGCACTCTTACAAGTGAATGCAGTGTCCATACTATTCGTCAGGAGTCCTGCCTTTAGTGTCTCACAAGCTGTACTTTGAAACTGCCTGCCTATTGACATTTGGCAAGCACCATCATGGTGTTCTTTTAGATGCCGTCTGTTTCAGACAGACAATTCGTTACATGTTTGTGTTTGATTGTTTTTAAGCAGTTTTTAAAGTCTTTTAAGTTTGCTTTTATTACGGATGTGTTTTCCACCCTGGGCTCTTTTGGGAGAAAAGGACAAGATAAAATTTTGAGAAATAAATAAATAAAATGTGGTGAAATGAGCTTAAATGCTTCTAACAAACTGCAAGAGGGCAAAGTTTAAAATCCCCCAAATGTAAACATGAAGAGAAATACTGTATCCCATATTCCACCCCTAGTTCAGTATTATAAGTGCAAATAATTCATCTCTCAAAACACACCTAACACTCGTATTGTATCAACTTGAAAAGTCCTTTGAGACAAAATGTATTTGGTGGGTTTACTTGGGACATTGTATGAACAAACGAAGAAGGCTTAGGTTCTTGCATTTAAGAATATCTCTCCCCCCCTCTAATCTATCTATCATCTATCTATCATCTATCTATCTATCTATCTATCTATCTATCTATCTATCTATCTATGTCTATCTATCTATCTATCTATCTATCTATCTATCTATCTATCTATCTATCTATCATCTATCTATCAATCTATCATCTATCTATCTATCATCTATCTATCTATCATCTATCTATCTATCTATCTATCTATCTATCTATCTATCTATCTATCATCTATCTATATCTATCTATCATCTATCTATCTATCTATCTATCTATCTATCTATCTATCTATCATCATCATCTATCTCTATCTATCATCTATCTATCTATCTATCTATCTATCTATCTATCTATCTATCATCTATCTATCTATCTATCATCTATCTATCTATCTATCTATCTATCATCTATCTATCTATCTATCTATCTATCTATCATCTATCTATCTATCTATCATCTATCTATCTATCTATCTATCCATCTATCCATCTATCCATCTATCATCTATCTATCTATCTATCTATCTATCTATATCTATCTATCTATCATCTATCTATCAATCATCTATCTATCTATCATCTATCTATCTATCTATCATCTATCATCTATCTATCTATCTATCTATCTATCTATCTATCTATCTATCTAATCTATCATCTATCTATCTATCTATCTATCTATCTAATCTATCTATCAATCTATCTCTATCTATCTATCTATCATCTATCTATCTATCTATCTATCTATCTATCATCTATCTATCATCTATCTATCTATCATCTATCTATATCTATATCTATATCTATATCTATATCTATATCTATATCTATATCTATATCTATATCTATATCTATCTATCTAATCTAATCTATCATCTATCTATCTATCATCTATCTATCTATCATCTATCTATCTATCTATCATCTATCTATCTATCTATCTATCAATCATCTATCATCTATCTTCTATCTTCTATCTCTATCTATCTATCTATCTATCTATCATCATCTATCTATCTATCATCTATCATCTATCTCTATCATCTATCTATCTATCTATCTATCTATCTATCTATCTATCTATCATCTATCTATCTATCTATCATCTATCTATCTATCTATCTATCTATCATCTATCTATCTATCTATCTATCTATCTATCATCTATCTATCTATCATCTATCTATCTATCTATCTATCTATCTATCTATCTATCTATCATCTATCTATCTATCCTATCTATCTATCATCTATCTATCTATCTATCTATCTATCTATCTATCTATCATCTATCTATCATCTATCTATCATCTATCTATCTATCTATCTATCTATCTATCTATCTATCATCTATCTATCTATCATCTATCTCTATCTATCTATCTATCATCTATCTATCTATCTATCTATCTATCTATCTATCTATCTATCCATCTATCTATCTATCATCTATCTGTCTATCTATCTATCATCTATCTATCTATCTATCTATCTATCTATCTATCTATCTATCATCTATCTATCTATCATCTCTCATCTATCATCTATCTATCTCTATCCCTAGTGATAGCTTTCTCCTTCCTGCACTCCTACTGCTTTATACTCCAAGGTAGAAATGCTAAAAGAAATCAAAGTGAATTTAAATTATACAACTCTCCCAAGGAAAATGAAAACGAAGACAGGGCTATCACAAGAAAGCCAGAAATCGTACATAAAGCCCACTAGGGCAGGGGGTCTGCTTGCTCCCTGCTATCCTCCAGCACACCTCCAATTGACAATCAAGAGAGACCCATTTTTTCATTGTTGCTATTACTTGATATTTAAATGCCTACACAACTATCTAATTTAGCCTGGAGGTGGGAAACTGTCCCTCTCCACAGGGCTGAATTTCGTCAGGGGAGAAAAGGGAGAGCATGCCCAAGTGTGTGGAACCACCACCCACAGTGGGTGGGGATGAAGTATACAGGCACCCCATTCTCTCACTCATTTTGCTTTCTTTGTGTTTCATCTCTGTGCTCCCCTTTCTCAGCAGAAATAGGGGGAAAGTAGCAATCTAGACTTGCAGAGAGCCTGGCATGACCAAATCCCTGGGTTTCCTCACTTGTTGCTGAGACAGAGAAGCCAACTAAACCAACTGGCTGTGCTAAAGATGTCTCTCCCTGCAAAGGCCAGCTTGCTGAAGAATGGGATGGGGAAAGGGGGCATTCATTGCTTTTGGGGCAGGGGGCTGGATCAAGAGACCTGATCTGCCAGGGTCTGGGGGCTCCCCAGGCATTCTTTTTTACTTTCTAAAAAATGATTTTCAGTTATATACATTTTCAATAGTTTTACAGTCATTTTAACATTTCTAAACTTGACTTCCTCCTTTTTTTGTGGTTCCTTAAATTTATTTTTATCATTTCTTGCCTATTCTAAATTAGCTTAACTTACTCTTTTATTCATCTACTTCAACTAGATGCACTTATGAAACTGCAGGTTATTACAATAATCCCACCAATGTCCTAATCTGTTTACAATTTGTTTGTAAATATTCAATAAACCATATCCATTATATTACAGTGGTGCCCCGCAAGACGAATGCCTCGCAAGACGAAAAACCCGCTAGACGAAAGGGTTTTCTGTTTTTCGATGCGCTTCGCAAGACGATTTTCCCTATGGGCTTGCTTCGCAAGACGAAAACGTCTTGCGAGTCTTGCGATTTTTTCCGCTCCCCCCCCCTTTCCTAAGCCGCTAAGCCGCTAATAGCCTTTTAGCCGCTAAGCCACTAAGCCTTTTAGCCGCTAAACCGCTAAGGCTTTAATAGCCGCTAAGCCGCTAATAGCGCTAATCCGCTAAGCCACTAATGGGCTTGCTTCGCAAGACGAAAAAACCGCTAGACAAAGAGACTCGCGGAATGGATTATTTTTGTCTTGCGAGGCACCACTGTATATAAAAAAATGTTATCTTGATTTCTCTCTCTCTCTCCCCCCCCCCCCCGTAAGTTTTGCCATTTCTGTATAGTCCATAGGTTTTTGTATCCATTCTTCTTTCATTGGTACTTCTTCTTTCCATTCTTGGACAAATAACATTCTTGCTGCTGTAGTCGCATACATGAATAAATTTCTATACTTTTTAGGTAGTTCTACCCCTATAATTCCCAGAAGAAAAGCTTCTGGTTTTTTTTTGTTTTTTTTTTTACAAATGTTATTTTAAACATCTTTTCCAATTCATTATATATTATTTCCCAGTAAGCTTTAACCTTACTACAAGACTACCACATGTGATAGAAAGTATCTTCTTTCTCTTTGCATTTCCAACACTTATTCGAGTTTGATTTCAACATTTTGCCAGTTTACTTGGTGTTAGATATCATCTATATAACATTTTCATGTACTTTTCTCTTAAACCATAGCATGCTGCAAATGTTATATCCATATTCCACAGTTGGTTTCATGCTTCCATATCTATATTATAACCAATATCTATTGCCCAATGTATCACTGAAGATTTTACTTCTTCATCCTTTGTCTCCAATTCCAGTAATATCTTATACATTTTAGACAGCACTTTAACATTACATTCCAACAGATCTCTTTCCAATTGTGATATTTGTTCCCCAAATCCTCATTTCCTATCTTTCTTAAATACTTCATTCAAATGTTGATATTGTATCCATGTTGTTAACTTAAATCCTTAAATTCTTTTAATTTAAACTCTCCTCCCTCTTCTTTTAATAAATTTCTACATGTTGTCCAACCTTATAGCATATTCTTTTTCTTTGCCACTATGGCTTCCAGCGGTGAGAACCAAAGTGGTGTTTTTGTCTCCAATAATTTTTTGTATTTATCCCCATACTCTATACAAATGTTTCTCAATTATGTGATTTGTAAATCCTTTGTGTACTTTCACCTTTTCATACCACAAATAGGCATGCCAACCAAAAATATTATCATGACATTCTAAATCTAAGTTATGTGGATTCTCCAATGTCATCCATTCCTTCAACCCACACAGACAAGATGCTTCATAATATAAACTTAATGCCTACTCAGTCATTTTTTTACTCCTCACCTGGAGAAGCAGAATGAGAGGAGCAAGGACATGCTCATTCCATCACCTCTCTCCCCTCCATGCATAGCAGTGCAAGTAATGTAGACAGTGGACTGGCTGTGACTCTTGTGAAGGGTCCACATATAGAAATCGGCTAGACTGGGGTTCTAAGCCACACAGGGAGCATCTGTGAATACAGAAGGCTCTCTGTTGCGGGTGTTTGCCCTCCATCCATGGTGGCTGGTTAAGTTAGACAATGAGGAGACGGAGCTAGCTGGTGTGTTCTTGTCCTCTCCTCAAATTATTCATGTCATGTGAATGGAGTCTCTCAAAAATAGACAAATAGTTCAAGAGATATCACAATAATGTACATGGTGATAGCTCTTGAGTAAAGCAACTTCAAAAAGCACTTCAGAAGGATAACCTAAATTCCTGCTTCATGATACTCTGGCTGTACTGATCTCTGGCAGGCAAGCAAGCTTCCGATAAGAATTAATGACTCCCTGCAAGTTTATGTACATTTATTTACAAAAGACACATCCCAAGCCCGGCTTCTCCCCTGCTCGCTTTGTTGGTCAGTCTGAAGTTTCACTCCTCCCACAACAGGAAGGGCGTCAGACTCCCGCCTTCCTCCTCTTGCTCTTCCGTTCCATCTGATTTTATCCCAATGTCTAGATCAAGGACTGAGAGGCTGACACTCCATCTCCTGCCCATTCTCACTCAACCCAGCCTCAGATTCCTGCTTATCTGCTGATTGCCTAGCAACACCCTGGATGCCTTCCAACTCCTCCTCCTCTTGAGAGCTAAAAGAGTCTTCCCCATGAAGGGGGGGGGGGCAGACAGCCCTCTCTCGATTCTGTCAGGCAATTCTCATCTGCAGAGTTAATTTCTCTTTCACTCTCTGAGTCTAACTCATCCCCTGAGCTCTGGGGCGCCATGTTCTTGACACTAGCTATCTGAAGTGGTCGTAAGTAGTTGATTATTGCATAGTTCACATTAATTTGGGAGTCTGTAAATGTATGACAGTTTGGACATATACTCTTTTTTTACCCACTGAAGTCATCAAGTTGTGTTTTTTCTGGTGAAACTGGTGTGCTGAACTGTCTTGTGAATGCTTGCCTCATCAGGTGTCCAGATCACAACTCTCTGCATCTGGGGAAAAAGAAAAGAACAAAATTAACTCAGCATGTATGACTCAGACATCTATTGAAACATTTAAGGGGAAGGACTCTGGCTCTGTATTGGAGAAAATGCTCTGAATGTCTGGTGTTTCAGGTTCAGCACCCTGCATCTCCAGGCAGGGCTAGCAAAGATGCCCCTTTGAAACCCTGAGAGCTCTATCAGTATAAGCCATGCCCAAAGACTTCTGCTTGCACAATGCGCCTTGCCTCACTCTCTTCTCCCTGCCCCACAAAATTGGCTCTGAGGGATTGGGAGAACCCCAGGAACAGCAGGCGGCAGGAGGAGAGGGGGGATAATTCCGTCTGGCAAGCTGAAATGCTTTCTCTGGTGGAACAATCACCTCAGTGTGACCTTGAACTCCTCACAAAGTGAATCGGGTCTACATATAACTCAGATTAAATGTGCCATACAGGCGTATTGTCAAATACTCAAGTGGCTAGTGGATGATTTGCTTTTACAATGCTTTTGCTGAAGAACTTTTTTTTCCAGATAAACTTGTCTTCACAACTGCTTATTTTAACACATGCATTCAAGCACATTATGATTTTGACAGGTGGTAAATATACATTTTGAAGAACCAGCTTTTTCAGTAAAGTCAGGTTTCATGCCGGAATCTATGTAGAAAACCCCTGGTTGGTTCTGCTTCCCCAAACCATAATGTTCTGATTGTCAGGCATAGGATGAAATGTAGATCACTGAATCATCGGGTCTTGATCTGATTTTCAGCCATGTGATAACTGAAGCACACACAGAGAGATTTTGACAGTAGAGCAAAGCAGAGATGAATAATGTGGAAAGTAAAATTGGAAGCAGCTTGAACAGAGTAAGTTTAAGAGACGGGTCAGAAGCGAAAGAACGGATGCTGCTGAACAGAATATAGCAGACTGGCAGAGTGAGTTATACAGAGCAATAAACATGGAGGATTTGTCTCATTTTATTCAAACTTTTAATATGAATGACAGCTGTGATACAGTAGTATAAAATTCAAGCTGCTAAACAGCTATATAAGGTAAATGTCATAAAAATTAAGTTGAATCCCTAGTTTGTGGAGTAGCTACAGGTCATTTTTTATGTGGTGCTGTCCCTCCCCATAGGACTACCTAGGAAGCAAGTGTTTGGCCTTGCAGCTGGGCTGTTTTTGTATGGCTGCAGTCACTTCTGTGATGTAGGTGGCTCCAGTAACTGTTGCTCCTATAGCATAAATCAAGGCAGCCGCATGTGCTGCACCACAAGTAGCCCATCCACACAATCATTGGGTCAGATGCAATTAACTGGTCTTTATTTTTGACTCTCTTGGGCGCAGGAATTTAACCTTAATTATTTAAAATTTTTGTTTAACCCGCAAGAAAGAAAGGCTTTTTCGCTGGCTAGGTTCAATTCTAATCCTTCTAACCTCCTTTGGGATAGGTTTGTGGGTATGGCAGAAGGAGATAGGATGTGCCCATGCGATGCCCACCTGGTGGAAACTCTGACTCACACGGCCCTTAAATGTAAAATGTATGATGATCTCTGCCAACAATTTTTAGACCATCTATGTATTCCAACATGGAAACCAGAGACGGAGGTTATGCGCTTCTTATTACAGGGGAGAGACCAGAAGCTCACCAAGACAGTAGCTAAGTTCCTCTATTTGATTTTTTTTGTCGCCAAAGTACGCTACAGGATCCTGCCCTTGCTGGAGACCCACAGAGATGAAATAGATTGCTCGCCTCTTCTTCCCTTTGGCAAATGACTGTACTGTTGAAATGGCGATGAGATTGCACTGGCTTATTTATTCTGAATTTTTGTAAGTGATGCCAATAAAGGTTTGATGATGAAATTAACTGGTCCTAGAAGAATCCCACACATTGGTTTTCTCTAGTACAATGTGGATTTTCCCCTCTTCCTCCTGCACCCCCAAGAACTGGAGGAGGGAATGCCAGGAGAGCCCCCAGAACAGCACATGGAGGGGAGGGAGGGGAGAGAGAGGGAGAGCATTCTATCAGGCAAGCAGAAATGTTTGAGTTAATGGTGTGATCTCCTTGGCACAGTAATTCACAAAGGGTGTGGTGCGCCACACTGGTGTGGCCGGAGAGGATGGCAAGCATGGTGGGAAGATTCAAGGACAAAGAAACATTGAAACATTTTAGTGTAGTATAATATATATATATATTTGTTTTCTAATGTATTTCTTATCAATAAAAAATTTGGTGTGGTGCAAACAATTCCCCCCCCCCCCCTGACAGCATGGCCCAGAGAAAAAAGTTTGAGAACTCCTACCTTGGCACTACATTGAATTTCTCCCATTAATAACACAAGAAGGGTCTGCTGGGTCAGGAAAATGGCCCATCTATTGCAACGCCATTTACCTTCCCGCCGGAGCGGTACCTATTTATCTACTTGCACTTTGAGATGCTTTCGAACTGCTAGGTTGGCAGGAGCAGGGACCGAGCAATGGGAGCTCACCCCATCATGGGGATTCGAACCGCCAACCTTTTGATCGGCAAGCCCTAGGTTCTGTGGTTTAACCCACAGCGCCACCCAGGTCCCTAGTCCTTAAAGGTATGTCAACTTAATAAATGCCTACAATGTTTTGTGTATCCTTTTCAAAAAAATGTAATACATGAAATAGCATGGAGAGAGATAGCAATAAGAGGATTGGAAGAATGATTAGCGTTGGGTTCCTCTGGTCCCTGAAACATTGTTTTGTGTCAAATGTTTTATGCGCATTTTATAAAGGAAAACAAATCAGCAAAGCATGCCAGTTTGTAATATACAGCACGATACAAGGTCAGATAGATGTAATCAAAGCCAAGAGAAGAGAGAAAGAGGGGTGGGTTGGAGAAAGACTCTGGCAGAGTCAATTTGGCATGCACACCACACAAACTACTCCAAGTAGGACTCCCCGAATTTATGCTCTTTATGCCTCCAGTGAAAGGCAGCTTTTATATAAGCTGCAAGAGAAAAAAAGTCCTCCAGCCAATGAGCAATTGGGGGAGCAGTCCTTTCAGTCTTGCAATACCAACTACTTGGCTTCATTGTCCCTCTGCAAACTCCAGGATGCCAGGACAATAGTGAAGTGTGGCATAAACGCCTGATAATTTTAAGTACATTCCTAGGACCAAATTAATAGCAATAAGGACCTCTGCCCAAAATGCAGTAACTACAAGGAAAGACCAGATGGGATGTTTTAGTACAGGCGCTGCCTCACAATGCTAGCACATAGCTAAAGATGGAATGTGCATCTAACAGAGGCAACAGTGAGTCTGATATGCCTGAAAAACAAGATTTTGTTGGATTAAACATAAGTCCTGGAGAACAAAACCAGCAGGGACTTGTTAAACCTGTTTCTGTTACCTGACTAGGATGGTTAAGGATGTGGCTATTGGATTGGGTCACAAATCACCGTGGTGTAGTGGTTAGGGTGTTGGGCTACAACCTGGAAGACCAGGGTTCAAATGCCCACTTCTCTATGAAGCTCAGAGAGTGATCTTGGGCCAGTCACTGTCTCTCAACCTCATTTCCAAGGTCACTGTGCAGATAACATGGAGTGGAGGAGAACCATGTGCACCAACTCAAGCTCTTTGGGGAAAAGGTGGCATATAGATGTAATAATTTATTATTACATATAGATGTAATAATATATATTTTAAATAACCCAGTTTTGCAAGTCTGGATTAACCAGTTTTGACATATCCAAGTCATCCAAATGAAGCAAACAAAGTAACTTTTAAACATTCTTTTTCAAAAAGTGAAGCACAGTATTTCAAACATGCATATCCCTTGGTTCCCCCAGTTTTCATTAAAACATTTAGCGTGCCTGTCCCTTTCAGAATCATAAATTCTGCTAGCATTACACGCCGAACTGATTTAAAGCAGTTGCTCAATCAAAAGAAAGCAATGACTTTAGATTTTAGTGCTCTGTAATGTTCTGAAGCAAGCCATAATCTTCTTTGATGGACAAACTCTGATTCCCCACCCCCTTTGGATTTGGATCATCAGGTTTTTCTCCTATTATGAAGAACATCATCAACAGCTTTTAAAAAATGTGCTCATTGACTGGTCCAAGCATAATTTATTTGAAATCTCCAGAATTACATTCCCATTTGTGCATTAGGCTGGGGGTGCAATCCTAAACGCACTAGCGTTGACTGAGCTTCCCATTCAGTGGTGCTTCATCTGCACAAATGCATTTAGAATTGCAGTCTGGGTTGCTATGCATAATTCAACGGAGATGCATTTTCAGAATATATGAAAGGACAAGTATGCAGGCAGGTCCCACTTATTCTATGCTTAAAACTAAAGGTGATAAAAAAGCATTTTCAGCTTTTTCTCCTGCAATTTAAAAGGGGGTTACAATATTTTTTACTTGTAACTCTCATTTTAATTTTCAGGAGGGTGTTTATTATATTTTACAGATCTGTTTTCATTTTTTAAAGTCACCCTCAAAATGTAGAAATTTGAGGGAAACAAGTGTACTTGGAGGAAAGGTTTTTGCATTGACAGCTGATCTTCTATTACTTTCTACCAAGTATTCTAGATGGGAAACTAAGAATGTAGATTCCGTAAACTGAGGGCATACCCTCCAACATTTCTCCAATGAAAATAGGGGCATCCCATTCTATAATGATAATTTTACTATTTGTACCCCACACATCTTACTGGGCTGCCCCTACCACTCTGGGCAGCTTCCAACACAAATAAAAACATAATAAAACATTAAACATGAAAAACAGCAACTCCCCTACACAGGATTGGCTTCAGATGGCTCGGCGGTTGGATAACTCCATTCCCTCTAACATTTCTCCAATGAAAAATGGACATCCTAAGTAAAAGTTGGACATTCCAGAATCAAATCAGAAACCAGGACAGCTTCTCTATATCAGCAACGTCCCTGGAAAATAGGGACACTTGGAGGGTCTGTGAGGGTTGTTTCAAACAACAAAATGCCTATGGAACAGAGTTGGGCAGTGGAAGAAAGAGGCATGATATAGCTTTAAAAATTGGAATTCAGTGGATTGACAAGAACAGGCTAAAGATAGGACCTTAACAGATTTTCTTTGGGAGGACCATGTAAAAGGTAAAGGTAAAGGGACCCCTGACCATTAGGTCCAGTTGCAAATGATTCTGGGGTTGCGGTGCTCATCTCGCTTTACTGGCCAAGGGAGCCGACGTTTGTCCACAGAAGTTTTTCCAGGTCTTGTGGCCAGCATGACTAAGCTGCTTCTGGTGAAACCAGAGCAGCGCACAGAAACACCATTTACCTTCCCGCCGGAGCGGTACCTATTTATCTATTTAACTTTGATGTGCTTTCGAACTGCTAGGTTGGCAGAAGCTGGGACTGAGGAACGGGAGCTCACCCCATTGCGGGGATTCGAACCGCCAACCTTCTGATCGGCAAGCCCTAGGCTCTGTGGTTTAAACCACAGTGCCACTTGCGTCCTGGAAGACCATGTAGGCTTGCACAAAAAAAATATTTTTGACAGCTAATCTTCAGTTGGTCCACAGACAGCATAGGCTCACTAGCATAAGCTGCTGGGGTTCTACTGGTAGCCAGGACTATGTGAACTAAAAATGGTCTGTCTTGGGCAGCAGAAGGCTGAGTAGATTAAGCTGGAGAAAACCCCATGATTTGTAAAGGAGGTATACCCAACTGCACTTGAGTCCACTTGAATTAAGAAGACCCTGAGCTGAGCTGAACAGGCTTGCTGCAGCAGCAACTGGAGCCCAGCATGGCGCTTCCATTCATAGACCCCAACTCTATGGGGCTGAGACCTACCAATTTTGAGGGGCTGCACCTTGCCAGGCCTTGCTGCGGCTAAGGCAGGCCCCACCGGGCCTCCCCTTGGCAGTGGTGAGCCTGCCCAGGCCTGCCCATCGGGCCTCTCCATGGCTGCGGCAGGCCCTGTTGAGCTTCCTTGCAGCTGTGCTGGGCCTCACAGCCTACTCCTGCTGTGTGACGTCACCCATGCACATTGCGTGCATGATGTCACATGTGAACAACCCACCCCAAAATTTGGGCGGAACCTGGTGTCTATGCTTCCATGGAACTGATTTCTTGAGGTACCTGCTGGTGGAGACACAAGGGGCAGAGTCAAGGGGAAGGCACTGCTAGGAAAGTTCTCCACTCACTCTAAGCAAGAAGGATAGAACATGTACATCCCAGAGTCACTGATACTGCAACCCAAAAGACACTTGATTTCAAGTAAGCAATTATTATTAGGGAACAGAATTATAGCCATTAATAAAACTCTCCAGTGTCATTTGATATCTGATTCTTCCTTAAGGTATCCTGACCGATTTGCATTCCACCCAGAATATAAGTTTGGCTTATAGTTTTCTGAATAAAAATTTGGTTATGTTACCCAGTTCTTGATTTTTGCTTCGTTATAATTATCTCCCCTTCTTTTTTTATTTTTTTTTCATCTCTTTCATGTCTTCAGTAGCCCCTCCATTCATTTGGGTTCCTATAGGAAGCATTACGCTTACTAATTTCATCTACCATCAAATTGTTCTTCTGACTCAAGAGTAATATGCCTTTTCAACATATTTCCCATGTAGCATTTTTATTTTAAACAGGGAGAGAGGAAAAGACTAGACAGCTGTGCAATTGACAAGCTGAGTTGGGACTCATCACATTGACATAACATGCATGGTGCTGACAAAGCTCAATGGAACTGATGAAGTCTGACAAAACATACCTCAGCACATTGCAGAGGCTTCTTTTCCCCCACGCACAAACACTTAAATAAAAGAGCGAACGGAGGATAGGCATGCCACACATGTGACGATCCAGGAGGGCGATAAAGGAAGAAGATGGCTTATTAACATGCTCCCTTGCAAAGGGATGATCACCATCAGAGCCGCTGTAAAGCAGTAATTAACTTTTTAGGACAGGTGGGTATTGGCACACTGGCAGGTAGAGATGGGCAAAACTGTCAATTTTGTTTCCTACCAATCTCTTAGCACACATTATTCGGAGAACTTCATTGTAAAATCTGGAGAATGTGAATGCCAAAGGATGGGTGTGTTTTAGTTTCCATACTATGTAGATAGAGCTGTCTTTAAATGAGAACTGAATTGATCCCCCCCCCCCCACTTGCAAGAGAGTTAATAGCAGAGATGGTGAAATCTCAACCCCCGCCTTTTAAAAGCAAAACCACTAGTTTTATCAAAAGCCTTTCAGTTTTCCTTCAATTTCCTTAAAAGTTTTAGATGAGGTGGAGCCTGCCAATTTGCTTTGAATTTCACTTGAGGTTGACCATGTACCCGAAATTCTTTTGACTTCTCCCAAAACTCTTCACATGGCTTCACCCAAAAGCAATCCCCAAGCTCACTTTGAATTTCAGTGTAGGTGAAATTTCAGTGACAACTTTTATTTACATGTGATTCAGACCGACAAAGAAGATCTTCAGTTCCCCAAATTGTTTTTGAGGGTGAGTGTGTACAGCAGCATCACAAGACTAGCATGTCTGAACCCTCTGGTGGATCACAGCTGCTTAAAGTTCACTTTCACAGCAGTTTTTTGGCTTCTAGGCAGCTTCCAAATAGGCAACCAGTTTGCATAAAGATGACTCAAAGTGGATAATCAGTGAATCTGCAGTGACCAGTCTTGCATATGGGAATTTCGCAGCTGGATGATGCAGCCAACACAGAACACAATAAAATAAGCCACCATGTGCCAGAGGACTTGTAATGAATCAGCCATGTTTTAATCAACTTGGCATAACCAGCTTCCATGTTTGAAAGGAAAAATCCCATTGGTGCAGACAACTCGGTGGAAAATGTCCAAGCGTCCCTCTTCCTCAGAGAGAAAACCTTCCTTCCCTGAAACCCTCATTCTCTGAGACAGAAGAGGAGTTCCTGCTCTGCAAGTGAGGCGCTGTTATCATATCCCCAAAGACTTGTCCACCAGCCTCGCCACCTGTCTCAGCTTCTGCAAGTCATTTATCTTGGCCTCAAGGCATCACACATTCCCTGAGAGCCAGGAACTCCCTGCACCAGCGCCCACAATGTCCGTCCAGTAGGCATCTGACACTCTGTACAATACACTTTGCAGCACCCATGCTACTGCTGGCTTTCAAACTTTGTAGTTATTTTTCTTTTTTCAGTACATTTAACAGGATATTTATGATCATATGTTGGGGAATTGCTGACTTCCCTGATCTCCTTGCCCAATTCACAAAGAGGCTGAACTTGCCTGTCCCTTTAACTTCTTATAAACTTAATTACTGGGTTCAGAAAAGGGCAACCAAAATGGCCAAAGGCCTGAAGCAACTCACCCTGAGAAAAGGTTACAGCACTTGGTGCTTCTTTAGCTTAGGGAAAGAGTAAGGGGAGGAGATGGCAAAGGCATGCAAAAATATGCATGGTGTGAAGAAAATGGACAGTGGAAGTTCTTCTCCCCTTCTCCTAAGATCCCTGGCTCATCAAGTGAAGCTTAATGGTGAAGGCTGCCAACCTGGATGCCTATCCATCATGATGGCCATGCTAGGCAGGCTGCTCTGGGTACCAGAGTTGCTGGTAGGGAGAGGGCTGTTGCTCCCAGGCCCTCCTTGCACCATGGGAACAGAAGGGGCATTGACCCGATCTAGTAGGGCTCTTCCATTCCTCCATTTCTTAAACGGATCCGGACAATCAGTATTGCACAAGAGTAACTGGAGCTGACTGGCCACCATTTTCTAAAACATCTTTCCCAGGAAAAGTAAGTAAGAAACTGGAAACAGTTCCCCAGGACAGCAGGATCCAGTAATGATTTCTTAAGGAGGGGCCTAATAGCTGCTTTTTTTAAAAGGGCAACTTGTGCTAATGACCAGGATTCCCCAAACCTTCTAAATGTCCTTCACTAGCCAGTAAGTAAAGATGTTGAGAAGATAAATCAAGACACAGACTTCTCCAGGCACCTTGTTTGTATCCTCAGCTTAAAGAAAATAAATCAAGACACAGACTTCTCCAGGCACCTTGTTTGTATCCTCAGCTTAAAGAAAATGAGACACATTCATGCAAAGAAAGGGGACCCAGAATGAACCCCTTTCCAAAAGAGGCATCTAAACTAGAACAAATGTGAGCGGCTTCATCCTCGTTGTCTCTGCCTCTCCCTGGGACTTGGCTAAGGCCAAGGTCACGGCACTCATGGGCCACTTGTGAAAACCACATGCTTGCTCATCCAATCTTTCAGTAGTTTTCAGCGGCTCATTTGACTGCTTAGCTCTCTGCATATTGGCCTGCTCTTTTCAGATCCATAGCATGTTTTCACTCCAGTGCATTTATTTTATTTTCCTTCCCCTTTATGCTGCATTGTAGGTCATGAACTCTACATATAATATTGCACCACTGAAAAAAAATGCCTTCCGAGCGCTGTAAGCGCTTCATTATACAACAACCTGCTGGTACGGGTGCAATTATACATGACAAGGAAAAAAATGGTGTATTTGTTTAAATCAAAAATACAAGTGGACAAGGATAGCTAGACCTTTCCTTTACCCTTATTACTTGTTTCAGTTTTGTGGCTGGTGTTTTTATGTCGTCTGTTTAATAGGCAAGGCAGCTGACAACTGAATTAGCACTCTCTTCTTAGTATGCCACTGGCTCATGACAATAGCCTAAGGGATAAGATATAGATAACTGAGAGGTTTTCTCACTGTTGTGATATATTTTTTCATATGGTTAATAAGCCAATTGAAATGACATTCTGTCACAGCGGTACTATTCAGTGAGCTTGCGATTTCCCTTGTGCTGATGCTAACCACTAGGAGGAGATGCATCGTTCCACTGCTTCATCCCCTTCCTTCCAGAATGGGTTTTATTTTTATTTTTTAATGAATATGACAACCTGCAAACTAGACGTGTCCTTCGGTGTTGCTATGGATTAACTCTTGTTTATCATGGCTAATAGGAAAGGCTTCCAGCTTTTGCTTTGGCTATATTTTTTATTCTAAAAATACTAATGACAGTACTCACAAGATGTCCAGCTGTGGCTTTTTCAAACGAAACCTCGCATGTAACAGGCGGCAGAGGCTGTGGAATCCCACAAGAGAAATTCTGCAACCTGCAGTTTAGCTGTGGACCAGTTTGGATGACCACTTTGCCTGTGACTGGTTACTTTCTTGGGGTCACATTTTCCCTGTCTATTGTCCCACAGTTAGGAAGGGCTTGCCACCTTTTGGATCCAGGTTCCCCCAAACACCAGCCTTAAAAATGGCAATGATGGACATACGGACATATAGACTCCCTCGGAAGGTGGTGGCCTCTCCCTTCCTGGAGATTTTCAGGCAGAGGCTGGATGGCCATCTGACAGGGATTCTTTAGCTGTGATTCTTGCAATTCCAGGGGGTTGGACTAGATGACCCTTGTGGTCCCTTCCAACACTACAATTCTGTGATTCTAAGTGACTGAAAAGGCATGCACAGCATTTTGAGAAGTTCATTAACCGGAAGGAAGTAAATGAAGCTAGCTTCAACAAAATGGTCATGATTTTGAAACTTTTTTTTATTGTGATACGTGCTATATAGCGTGAGTCCACAAGGGCATATGGTCACTGCAGCCTTCACAACTGCAAAAATCCAGGCATTTCCCTAATACCAATTCCTGGAGGGAGCACTGCAGGGAGATTTAAAATTGTGTTTGCAAGACCTGTGCCTGCTCCATATTCCAACATGCATATAAGTGGCACACTTTGTCCATGCGACTGTGGTCCCTCTAACAGGCAGTTTCCATAATTACGTGAACAAAGGATTCATCTGTAGAGTTTATTTGCTTGCAGGCTCCTTCTCACCTTCACCTTGTGGCATGCATGGGGGGGGGTGCACCTGGGATGAACACAACCCCACTTTCCTATGTATGCACCTTCAGCTGAATGTGTGAAAGGGACTGTGACTCCTACACTCTCTAGGACCTGGTTTGATTCTAGGGCCTAATGGAAGACCTCCTAACTGTTGCTACTTTAACAAGTTTAGGTGGTGCTATTTTTCTAGAAGAAGAGGCAAGTTCCCTATGAAAAAAACCCTGAGTTTAGGAAAAGGGAAGGGAGTGGCACCAGTCCATTAACTCCTGGGATGAAAATGTGAAGAGGGTCTGGTCCCAGTTCATAACGGGCTTGGGTGGGGTGATTGAATTCCCATTCCCAGTTCAAGATTAAGCACCATGATTATTTGTGTGTGGCTCTTAACCTGAAAGCTGGTTTGTTTCAGTTGGTGTTTTTATACGGCTGTACATGTATTGCATGTCCCCACCCCAGTTTTCAGGGTTTGAATTATATTATTATCGTTTTCATTTATATGCAAACCTCCTTGAGGACTCTATGACACAAAGATGGCAAGATAAAAATAAATGTAGCTATTTATTTTTAAAGTTGTCTTCTGCTTTTCCACCAAGGTACATAAAGTGGTGCCCAAAGAATCATGTCCTATACGGCCTAGGACCCTCGTACCTACGGGGCCGCCTCTCCTGGTATGCCCCACAGAGAAACTTACGGTCTTCAAATAAAAACATCTTGAAGGTCCCAGGCCACAGAGAAGTTAGGCTGGCCTCAACTAGAGCCAGGGCTTTTTCGGCTGTGGCTCCGATCTGGTGGAACACTCTGTCACAAGAGACCAGGGCCCTGCGGGACTTGACATCTTTCCGCAGGGCCTGCAAGACAGAGCTGTTCCACCAGGCCTTTGGCCAGGGCACAGCCTGACTCCCTCCCTCGGTAATCTTCGCGGAGCTCTGGCCCAATGGTTGCCAGTGGCTTGAATTAATTAATTTTATAATGAATGATTTTAGAGTGTTGTTTATGCTGTACTTTTGTACTGTTTTATTGTTGTTAGCCGCCCTGAGCCCGGCTTTGGGTGGGGAGGGCGGGATATAAATAAAATTTATTATTATTATTATTATTATTATTATTATTATTATTATTATTATTATGTGCATCTATAGCAGTACATACAAACACATCCCCCCAAAAGCCTATGAAGAAACAAAAAGAGGAAGTTGGCAAAGGCAGCCTGGAAAGCATGCTTGGAATCCTAAACTAAAGCCCATGGCATTCTCCAGAAAGTCCCTGCACCCAAGAAGCAGGCAAAGGTCTGGTGGCCAGCAGAGGGAGCAGGGACACCACCTCAGGTCTCAGAACCTGAGAACCTTAAAGGAGTCCTCTTGAGCAGGCTTTCCATTCATTTGAGTGAGTTATTCTGCTTCATTGTTCAATCAACTGGAGGTGGTAAACCTGTGTATGGGGTGGACCACATCAGACCGCAGGTGGGAGACACACATGACTTCATTTAAAAAAGCTGTCCTTGCCCATACACACATGCACACTTGTCATCTCAAGGAGAGTGTTAGGCTATCACCTTTTGTCCTGGCATCTAGTTGTCAACGTGGAGGGCATCTTTTGTATAATCAAGTATTCAGTCACATGAATTCTGCCTGCAGTCTTAAGTGGTGTGGTCCTGATCCAGATTTATCATCTCAGTTAAGAACTCGGCTCTGGTCAGAATCATTAATCCAGCATGGAGTGCCTTCAAAGTACTTGGCTAGTCAAGATGCATGTTTCCAGTTCAGGAAATATCGTCTTCACACTAAATGAGCTTTTTTGGGTTTGTTTCAGTGGTATTAGCACAACGTTGATTAGCTATGATGCATTGTGACATCATCATGATCAAGATGAGATCATTGATTTACTGGAATCACTCTACCAATAGGAAATCAAGTGGGGAGGGGAGTGGCACAGAAGTAGCAAAGGAGAGCAATAATGGCAATGAATGGGTCCAAAAATGGTTAACAATCTCAATAATTAAGCAACAAGATTTGAAAAACAAAATGCATAATTCCCCACAAAGTGCTATTTTTGAGCCAAGATTGAGGTGGGTTCAATAGAGTCTAAAAGTGGTACAGCCTGGAAACAGATTTACCATATGATGAGTTGTTATTTGTAAAACTTATAGACAGTGTTTTCTAGTGGAATTACTCAAAGCAGTGTACAAACTGAGGCAAGCAAAAAACAAAACAAAACCCCTGTTCAATAGTTAGAAACAAATGATGCAGAGATTAAGCAGCCATAGTCAGAAATGATTTTAACATCCTAGTCAAAAACTTGTTGGAAAGAACAGAAAAATCTTTACCGGTCTTCAGAAACTGAAGCCAAGTGGTCTTGACAGGCAATGTTTTCCATGTCCTCATGACACAACAGGCAAGGCTTTGCTTCATACACCCAGAGACTGAATTCCATGTAAGTGTGGGATTCACTGCAAGGCCTCCTGAGACGTAATTTACCTCTATCACATACTGTTTATCACTAGCAGAAAGGACATGTGCTACAGCTCTTCAAAAACTGTACCATTTCAGAGCACTGATGTGAGATCACATGATGTGCCCACCACATCACATGCTTTCTAACAATGGAAAGCTAGCATGTCGCAGATAAGGCTCATTCTCTTTGACATGCTTGTATTTGATAGGCTGGGATGTCTGTATATGGGGATGCATTAAGCCTGCATGGACTTTGCCATGTGTGTTTCTGAAGATCAGCATCTAAATCACAGGGAGGTGTCTAAATTGATCTCTTCTGGATTTCCAAATGTTGGCAGGCACCAAACACCTTTTAGGTGGCTCCTTTTCTACAGTGTATGTCTACATAGTGCTATTTCCTAGGATAACATTATCATGAATTAATGTAAAGGCTGCCCAAGTTTAACTCTGCAACATAACCTTAACCTTTTTAGTTAGGAGCTGGAATTAGAATGGCAGAGTTCTCCTTGTTCACCATGTGCAGTCAATTGCCCCTTAGGGAGGAAGATGGAGACGGAGAATTTTATGCACAGGCACATATTGTTCAACATGTTTATATACACTCGATGCACTGCATGCTTCCAAGCAGCTCGTTTTTATGTAGCAGATTATTAATCAAAGCAGCATCCAAATGCACAGCCAATCGTGTCTGCTTCAGTTGCCCCAGTTCATAGTGAAATGTGTTTCTGTGCTACAAAGTCCTTATCTAACATTTAAATAGAAATGGGGTTTTTTCCCCTGGGTGCTAAGTGGGTGCCAATGAACAAAAGACATACTAGTAAATTTCTGGTGAAGCTTCTACTTTCCCCAAATGATCTGAAATGTTTGTGGGATTTCATCTCTGGAAATGGCTTTATTGCATTTTATTTTTACATAGTGCATATAAAATCAGGGTCTTCTATCATTCTTCTGCAATTATCCCATACATTTGCTTTTTCTTAAATAATGAAGGCTATGTAATCCTCCCACAGTTCCCAAATTTTTCAGTGGAACTTGCACAGGGGGAACTTGCTGGGGCAGAAATACAAGAATGAATGCAATTACCCACCCCTTTACTTTAGTGTAAACTAGTTACGATGCCCTCAGTTCGGTGGAGTGCCACATGTATAAAAAACAAGACGGAGGAAACTTCATCACTGATTTTATTGTGCTGCTTTCGCCTTCCTCCTCCACTTATCCCTTGTTCAGAGAAGTTCTTTGTTTGTATATTTTCTTCCCTAGCCCCTCTGCATGTCTCTTTATTTTCATGTGCTTTGAAGTAGTAAATCCTGCAGGTGACCAAACTTTCATCCATAATCTGTAGCATTCAAATTAAAAGGAGTGGGCTATAGATTGTAGGATTTTCTGCACACCCTGTCTAAATCCTACCAGGGTCCCTTATGCATTAGCAAATCCAGGAGCAGAGAGTGAAGCTAAATTGATCCAATCAATGTTGCCACATGCAATCATGTTGTGTTCATTGCTGGTCAACAAATAAGCTGAAGCCCAGGTATATTTTCTCCTCCTTAATTCACTTGCTAGTTAAGGCTGGATAGCTTGCCTGGATGAGATGTCTGGCAATCTCCAGCCAAAGCACAGCTTTGCAGCTTTCATTAATCATGGGAAACACTTTGAATTTTGCTAAAATAATAAGGCTTGGCCGTGCCTTTGCTTTAACAGCACACTTCTGTGCCGCGTTTGCCCAGACTTGTGCTGCAATAAGAGTAAATATGATCGTCTTTCATAGCAAACTCAGCTATAGCTGTAAAGGAGTTAGATAGCATGGAAATCAGTGCATTTTCCTCCTGCAACATTAAACAAAAAGGTTAAGCTCCCACTGACAGGAAAGATGTATTTGCAAGTGATTAGTTATATTTCTATCATCGTGCTTGTCTGTGTTCTCCTTTTGATGTTTAAACAAAGCTCTTGAACACACTGGGTTGTAGTCTCTGATGTTGATTTATAGGTAGGACTGAATTCCAAACACTGAGCTAGTGGGAAGGCCTTTTTAAAAAAATAAAAAACCTGAGACTGCCTTCCTGCTGCTTGGTATGTGACTAAGCCATATAGTTTGGGGCTCAGCCTGTCAAGAGCAGGTGTACAAGAGGGGAGTCCTCCAGGAACAAAGACCTGAACTGTTCACTGAGGGAATGGTTCCACCGCCTGCACGCCAAATGTCAAAGCACACCTTTTCTTTCTTCCTTTTATGTAAAAATCTTTCCTGTATGTAAAAATCATAATGTCTGAGGTGGCAAAAGCACCTAAGTTACAGTCCAAAGTAAATTTGCAGTGATACCCTATGCTTCTCCAGTCAGAAATACGTCTTCGTTTCAATGAGATTTACATACAGGATTGTAATTTTAACAGACTGGGACCAGTTCACATGGGACCCCCCCCCCATATGTTCACTGGCACTTTTACAGGCACCACAGGGAACGTAACTAGAGACAGGAGTAAGGCATCGACTAAAGCAGGATTAAGGGAAGAGAACATCGTCTGTGGTGAATTAGGAGAGGTGAGATTGGACCTGAGTAACTGTGGATGGCGGGACGCGGGTGGCGCTGTGGGTTAAAGCCTCAGCGCCTAGGACTTGCCGATCGAAAGGTCGGTGGTTCGAATCCCCGCGGCGGGGTGCGCTCCCGCCGTTCGGTCCCAGCGCCTGCCAATCTAGCAGTTCGAAAGCACCTTTGGGTGCAAGTAGATAAATAGGGACCGCTTACTAGCGGGAAGGTAAACGCCGTTTCCGTGTGCTGCGCTGGCTCGCCAGATGCAGCTTGTCACGCTGGCCACGTGACCCGGAAGTGTCTGCGGACAGCGCTGGCTCCCGGCCTCTTGAGTGAGATGGGCGCACAACCCTAGAGTCTGTCAAGACTGGCCCGTACAGGCAGGGGTACCTTTACCTTAACTGTGGATGGCAAGCATTACCAAAGAGGGAAGAACTTGAAAAGAGAGGAAGAAGGCAGCAAACACGACTGGCCTAAGTGTGTTGACGAGAAGGGAGGGGATTCATCAGGCTCTGAATATAAAAGACACACTGGAGCTTGGAAAACACTTTGCACCCAAAAGGAAGTAGGAATCCTCACACTGTACTTTAATCTGATGCATGAAGTGAAACATGCCTCCTTTTTCATGATTATTTATTATTTCCAAATTTGTAATTTGCTCCCCAAAGGGAGCCCAGAGCAGCTGACAGTGGTAAAATTACATAAAAACAACTTTAAAATAATACTATAGTACAGTACATTGCACTTGGCAATGCATATGGAGGCTGTATTGTCCATCTGAACAAAACTTTCCTGTATGGCTTTTAGATCTATGAAGTAAAATATCAGGATGGGAAGAGCTGGACTGGGATAACTGACAATTTTATCTTATCTGCTGCACAATTCAGTTATACCTTAGCTACATGAAAGGAGCAACTCCCAAGCCAATTAATTCAGAGTAATTCTATACTATAATTATCAGTATTCCAGAATGATATATTTAAGTGCTGCACATTTAACACTGGATACATTTATGTAGCTAGATTCTTTAAAGGAAAGGATGTTAATATCCTGAGTACAGAAACTTAGTACACACAATCCTGGGCATTACTCTCAGGCAAGTGTGCAGATTTTTTTGTGCGTCTACATGTGCATACATGCATGTGGTTTGGTTTGCACAATGTGGTAAGCCAAACTATGACATACAAGGACCTCACAAATGTGTGAACTCCTGGAAAGGAGCTTGCAGCACTTTGCTTCTCCACAGATGCTTTTACTCTTGTGCCACGCTGAGCTAAATCAAGATTTGACTTAATTTGTCAACCAAACCTGGGCTCATGATTAATTTCTCTTCTAGCTGACCATGAGCTATACCAAGAATGAACCTGCATATCTGTGTGGTCTCAGTAAGTCATAGCTTGGCTTCATATGTGCCAGTTCCTAGGGGCTGAGGCAGTTTCAGGGGGCCCCAATGTTTTTTGAGGGGACTGGGCCCCTCAATGTTCAGGGGGTGTTCGGCAATGTCTCCTGGCTCCTCGTGACAGCACACGTCAGGCTGTTGCCTTGGGCCTCCTCAATCAACTTGAGAAGATGGTGCTTCTGCTTGGCTTACCATGTGTAAAATAAATGAAGCCCTTGTTTCCAATCCTTTCTTATTTGTAAAATGGGCATAATGGCAACCTCAAACAGTTGATTTCAAGAAGAAAAAAAAGGAATGCCTTTAAGTGTAGGTTCTTCATAAATAAAATGTCAAAAAAGAAAAAGAGCAAAGCCTGTCTTGTTGCAGAAGATAGATTGGGTCCCTTCAGCCATTCTCAAATTTCAGCAGTGCCTCCTGTAAATGGCTGCCCCATTGCCAATGGACCAATGAGCTTGTGGCTGTTGATGGCTGTGATTCATTATGTGAGGGGCAATTTCTGCAGGGAAGGATGCTGCAAGCTTCTTTCTAGGTTGTACTTTAAATTATTCTATAACTTCAGTTTCTTCAGAAACTGAGTTATTTAGGGTATTCTCCCTGAAGGGCAAATAGTGTAGGCCAAATGTCTGTAGCTGCAAGAGGGGGAAGAGATAAAATAGTGATTCTGGTTGATGTACCTGTGAAATACCTGCTAAAGCAAGAGAGGTTTCCTACCTTTCTCGGGAGGATACTGTAAAATCACATAGTACTCATAGGAGCAGAAAAATCATTTCACATTGCAACTTTTCATTTGCTGTAGGTAATTCCTAGGCCCATAATAATATGTTCTTACACACCCCATTAACTTGGAAAGGTCAAATGTCGACTAGGTCTCCACTCCCTAAAAGAGGAAAGATTCCTAATAAGTGAAAGCCTCTAGGCTTTAATATTTCAGTCCTCATTTGCTTTGTCTTGATCTAAGCCTAGTGTGTCCCTGTGACTGAAGAGTAGGTTGGATGATCACAGCATGGACACTGTTGCCGACAGAGCAGATGCCACCTGTTGGCGCTGCAATTCTGCTGCTGTTTCTCCTCAACCTCTAAATCCAGATAGAGGGAATATGATCTTCCAAAGATTTCAGTCTAAGGAATTGGAATTCTAAGCATTCCAAGGTGAAACCAGAGCCATACTAACAGGTCACTGTGTGATCAAACAATTCTTGGATTAAACCACTTTAGACATCTTTGCACAACCCACTGCAAACAGAAGAGAATGTCGTCTGAGAAAAGTGCAGGTTAGAATTTACCTAGAACTCCAAATGCCCATGTTCAGAGAGTTGTAATTTAAATATGGGACAACATCTTGCCATTCACCCACTTGCATGTCTGAAGAAGTACAGTCCAGGAACTGCTGGTATAGGACACATTCAGACATGAATTGCTTGGCTCTGCATTTAAGTATTACATAGATGCTTGTTAATGCATTTCTATATGGTTGCAGGATAATCTCTCTTGTTTTGTTTGTTTTGTTTGTTTGTTTTGTTTTGAATATTTGCAAATTGATAACGGTTACTTTGCATTCAGCAACTTCATGGTGAATACCAGCACCTTTTTTTCCTAAACAACAACAACAAAACATTTAGAATTTGTGAATTCAGGTTATGGATATTTACAGCTTACTGGTGGCCTGTCCATCTCAAGACCCATAACTGTCCAATAGAGGCATATCCTTTGATTTTTGGTGAGGTTGCAGAAATGAATTAACCCAAGTGGAAGTTCTCAAAGGATGTTAATTAGAGTTTGAATATTTGTCAAAGGAAACAAATAATTGTATTTGATTTGCAAATATGTAAAGGAGCTTGCATTTCAGCTCTAGGGTAAATATATCAAAGAACTTAGATATTCTCTAGTGGTAAGATATCTTTAAAAAACAGATAAATGAAGCTATGCCCATTTACAAACTCTCATAGCTTGTTCTCTTTATTATAATTGTATGTTGGTGGGAATTGGAACTCAGCAAAGTGTCTCCTTGCAACAGAAGTGGTTTCTTGCTTGGCACTTTCTTTTTAAGGAGGGAAAGGGAACTGTTCAATACCATGAATGGTTCCCCTCTCCACCCAGCAATGTATTGATATTCTAGATATTTCAGTTTTTTCTTTCAGGATAAACTGACTAGAGTAGAAACTAATTGCAATCTGGCCTAATCAGTTTACACACTGTGTTGACTTGTTTGGAACATGAAAAAGTAGATGGACGTATTGAATTTGGATAGGAATTCACACTCACATTGTCTCTCCCACACACTTGCACCAATGTTCCCACCATTCTTCTTTGCATTTTGCCAATTATTATGTTGCTCTCACTGGACTGAGGCTAATGTGATGAAGGACGCAAATTTCCCATTTCTGTGTGGCAAGTATAATCTGGGACTGAAACAACATATATCAAAATGAGTCTCAGCACAGTAAATGAGACCAGCTTTTAGTGTACATGTGATTGTAGCATGGCAGCACATTGAAAGCTTCTGTGTTACAGCCACTTGACTTGCTTCTTCATTGCTGCTATTCCTTTCTGGAATTATGCTTCCCATATCTATGTAACCAAGATGGGAGAAGTTGCAGCTGTGGTAAGTTTTCTTTTTCAGTGACAACACATTGGGGTCAGCGGTGAGCAATTCCCTCCATGTGAGGAAAAGGAGGTGGATGAGGAGGTGCCTCGCTCAATTGCCCCTGCCACACCACTGTTGCTGTCTTTCCCAAATCATGCTACAGAGAAAGAAAACAACTCACACCTGAAATGTCTCCTATTTAGGATTTATGAGTAGGATTTTGGGTGCCCCAAGGCCAGCAGGGGACCCAAACTATTAGATATCTCTTTTTTTAATGTAAAGCAATTCAACATTTCTGTAAAAAAGTTAGAGCACAAAATGCAGAGGCAGTTCTAATGCTCCAGCACTCAGCAGGCAGCACCATTGCTAAGGACACCCAACCACTAAGGGGTCTCCTCCAGAGCAGGAGAAAAAACAGGAGACACTGAATAGGGTATGTCTGTTAAACCACTTTCCTGGTGCCCATATTATTTCACTCACTAACCGAGTGTGCTTCCGTTACAAAATAAAACATACTTGGGTTTGGCATATTTTCCTTAGAACTAACTCCCTTGAAATAATGGAGGTTTCCTTCCTACTGAGGAAAAGGGTGATATTGCAGTCCGACCCTCTGATCCCCACCCCCCTCACATGCAACCACTACTGGTCTGATTGTGTTCACGGGGCCAGATGGTTACAGTATATTAATAAATAACAGCTACAACAGGAAAGCTTTGCTGTGTTCATGGACTAATTCTGCTGAATCATGACTTGCATGTATTCATGTATATGCAGACAGTAATATGTATGTATTACTTAGCTTTGCTCAATTAGAATATATTTTGTTCTCTTTAAACATTTCAATAGAATTGTGATGACTGCTTTTTCTTTGGTTCATCCCATGATACTGCTAAATTTAAAAGCTCACAACTACGGTATATGGGCAGGTAGAGATTCACTTCACATTACAATGCAAACCTACCTAATTTGTTGCACATTCCCCAAACAGCATGCAAATCAGAAACAGGGCTCTCCTTTGAAATGTGTACTTCCAAGTCAAAATGTGTATACGTAGTAGGGGAAAAGGTGTACAAAATGTATCTATTACTGAAAACTACTTACAAATGTATAATATATGTATAAGAAAACAGAGAATCAGGGAGAAACTGAATGTATTAGATTCACCCATCCATATGGGCAGGGCCAGTCACACAGATTCTTACCACAAAACCATCAGCTGGGCAAGATTGTAGATGATGAGGATGATAATTTGTAGTGAAGCTCTGATCTGTACAGTGGAACCTTGTGTCACATACCGTCTTCCTTGCGAACGCTGCAGGTTACAAGCTCTGCTAACCCAGAAGTAGATGCCCCTTGTTGCGAACTTTGCCCCGGGATGCGAATGGAAGTCACGTGCCGGCGACACGGCAGCAGCGGGAGAAGTCATTAGCAAAAGCGCACCTCGGGTTATGAATGGTTTCGGCTGAATAACAGACCTCCAGAACAAATTAAGTTCGTAACTGGAGGTATCACTGTACAAATAATATGTTGCCATAATATTCTAAATGATTATCTTAGTCAATACACAGATAATGATAATAGCTGGCTGTTCCAGGTACTTTCACTTACCTGGTACCAACACCACCACATGTATTATTATTATTATTATTATTATTATTATTATTATTATTATTATTATTCACCACTAAGGGTGCAATCCATGACACAGTTAGACTTAAACAGGAATTAAGCAAGCCTGGCTGTATGCAGGATTGCATCCTAAGTACGCCTGGTCTTCAGGAATAACAGCTGTTTCTTCTTTCACTTATAGTCTGCTGCAGAACAGCAGTGCCAAGGAATCAGTGTGATCCTGCAAACCAACTTCCCACTCAATCTTTCTCAGTGCTGCCTCTTTACTATTTATTAAATTAGTTAGGCAGGAACCTGGAAGTGAAGAAATAAAAACTGTTGGGGGGGGGGTGAGGTTGGGGAGAGGAAAACAGAATAATAATGAGAAACCAGGAAGCCTTAGTGAGCAGCAAGAGTCATTTTATGAAAAGTTTCTCCCTCCAGCAACCATATGGAACCCAAACAAGCCCATTTCTCTGAAAACTTGCTTTCCTTGCCATTCTCCCCTGCAATACATCTGTAATGCCATCATAAAACAGCTGAGGATGAAGAGCTTATTCTGATAGACTGCTCAACACCCTAAAAGTCTGGATATTAATATATCTGCAAATCTCACACTTGAAGCATTTTAATGCAAACTTGCCATTTTTGCTGGGAATTGAAATGGTTCACCTAAATAATTTATATATGCATCTCTTTCTTTTTCTCTGTATGTACATTGTATAAAATGTATGTGCGGTGGGAGGGATTCATAATAGCAGCGAGTCCGGAGATGTTTTTTTACCAGGAGATAATCACATCCCATGGGCATTTTAATACTCAGCTGGGGCTCCCCTTCCACTACTCGTTTTTCTGCCCCAGAGGTGTGATCTTTTTCATGATAATAATTTTATGGTACCTTAGTGGTTAGTAATTTGAATTAAATACTTTTATTTGCAGCCTCTCCAACTTTTTATACAATGTCTTATTTCTCTTCTTTTTTCATGATTTTTTTTGGGGGGGGTGGGGGAGGCTGTGTTTTCACCGGGTGGGGAATGCATAAGGCTGTTGTGGCTATATTGATTAGGCTGAGAGAGCAGCATTGCAAACGAGTGCTGCTCTCCTGAGAAATATGCACCAAAGATCCATACCTTCATTGACATTTTATAGGATGTCTAGACTTGCTAATCCACTGTGAAAAATGCAGGCTTTGTAGTAGTAGAGAGGAAGGGTTGGGGAGCAGGACACGCAGTGGAAATGGCTCTTGCTCTCATGGATGGGCTTTCTCATATGCCAGCTTATCCATAATTGAATCAGGCCCACGTTACAACTGTACACCTAAAGCTTGGATAACCCTCTGTACATTCCAGAATGCAAAGATGTAATTAGCCGCAAGCCAGTCAAAGGTTTGGAAAGCTTAGATATGATGCAGTCCATCTGTCTTGCCCATCCACGCAGAACTATTTTGCCTTTAATTTCCCTTTGCAGGTGACTTCAGAGTAGGTAAGAAAATCCACCTGATTTCTCCATGCCCCATTAAACCAGTTGAGACACTCAGATATGGAGTGGAGCTGGCTTTTCAAAGAAAAGTCTGTCTTCCATTTATTGTTTTATTTTTAAAACTTGAAAAAAATGCCTATGAGACAATGACAAGATGATGTAATAATATTTATTTACATATTTAACGATGGTTTGCAGTGCCATTCTATTCTTAGGTCTGAGCTAGCAAAATGATCATAAAACTGAAGGCAGTATTCTTGCTGTCATTCCTAACTTATAGGTGTTGGTCCATTAATTACTTCAAATTTGGACATGAAATGTCTGCTATGCATTTGTTTTCGAAAGCAAACGTTGCCTATGTGCAAGGAGCAGTATACATATGCACACATGAATTTTTCTGGGATATTCTTCCCCCACTAAAATGCTGGTGAATTTTCACAAGGATTGGTTTAAACACACACACACACACACACACACACACACACACACTAGCAAATTGCAGCCAAATGTGGAGAACATAATTTAAGATTGGAAAAATAAGAAACTGAGAGAACCAAAATTAGCAGTTGTCCTCATTCTTACCTGGAACTCAACTCACCTTTTGGATGATGGGGAGAGGCAGGACTAGAAAATACGGTATATCTCATCCACAGAATAGCTCACTAGATCTGCTAAAAACAGAGGTATGCTTTACCTCCATTTGTCATAATGGGAAGTCTCTCTCTCCCCCCCCCCTTTTACAGAAGCTGTAACTTTTTTCATATAAATAGATTAAATTTGCAGTAAAGTTGTTCATGGGACCCGATAAATGTCTTGTATCTGCAACTGTGCATTTGTTAAAATTCTGGTCTGCTTCTGAATCACTTTGTGCTCTCTGCTTTGAACTGTGCTCTGAGTTCTGAGTCACTCTATAAAATGAAGAACTTAATAATGTCTACCTTTCACCCCTTTGCCAAAGTGGACAAAATTGTGAATTAAGCCTGCCAGAATGTAGGCAATATTTTCAGGGTTTTCTTGCATGGCACCTTTAAAGCTATTTAAACAACAACAACAACAACAACAACAACATCAACAACTAAGAGGTCTCACTTTCTCATTTTCTCCCAGAATTGGATACAGTTTACAGGCATGGCCTGAGGGAATGAAGCCTGCCAAATTTCTCCCACAAGAGCCAGTGTTACTATATTGGTGTGGATATAATAGGGGGTGTGGGTCAGGGTGTGGTGGAAAATGGATCCCAGGAAAGACTAGGGTAGTGAAAATGTGTACCCTCCGAAATGTGGTGGGGAAAAGCATAGATCCATGTGAAAAACATGTAAACTGTGGATTGCTGCTCCTTGGCCAAATAAGTGAAAACAATGTAATATTTTAGGGAAAACAAAACAGTTTAAAATATTTACTTCCAACATCCCTCCCTGTGATGGGGTGCCCTGGATAAAACCATTCACTGTGCTCAGAAGCTTCACCTGTCCATCAGAATAAAAGGTCCACACAGGTCTCCACCCCCTTTAGCTCTGGATGTTCTCACTGTCAGCTTACTTTCAGTTTTAAAAACTGAAAGTATTTTTTTTAAGTGGTCATTTAAAAATGCAACATTTTTTGAGCACCCAGGTCCACTCAGGATTTTAGGGAGTCTGTGATCTACATCAGGGTACAGTGGTACCTTGGTTCTTGAACTTAATCCGTTCCAGAAGACTGTTCCAAAACCAAAGCGTTCCACAACCAAGGTGCACTTTCCCATAGAAAGTAATGCAAACGGATTAATCCATTCAAGACTTTTAAAAACAACCCCTAAAACAGCAATTTAACATGAATTTTACTATCTTACAAGACCATTGATCCATAAAATGAAAGCAATAAACAATGTACTGTAAAATAAATAAAATAGTATTGTAGATGATAAAAATTAAAATTAAAACTTTTTCTTACTTGTACTGATGATAGTCATTGTTTGGATGGGGGGCTTTTATCCATTTCTGCAGTCACACAATCAATCAATCAATCAATCAATCAATCAATCAGTAGCTGAACTGGGATCTGCACAGCCACAAAAACAAATTAACTGAAAAAGCCTCAAAACAAAATATGCAAAATAAATAGCAAAAACAAAAGCACCAACAATATAAGCTCCAAATATCACCTTAGAACATTGCAATCGGAAACAGAAGGCTTGAATTACAATGGTGAGGACACAAATTAGCAGCGCAACAGGAAACACAGGGGGGCTCAAAACGGAGCAAGTTCGGCTTCCCAAAAAAAGTTTGAAACACCTACTTCCGGTTTTGCAGCATTTGGGTTCCAAGTTGTTTGTGAACTAAGCTGTTTGAAAACCGAGGTACCACTGTATTTGTTAACTGTGCAATCCAACGCACCCATATGGCCCCTGTATGCCTCATCATTTGGGAAGTATGCCGAGCAGATGCACATTCTGAGTAAAAATGCTAATATTACTCACAGGTAGTGCTTGAGTCAAGCTATTCAGTAGGCGATAGTGAAAGCATATCAGATAGTGGCACCACCCAATGCTCTTCCAGTTTTTATTTCTCATCCTCTCTCTCCCCCTTGATGGTTCTCGGATTGATGTTCACATTTCAGGATTCACCTCTTAACGGTGATACTTCAGACACTGAGACAATACTCACCCATTCCAGGTGCAACTCTAACTACAGCATCTGGTCTCTTCTGTTCTATGTTGCTGGACTCTGATCTGCCAGGAGAAAAAGAGTCATGAAGGTTCCTTGAGCAGTAGCAACGGTTGCTATTATTATTATTTATTAAATTTGTATACCACCTTTCACCTGAAGATCACACCATAAATGCGTGGCTAGTGGGCTAGTAATGACTATGGAAACCCTTCATCTCCCCGAACCACTAAAATAGATGAAAAATGTGCCCTTCTGCAGCTTCCCTCAATTTAAATAGGCTATGTACTGAAGCTTCAGGTAGAATTAGCAAACAGTATATACCCTCATACGCAGAACTATGTTATATTTCAGTTGCAGCTGGTTGGAGATGTTCTCCTGGAAAGGTCACTCTGCTCCCTGTAGTTCTCACCCTTGCGTTGTGGAAACTTTTCTCATGACAAATAGTTATCCTATATGTAGGATAATGCTCCTATATTTGGGGGACAATTGATTTTTAACATATTGCAGGCATTGGTGGGGCATGAGGAACATTTGCAGCAGTCCCACTAAGAGGCATGATTCCCCTTGTTTACCTGTGTGGGGCGTGTTGTCTTTGCTTCTTCAGCTGTAGGACAGGCGTTGAGGTTCCTGTTGGGTGTTAGCATCTGGCGTTGTCAGGTGAGGCTAGGGAGGGGTGATGGCTTGGAAGAATCTGCCAGATTCTTCTTTTCCATCTGAAATTCAGTTTGTCACATTTCTCATGTAATACACATTTCTCCTAAGCAACATTTTTTTAACATGCAATTTTGCCTAATACGCAATTTTGAAAGGAACATTCCCTATGTAGTGCATTTTTGTTTGTTACCTTCCTGAAGATAAGCTGATATTCCTGCCTTGCAGGGGGTTGGACTAGATGACCCCTGGGTCCCTTCCAACTCTAAGATTCTATGATCCTTATGCACGTATTCCACTAACTCATACACTGTTGTGCCCATATTCTGGTTGGCTAGTGACGTCCCATAATTTAGAGAAGTGTCAAATTCGAAGGAAAGCTGCATTTCAGTTGTCTTGGGAAGTGCAAATTAGTTTGGTTCCTTTCTCCCCATGCGCCAGATGAGGTACCTGTAAGAATCGGGGGGGGGGGGCAAGAAGCACCTCTCCTATTTGTTGTTCTCCTTGGCTATTCCTGCAAAGTGCTCCTGTGTGTGTGTGTGTGTGTGTGTGTGTGTGTGTGTGTGTGTGCGTGTGTGCGTGCGTGCAAAGGGCCTGACTACCAAATCTCCCTCTTCTATTCTGTAAGCTTCCTAGGTACCAATCTACCCTGTTTTTTTATACTGAAGAGAATAAAAGATTTTTTGGGTGTGCATGTCTGTGAGGGCAGTGGCTGTTGGGGAATATTTCAGAATTATTCATCCACATGTGTAGCTGCTGCTTTTTGTTTGCATTTTTAAACTTCTGTGGTTTGAAAAATATATCCAGCATTTCTTTGTTTTTTCTTTCAGTCTCATATATACACTAAATTATTAAATTTGTAATACTATCCAATGTATTATGAATATCTATGAAACAAAAGTGGGGAAGGCATGAGGGAAAGGCATATGAAAGTTCATGTGCAAATTAGTGTTACTAACTTAATTACTTACTTAAATGCTACACATTAAGTGTGCAGTGGAATAACGGCAAATGTTAGCTGTCATATAAAGCCAGCTAGGATGCATAGCTAAACTAGCTTCATGATTTGCACCCAAGGAAGGAGGTGGAAGAACAATATATAGTACACGACTGTTGGCTAAATTATTAAAACCCAAGGCTCGGAGGGAAGAGAACTTATATATGTTTTTAAAAAGTCTCAGCTGATAACGGGACATAGTGGATCATTCTGACAGTGAGAATAGTGTAAGGGTACAAAATGGGAAATATATTACAAGGTGTAACATATGCTTCATTTTTGCTTGGGCGCTTAAACTGTGTAGCAACTGTATTCTCCTCTGTTGACATTATATATGGAAATACAGTTGCCCAAGGCAGTTAGAATGAGGGATTGCTGCTTATCTAGCGATCTGCAACTTTATGATTACATCTTAATAGATTACTTGTTAAGTGAATTAAACCAGTGTTAGCTAGACAGATAGCAGAAGATTCTGGATGGCAGCTGGTGTGTGTGTGTGTGTGTGTGTGTGTGTGTGTGTGTGTGTGAGAGAGAGAGAGAGAGAGAGAGAGAGAGAAATATAATTTAAAAGGGGAGATGCGACTATGTGGACCAGAAAATGGGAAGGCGGAGAAAGGAAGAACTGGAAAGCTAAAGGTTTAGGGGAGCAATATATACTGTAGCTGTTGGTTATTACAACCCTTCACCACTGTCTCTGCTATTAAGTTTAATAACTAATTGCTATTAGCCCTACAACCAACGCAGTCTGATTGTAAAGTTAAATAATTGTTACTTATTCTCTTCATTTCTCCTCTGTCCCAACATTATATAAATTATAAGAATACCAGCTACCCCACGCACTTCTCGTGGCAGAGTATCTGCCCCACTTCACAAGGAATTGTAAGTAAAAAAGGAAGTTGAGGGGTTATATTTACTAGTAATGTGAGAAGCAGAACTGAAAATGGAAAGAACACAGAAACTGTTCATAAAATTAATGAGGCAATCTAGTTTTTCCTTAATTGCATTAATTAGCACTCATGTCCCTCTTTACTGGTACAGTACTTTGCACTTTGGCTGATTAAGCAACACAACCCACCTGTGAAGCATAAATGGAACACATGATGTGGAAGAGGCAGATAGTTTAGGATTTCTAAGATAAAGCAGGGGAGGACATGAAGAAACTCAAGCCGCCTCAGTTCTTAGGAAGGCAACCAACTACTTCGGGAGATTATAATAAAGTATCAGAGTTATTTTGGAGCTTCTTGTATGAATTCACTGTATGGGCCTGATATCAAGAGTCCTAGAGCTGTTTAAAAAGAATCATGACATGAGATCTTGCGGTGATGATGGAATTATGTGAATCTTAGGCTGCTGATGGAAAAACCAGCAGTCAAAAGGAGAGTGAAGACTCTCTGAGGCTTGTAGGACAGCTTTGTGCAAATGACTCAACCCCTTATCTGAGTCACTTGCAGCACAATAAGTTGGCATAAAGGAGACAGTCACAGAATTAGGAGGAAGGAAGCTCACGGTGAAGAACTACAGTTGAGGCAGGAGCAGATTTACTAAAAGGGGGGAACAGCTACTAGGCAGAATCATGCCTAGTAGAAGACTTCTGAATCCGGCCCGTGGACAGTCTGGAAATCATGCTTTTACATGAGTAGAATGTGCCCTTTTATTTAAAATGTATCTCTAGGTTATTTGTGGGACATAGGAATTCGTTCATTTCCCCCCAAAAAATATAGTCCGGCCCACCACATGCTCTGAGTGACGGTGGACTGGCCCACAGCTGAAAAAGGTTGCTGACCCCTGTGCTAAATGGTAAATGGTTTCTACCAAGTAAAGGCACTAGGCGTGGGGCCCTGGCACCCTTCTCAGCCACTGCTACTGGGAAGCAGCTCCTAAAATGCTCCAACATTTCTCTGATGAAAATAGGGACATCCTATTCCATAATGATAATTTTCCTATTTATACCCCACACTTACTGGGTTGCCCCAGTATATATATATATAACACACACACACACACACACACACACACACACACACACACACACAACATTAAACATAAAAAAAAACCTCCCCCATACTGGATTGCCTTCAGGCAGCTCAGGGTTGGATAACTCTATACCCTCCGGTGCAAATAGGGATGTCCCATTCCATAATAATAATTTCATTCTTTATACCCCACACATCTTACTGGGTTGCCCCAGTCACTCTGGGTAGCTTCCAACATATATAAAAACACACTAAAACATTAAACATTTAAAAAACTTCCCTATACAGGATTGCATTCAGACGACTTGGGGGTCAGATAACTCCATACC
The DNA here is from genome assembly GCF_964188315.1 of Podarcis muralis. Lineage (NCBI taxonomy): Eukaryota > Metazoa > Chordata > Lepidosauria > Squamata > Lacertidae > Podarcis > Podarcis muralis. Next base: position 118,655,181 of record NC_135657.1, on the reverse strand, counting down.
CTCCAACATTTCTCCAATGAAAATAGGGACGTCCTAAGGAAAAGAGGGACATTCCAGGATCAAAACTGGCTTCTCTAAATCAGGTACGTCCCTGGAAAATAGGGACCTTGGAGGGTCTGCACTCTCCATCCCAGCTCACAAACCAGTGCTTGGCCTTGTGACAAAAAGCACATTTTTGCACACTGGTGAGCAGATGAAGCATATTTCAAAATACGTTTTTGTCACGTCCATACTTTGCATTTTAAGGTGTGCAGTTCACAGATCTTAGCTGCGAAGGCAAGAAAAGGACCCTTCTGTGATATGTGCTGCAGCTCTGGGAACTCTAAAACAATTTCCTGCACCCTGTTGCTCCCTACATTTTGATGACCAAGACTGATGGGCAGCGTGAATGAGTAGTGGGAGAGGTAGTTATTGACCTCTTCAAGCCGCTACCCTGTGCCATAACGCGCCCCCCCCCCCCCCCAGTTTCCAAACAATTCACAGGCCTTCTCATCATGTGCCTGGACCAAAATGAGCCACACTTTTTTTTTTTTGTTTGCTGCGACAACACTGCAAACCGGCCACTTCCTCCCTCCCTCTCTCCCTCCCTGCTGCAGTTGTCATCCCAGCTGGCATGTTGGAGTGAGTGGCACATTTATAAAAGGCGCTAATGTTTCTGAAAACCGGGCCTGTGCCCACAGCAGCGGAACAATGAGTTTTGATGGTGCTCGGTGTCTCATTATCATTCTGCTGGTGTCCTTGTATGTTCCCTCTTCTCTCCAAAGGTCAGCCTGAGGTCTGTGCTACGTCGTAATGGACAAGCAGAGCTCACTATCCTCTCCTGCCACTGCATAGGCACTTAGTCCCAGTACATCAAGGCGCTCCCCCCAGCCCACCCCACCCCTCTGCCTTGCAAATGACTCTGAGGAACTAGGCTGGTAGCTGATTTAGGTGGGGAGGGGGAGAAAAAGCACTCCGTTTTTTTGAACTGGGCTCCCAGAGAGCACTCAGGGCTGCCACGCAGTGCACGACGCCTACCTGCTCAACTGCAGGGAAACAAGCTTCTGAAGGCTTTAATGGGATTTTGCCCGAGGCTGTTTTATTAAGATGTCGGCTTTTTCTGCTGCCTCTGCAGCTGACACCATTCACTGTCAGCTGCCCCCCTCCTCTCCCAACAATGCACCAAATTACTCGCTTCATTTAGTGCTCATGGCTTTGCACAGGCAAATAAGGGGAAAGAGCTCCACTTGACCAGATGAGTCTCGAGGAGGGGAGCCGGAAAGCTATGCTGCTGCCTGACTGGGAGGGGGGCGGGGAGGGAGGTTAAGGGGAAGAAAGGGGAAGATCAATACCACTGGGGCTTACTTCCACTCTATTAGAAAGAATCATATTTTGCATTAACACAGCCAATTTGGAAGGCTCATTTCCATTCCTGATTTGCATCTAGGCTTTCAAAGCCCTTTTGCAAATTACCTCTGTCTGCATAACTCGGTGACAGGTTAGTGGGGAGACAGAAGCTGTTTTCGGATTAAACAAACAAACCAGTTACGAGTTTTAATGAATGCTAGCTGGTAATAAAGCGCCTCCGCCCCGCAGAAGGAAGGAGGGATGAGATGATCAGATGCGGTGTGTGCGTCTTTCAGTGGCAAGAGCAAAATGAGAGATGGCACAGCAATAGAAGGCGGCCCACATGATGCCTCTTTCTTTCTTGTAGTGCCTGACTGTTACTGGCAGAGCAAGGGGCTGCTTCCTAGCTAGTGCAAGGCAGGCAGAGAGGAAATCTTGTCTGGCAGGGCACTTCACAAGTGCTGGGGGGAAATTACTTGTGATTTCTCTTGTACGTTCTCCAGGTTCCCCCCCCTCCCCGAGCTTAAGGCAATCTGAGATCAAGAAAATAATGGATGAGAGGAGGGTGCAACAGCTTTCATATCGAGCTTTTCATATATTTCCATACTACACCATTCACTGTGTCAAACATGGGAATATAGAATAACATCTATATGAGGAGAGACTTGCAAGACTAGGGCTTCTTCACCGTTGGGGCAGGGGGAGGGTCTGAAAGAAGAATATTTAGCACCTCTCAGGCACTCTCTGTGTGAGAGAGAGGTTGAGGAGAATCTTTTCCCTCAAAGTACAAGAGCTAAGAGGATGCTCAGTAAAATGGAAGTGCGGGACTTAGCACACTGTGTCAGTTCCATTTTTCTATGCCAATTGATGGAAGGCAAAATCATAGTCACATTTGTATGCTTCACACCATGTAGGCAGCATATGTGCCTGACCCTGTTTGAGGGAGAGCAGTGGTCAGTTATCTGGGGCCTCACGCATCAACCATGACCAATGGGTCATTCCAGCTGAGAAGAGAAGGAGCCAAAGCCCTGGTTGAAGAGGATTAATTTTGCCTGGTGCCTAAAGATAAGTAATGAAGTTGTCAGACACACCTCCCTGGAGAGAACGTCCCACAAATGGGGAGCCACCACAAAAAAGGCCCTGTTCTCAAGTTTCCACTGCCTGGGCCTCTTGTGGAGGAGATACACATAGAAGGGCCTCAGATGTTGAACACAGACTCCAGGTTGGTTTATGTGGGGAAAGGCAGTCCTTGAGGCATTGCAGTCCTGAGTCTTTTATTTGCGGTCCGTTTATTTTACTTCTTGGCACTTTGTAAATAATAATAATAATTGGTGTGTGCTTTTCTTTTTGTTAATCTACCAAGAAGTAAAATAAACGGACCGCAAATAAAAGACTCAGGACTGCAATGCCTCAAGGACTGCCTTTCCCCACATAAACCAACCTGGAGTCTGTGTTCAACATCTGAGGCCCTTCCATGTGTATCTCCTCCACAAGAGGCCCAGGCAGTGGAAACTTGAGTGCTCACTGGAAGGACAGATCGTGAAGCTGAGGCTCCAGTACTTTGGCCACCTCATGAGAAGAGAAGACTCCCTGGAGAAGACACTGATGCTTGGAAAGATGGAGGGCACAAGGAGAAGGGGGCGACAGAGGACGAGATGGTTGGATAGTGTTTTCGAGGTTACCAGCATGAGTTTGACCAAACTGCGGGAGGTAGTGGAGGACAGGAGGGCCTGGCGTGCTCTGGTCCATGGGGTCACGAAGAGTCGGACACAACTAAACGACTAAACAAAATTTACAAAGTGCCAATATTAGACCCTGATGCACAAAGCATTTTAAAAAAAAATTAAGACACCTTGCACTCTGCACCCCTCCCTATTCCCTCCCCCGCCCCCCGCCCAGGGTGGCTCTGCCCTTTGCCTGCACCTCAGAGCTGGTGTGTCCCACAAGGCTGGGCCTCAGCGTCTTCTCCTCCTTGCCTGCTCTCCAGCAGCCGCTATGAGCTCCTCAAGGGAGGAGGCTGGCAGGGGCAGCCATGGGGAGACTGTGGAGTGGCAATGGGATGCTGTCTCACAGCTGCCACTGCTGCTCAGGACAAGTGCCAGCTCATCCTTCTCCCCAAGCTCAGTGGCAGCACTGGCAGGGGAAATAGGGACATTCCGGGATCAAATCAGAAGCCAGGAAGGAAGCAAGGGACTCATCCTTTTATATGGTGGGAGCTATTCTGGATTTCCTTTTTAAAAAACCCCACACACCTCATAACAGATCTTTCTGCAGCCATTCGGATTCCCTCCTTCTGCAAAGAACTTCCCCTCAGCCCACATGTGATGGTAAATGGGGCCAGGGAAAAGGATGCTTCCCT